>NC_136434.1:293841824-294495574 GCF_052849685.1 Lactuca virosa
CGCCACCACCACCACCCCCTCAGTTCGACCCCGTCATGTTTCAGGCAGCAGTTACAGCCGCCGTGACTGCAGCAATGGCACAAGTGAATGCTGGTGGGGCTGGAGGTGGAACCGACCCATAGAGACAAGATGGAAGTCAGGGACATCAAAAGGAGTGTTCCTACAAGGACTTCATGACTGCAAAACCCAAGTCTTTCGACTGAAATGGAGGTGTCATTGCTCTGACTCGATGGTTCGAGAAGATCGAATCCATCTTCGAAATTTGCGCCTGTTCCGAAGCAAACAAGGTGAAGTTCGCCGCCTGCACCTTCACCGACAGAGCCTTGACCTGGTGGAATGGTCTGGTCAAAACCCTAACCCTGCCAGTGGCTAATGCCATGGGTTGGGAAAGACTGAAGGAACTCATGCTTGCGGAATACTGCCCGAGGGGCGAAGTGCAAAAGTTGGAGCACGAACTCTGGAACTTAAAGATGAAGGGTTCTGACATCGCTGCCTACACCACGAGATTCTGTAATCTGGCTCTCCTCTGTCCGGGAATGGTCACCCCGGAAAGCAAGAAAATCGAGAGGTACATTTGGGGATTGACACAACCAACCAAGGGGAATGTCTTGGCTGCTAGACCGACTACATTTGAGAGTGCCAAGGATCTGGCTCAGACTCTGATCGATCATGGAATCGATCTGGATGAGGTGGCAGCCGTCTCCGAGCCGCAAAAGGAAAGCGGTGGGAAGAAGAAGAAATCATGGAACAAGTGGAAGGGTCAGTCTTCGCAGGAGCCCTCCAAGAAACAACAAACAGTGGCAGTTCATGTTGTTACTGCTCCTGCTGCTGCTCCAACTACTGTTCCAACCACCCAAGCTCCTACCGGTGTTTATGCTGGGAAACTACCTTTGTGCAACAAGTGCAACTTCCATCATCACGGACCCTGCTGTGAGTTGAGTTGCACTAGCTGTGGAAAGAAGGGACACACAGCTCGATACTGCAAGGTGCCAACCCAACCAACCAACCAGGCTGCAGGAGCAGGTGCTGGTCAACCTTGTTACGGATGTGGAGAGGTTGGGCACTTCAGGAGAAACTGCCCCAAGGCCACAACTGGTGGCAATACAGGAAGAGTTTTGGCGATGGGCCAGGAGGAAGCGATCGCTGATCCTACCGTTGTTACAGGTACGTTCCTCCTTGACAACTCTCATGCATGCATTCTTTTCGATTATGGTGCGGAGAGGAGTTTTGTTAGTCATGCATTCAAACATCTAATCAAATGTAAATCCCAACCTTTAACCGAAACGTTCACCGTCGAAATGGCTAACGGAGAGAAAGAGAGCGCGAACGACATATTCATAGGCTGTACTCTTACCTTAGGCAATCATTCCTTTCCTATCGATCTTATGCCTGTATCTATTAAGAGTTTTGATGTCATTATCGGTATGGATTGGTTGAGCCCCAATCGTGCTGATATCCTTTGTTTCGAAAAAGCTATTCGCCTCAACCTTCCCTCTGGCGAAGCCCTCATGATTTATGGTGATAAACTCAGTTCGAACCTTCGTATCATCTCGTGCATCAAAGCTCAGAAGTACCTGCGGAAGGAATGCCATGCGTTTCTAGCTCATGTTGTTGATGAGACACAAAAGGGTAAAGAACTCGGGAGCATCCCCGAAGTCTGCAACTTTCCTGATGTCTTCCCCGAAGACCTCCCAGGAATTCCTCCCGAGCGTCAAGTCGAGTTTCGTATCGACTTGATCCCCGGAGCTACTCCTGTAGCTAAGTCTCCTTACCGTTTAGCGCCAGCGGAGATGCAAGAGTTATCCAGCCAGCTCAATGAGCTGATCAGCAAGGGGTTTATAAGGCCGAGTTCCTCACCTTGGGGAGCTCCGATCTTATTCGTGAAAAAGAAAGATAGACCCTTTCGGATGTGCATTGACTACCTAGAACTGAACAAGCTGACCATCAAGAACCGATATCCCTTACCTAGAATCGATGATCTCTTCGACCAACTTCAGGGAGCCAGATATTTCTCAAAGATAGATCTAAGATCAGGGTACCATCAGTTGCGAGTTCACGAGAATGATGTGCCCAAGACAGCATTCCGAACTCGTTATGGACACTACGAATTTGTAGTAATGCCCTTTGGTCTGACCAATGCACCGACAATATTCATGGACCTGATGAATCGAGTGTGCCGCCCTTTCCTAGACAAGTTCGTGATCGTGTTCATCGACAATATACTTGTCTATTCACGGAGTGAGGACGATCATAAACAGCACTTGAGGCAGGTGCTGGAAACATTAAGGGCGGAGAAGCTATATGAAAAATTTTCAAAGTGTGAGTTCTGGATCCGGAAGGTGAATTTCCTTGGACTCGTGGTTAGCAAGGAAGGCATACACGTGGACCCTTCCAAAATCAAAGCGATAGAGAATTGGTCTGCACCAAAGACACTCACAGAAATCCGGCAATTCTTGGGTCTCGCAGGCTATTATCGCAGGTTTATCCAAAATTTCTCCAGAATCGCTAAGCCTTTAACTACCCTGACACAAAAAGGGGTAACCTTTAGTTGGGGAGTCAAGCAAGACACTGCGTTTCAAACATTGAAGCAGGCCCTATGCAGCGCACCTATCTTGTCCCTGCCCGAAGGGACGGAAGACTTCGTGGTCTATTGTGATGCATCCAATCAGGGCCTAGGTTGTGTGCTCATGCAGCGACGAAAGGTCATCGCCTATGCCTCGAGGCAGTTGAAAACACACGAAGTCAATTACACAACTCACGATTTAGAGTTGGGAGCAGTGGTCTTTGCGTTAAAAATCTGGAGACATTATCTCTACGGAACCAAGTGCACTATCTTCACCGACCATAAGATCTTGCAGCATATCTTTGATCAAAAGGAGTTAAACATGAGACAGCGACGATGGGTAGAGCTACTCAGTGACTACGAGTACGAAATTCGTTTCCATCCCGGCAAGGCCAATGTGGTAGCAGATGCCCTTAACCGAAAGGAGTATTCAGGGCGTAAGGTGAAGGCACTAACAATAACCATCCATTCCCATCTGTCCGCGTAGATCAGAGAGGCTCAGCTGGAAGCCTTAAAACCAGAAAACATCTTGGATGAAGCCCTGAGGGGAATGGATAAGAACTTAGAGGTCAAGGGTGACGGAGTTTACTATTTCATGAACCAGATCTGGACCCCAAAGTTCGGCGGGTACAGAGAGGTTGTCATGAATGAGGCTCACAAGACGAAATACTCCATTCACCCAGGTTCAGATAAGATGTATCTGGATCTCAAACAGCTCTATTGGTGGCCAAACATGAAAGCGGAGATTGCAACCTTCGTGGGCAAGTGCTTGACTTGCGCCAAGGTGAAGGTGGAATATTAGAAGTCCTCAGGTTTACTTCAGCAACCAGATATACCCGAGTGGAAGTGGGAAAGGATAAAAATTGATTTTATCACTAAGTAACCTAGATCACCGAGTGGGTACGACGCCATCTGGGTAATTGTCGATCGGTTGACGAAGTCCGCCCACTTCCTGCCAATCAAAGAAAACTTCAAGATGGAGAGACTCATACAGATCTACATTCAAGAGATAGTTCGCCTTCATGGGGTACCTGTATCCATTATCTCCGACCGAGATAACAGGTTTACCTCGAGATTCTGGCAATCACTACAGAAGGCTCTTGGAACTAAATTGGATATGAGCACGGCTTATCATCCGCAGACTGATGGACAGAGTGAGAGAACAATTTAGACATTGGAAGATATGTTGAGAGCCTGCGTCATCGACTTCGGCGCGTCATGGGACACTCATCTTCCTTTGGTCGAATTTTCCTACAACAACAGCTACCATACCAGCATCAAGGCTGCGCCGTTTGAAGCCCTATATGTCCGCAAGTGCAGATCCCCTCTGTGCTGGGCTGAAGTGGGTGACACGCAGCTAGTCAAGGGTCAAGTTCCCGACAGCACTCTCACTGGTCCTGAAATTATCCGAGAGACGACTGAAAAGATCGTGCAAATCCGAGAACGACTGAAAGCCTCACGAGATAGACAAAAGAGTTACGCCGATAAGCGACGAAAACCCTTGGAATTCCAGGTCGGTGACCGCGTCCTTCTAAAGGTCTCGCCCCGGAAAGGCATGATACGTTTCGGAAAACGTGGAAAGCTAAATCCAAGGTACATTGGACCATTTGAGATCCTTGCTAGGATCGGTCCCGTAGCATATAAACTCCAATTACCACGAGAGCTCAGCAACATCCATCCTGTCTTCCACGTGTCGAACCTAAAGAAGTGTCTGTCCGATGAGACACTTGTGATCCCTATCGACGAGATCGAATTGGACGAGGGTCTACACTTCGTGGAAGAACCTGTCGAAATCATGGATCGGGAAGTCAAACGTACGAAGCAGAGTCGCATCCCGATAGTGAAGGTCCGCTGGAATGCCAAGCGGGGTCCTGAATTCACTTGGGAGCGCGAGGATCCAATGAAGCAGAAGTACCCCCATCTCTTTCCAAGTTCATGATTGTACTTTATTCTTGAATTTCGGGACGAAATTCCCTCTAACGGGGGGATGACGTAACAACCCGGAACTTCAATCCTGTACACTTAGTCAATTCAATCAATATTCAACTTGTTTTGTCGATTTCTAGTGCCATTCAAGGGTTCATTTAAGTGTCTAAGCTTGCATTTGACCAAGGTTGAGTTTAGGAATGAGTCAGCATGTCCCATAGTGAGGAAACCGGGCCATACACCTCTCTTGGAGGAGTGTACGGCACTCCCTTGGCAGCACACTCCCTTTTGGGGCAGCACTCTCACCCTATATAAAGGGTAGACCCCTTTCCTTTCATTCCTTTAACACCTTGGCAGCACACAACACCTTTCTCTCAAGATTCTTCAACCGCAAACCCTCTCAAGGCATCAAAAACGTGCGTTTTCCATCACCTAACTTATCATACATGAAGGACCCATTGATCTAAGCCCTTAATCATCAAAGTTTCATCATGTTCTTCATCATATGAAGGTGTACGGCCGCACACCTTCATAAGGTGGCCGTACACACCTTAAAGACTCTCCAAAGTGAGAGTTTGGCCTCCATTTGCTAGTTGGACTTGGTATTGGCTTTGAAACACCTGAAAATCAACATTTTGAGCAGAATGAAGAGTGTACGACCACACACCTCTATGTACGGCCGCACACTCCCTTGTACGACCGCACACGCCCTCTGTACGGCCGCACACTCCTGTATGCCACCGCACACACATGCTGACCGCACACCCTGGCCGCACACACACTCTTATGGCCGTACACCTCCCTCGTTTGATCATGTAGGGTCCCGACAAGCATTTCCAAGTATTTAGGGCGGTTTCCCGTCATGTTTAGTCATGAAACACCCTAATTCTAACACACATATGTGTTACCATATGTTAATAGGATCCACTTGCGTACGAAACACCAGTTGACACTCAGCATCCACACCGATCATACGCTCGAATCCTACGTCAAACAGTGAGTTCATACCCCTACATTTTCCTTATTTTTAATGTTTTCAGGGGGGGAATACAAGCTAAACATAAATGTTTTCAAAACTCATGCAATTCTCATACTTTAACCCTTTTGTACTGTGTTGAGCATAAGGGACGTTTTCACTAAAATTGCGTAGTTTTCCGGATACGCTATTCACTACGTTTTACATGCAAACTATAATCGGTATAATTTGGGATTTTTCTAAACATAACGAGTACAGAAACTTTCACTACTAAGCATATGCACTAAGACAGAAATAGTTTACAGTTGCGTCACTACTTTATCATGTTTTTGATAACTGTAATTATCACTACATACAATATACATATAGATTTTCACTATGGTAGAACGCTACTACACTACACGTAAACTAGATTGTACGATACTGTGAGGCGCTACTTCAATAATGTACCCTTAGGTGTACAGGGATAAATCCTATCATAGTATAGCCAGAGTCTCCTGGAGGGAGAGCGTGAGATTTGTGAATAGATCTATTCGGGACTGACAACCCCACACCCGAACTGCTAGCTACAGATGGGCATGCATGCCCAGGGTGACAAATGTCATTTAACTCGACGCCTGAAGAACGTTGGAAAGGTCTCTAGTCATATCAAGCATGGTTATACGACTCACATTATGTATAATTCACCTTTAGTTTACAACCTGTCACTCTTCAACAGTTTTATTTATACTAAATAGAACTAACACACACTAAGTAATATGGCTGAAGCCAGGGTTTTCAACCAAAAATCGATTATGCAAGGATTTCATATACAATATACTTATACTTCATGATTAGCCTTAGCTAGTCACATGAAGTAGTATTTTCACATATCACTATAGTTTTCAGTAACGAACATTCATGGTTTTTATGGAACTGATAACGCTACATTCTCACTAAAGGAAATATCGGATTTTCTTGAAACGATACAAACACTTCTACAAGCTCACCAATAAGTTTTTATTACAAACTACTGCTTATGAACTCACCAGCTTTATGCTGATATTTTCAAACTGCTTGTATTCTCAGGAAATCAGTAGACAGGTACCTGCTGGATTTTTGAGAAGCTGGAGCAATAAGAGTCTTATGTCTATATTTTACATATACTCTCTGATGTAATTCAAACAAGTTTTCAAACTGATGTAAACATTTTCATATGTGTATACACTGTGATGGTTGTGTTGCTATGGTTGCTATTATACATTGGTTGTGATGCTATACATGACGTCCTCCGCCCCGGAACGTTTCCGCCATTGGTTTCGGGGTGTGACAAAACCCGAATCCCAGATTCTTAAAGTTAACTGAAACCGATAAGCAAAACATAGAGGGTGAAATCACAACAAAGACAATAAAGCAAGTTGTTTGGACGTTTTTAGATTTTGTGATGGAATTTTTTGTCACCGGTAAAATGTCAATGAGTTGTAATTATGGTATTATTACTTTGATCCCCAAAATTAAAAAGCCCTTGCCGGTTAAAGACCCTAAACCGTTTGCGTTGATTGGCCTGCAGTATAAAATTTTAGCTAAGATTTTAGCAAATAGATTGGCATGGATAGTTGAAAAATTAGTGAGTGATGAACAGTTTGCCTTCATAACGGGTCGTCAAATACTAGATGATCGTTTGATGTTAAGTGAAGTTATCGACCTGGTATAAGAAGAAACTCAAGAAACTTTTGATTTTCAAAGTGAATTTTGTAAAAGCTTATGATTCAATAAGCCGGTGTTAGAGGGATTTAGGGTTTAGGTCCAAGCCTTTAGGGTTTAAAGTTTATCTATATATTCGTATGTAATCTCAATTTGAGCATCAAGCAATAATATCAAGCAATCTATTATTTAACATGGTATTTGGATTATATCTTAGCTCAATATGGTTTTGGAGATAGATGGATGGGGTGGGTAAGTGAATGTTTACATACAACTAGAGTTCTCGTTGCACAAGTTAAATATAAACAAATCAAACTTGTATGGGGTTGGAGTGGAAGATGGTGAATTAGGATGGCTCAAACGACTAAACGACTAGTTGTTCCACGAGTTCGTTACCCTTCAATTATTTGGGTCTTCCTATGGCTTCTGGTATAGCTTACAAGTCTAACCGGAAGGTGGTTATAGATCGTTTTAAAAACCATTTGTCAAGTTGGAAAGCTAAGTTGCTTTCAGTAGGGGGTAGACTCACACTTATAAAAGATGTATTGGGAAGTTTAGGGATTGACTTTCTTTCGATCTTTAAAGTACCTAAAACAATTTTAAATACCTTGAAAGATACCGTGCTAATTTCTTTTGGGGAAGTGATGAGGAAACTAAGGAAATGCCTTCGATAAAATGGGATTGTGCTTTGACTTCTTTGGAAAAGGTATCTTGGGTATTGGTAACCTTAAGGCGTTTAACCAAGCTTTGTTACAAAAATGGAGATGGAGACAGGTAAATCATATAGGATTTGGGTTCAATTAATTAAAGTTATACATGGTGTAAAGGTTGGTCTTGATTCTTTAGGGTGTAAAACGCAAGGCATATTGGAGGAAATCATAGGCTCCATTGACGATTTACATGAGGGTAATGTCATCCCAAAATATACGTTGAAATTCAAAGTGGGAAAAGGTAATAAAGCTAGATTTTGGTGTGATGTTTAGTTAGGTGATCAACTGCTCAAAATTCGTTGTAATCGTCCTTTTAGGTTGGATTTGAATCAAGAATACAAGCTTATGGATAAGTTTTTGGATGAAGAATGGATTTGAAACTGGTCTCGTGAGTTTTCGGGTGAGTTCTAGAAGATCAGTTTAATTATCGTTTGTAATCTTTACACCAAGTGAACATTTCATCTATTCGTGGTGGTGGTCTTTAGACCACATTGGTGAATTTTATGTGGGAGTCACGAGAAATGCCATTGATGATAAAGTACGAGGAAAGCTAACGTCTTCATGTGGCGTTTACTTCAGGATCGTCTTCCGAGTAGATGTAATTTGTCTAAAAAGGCATGGAATTAAGTTTCGTTACCTATCCAGTTTGTAACTCCGGAGTGGAAACCATTGAACATCTTTTTCTTTTCTTGTAAAGTAGTGTCTATATGGAGTTTAGTTTCCAAATGGTGCAATATAGCTTTTCCCAACTCCATTTCGATATTTGAATGGATGTCATGGATCAATGACTTGGCATTTAATATATAAAAAAAGGAGAAGATTTGAAGCGGTGGTGATCTGACCTGTTGGATGATTTGGAAGTTAAGAAATAATATTGTCTTTACTTCATGCTCGTTGAGGAAGGATGGTATTCAGTATTTTTGATAGCATTTCATATATATTCTTTTTCTTGTTCAAATTTAGAAGGTCAAAAAACATTCTTTGGAATGATTGGTTAACTTTTTTCCAGTGTAACTCTCTCCTAGCTTTTTGCTAGTTTTGTGCTTATAAAAATCTCTCTTTACTGTTAAAAAAACGGGATAATGACTTAAAAGGGTAACATATTATTGGTTTTGTACACATTTAGTCCCTGACTTTTTTTTGTCCACATTTTACCCTTGAACTTGTTGTTGTGTATAGATTAAGTCCTTATTACCGGTTGATGCCATATTTGCTGACATGGCTGCCTATGTGGACACTCATTAAAAGTAAACACTCCTACGTGGATCATCTCTGAGTTCCATTGATTATAATACGATGCCTACCCCTAACTTGAATCAAAAAACATTTCGAACCCATACCCAAAATCGAAGAAGAAGATGTCGACTCCCAGTTCATCTGGATCCATCGCAAAGAAAGAGGAGCTTTGTGATTGTCGACTCCCAGTTCAAATATGCACATCCAAGAGTAAAGACAACCCTAACAAAAAGTTCAAAGTTTGCCCCAATTCTCTGGTATGTCGATCTTGATTTCCCTCTGTACTTTTGATTTTCCTTCTTATAAATAAAGATTTTGAGCTTCTTACCATCTTTATATTTGATTTCGAAGAAACCAGGTAAGAAGTGTAAGTATTGGGAATGGATTGATGAACCTGTGACTGGGAATCTGGATTTAGAACAAGAACTTGAAGCAGTTAAAGAGGATGTTGCATGTTTGAAGAAAGAAGTTCAAGAGCTGAAGAATAAAGCACATAGTTATAGGGTAGACATCAGTTGTAATATTATCTGAAAACAGTTGAATAGAGTTTGGTATAATGTATTGAAATGTGGTAGTTTGAATGTAGGGATTGAATGGTTTATATGTAATGTATTGAATGGTTTCTATTGAATGTATTGAATGAAGTTGGCATATTGAATGAAGTGTTATATGGTACACATTTGATTGTAATTTACATTGAATTTGGCTGCAATTTCAACAACCAAAAGACAAGGACAATGATAATTGAATTTGTCTGCAATTTCAACAACCAAAAGACAAGGACATTGATAGAAACAAATATGATTCCCAGTAGACAATTGACATATGATTCCCATTATAACCTTCTTAATAAACTAATGCATTAATACCAATAAAGATTGAAAAGATAAAACACAATTGACATAGGATACCATATCCGATTCCATTACTTAAAGGCCATCAAAAGTTGACAGGTTACAAGCAAGGGTAGTATTGTCAATTACATCAAAAGTTAGCCCAATTAACAAAAGAAATTCACCATACATAGTGTACTATTACATACTTCCAAAGCAAAAGAAAACAAGTAACCCTAATCACTCTAAAGTAACTGGGTTGTCCTCAGTCACTCCTTTGCATCCTTTCACAAATACCCTTATGTCCTCCAACATAGTGATCAATGGCTTCTTTCTAGCTTCTTCAATAGCAACATTGAAGCTCTCAGAAACACCATTTTCCATTGCATCACATCCCATTCCCACCTTAAAAAACGCCCTTGACCAACAGCTGGGGTCCCTTTTAATGAGATAATCATATGCCCCTACATCAAAGCTCTTGATCTCTTCCATTGCAAGTTCAAAATTTTGAATTGTAGTTGCCTTTACAGCCCTCCAATAAGGTTTAATGTAACACTCACCCTTAAACTTTTTATGGAAGTTAGCAAGGATGTGCCTAGCACACAACCTATGCTCAACTTCTGGACATCTTTCTTTCACAGCCTCCATTATACCCTGCATTGATTTGGAATGTTAGTTTGTGTAAAAGGCAATTTTTGTAAAAGATAATTTGTGTATATATGTACCTTGTGTCCATCTAACATCAATGTGATTCCATTACCATTTCCCCCTTCATCTATGTCTTCCATTAGATTGTCCAAGAACCACTTCCATGTACTCTTGTTCTCAACATTTACTACTGCCCAGGCTATTGGGTATATGTTATTGTTGCCATCCCTGCCTACTGCTGAGAGGAGCTCCCCTTTACATATTCCCTTCAGAAAACATCCATCTATCCCAATAACCTTCCTACAGCCATCTAACCAGCCATCAACCACTCCTTTAAAACTCACATAAAACCTTTCAAACACCACAGTAGAATTACTTTGGGGCTGCACATACACTTCAACATGAGATCCTGGGTTGGCCCTTTTAATCTCAGCTCCATAATCCCATAGCTTGGAATAATGATCCTTCAAATCACCCTCAATTTCACACAATGCAAATCTTTTTGCATTCCTACATTGTCCAACACTAACATTTATGTTGAATAACTTGGATACCATAGCTTTCATCTTCCTCAGACTCATTTTAGGGGACTCCAAAATATCAGTTTACAAATTGTTTCCCTATCCACTTGTAGGTAACAATTGACCCAAGTTTGAATGCCCTTGAGCAACTATGGTCTTCTATGAGGGACTTTATTTGAAATGTTTGCTCATCTTTCATCCAGGAAGCCCACAGTCTAAAAGGGCATTGTGGTCTTTTTCCTTTACAACACTTTACAAGCAACCTATCCTTGTTATTCTTCTCATAATACAAGTCATATCCATGTGCAACTGCATAGTTACTGAGAGATGACTTAAGTTCAGCAAGAGAAGAGAATCTCATACCTAGTTCAGGCTTCATCTTCCTCCATTCCTGAGTAGCATCATGCCTAAGGTAGACAGCTGGAAGTTCATTGCCTTCTTCTGTCACACCCCAAAACCGAAACGGCGGAAACGTTCTGGGGCGGAGGACGTCATTATCACAACAATTGTATCATAGCAAGCATAGTAAACACAACCAGACATTGAATACATATGTGAAAAAGATTTACATTGTTTAATACATAGTTTTGTTCATATCAAAAGTAAAATAGTAAAGACGTGAATCTAGCGCTCCAACTTCTCCGAACTCCTGGAAGTACCTGTTAACATATGGTAACACATATAGGCATTAGATGAGGACATAACACTATTTGTTATGGAAGGAAACCACCTTAGGGACTAGGAAACACTTGAAACTAAGTGTTAGAATCACACGTGATTGAAGATGGGGAGTTTGCGGCCGTAATCAGGAGTGTACGGTCAGGGGTTTGCGGCCCAACAGGGTTTACGGCCCACGAGTTTGCGGCCCAAGTGTTTGCGGTCCATGGGTTTACGGCCCATGGGTTTACGGCCTGTGGGTTTACGGCCCATGTGTTTACGGCCGTAAACACTTGGTGAAAGGTGCGATTTTCGGTGTTTCAAGGTCCTTTCTATCCTCTTGGAAGTGTTCTAAGCCTTGTGCCCAGCTTAAGGAAGAGCTTAAAGGCCAATAATCGACCAAAAATGGAGTTTACGGCCATTGAAGGGATTACGGCCGTAAACCGATTTCGTGTTCATGATTTCGGGTCCATTTTTAGGTGAAAACAAGTGATTCTTAATAGATAACAAGCATAGGGAGTAGTTACTTACTGTAAGAGGCTTGGAATGAGGTTTTTAGCCACCAAGAACTAGTGTGTGTTCTTGGTGTTCTTGGTGAGAGAGAAGATCTAGAAAAAGATGAAATTTATGAGATGAAACATGGATTCATCACTAGAAAAGGGATTGAAACACCATAGAAGTGAAGAATCACTTACATTTTGAAGATCCTTGAGCAAAACTCGAAAATTGTAGAGAGAAAGTAGAGAGAGAAAGTCCTTTGAGTGCTTAGAGCTTGAAATGAAGGCCACTCATCCCTTATATAGGGGTGAGTTTTCGGCCAAGGGGTGGGGTGGGGGGTTTACGGCCGTAAACTCGAGTTTGCGGCCGTAAACTCCTCTCGAAGGGGTGTTTGGCCCGGATGCTATGCTTTGACTTAGAAACCTCGTTTTTGAACCCAAAACTTAATTGGACCGAGCCTAGAATATTTAATTAGGCTCAAAATAATGACGGAAAGAGCAGAAATAAATTCCAAATTGATTTATTTTTAACGCTTTGGACGAAAAAGTTTCGGGTTGTCACATCATCCCCCCGTTAGAGGGAATTTCGTCCCGAAATTCGAACATAGAATACAAATCATGGATTTAGAAAGAGATGCAGATATTTCTGTTTCACCTGATCCTCGCGCTCCCAAGTGAATTCAGGTCCCCGCTTGGCACTCCAGCGAACCTTCACTATCGGGATGCGACTTTGTTTTGTTCGTTTGACTTCCCGATCCATGATTTCTACAGGTTCTTCCACGAAGTGGAAGCTGTCGTCTAGTTCGATCTTATCGAGTGGAATCACAAGTGTCTCATTGGACAGACACTTCTTTGGGTTCGACATGTGGAAGACGGGATGAACACTGCTAAGCGCTGGAGTTTGTACGCTACGGAACCTATCCTAGCCAGGGTCTCGGACGGTCCGACGTATTCTTGGGTTTAGCTTTCTACGCTTTCTGAAGCGTATCAGGCTTTTTCCAGGGTGGGAGTTTTAAAAGTACAGGGTCATCAACTTGGAATTCCAAGGGTTTTTGCTTCTTATCGGCGTAGCCTTTTTGTACGACCCCTTTTAGTCGCCTCTCGGATGGTTTCAGGACTCGTGAGAGTACTGTCGTGGACTTGACTCTTGACTAGTTGCGGTCACCCACCTCAGCCCAACACAGAGGGGATCTATACTTACGGCCATAGAGGGCTTCGAACGGCGCAACCTTGATGCTGGAAAGGCCGCCGTTTGTTGCGAGAAAGTTCAACTAAGGGTAGTTGAGTGTCCCACAACGTATTTCCAATCGTCCGGATAACCTTCTTACCCTGTCCATGTCTTCGTGGGTGGTACTTTTCGTATGAATACTTTCGGGTTTTTCGAAGAGTGATGAGTTTTCGAAGTTCGCATCCAATTTGTCGTTACGAGTGACAAGAGTTTTGCGATCGAACGATTTAAGACAAAAGGGTTTGGTATAACATAGACTCAGTCGGACTAAGCGGGACGACGTCGTAGAACCGTGCGTTAAGTTAGTTTGGAAGGATCGTTTTGTTAGGACATTGCAGCCCTTGGATGAATGTATCTGGTGTTCGCTGTGTTTAACTAGAAGTTAACAGGTACTACCAACCCGAAGGTTCTGATGTTTTGAAACTATGAAATTTCATGAAATGGTTCTTACTAGATCTCTTTATGATCGTTTGATGCATACAGGTCATGTATAACTACAACTGACCCTAGCATATTCACTTAAGCTATCATGATTTGCTTATTAGGGCTTGAAAACGTATAAGGATTACGTGATTCAATCCGGACGAGAAAGTAATCACAATTATGAACAAATATGGGGTTTTCGGAAACGTACCAAAACACCGCGGGTTTCATTGATGTTTCTTCATCCCCTGAGGTTAGACTCCTCCTGTTTCCTCATTGTTCTTCTCTGTTGGGCAGTCTCTTTTGAAATGCCCCATATCGCCACATGCACCGCACGCTTGAACTATGCTAGCATCAGTAGTGGAAGTGATGTGTTGGGTCGGGGTCTTTGCGAAGCGAGCTTCCTTGCTGTCCTTAGCCCTAGGGCAATTTCTCTTGAAATGTCCTACACTACCACAGAGGTAACAGGTTGGAATAGCCCCAACATTGGTATTCAGAGTGACAAACTTGACTAGGGTCCTACATCTGCTGGAGGTGTGCCCCTTCCTGTTGCATCGGGTGCAATGCAGCACTCGACAGACTCCATGATGGTGGTAGTTGCATTTGCTGCAGTGAGGGAGATTTCCACAGTAGGGTATGGTTGGTGTTGGAGCAGCAGGGACGACTGGGGTACTGACTGTCCCAATTCGTTGCCTCTCAGTAGGTCTTTGGGTCGAACAACTTCCTTTGAACTTTCGTTTTAGGATGTTAGGTTGGAGATCAGGTGTGTTATTTCTAGTAGGCACTTGTTGTTGAGATTGGTTAACACCAAGATTCGGATTGCCATTAACACTTCCACCCACATTTGTGTTGTTAGCGTTAAGAACAGCTAGGGCGGCTGCCACCGCTGTTGTGACCGTAGCTTGGAACGTAGCTGAGTTCATCTGGAGGATCGGCGTCTTACCTGTGGGTTGGTTACGTTTCTTCGGAGGCATGATTCTGCTGCATGTCAAGAAAGAAGCTTGTGAGCAACAATGGTTGCCTTTGGATGTATCCTAAATGTTTATCTATGCATTAAGATTTCCCGTTTTTGCTATCTGATTCTCATTGATTCGACCCACATCCCCATGATGTGGTCCTAGCAAGAATAGAAAACTATTTGAACGCAATATAGTTCACATACAACAAACTTACGAACTCCCTGTTGTTCAGCTCATCGCGCTGGCTGAATAACTCTCACAGTATCATCGGCTCTAGACGATATGGAGATTTAGCTATAAGGATAGTTCCGGGGATCAAGTAGATACGGGATTCATCTTTCACTGAAATATGGTTGTTGCCCTCATAACCGAAACTGAGATTACACATATTTCGGAACCCTTGACCTAAAATAGGCCTAAGTTACTCCAACAGGGAAAGAATCTTAGCAACATGAAGGACATAGATGTTTACAGAGAAGATCTACTTAGAACATAGACATGAAGGTCATTCCTTAGGCCAAAAAGGAAGAACGAGTAGAGCATTCTCCCATTAGCGACGGGTACTCCTCAAGCGAAACCTTAATTCGGCCAGCTGGCGTTCCACACCAAGCAGGCGTCTCTCGTACTCTGACTGGCGTGCTCGGAGTTCTATGACTTCGGCTCGGGTTGTAGCTAACTTCCGCTGCAGAGCTTCATTGTTCCTTGCAGCTCTCGCATGAGAAATCTCGAGGCGACGAATGCGGTTCGTGTTGACGTTCGAATCCGCTTCGAGCTCTATAGTTTGGTGAAGGGTTGCCATACCCAGTTCCTCATTGCGAGCCACTCGGCGTATCAGGATTGGAAGGGCCCTGTCCGCGGGGCCTCTTTCGTTTAAATTATAGAAGTTGCGGTTTCCGTCGTATGGGAGGGGTTGGTCTTGCTCGTGGATCCACCTATTCAAACTCCCGACCCACCTAGGCTTTGGACCTTGGAATCCAACTGGAGGGTTAGGATTTGGTATTGGGATCACTTGAGGTAGGTTCTCAACTTCGGGTTCCGAGTCAGTCTCTTCAGGAAATGGTTCGGAAAAGTCATCGTCCAAAGGAATTTCATGGTCTCCTTCTGGATCTGGCTCAATCCATCCGCCAACTCCTTGGTTGGGAAAGTACGGGTCGCCAGGGAGATGGAATACAACCATGCTATCTACGCGAGGTGATGGTAAAGGGATAGCTAATAGGCATCGAATCTATAATACTTCCAATGTATTATAGTTACATGATTGATTCTCCTGGGTAAGTTTCCGGTTCAGTTGTTATTGCATCCTAAAATACTCCTATAGTATTTTAATCCTTATGTTCGGTTCTAGAACTCTTATGGTATCTAGGTAAGTTTTTAGGCTTGCTGCGACACCACAGTCACTCCCAAGCACATGTTGGTCATGTCTCGAATGAATATAGTTGATCAGGCTATATTGACCCTAGACATGATTACATAACTGCCCAGGTTTAACCGCGACGTCCAACATCCAAATACTTTTATTTTGTTCTACCTATGACACAAATTCTGGTACTCGGGTATTCTTATATACTTTTATAAAATTACTTGTATTTTTGAAAGTATACTTTTAGTTTAGAGCACTTAGGCCCCTTAATATTTATAGTTGTATACCATGTAAGGTTCAGTATACTTAGTTCGCTACAAACAAGGGCTCTGATACTAATCTATCACACCCCAAAACCGAAACGGCGGAAACGTTCTGGGGCGGAGGACGTCATGCATAGTATCACAACAATTGTATCATAGCAAGCATAGTAAACACAACCAGACATTGAATACATATGTCAAAAAGATTTACATTGTTTAATACATAGTTTTGTTCATATCAAAAGTAAAATAGTAAAGACGTGACTCTAGCGCTCCAACTTCTCCGAACTCCTGGAAGTACCTGTCTACTAATTCCCTGAGAGTACAAGCGGTTTTGAAGAATATCAGCATAAAGCTGGTGAGTTCATAAGCGTTTAGTTTTTGGTGGAAAAAAAATGTTCTTTGGTTCTTTTGAAAAGTGTTCCTCAAGAAAATCCTATATTTTCTTATGAAGAATGTTTTTGGAAGCCCATCCTTCCATGACTCCCAGGTTCGTACAGGATATGTACAATCCAATGAGTCGTGGAATGAATGTGATTATCCGTTGGTTGTAAAACAATCCATTTTGAATAGCCGGTTTATCCCGGGAAAATCCTATATTTTCCCTAAAGGTTGTTGGTTGATTATCCGTTTTAAACTGAGGTTTGCAAGTATCTACCATACTCGTGTCTACAAAAGCAGTTTTCTTTTAAAAACCCTGGTTACACCCATAGAGGCATATTAGTTTTAAAAACTAAATAAAAGAAAACCGTGATGAACTAAGTCCTGAAGATATTATTATTAATACCCTTCATTAATTAAATCTTTTATTACTTTGAGGTTAGTTCACTTGATTCATTATTACAAAAGTAAATCTCTGTTATCTACGTTGCGAGGGTCATGACCATACATTAACTTGATATGGCATGTACTGGAGCCAATACCCTTTATGACTTTGTCACCCGTAGACCTGCCGGTCCCACTGTAGCTAGCAGCGAGGTGCGGGATAGTCAGTCCCGTATAGATCTATACACAACAGTCACGCTCTCCCTACAAGAGATTATGGTCACGAGTACTAGTCCTACACTCTGTTTCTTGTGGTGAGTGTTACCAAGGACGTGTCTCCAACTTAGACTAACAAATTTACAAGTAATAATACTGAAAATTCTGTTTATGATTTGCATGAATCCTTTATAAAATAATACATTTTACTACATGATTCAAAAGTTCATTGTTCTAGTTTTGTAAACTGTTTCTACGAGTTGATTTTCTTAATCCTTTGGTAAAACTGTTTTCCGTGTTAAAAGCACGCTGAAAGTATAATTATTTTAAACAAAATAATATATTTTGAGTACAAGTTTCCTTGTACTTTTGCTTGTATTCCCCCCCCCCCTGAAAACATGAAAAACTCAGAAAAAGCGTAAGGGTATGAACTCACAGTTTGACGTAAGACCCGAGCGTAAGGTCGGTCTGGATGCTGAGTGTCAACTGATGTTTCGTACGCAAGTGGATCCTATTAACATATGGTAACACATATATGCATTAGATGAGGACATAACACTATTTGTTATGGAAGGAAACCACCTTAGGGACTAGGAAACACTTGAAACTAAGTGTTAGAATCACACGTGATTGAAGATGGGGAGTTTGCGGCCGTAATCAGGAGTGTACGGTCAGGGGTTTGCGGCCCAACAGGGTTTACGGCCCATGAGTTTGCGGCCCAAGTGTTTGCGGTCCATGGGTTTACGGCCCATGGGTTTACGGCTTGTGGGTTTACGGCCCATGTGTTTACGGCCGTAAACACTTGGTGAAAGGTGCGATTTTCGGTGTTTCAAGGTCCTTTCTAGCCACTTGGAAGTGTTCTAAGCCTTGTGCCCAGCTCAAGGAAGAGCTTAAAGGCCAATAATCGACCAAAAATGGAGTTTACGACCATTGAAGGGATTACGGCCGTAAACCCATTTCGTGTTCATGATTTCGGGTCGATTTTTAGGTGAAAACAAGTGATTCTTAATAGATAACAAGCATAGGGAGTAGTTACTTACTGTAAGAGGCTTGGAATGAGGTTTTTAGCCACCAAGAACTAGTGTGTGTTCTTGGTGAGAGAGAAGATCTAGAAAAAGATGAAATTTATGAGATGAAACATGGATTCATCACTAGAAAAGGGATTGAAACACCATAGAAGTGAAGAATCACTTACATTTTGAAGATCCTTGAGCAAAACTCGAAAATTGTAGAGAGAAAGTAGAGAGAGAAAGTCCTTTGAGTGCTTAGAGCTTGAAATGAAGGCCACTCATCCCTTATATAGGGGTGAGTTTTCGGCCAAGGGGTGGGGTGGGGGGTTTACGGCCGTAAACTCCTCTCGAAGGGGTGTTTGGCCCGGATGCTATGCTTTGACTTAGAAACCTCGTTTTTGAACCCAAAACTTAATTGGACCGAGCCTAGAATATTTAATTAGGCTCAAAACAATGACGGAAAGAGCAGAAATAAATTCCAAATTGATTTATTTTTAACGCTTTGGACGAAAAAGTTTCGGGTTGTCACATCTTCATCTTCATCTGCAACAACTACTGGACATAACTTGTTCAAAAACTTATCATTGTAGGTTCTTTTGAAGATTCTTTTGCTTGATGTAACAGATTCATCCTCTTCATGTTCACAGTTCTCATCATCTGCCAAAACAGAGTCGACATCTTCTTCTGAATACACAAGTTCTTCATCGTCTGGTTCTTCTTTCTGAATCCACTCAAATATAGGTTCATTATCATGGTCAATATACACATCCACATGTCTGTTAGCATTTGCAACCTCAAGAAACTCAGAGTAGTCACATTCATTTTGTAGTGTTTGGAGCCCCTCACTCAATCACACTTCAGGTATACAGTAATACACATGCTTGCACTGAAAATCGATAAGCTTCTCAACATATTTGATGAAATCGGAGAAAACAAACTCGTTTGCATCTTCATTCAGTCGTAGTACTTCTGGAGCAAAATACACTAATGGATTAGGCATAAAAGTACCATTATAGTGTAAATCGACTTTTGGAAAAGCTTGATTTTCCTCCATTGAATCAGAATGGTGTTTTGAGAGAAGAGAAGGGTGAGTAAATGAGGCATTGAGCAAGAACGGATTGTGAGAATAAAGACACTAGAACCCTAACTGATCTTCGTTTGTAAATGAGGTTTTTTCATAAATGAGGGTGAAAGAGGGTAATTGCCACGTAACTAAATTCATTTTTCTTAAAATCCCGTAAAACACAAAATGACCGGCTTAACCGGCATCAACCGATAATAAGGACTTAATCTATACACAACAACAAGTTCAAGGGTAAAATGTGGACAAAAAAAAGTCAGGGACTAAATGTGTACAAAACCAATAATATGTTACCCTTTTAAGTCATTATCCCTTAAATGAACCATAATAGTTATTATATGCAATTATTGATTATCTTTGAACAATTTATAGACCTAATTGATTTTAAATGATCGACACGCCATTTGTGTGGCACTATTTATAATCACCACTTTTGTGCTTCGTAGATCATGCTATTCGAGCAAATTATTCCATCACGTTTTAGGGTTTATATATATATATATATATATATATATATATATATATATATATATATATATATATATATATATATATTATTATTATTTTATGTTATTATTCGGCAATGAATTTTGTATCCACAGCTTTATGTCATTATTCAGCAATGAATAAATAAATAGTTACAGGTTAAAAGAAAAATTAGAATTTTCTACAAAAATACATATACATGAACTTATAATAGAATAATAACATTCTAATGCATATATGAATAATCAAACGTTATTATTCATATTATAATTACTTGAACAATACACATATACATCATTCATTACAGAATAATAACGTAAACATAATGTTTTTACGTTCTCACACTATTTACTGTTTTTATTTGAACTTACTTATATATATATATATATATATATATATATATATATATATATATATATATATATATATATATATATATATATATATAATTAATATGTTTATGACAAAACTACAAAAATATCCATATGATATGTATTTTCTCTGGATTTTGGTCAAAACCCAATTTTTTTTTGGCTTCGTGGTCATTTTAACCATGTTTCTATGTGGTTTTCGTCCCCCCGAAAATTAAAATTATTGTAATACCATTGTGTATTTATTTTTCATTTATTTTTATCTATTTTAATAATTAAAAAAATAATTAAGGACCCACCTCTCTCTCTCTCTCTTGTTTGCATATGATTTACAACACAAATAAAGTAAGTATCTGCAACATTTGTATAGAGTTCAGTTGACCACCACCATCTCTTTCTGATGGTGTGCTCGTGTTCATCTCCAAGAATCCCACCATCACCAGATAAGGTGGTGTCAACGCAACCCGGTGATGCACACCTCCGGTAAAAGAAAATGGCAAGCCTCTCATGCCAGTAGAGAATGTGGGTTTAAACCGGTTGATATGGAGACTCCGACGATGGTGTTCGTTTTGCAAATGGATGGCCGAAAGTGGTTAAAAGGGGCGGCAATAGGGTTGTGACGATGTAGTTGTACGACCTATTTTCCGGTGAGATATCAGACTCCACCACCATCATGATTCCCTCCAATGGGTTGATGTTGTTCCACATGTAACATGCGATTCCATCGCCACTGACCCAAACACCACCATCAATCAACTATTCACTCCAACCCTAGCCCTCAATTTCACTCTCTGTGATTCCCTCTACCTACTGCCGCTGGCAATCCGGAGCCACCACCGAACACCTTCGTTCTTCAGTTCCGCTGACATGTAATAGATCTGCATCAGGAGGAGCAATATGTAGAAATCCAATTTGATTTTGGTTTTGGTTTTAAATTTTGATATGGTCTAGTTTGTTTCAATGGTGAATTGGGTTTTATTTTGACACTATGTTAACGTTTCACCTCAATCTGCTGTTAGTCGATAGATGCTCGGGCTGCTGAACCGGAGAATCCTCGCACTAACCAACCAAATAAAATCCCAATTAATAATTGGGTCATAAACCATAACTGGGAATCTAGTTCATTGGTCCAACACCCATGGCAAAATACCTTTTTACCCTTTCCTCACTTGTCCCAATATCCGAGGCCCAAACTCAATGGCACTAAAAGCCCAATAGTGGCCCAATTCCTAAAGGTTACCTAAATCCCAATATGGACCCAAATCCAAGAAGACCAAAGCCTAACAATGGCCCAAAGTCAGAAAGGCTAGTAGCCCACCAAGGCCCAAAACCCTAATAGTCCAAAAATGGCCCAAACCGCAAATCCCAAGGCTTGCGCGTACCAGAAGTACGCCCGACGTACTAGGTCGCATGCCTGATCGGGGAATCAAACGTGTACGCACAACGTACACTTGCGTACGCCAAACATACGCGCTCGTTAAGCTCTTTTTCCCTTAAGAACTTAATGCTTACAACTAGACATCCAAACTTCAGATCCAAGCCTTGGAGAATGTCTTAATCCATAAATTCATTAACTTGGAACCTTTGCATGGCTTAAATGAACTCAAACCCCAGATTTAGCACCCTACTTTCACCAAATGGACATAAACACTTGCATGGTTGATCCTCAACCATCAAGAGGCCAACTTTATGGACTAGGAGCCTCCGAAACATTAAGGGAAGCAACTCCTAACTTCTGGAGTTGAATAATTCACACTAGATCTCATTCATGGGACCAAAAGTGACCAAAACAACATACAATGATCTCCCTTGGTCAAAGCTCCTTCTTCAAAACCCTTCTTCCTCAAAGCTCACTAACACACACTTAAACACACACAAAGAGGGTCAAATCTTCTCTAGAGGGGTTAGGGTTCCGAAATGAGGCTCAAAGGGTAATGGAGGCTGAGAAATGAGGGGATCATGGGTCATAATGTTGCTTAAATAGCATCTAAACCCTAAAATTTAGGGTTTGTCCCCCTGGGTGCAGCATACGAGACGCCCAGTGTACTCCCACTTTTCCTAAAATGGCAACAATGCCCCCTAGGGACCAAATTTGCAAACTATTTACACACCAAGGGTAAAAAATGAAAAGTACCTTGAATCAGGTGTTACACCCTTGGACTTAAACTTGAACTTATGACATTGGGACTGATTGCTATTGACTTGAGCTGGTGTAAGTGGTGTGAAACAGGTAACTAATCTGGGTAAATCATAAGGACTTTTTAGAAAAGAATTTTTAGAAAAAGATTGTTGTTGATCAACAAATAGCTAGATTCGTTCATTGTTATGATTTGCAAAATGAAGATGACTGGGCATATTTTTCATTACATATGTTTTCACGAAAGTAAGACCATATATTGTTCCAATTGCTAATTCAATACCGGTGACCTCGAAGAAGTGTCGTTAACTTTTGATTTTGTTGGGTTGTGATAATGAATAATTAAGTCTTAATTTTTTGTAATGTATATATTTGTAGCAAGGCTAAGTTGGTTCAAGGCATGTGGTGTATTTGCATATTCTTAACTGTTTGATATGGATGAGGTTGTGGATTTGGATCATGTTTTGTTTTCCATGCATAGTTTTGAAACAATTAATTATTAGTTTTATTTATTTATTTATTCTTTACGGTTCATTCCCGACTTGTTATTTTTTTGAGGACAAGAAAGGTTTAAGTTTGGGGAGATTTGTTAGGTTGATTTTATGTATCATTTTAGTATATTTTCTTAATTATTTTCATGACATGTTGTGTATATTTAGCATGCATTTCATACGTTTTATTACATTGTTTGTTTGGAGCAATTTTACTCGTTTAAGCTTAGTTTGTGCAGACTTATATAAGTGGATAATGACATCTTCGAGGACCAATAGAAGTCACATGGAAGACCTTGCAAACACTTTTGAAGTCTTGTAACAACATCCACGATAAAACAATAAAACGAAACAATTTAAATATTTTTTGGAAATTTGGCAGCAATGTGTTGTCTTCGTAAAGAGATCGGATCGAGGGGTAAACGTGGTTCGATCGAGCTTAAGTTTTATCGATGTCTAGCTAACTCATAGTTCTTTAATATGAACAGTGGAGATTGGATTTGGACTACCTTTGTTGCACCTTTGGGTGACGTCAGCAAAAATTCTGCCCAACATCATAAATTGGCAGCCCACTGTGGATTAAGTTAAGCCCAAAATCTGTTTTGGCAGCCCAATTTAGCCGTTAAAACTAGCCAAAAGGACCATTTAAGCCTACAAAGCAATATGGCAACCACTTAAGTCCATAATTTTGATTTACATGGGATTAAAGCCCAAATTGGTAATGGGGGACTTATGACCTTTTAGTAATAAAGAGGACTCACGTATTTTTTAGGGGTTAATCTTGACACACGATAGCAGCAAGGAGGATCGATGACCGGAAGCTTCTTTTTGGTTCTTAGCATCAAACAATTTTATTTTGGTTTGGAAGTTTATTATTTTTGGCGATTACATAGTTTCCGGGATTTAGCCGTCTTAAACGTCTAAACCTAAGACGGTTAACCACCGGGTTTGATGTCTGAATTAGTTTAATTATTTAGATCATTGTGTGAGATTGTTATTTGGATTTACTACACTTCTATCTGTATGATTTTTGATTTTCATTAATTTCTTTGTTACAATTTTAGTTGGGCTTTAGCAACCCAGTTAGAGTTTTAACTTTTATTATGAAATCATGTTGGTACAATGTAAATTCTGCGAGCTTACGTGAGGGTTCATTGTGTTTGTTGTTTCATTTGTGCTTTAATACGGCTCTCAACTAATTACAAATTGCTCATTTGATAATTTTGTAGTGAGTCAGTTCTAATTGAAACACTTGTTTTAGTTAGATAAGTTCGCAACTTGGTTAAAGAGCTTGTTTTAATTGAGTGTTTGGCGAAACGGGTTGTCAAAGTTTGTTGACAACTGCGGCCAAACTAGGAATTGTAAAAAAATCATCGCACATAACAATCCATGATCACAAGTCTAAATCAGTTTTTTGATGCTAATTCAATCATCAATTATTTAGTATTTTGTAGTATTTATTTATTGTATTTTAGTTAACAGATCCGATTTCGTAGTTTCAAGTTCTTTTTTATGTAGTTGATCATATGATTTGATGTTGAATTCGTAGTCTATCTAGTGAATTTGGTTTCGTATTAATTAAAAGTTGGATTTTAATTTTGATTCATGTTGGCCATCTAAATTAGGGTTAGATCATTCAAGTTATTTGATTTACAAAATCCGTAACTGTTTTGTTACTTGTTTGTTAGATCAAAAGCTACCCGCTACTTGCTACTCGCTAATCGCTATCCGCTACCAGCTACCAACTAGTTTTGTCGAACACACCCTTAATGCAATCTTTCGCCAACAAACTGCTCAATAATCATGGGATTCAAAACAAAAACTGAATCGAACCTTAAAGTTTTTCTAAAATATTTTAAAACAAAGTGGTTGATTTTTCAAAACACATATATAGGTTTTGAGTATGTGTTCGATTTTGGTTTTTTTATACTGTCTTATTAAATATATATTAAACATGAGTGCACATCTAATGAATAGCAACGTCAAAGCAAAAAAGGCCATTCCACACAAGTATTTTATTTATAACAAACAAATCAAAGATAGATAAGACTACTAATGGTTTATAGCCCAAGCCAATAGTTGAGAGTTTGAGTCTGTCTGTCTTGAATTTTTTTTTAATTTTATTTTTTTTGGTTTTATACTTGTATATGCATATACATCTATAACACAACCTTTATAATAATAATAAAAAAAAAGACTTATTTTTTTGAAATAGTGATCCAAAAAAGCATAATTTAGACATCTCTAATCCGAAAACATGGGAAGAAGCACCTGAACAGATGTGCACCAATATTAAACACACATCCAACGCCACCAGCAGATCTCTCTGTTTTTCTCGATTGCAACACAGGAACTCCATTAACCGGATTCTCAACCAAGTACTGCTGATAAGAACAACCGATTCCACCACCACTAGATTCTGATGACAATGGTGGATTCACAGGTTCAGGTGGAACATTGCCGATGCTATCTTCTTGTGGATCAATGTGAGCTTGATATGAAACTGGCAATCCTGAAAATTCAGAGAAGTTTACCTCATATTCCAAGAGATGTTGAGTGTAGGTCTGCTCCTCGTAATCTATCCAGGTGGGTAAGGGCGGAGCTGAAGGCTGAACTGGGTGGTGGCAGCAGCAGCATGGTGGCGGAGATTGGTGGTGGAGATTGGTGATCTTTTTCTTTTTCTTCTTTTTGGACCAGAACTTGAGGGTTTTTAGGGTTTTCATGACTTTCATGGTAGAGATGAATTTGGAGAGATAGGATTGATTGAAGTTTGTCCGTTGAGCAGGTTATAAATTCAAATTTTGAGAAGCTTTTTTCTAGTCGTATGGCCGTTGCTGAAGTGGATGTAATGGGAGCCTACTTTAAAAATAATCTTTTGTGAAATGGGTGAACCAATTATTGCGTTCATACTTACTTTATATATCTACTAGGTTATAACCCGTAGAAACCGCGATTGATATGTTTAAAATTATTATATAGAAAAAAAATATATTAAATGTCAACAAAAAATATAACATATTTTGAATTGTAAGTAAACCTGAATTAATGTAATAAGTAAAATAAACATGATATTTTAACATACATGTTGACACACTTATTTTTATACAATATTAGAAGTTTTATTGATCAAATTGTCATCCTTAAAACTCGTGTGTTATACGGTTGATAAATTAAAATAACATGTATAATAACAAAAACATTCATTAATCATAAATTTACAAACACCAATTTATATACTTTTTAATAAAATAAACGTATATTTTAAATTTAGAAGATAAATTCAAATAAACTCATCTCTCAAATTTAGATGATAAATCTGGATATCTAAAATCATCATATGGATTTTTTTGAAATTTATATAACTATTAAAAATAAGTTTGAAAAATATATTTAAAAATAAAATAATGTTTTAGTTTTCTTAAATTGAAGACATTTGGAGATATGCGGAAAAATTAAATTGTTGAAAACACAATATTTATTAATATGGATAGAATTGATTTATATGTTAATATGAACCCTTTATATTTTTGAAATATATATTTGTATCGAAGCTTGCTATATTACATATAAATATATAACTATTTATTTATAGTTAACAATAATAAATAAATAATAATAATATTGCTTTTCAAATAAAACACAAATACGGAAATCAAATCTCGTCTTTTATTATTTTTAAGATAAAATTTATAATAATAGAGGGGGAAACTAATCATCTAGAGGAGGGAACTAAAATAATATACCAAACTTTCATTTAACCATTGCATTATGATTGATTAGCTTTGACTTTTTCTATGAGATACCAATACCACCTCTGTGGCCATATGATTTAAAAGAGAAATTAAATAAAATCTTCAAATGTCCTTTGTAGCATCATCTTAATTAATCATTGACACCAACAATATAATAACATAGTCTTTTAGTTTGCATTTGTTTATTACTTGCACCTTAACTAAGGCACAAACTGGATTACTGTAATATTGATTTGTCATTTATATTATGTCCCCATACATATGAAGATCATTGTGGAAGAGTCTTCTCAAAAAGTTAAGAAACATGCTTCAATACCATGGTGTCAAAAATTAAGAACCATGTTTCAAGATTTTGACCTTAACACATGCATGTTTTTCAAATTATTAGAATCAATATTTCCTTATAAACAAACCATTATACACAACTTGAAAGACCATGCCACAATATTTAATAGATGAAAAAAAAAACTTACAGGATGAAAAAAAAAAGTAAAAGTATATAAAATTTGAATGATATTGAAAAAAATATTGGAGAGCTTAGAATGCACATAATTGGTTGGCAAAATGATAATATTTTGAATTTGATAAAAAGGAAAAGGTTTCAGTGGTCTACTCAAGAAGAGAAGAGACATGGAAAAGTAAAAGTGATATGTTTACCACTTGACTATTGACCTTATTATAATAAGGTAATACATGACAATGTATTTGGAAACTTATTTATAATAAATTTACTAACCAACTTTCAGTTTAGTTCCACTTAGTAACCTCAAATTTTTTTAAAGTTGTATAAATTAGTTCACCTACTTGTGTCCAAATGCCATTTAATTATCGAGCATCCATAGTATCTTCTTCCTTGCGGCCCTGTTTAATAAAACATAGTTAATCTTAAGAGTACTCATAATTTATTTAAAAAATACCTTTAAAAAAATACGATGAATAATATGATTATTTACCAACTGTAGTTTTTTAGATTTATTAGATACATCTATACTTACTTTCTAAATCATAAGGTATGCCTCACCATTAATCTATCTAGTGCAATTGCTCTATATTTACAGGGATCTATTTTACTCAAATTTTCTTATTTTGTTGAAGTCTAATTAACATAATATAGCATAATACTCAAATTTTCTTATTTTGTTGAAGTCTAATTAACATAATATAGCATAATACTTTTCTTATGTAAAACTCTTATAATAGAAATGTTAGTTTTTTAACCTTCTTTTCTATAAGAGTGGATCTTCTGCTCCAAAAAAATGATTAAAGGGAAAAAGGCCAATTTTGTCCTTTCATGCCTCTTTCGAAATCCACCACCATAAAATCTAACTACAATGCTTTTTTTTTCCTGTTTTTATTCGTTTGTTTGAGTTTTTATTTTTTCTATTTTTTATTCAATTTGTCCATTTTGACCTTTTCACATATATTGTGTTTATTCATCCATCTTTTCTGTTTTTATTCATTTGTTTATGTTTTTATTCATCTGGATTAAGTTTTTCATAAATTCTCTCTTTAAAATAAATTTTCAGAAGTACCATGCTATTTAGTAATCTATTTTTGATTGATTTTTAAATTACACATCATTGAAAGTATGGATCCTGTTTTATATTTCATTTCTTTTGAACATGGATCGATTTTACTCAAATATTCTTATTTTGTTAAAGACTAATAATCATAATATAACATCATACTTCTCTTATGTAAAGTTTAGTTTTTTTTAACCTTTTTTACTATAAGGGTGGATGATCTGCTGCAAAAAAATGATTAAAGGGAAAAAGGGCAATTTAGTCCTATCATTGCTCTTACCAAATCCTTAACCTTGCAATTCAACTACAGTGTTTTTTTTTCTGTTTTTATTCGTTTAAGTTTTTATTTTTTCTATTTTTTATTCACTTTGACCATTTTGACCTTTTTCACATACATTTTGTTTAGTCGTCCATCTTTTCTTTTTTTATTCATTTGTTTATGTTTTTACCCATCAATTTAAATTTGAAATAAACACCAACACTTGAATCATGTGAAGCAAACTTCAACGTCCAATCAACAATAGAATTAGACATCACAGTCAACTTAGAAATAATTTCTATATGCAAATGTCAAAATGACAATTAGACCCTTTGTAGATACCAAAATCCAAAGATGGTTATATATTTAATATCTTCTAAATACCAACCTTTTATAATGAGTTTTTCTAGGGTGTCTTCGTGGTAGGATACTCTTAAACAATGTAAATTGATCAATAGAATGAATTTCTTCTACAAAAAAAGAATAATCTCTAATTAAAAGCGCTTTGATTTGAGGAATATTTTTACCTCAAAATGACAGATGCAACCCTTGGTATGGTTTTATTTGACCGCCAACATGGAGCATCCCATTAATTCTCTCCAATTCATGGAATAATACATAAAAAGACATTAATTAATCATAATCAAAATCAATTTACTTGCCTAAGCTTACATTCAAAGTTGATTTAGAATAGTTCACATGGAAACCTAGAAGTAAAGATATATGAATATCTTAAATCAAATAAAATGTACTAAAATGTGTAGAAGGTTGTTAATACAAAAACATTTCACATGACCACTTCAACATATCAATCTATTTCGTACTCCACTACAAATCAACGATGGGATTAAAAAGAATACTCTCTGACATCAAGAAAGAAAACTGCATTGTATATAATAGCCATAAATGTAATACTTACGTTTTGAGATATGACGTATGAAGTTTCCATTTGTGTATCAAGACCAAAATTAGCTTTAGCAACAATTTCATCCATATTTCTTCAAAATAAATCATTTTTGTTTGAATCCTATGAGAAACATTACAATATCTGTAAGTGATAAAATATAGTAACTGAATTGGGGATTTTGAACTTTAAATTATAGTTTTAAAGGGTTGTTCTCCGAGGGCAGTTTGACCATCCGACACCTAAACCCAAAGGAGATTAGGCAGGTTGACTTACTCATGATTGTTATTTCTAACCATATGATACTTAAACCCATGGAAATCAGATAGGAATTCAAGCAAAAGAAGCACGAGGTCTCGTCAAATTAGAGAAGAAGAAAAGAAGAAAGTCGAAATCAGAAGGAAATGATAAGAGTTTGAGTGAAGAAACCTTACATAACTTCGTTCACGGAGACATGGTGACAACCTTTTAATTAAGAACAACCGATGGAGAGTATAGAAGATGAAGCAAATATTTGAAAATATAGAAGGAAGACACAATTATGGAGGAAGGGGCGTAGGGTATTCGATTCAAATTTGGAAAAGATTAGGTGCCGAATTTCTTGCTATTAATTTTATAATTTGTTAAAGATTTCCTACTGATTTTATGGGATATCCTAATCCAAAACAAAGGAATCGTAACAATCGTGGACCAAGAAATTTAAGCGGTAAAATAAAAACTTAGAAATACGTTATGATGACACGTGTCAAATTAGGTTCTAAAAAAGCGACACGTGGCAATAAAAGGTTTTAATTATTAGATAGGTAGATTTAAAGATTATATATAATAAAAGACAATGTATATTTTGTAGTTGTGTTGAAAATGTGGCTCTCACGTAAATAGTTGAGAGAATAATTCTCGGGCTAATGTCATAAAAGTCATTAAGTTTTCAAAAAATATTCGATTTTACTCTTGATGTGTTTTGGGTTCATTAAAGCCGCAAATTTGGGTAAAATTTTACGATTTTGCCCTTTTAGCAGGATACCCGGTTGCTGCACAAATGACACAACACAATGGCATTGTTGGGGGGCTGACGAAGCGCCACATTGGCGCTGAAGTGCGGTAGCCCATACGGTTCGCCACCTCAAGTACCGGAACAACACCCTTGGTTTGCGGTTCCCATCAAGGTAGAGTCGAGCTCGGGTATTTCTTGCCGAGTTCTTTCTCTCTCCCCTTTATCTCTCCATTCTTCCTTTCTTCTTTCTCCTCTCTTTCTTCCATTTTCTCCGATCCTGATATATGGTAAAAATTGTGGTAAAGTGATATGGAGAATGAGAAATATGAGTTAGACAACATTTTTGTGAGTGAGGTTGTGGTAAACACGCCAACACAGGTCCATACCCACCATCTTAATTTATTAATTTAAAGTATATGTGTTAATCATTGTAAAAATGAAATGAAAAATAAGGTATAATGTATTTTTTATTAAATTTTATTTATTTTTTATAAAAAATTACAGTTTGATAGTAGTTTTTTTTATCCAAATAAACTAAATTTTGGGTTATAACTATGACGTATATTTTATAAATATATTTTATAAAAGAGATATTAAAACCATATTCTTATTATTGGCTAGACTTTTACGGTGCAGGTTATTAATACAAAATAAAATATTGTAACAAGGAAAAGATAAATATATAGTTATATAAGGTAGCGTTTGGAGCATAGTACTGAAAAACATTAGATGTAACATGACCGAACAAAATTATACTCGTTTTTATATAATGTTTGGTAAAATTAAAACATATACTTTGATATTTAAATTACCATATTATCCTTGATAATTTTTTTCAAATCATTTGTTTCTAATACTTTTTAACCATAAAATGATAATTATATAAGATAGTGACATATTATTTAAACTATTTTGATTTAATCATGTAAATAATATTTGGTAAGATAATGGCCAAGGTTATTTAAATATGTGTTTATCCTCTTATTCTTTTTCTACACATCTTTTGACTTTCGAAAAAGGAAAACTTGCCGCTTTGTAGTAATGTCACAAGCTAAAGCCTTTGTGATATCATACAACAAATAGAAAGAGATATTTGTTGGAATCCACAGTGGGAGGATGTGATACACCTTCTAGGCATGCAAAAACCGGTTTTTTTTCTGAACCGGACCGGTTCAGAAAACCGGTTCGGTTCCGGTCAACGTAGTCAAAACCGGTTCACCCCCAAACCGGTTCGGTTCCAAACCAGTTCTGCCCCAAAAATATCCGAACATATGTAAACCGGTTCAGAAAACCGGTTCAAAAACAGGTTCAAAAACCGGTCCAAAAACGGTTCAAAACCGGTTCGACGCAAATAAGCTTTTCTAATTTTTTTTTGTTTTTGGGCTAATAAGTGTAAAATAGGAATGGTTTTTTTTTGTTTAGAGTATAAAGCACTAGATTGTCTTGAACCAAAAAAAAATTTGGCTTCACAGTAGGTGGTTTGGGGGATTGGGAAGGCAAAGGCTTATAAGCCTTACATATATACATACACATACACGTCCATATGGACCATATTGCCAAAAGTTTTTTTTTTTTTTTTTTTTTTTTTTTTTCTTGTTCAATAATATACATATCTTTTCATGTATTAACTTTTTTTTTGGTTTTAAATTTTACGTTTGTGTATATGTAGAAAAACATAATGTATGTAAAAAATTGTTCAACTTGAATCAACACATTTTTTGGAGCAATTTTCAACCTTTTTTTTCATTTTTTTTTTCGTTTTTTTTATATTAGAAATACATAATACAACTTCAAACATAAAAACACAAAACATCCAAATATAAAACATTGTTGTCGTCATACTAATACATCTTCAGAAAGGGAACATTGTTGTCGTCGTAGTCTTCATTCCAAGTCCGTAGTCATTGTATTTATTCGTCATCCGCCATGTCGTTGCGCAATCCTCTCTCATACTCGAGCTCTTCTAGGGTGAGTGGCACCGACATTCCCATTGCTACTTCTTCCTCATGTACTCGTGCTTCGGCATGCAACGATGTGCCTTCTAGTGCTTCAACATCTTGTATCCGTTCCACACCATCAAGGTAGCATTTCAAGCAAATGCACACTTCCACCGACAAAGGGGTGAGTTTTGTTCTTCTTGGTGATATAACCCTGCCACTAACAGAAAAAGCCGATTCCGAAGCTACCGTAGAAGCTTGGGAGCTTAGTAGATCACGGACCATAGCGGCTAGAATCGGAAATTGGGTTTCCTTTCCTTTCCACCAAGCCAAAATATCAAAATTTTCAAACTCTTGAATACTCATTTGAGACAAGAAATCGGAACCAATGTACCTTCCGAGCTCGCTACTAGGGGTGTTAGACCGAGCTCGTTTGGAATTTTCATTCCTCAAAGTATTATAAAGCCTAATTGTTTCGTTATTTTGGTGAGAAGTGGATCCGGATGCCCCCGTATTTTGCATCATGTCATGAATGTTTGTTGAACCATATTTTGTTAAATAAACTTCAAACAAATTTTGAAAAACTTTGTTAAATTTTGAAACTTCCTTTGATGCATAATCAATGTCATCATCCAATAAACCCAAATCGTAACAAATATTTTCAATTAAAGTCTCAACCCCCCCAACATTTAGAGCCGGATTCAAAGCGGCGGAACAAGTAATAATGGGAGGCATTTCTTGAAAATATTTTTTTAACTTTGCTTTCATCGGTTTCATCATATTAGCAAACATTGCGCTCCTCATTTCAAACTCATTTATTTTCGCACTCATTAAAAAAATTTGGTTTAAAACTAAACAACTTGTAGGGTAATAAACCCCCGATAAATAAGTAGTTGCTTTTTTAAAAACATCAAGCATGTCCGTAACAAGTTTGATAGTATCCCAACTTGATTCCGGATAAGTCGTAACCTTGTTACGGTCCGCAAGGTTGTCATGGAACATTTTTAAAGTATCTTTTTGACGTAAGGCACATTCAAACATTTTGCAAGTGGAGTTCCATCGGGTATTATTTTCCCAATTCGGACCTAAAAAGAGGGCATTCGCATCGACACAAAATTGCATATAATTATGATATCGAGCGTTACTTGAACTAAAAATATCTTTTAGCATGTCTTTGAAACCATCTTTTATAGTTTCAATGCTAGTTAGTCCATCTTGCACAACCAAATTAATGATATGTGCAACACATCGACTATGAAAAAAAACACCATCGCAAATTGGTTTATATTTTAGTTTTAGTTGTCCAACCGCGACGGTGTTGTTTGAAGCATTATCAAAAGATATAGAAAAAATATTTCCTTCAAGTTTATAAGTTTTGATCACACAATCTAAAATTTTAAATAAATTTCTACCGGTGTGCGGGTACTCAAACAATTCAAACGTAATCGTACGCTTCATCATTACCCAATTAGTTGGATTAATCCAATGAGCGGTAACACAAAGGTACGCATCCGGTGAACCGTGAGGAGCCGTCCAAACATCACAAGTTAAATTCACACCGGTTTCTAAAGATTGAAATCCTAAAATCAATTCATTTTTTGCAAGTTTCCACATTTCAATACAATCACGTCTAATAGAAGTACGACTCACATGACAATATCGTGGTTGGAGAGTATCTTGGATGAGTGAAGTCAAACGTTTGTTGTCGAAGTGGTCAAAAGACAAGCATTCTTGAATCACGAACTTCGCCATCCTATCCCGAACTTTAGCCAAATCGTAACTCCACAATGTTGCATCATTCGCCATTGTTGTTTGATTATGACCCGACCCAAATTTCACCGCGGGGCATCTTTTGGTCATATGAGTTTTCAATGTCGAATTCTCTTCTTCATTAAAAAAAGCACCACATTTCTTGCATCGCGCCTTTTTTAAACCATTCGACATTACACACAAATCATAGTTGCACCAAATAGCCGGATTTCTATTTGTTTCTTTGATGCTAACAACGGTAAGAGTGTTTGATGAATCTCCAATACCAACGGAAGCCGAATCCATTGTTTGAATTAAGAGCGTTTTTTGAAGTAAGAGAAGTTTTTTGAGGTTTGGTTAACCCAAAACATCTAATAGCTATTTATACTATCAAATATTGGGGAATATGACAAAAAGGGACCAAAAATCGGGTGTCTAACAGCCATAAACGGCTATATAGCCGTTAGAATAAGACAAAAAAACGGGCATATGCAAAACCGGTTCAAAACCGGATCAAAAAACCGGTTCATACTAAACCGGTTCGAAACCGGTCTCAACGGTAACTACAGCGAATCGGTATTGGTCCGGCGGTTCGGTTCAAGTGCGGTTCGGTTCAGGGCTGAACCGGTTCGGGGGTAAACCGGTTTCCGGTTCACTGACCGGTTCGGTTTGTGAACCGGTTTTTTTGGTCACGTCTACCTTACCATACCCTCAAATTCTCAAAAAAAAGAATTTGTTTTTCTACTAGCCCAAGCCCACATTTTTCAAACCAATTGAAGAAGTCGGAAACCCAAAATTCCTTTCGCTCAAATCAACGCCAAATCAGAAGGGATTCAATATCGTCGTCTTCTAATTTCTAATTCTCTTAATTGAACCTGGCGGTTGGCAGCGGGAGTGGGATATCAGAGCAATTGAGATTTGAGCAAAGCAATCAGGTTATTGTTTACTATTATATTTTGTATTATTCTAACTTCTAAGCCATATGTTGGCAAGGATGTAGCAGCCCTAGTGCCCCACCCCTTTGTTTGCCCCCAAGTCTTTTGTCTTAGAATCCTAATATTTAGTTTGCTAAGATTGTGAGGAAGAGATGTAAAAGACCGACCCATTTGTTTGTTTTGTTGCAATAATAAAAGGAGACACTAACAACCATTTTCCCTTTTAATATACATATTTCTTATATTTTGTAACAATAACTTGGTTGCTTATATGGAAAAAGAGGTTTTTGCGGATGTTGCTAATCAAGATATCAACAATATGTTTGATAAAATGAATACTCGTCAACGACCTTAGTAAATTTGAAATCTATATATGTTTGCAGTTTGCGAATGTTTGATAATTTATATATGTTTGTAGTTTGGGGATGTTTGATAATTTATGAGGAACACACTAAAAAAATTGTTGGCTTCGCTCCTACTTTGTGCTAACAATTTTCTCCTTAAAAATTTCTCTTATGTTAGGCTATATTTGAGTTGAAAAAAAGAAAAAAAATAATAATACGGGTGTCAATCACATTCAAGGTTCTAAATAAAGTTAGACATGACTTGGTGGTAACGTTAAACATCAAGCTTTTACGGGTTATGATGAGTCATGTCGTTTGTAAGCCGTGACTTAAAGAATCAGTTTTGTATATAATTAATAATTATATATATATATATATATATATATATTCTATTATTATTCATTTTTATTTATATATATGACTTAATGCGGTATTTTGGAAAAACGGTGCGTCAAGAACAATCTTTGGAGCCATGACACCATGACGAACTTTTTTAGAACCTTGCACGGTAGATGATTATAGGGAAATCAAGGTTTCTGTGAGTCAAGATTTTCCATGGCAGGAAAACTCAAAATTAGAACAAAGAAAGTAGTCTCAGATCAACACCGACGAGATATCATGTGGTGAAGTGGTACATTGTTGTTTTTAAAGTTGGTGGGGGAAGGTGTAGCTCTGTCGGAGAAGTGGTAGGGATCACTGAAGTTCCAATGAGAAAGGTGAAGGGAGGGGGTGATAAAAAGGTTAATGAGGGCAAGAGAGTTTTTGTCATTTTCATTTTTGTTCCATTGTGTTCCATCCATTTGAGTGAGACTAAAATATAAAAAATTAGTCCAATTTGACTTGGTCAATAACTTATTTTGTTACTTCCCTCAACGGATCAAGTTCAAAACGAGGAGCTTGGAAGGAATAGTTCGAGTTTTTCAAAACCTCCTCGTTTTGGTGGTAAACGATTTCATGAGGATCAAATTAGTAGGGGATCTTTTCAATATTCTGGTAATGAATTTAAAATCATGGAGCACTGGTTCGGTAAAAATATTGGAAAAAAATAGTTCCAAATAATGTGACATGTAAGGTGATAATTTTGTGGTGTTATAACACTGACCCATACCCAATGGTCTAAACAGATACTTTACAAAGGAGGAATTCCGTATATACCATTATTAAACGATTAAATATCGTATTTTCCCAACTAAATATCTAAATATCATATATACTCTTTATAATATTTCAAAATATCATATTTGTCCAGATCCATTTTTTTTATATATTTTCAAACATTTTATAATGGTTTTTTATAACTTAAAATCATTATAATTGTTAAAAAGAATTAAACAGACAATATTGCCCTTGCTTTTTTAACTCTTGGAAAGCCTTGAATCAGATCAAACAAACACACACTTAACGTTGCCTATCTTGAAGCTTCGTAAAGGTCGTCGTTGGTCGGTTTACTTGTGTTCACCATCTACGATGACTCTTTCGGTCCCATATTCATCCATCAAACTGAAGTCCACAATTTAGTGCTGCTCACTATTTTTACGGACTCAAGATCTTAGTTTCTCACATTCATTCAAGATTGATGATTCTTAGTCAGGCGTTGGCGATGCATTAAAAGAATTGAAATTGGTTGTAACAAAGGTCAAAGAGAAACAACACAATTTTAGTCGGTTACTTATTTAAAGATCACATGATATTCTTGTTGTTTAGCAAATTAAAACAAATTTTCCAGTTTGGATTTTCGGAGAGGACCATAGAACTGTTGATGTTTGTGAATCAAGAACTAAAGTTATTGTTTCTGCAACTATTGGTGGATTTAATGGTATTTTTTAATGTTCGGTGATTTGATAATGCGATCTTCCAAATGCATGGATTTGGTACAATAGTCATCCATCTAGTAGTGCATGATCTATTTGACATGAAACAACTAGTAGTTTTACCTCTTTTTATCTTTCTATTGTCAACTATTTGAAACATAAAATTTTCCATTTTTTCCTTCTTATTATGGAAAAGAAATTTTCAGAACAAGAAATGACTTCAAAGTTTCATTTAGTTCTATGAAATGACATCAAATCTGATATAACGATGACTTCTTCAAAGTTCCATTTAGTTATATGGTAATCAACTTTTTTTTTAATGTTTTTCTAAAGGAAATGGATCGTGAGGAAGTAATCAACTTTTCACTATGACAATGTGACCTCCAACGGAGAGAACTTGTGCAATTTTCCTTTGAGTTTTGGTATAATCAATTTCAATTATCCTAATGCATCACTAACACCGGAATAAGAGTCATCAATTTTGAATTGATGTGAGAAACTAAAATCTTGAATTAGTAGAAATAGTGAACGACACTAACATGTGGAGTTCAATTGATCGATGACGCAGGGAGTCACCGGAGATGGCAGTCACAAGTAAACCGGTGAGCAGTTGTGGGTTTTATCTGATTCAAGGCTTTTCAAGAATTAAAAAAAACAGGGATAATATTGTTCATTTAATTCTTTATTACAATTATAATGATTTTAAGTTACAAAATAAGATTATAAAATGTTTGAAAATATTAAAAAAATAAGATTTGGATAAATATGAAATTTTAAAAATTATAAAGAATATATATGATATTTCAAAATTAAACCCAACAAATACAATATTTTGTTGTTCAGTAATAACATATATAAAATTCTTCCTTTTATAAAAAAAAAAGACAAACAAAGATATCATAAACGCAAATTTAAATATATAATAGCTAAACACCCCTTAATGGGTAAAATCACCGTTTAAGGAGGCATCCATGATCCATGGGATGGTGGTGGTAATGGCGGTATAATCGTATAATTGGAAGAGATGACGGGTTATGTCGATGCTACTAGTTATACTCTTTATTTCGCAGATGCCCAACTTTTCTCTAAGTCCGTTCTAACCCTAACCCTAACTGTAACCCTATCTCTCTCGTTCGACGTCCGTTGTCTTCTGCTTTCAAGGTAATCAATCAAGCTCCACGATGTCTGCTGCACTCTTGTTGATTTTATATAATCTATTAGAATTGGGCTTTTTTCGATCTTATCTTTTTTCCCAAATCGTACGAATTACTGTGCAATTTTTGTGTGTATCTTCATAATTTACCAAACTCCTTTGTCCGAGTAACGATTGATGAGTGAAAAAGGCCAGGCGTAATGCTATTAGCTGTATGATTATTGATATCTTTCACACCTTTTGCTCATGAATTAATATTGCTCGTGTAACTTTGGGGTGTGCTTGCAGTTGGAATCCGTTAAGCGTTTGCTATTACCATGGAAAGTTCTGGAGGTTTTAGCTTCAATGATATGAATCAAACCATGAGGAAGAAAAGGAGTGATCGACGCCCTCGGAATGATATTCAACCAGAGAATAACAACTCACCGTTGTCATCTTCTCCACCTTCAAACAATGGAAGCAAACGACCAAGCGATGATAGTGGTGGTCACGACACTAGTTATCACAGGAAGATACTTAATCTGAACCAGTGCAATTCAAGGGCTTCATACACCAATTCTGAACTTGAAACGCAGACTAGTAGTGATGATAAGGACACTGGTGTGGATACTAGTGAAGTTTTTGCATCAAACTATAAAGACACAAAGTTTGATGATGGTCATAATTCCGGATCATTGGATGTGGATTCAGATGCAAAGGGAGTTGATAATGTAGTGAAGAAAGTAAAGCTTAAAGTTGGGGGGGTCATACGAACTATACATGCAAAGCCTTCTAGTTTGAAGCCTCCACATCGCCCAAAGCAGAAACAGAATTCTCAGGTAAGTTATGCTACTGCTTCTGTATATTTTCATGTGTCCTAACTATAGGATTATCACATATTCTTATTCAATGTTTCATTTATATGTCTATATATGTATGTGTGCGTGATTTTGTTTCTGTTGTCAAGAATCATAAGGGCATGTTTGGCTACCCATATTTCGTGGGATTTGATTGGAATTGGAATTCAATTCCATTCCAATCCCACAATTGGTTCCAAAAGATTATGGAGTTGAATTCCAAGATGGAATTCGACTTTACTTTGATACGCTTATGGAATCCAATTCCAAATTTCCAATTCTTCACTGTTCTTATAAATAACTGAAATATCATTTCTAAACCTGTTATTGACATTGTACGATGTTGGTTTCTTCTTTTTCCCTAAACATTCTTCCAACAGTTTTTTGTGAACAAAAACTAATAAAAGGTAATTTAACTTTTTTTACAAGTAATTAAATAAGTTCTTGAACAAGAAATCAATGAAGGCAATTCTATCATTTGTCATTAACAAATATACAAATCAAATGGAAATATACCAAGGAATGGAATTCATTTCCTACCAACTAAACATGTCACATGTTTCTATTCCTCCAAATTCCACTTCCTTTGACAAATTCAAATTCCTTCCAAAACATTTCCTGCTACTTATCTATCATCAGTTCATTCTGTGAGAGCTCACTCTTCAAGAATTGGATTAAATGGGAATATTTAGACATTTATTCCACAAGGTCCCTTTTCAACACACACTATTTTCTACTACCACATTAACTTGGATTATTTTATGAAAACAGGAGAATCCAAATCCTCAAGATACAGGTAGTGGGTTACGAGGGATTCCATGGAAGGATTTCTCTAGAAGTGGTTTTTCTGTTGGAAAAACCTCTTCATCAAAACGCCCCTCAACAGAAGAAAGCATATCTAAAAACCACAATTCAGTCAACAACACTAAACGTGTGTCCAAAAAGCGCGTATTAGATGATACCAATGATGAAGATGATGATGATGATGCTGAGTTGCGTTACCTTGCAAAGATGAAACTAAAATCCACAAAAGTCAATGAAGAAGACGAAGGTGGAAGCAAGAAGCATAGAAAGATTTCAAGTGTTCTTAAAATGGAAAGTCTTGGGTCATCAAAAGTAGAAAAAGAAAAGAAAAAGTTGAAATCTGAAGATACTGATTACACAGGGGAAGAACGTGCGTCTGCTGGTGAAGACTCTGGTAGAGAAATGACTGTCACCACTCGCCGGAAAGCCCTTCAATCCGGCAGAGATGTCTCCGGCGACTTTGCCGCCAGTGTGGTTGAGTTCCCCAATGGTTTACCCCCTGCACCACCTAGAAGTAAGCATAGATTATCTTTTTTTAACTGAGACTAATGTCAATAGCAAATCTTTATCCCATCCAAAATGACGTGAATGCCCTCATTGGTGTGCATTGGACATTTGGACTGGGACTGATGTCAGTTGGACAAAAGTTGTAATTTTTTCTCCCACTCAAAAAGGTGAGACAAGTACTCACTCTCAATTCCTCGTCTGTGCAAAAAGACATGAATGCCCTCCTCACAGTACAAGTTGTATACATGCATTGGACTGGGACTGGGACTGATGTCAATGGGACATAAATTGCAATGCTTTTGTCTTTGCAAAAGACGTAAATGCCCTTCTTATCCTCTTTATGGAAAATAGCCTTGGAAAGCTTGTCCTGTCCTTTGCTTGTCCACTTCTGTCCCGTGTAACAACATGGGACAAGACTGGATTTGGATTGGACAAACATTTGAGGATGAGAAGGGCATTTATGTCTTTTGCAAAGTGGAAGATCAAGAGCGAGTTTCTGTCCCACTTTTTTGGGTGAGAGAAAAAATATCACTTTTTGTCTAATTGACATGAGTCCTGGTCCCAATACAATGCACACTAAACACAGTACAATGTAACAAGTTTTATTTCATGGGATGTTCGGTTATTAATGCTTATGTTTTTTTTTTTTTTGTTTTTATATATTTTTGTAATTTTTTATTATTGTTATAGAGCAAAAAGAAAAACTATCTGAAGTAGAACATCAACTTAAAAAAACTGAGGCTGCTCAACGTAGAAAAATACAGGCTGCAAAGGCAGCACGTGAGTCCGAGGTTTGTCTTTTCTATATATTATTCACAGTTTTTTTTTTTATTAATTAATTAATTTGCTTATTGTTTCTCATCATATTTTGTTTCTCTTTGATTTATTTATAATTATAACAGGCTGAGGCCATTAGGAAAATATTGGGTCAAGATTCTAGCAGAAAGAAGCGAGAAATGAAACAGAAGCAGAGGCAAGAGGAGTTAGCCCAGGTTGCTGCCTACCATTACTATCTTATACCTGTCTACATATTATAACATCCTACTTTCATTTCTTCCTATTACATCATTATACTTTTAAAAAAAAATCTACCAACTGTAAAGCAATTTTTTTCTTTTATAATTGGGTGGATTTTTTTTCTTTTTCTGATTGGAGTTATATTGGTGTAGGAGAGAACTTCAAATTCTGCAACACTCCCATCCAACACTGTTAGATTGATGATTCGTCCCACTGGAACAGTTGTCACATTTTCTGATGATATTGGATTGCCAAACATTTTTAAATCCAGGCCTTGCAGGTATATTACTTTTTATTTCCCATTAACTTCTAGATAAAATGCTGTATGGGTTTAAAATATATTTGAGAAATGGCGAAACATTTGGAAATTGAAGGGAAAACCTTCTTTAACTGTTAATTAAATAAAGAAGTAGAAGTAGGTTGCTATAATTTTGTAAGTTGAATTTTTGCAGTTACCCTCCTCCACGGGAAAAGTGTGCGGGCCCATCTTGTTCAAAGCCATTTAAGTACAGAGATTCAAGGTCAAAACTCCCGTTGTGCAGTCTCCAATGCTACAAGGCAGTACAAGAGAAAGCGCAGCCCGGGGCTGTTTATTGATTAGTAATATTTCAAACAAGTTCAATAGAAACTTTTTGTGGAACAATCATTGATATATGACCATTAGTCATATTTGCCTATTTTGTTATGATATTAGTCATTTTTTTTTTAAATTAACTGTTTTACAATTTGGGTCCCTGTTTACCCCTACTAGTCTATAGGCCACGGTGGACTTGACCTAGTATCATTTAGCCATTTTTGCAACATTGATTAGTAGGCCAATTGTGGCAATGAGTCAGGTTGGGTTATTTTCAGGTTGAAAATCTCAACCCAACCCAAGTGTTTAACTAAGAATTCTCAACCGAACCCAATCTATTTATTAAATGGGTTGAAATTGCATCCCAATTAAAAAAAAGGAAAAAATTCAATGATTGTCAAGTTTGAAAAAAAAATACAACTGCAAATAAAGATAACATAATTAAATATTAATTATTAGATATTAATATTTCATAAATATTAAATAAAATTGAATAACATTCTTAAACATGTTTGAAACAAAATTGAAAATATCAGTTATAATTCAGTCAATTTAATTACATGTGTTAAACATCTTTAACCTATTTAGAGTGTGTTCGACAAAACTAGCTGGTAGCGGGTAACTTATAGCATATAGTTTTTTGTTAAATGTTACGTGAAGTAGAATTTGAATTTGTATCATTTTGTTTAAACTAAAAGTTAAAAGTTTGTAGTGTCAAACGAGACTTTCTGCTCAAAACAAAACGTTTTGTCAAACGTTAGTAGCTAAAAGCTCTCAAACGTTCCGTGCCAAACACGCCTTAATTAAACGGGTTAAAAATCTCAAACCAATCAATTAGTAATTGAGTTAGGTTCGTGATGATTTGACACATTAGATATATCTTTGTGAAAGCAATATCGTGACGAGTTCTTAGTTTATATAAATAATGATGATTGTCACTTGTCCAATTCATGTACACTAGGATCGCATTATGTATCATGGACCAAAAATGTCATAGTAATTCATAAATAAAGTTGAGTGATCAAACTCTTAATACAAATGTTATTTGAACAATCCAAACTAATAAGATGTTATCTTTATCGAACAAATGAGCAACTCTTCTAAAATTCAAGAATATAAAAGTTATTTAACATTAATATCAAAAAATGTTATCTAAATCTTCCCTTTATGAGTAAACTTGATAGCATTTTTGCACAAAATTAATGTTTTACAAATTGATCAAAGCAAGAACACAAATAATGAACAAAGAAGCTCATAGTTGTTAATATAAATGGAAAAAAATATTAAGAGCATGAAATTAACACAGGAACTAAAGCTCATTAGTTGATAATTCTAATCGGTTGTGCTCAAATTTCAATTTTATGGACCAATTTGTTATATCAAAACACAATAAGAGATAATGTGGCGGTCTCATAGAAGACACTCGCACTAAGGTCAAGGGTTTCTTCAAAGTTGTTCAAAAACAATAAAATCTACTAAAACCAATAAGTCGAATGAAAAAGAAGTAAATTATGAAAGTGTTGAAATCAATTCATAATTAGAGAACGAAGAATAAAAGAAAATGGAAGTTTACATTTAACCGTAATCTAGCCCAGGCAATCCAACTTGCGTGCTTACACATTAAGTAGATTAAAACAGCAAACAACAATCCATGAACACAAACAAAAGTTGAAATTTAAAGAAATTACCTATCGAAAATGATGAGTTTATTAAAAGCAAGAACCTACACGAATGAAAATTAAATTGGTAGATTTTGAATGAAATCAAAGATCCATTTGATAGATTTATCGATAAAAATCACCTCGTTGTTGGTATGACAATGGTTCGGTAAGATTATTAGTATTGTTAGTATGATTCATGTTCACAACCCTTCTTGAATGTGATATAGTTTTGTGGGTTGGGCATTTATAGTACTTATGGTCAGACCCCACGATCCTTCGAACATAGCCATTTCTTTCCATCTGTTCTTCTACGCCTCCATGGATCCAACCCATTTGAAAATCTTATTCATTCCTACCAATCACAAATGTAATAAAAAGCGAAAATTTTAGTGTTGGATTTAAGGCATTTTAACAAACATTTGGTAGGCATATGGAAAAAACAACTCCAATTTCAATTATATCAAAGATAGAAAGATGGATAGAGACCAATGATCACCGTTTCTTATATGAGAAGTGTCATGTATACCTTTTCCTTGAATTTGGAAAAGTGATTTGCCTTAAACGCCAATAATAGAACATGCACATAATTAGAGATCTTCATAGCCAAAAGAAAACCAATCAAAAAATTAAATAGAAGCTTAAACCTGCAATTTATTAGAAACATCAAATGAAGACGAAAACCTGAAGGTCGAGGTTTGAGAGGTTAGGTATTCAGTTATGGTGAAGGTGATGTGAAGATTATTTATGGAATAAAACCGTAGCGAAGAAAAATAGGGATTTTAATTTTGAATTTCACGATGATTTAGCATCAAGACCTATGATTGTGCGTAAGAAATGTGACAGGAGTTAAGAGATTCAATGAGCAGTAAAACATCTAGGAGAGGATCTAGGAAAATGCTACGTGGAAAAGAGTATAGAAAAGAGACAGGTGGCATTAGGAAACTATTCTTTCATTAAGGCTCGAGGGAGTGGCCTCGCCACCCCTCTCGCCAAAACACTCGTTAACCATTTCTACACCACCCCTTAAGAGTTGCTAGAGGACTCGCTAGTGATGTATCGCTAGGGAGGTAGCAAGAAGAGAGAGAAGGAAATGTTGGTTGTGATTGGCTGTAGTTATTTATTTATTTTATTTATTCAAAACAAAACTTATTAAACTCCTCTTACTGCCACTCCCTATCTTTTTCAACCTATAGATGCTAAGCTTACGTGACAATATCAAAACCTATGTGGCAATAAAAAATCCTACATGACAAGATTGTAACATCCCAAAATTCAAGCCCAAAAATTTCATTTTTGATTAATTAATTCATAAAACATTTATTAGAAAATATTGTAGAAACACGTCATCTCAAAAAAAACCAAGTATCATGTTTGAAACCCACAACATAAACAAATGTCATATCAGAGTACAATCCCAGAGAACACCATGCGGAAAATCATGTGTGTGTGTGATGCCATGCTACGCCGCCGACTCCTTCCCCTTAGACGAAGAGGTACCTGAAACCAAAACTGAAACCGTAAGCACAAAGCTTAGTGAGTTCCCCCATCATACCACATACCATACAATATCATCGGTATCTTTCAACCGGTAACCATTCATCGGTATCTTTCAACCGGTAATCATTTATCGGTATCTTTCAACCGGTAACCATTCATCGGTATCTTTCAACCGGTAACTGGGGACTATTCCACCCCTACCACTAACATACAATACAAGATATAAGCATACAGTCAGGCATATCCGGGTACTGACCTACCCCTCGGTCCTAAGGACCACTATCAGGGAAACTATCCTTATCATGCACGTAACATATCATACAGATATAACTCATAACCAAACCAAGATAATTATCACAAAGACAATCATCTTCTAAATACTCCTCATTGGTGGGCCGGCATTGTGGCCGTAGACCCACCTCTACTGGAAGGTAACTCACCTCGTACAAGTGGCTGCTGATAATCTGTGCGGGAAACCTCCGTCCGCTGCTGCTCCGGAAATCCTCCGGCTACAAACCCCATAAACACTCAGTTAGAAACTGATCTCTATACTTAGGGTAAAATGACCATTTACCCCCAACCAAGTCAAGTCAAAGTCAAAGTCAACTTCCAGTTGACCCGACTCGCCGAGTTGGGCCGTCAACTCGCCGAGTCCCTCACTCTCTACTCGTCCTCATCCGTGACCCTACTCGTCGAGTTGGGCCGTCAACTCGACGAGTTCTTCTCTCATTCGAACGCCCCATGAAAACTCATCCGACTCGCCGAGTTGATGAACAACTCGTCGAGTTGGCCTTTATCTGATGAACCAGATCTGTCCTCAACTCGCCGAGTTGATGAACAACTCGCCGAGTTCTAAGGAGATTGCCTTGGACTCGCCGAGTCCGTTCATGCACTCGCCGAGTCCCATGAACTTCCAGCACAATGGCTTAGTCCAGAACGTTGGGTCACTCCCTGGGACCCCCTTAACCTTTCCACACTCAACTGGGTTCTTTTGACCCTCAACAGAAAGGGCAAAACCCTTAGACTCGCCGAGTCCAAGAATGGACTCGCCGAGTCGGTCTCATCCCCTCACTAAAACTTCAATTTCAGATGAACAACACTTGACCAAATGATAGATCCCAACCCCTGGACTCGATCTAGCACGTAAAGTTACAAACTTTACGTGCATGCATGGGACATTAGAGCTTAAAAGGCTCTAAAATGGTTCTTTTGTTGCATGGGGCCTTCCTTGGGTGCAAAAGCAACCTAGATCTGACTTGTGACTCATAAAACGACATGATACAGAAGCCCAAACCCCCAAACATGTTTGCAAACATGGTTGGCCACCAAAAATGGCTTATGAAAGCCCTAAATCACCTCAAAGAGGGATCTAACAAATGAATGAGCAAGGTTCAGACTTTATACCTTCCAAAGACTGCAAATGATGAACCAAACTCGAATCCTTCAGTCCCCTCTTGATCCTTCTATGCTCTTCCTTCTTCCTTGAGGTCAAAACTCACAAGAATCACTCAAAAAGTCTTAGATCTTCTCATAAACGGCTAGGGTTTGATATGAGGGGTTTCTGGAAGCATAAAGGGGCGATGGGGGCTGCATAAGGTTGTTTAAATAGGGTGCAACTCTAAGATTAGGGTTTTTGTCCAGACAGAGGCTACTCGCCGAGTCCGGGACCCGACTCGGCGAGTCCGCGACTTAAACCCCGTGCCCCTTCCCGCTCCTACTCGGCGAGTCGAGCCTTTGACTCGCCGAGTCCAAGGCCAAACATGCAAAATACTCAAAGATTTAAATAAAAGAATACGTACCAAGAACCAGGTGCTACAAATCTCCCCCACTTATTTTAGACTTCGTCCTCGAAGTCTGCTGCTTGCTCCTGAAACAGCTCGGGGTAATGCATCATCATCTCATCCATCGGCTCCCAAGTCCACTCCGACCCCTTCCGGTGCTGCCATTGCACCTTCACGAGTTCCACTCTCTTGTTCCTCAGATCCTTCGACTTCCGGTCGAGGATCGCTACAGGCCGCTCGATGTAAATTAGGCTGTCATCAACCTGAATGTCCTCCAAAGGCACCACTGCAGTGTCGTCCACCAGGCACTTCCGCAGCTGCGAAACATGGAAAGTGCTGTGTATCTGTCTGAGCTCGGCCGACAAATCCAACCTATACGCTACCTTGCCCACCCGGGCTAATACCCTGAACGGACCAATGTACCTGGGGCCTAACTTGCCCCGCTTCCTGAATCGGATGACACCTTTCCAAGGCGACACCTTCAGGAGAACCATATCCCCGACCTGGAACTCCAGGTCTGATCGACGCTTGTCGGCATAACTTTTCTGCCGACTCTGAGCAGTCTGAAGCCTGCTCCGAGCCTGCTGAATCCTCTCGGTCGTCTCGAGTACCACTTCGGTGCTCCCCATCACTCTCTGTCCAACCTCGCCCCAACATATCGGGGTCCTGCACTTCCTCCCATACAACATCTCGAAGGGAGGACGGTCGATACTCGCATGATAGCTATTATTATACGAGAATTCTGCCAACGGAAGGTAGGTATCCCAGCTACCTCCAAAGTCTAAAACACATGCCCGCAGCATGTCCTCCAGAGTCTGAATGGTCCGCTCGCTCTGGCCATCCGTCTGCGGGTGAAAGGCGGTGCTAAAATGCAGACGAGTACCCAGCTCGTCATGAAACTTCTTCCAGAACCTGGAAGTGAATCGCACATCCCTATCCGAAATCACCGAAACTGGCACTCCGTGCCGCGCCACCACCTCTCTGATGTAGATATCGGCCAATTTCTCGGCCGAGATGCCCTCCTGGATCGGGATAAAGTGGGCGCTCTTGGTCAATCGATCGACGATGACCCAAATCGAATCCACTCCCCGCGCGGTCCTGGGAAGCTTGGTGATGAAATCCATCGTGATGGCTTCCCATTTCCACAGCGGGATATCCAACGGCTACATCTTGCCGTGCGGTCTCTGGTGCTCGGCCTTGACCTTCCTGCAGGTTAAGCACCGCTCCACATACCATGCCACGTCCCGCTTCATGCAGGGCCACCAGTAATCGGGACGAAGATCCCTATACATCTTCGTCGCTCCGGGATGGATGGAAAATCGGGATTTGTGCGCCTCCTCCATCAGGACCTGGCGCACGCCTCCATGATAAGGGATCCACACCCTACGGTGAAGGGTCAATAACCCTCGGCTATCATAATCGAAGGAGGAAACCTGACCCACTATACGCTCACTCTTCCGATGTTCCTCCTTCATGGCCTCCTGTTGGGCCTCCCGAATCCGCTCCAAAAGTGGAGTCACCACTGTCATCCGCATGCAGATACCTCTGATCGGCGCCGCCTTGCGGCTAAGCGCGCCGGCCACCACGTTGGCCTTCCCCGGATGGTAAAGGATCTCGCAGTCATAATCCTTTACCACGTCCAACCACCGACGCTGCCTCATGTTCAGATTCGGCTGATCCATGAGGTACCTCAAGCTCTTGTGGTCCGTGTAAATCGTACAACGAACCCCATAGAGGTAATGTGGCCAAATCTTGAGGGCGAACACAACAGCCCCCAACTCCAAATCATGCGTCGGGTAGTTCGCCTCGTGAGGCTTCAGCTGCCTCGACGCGTAGGCGATGACGTGCCCTATCTGCATCAATATCGCGCCCAAACCTGAAATGGACGCGTCACAGTATACTACAAAATCCTCCACGCCCTCTGGCAGGGCTAAGATTGGCGCTTCGCACAATCTCTGTCTCAAAGCCTCAAACGCTGCCTGCTGCTCAGGCCCCCAACGAAAGACCACAGCCTTCCTCGTTAGCCTGGTCAGGGGTAATGCTATCTTGGAGAAATCCTGGATGAATCTCCGATAGTAGCCAGCTAATCCCAGGAAACTCCGAATCTCAGATGGAGACTTCGGAACCTCCCATCTCATCACGGCCTCCACCTTGGCCGGATCCACCGAAATCCCGTTCTGGTTGACAAGGTGCCCAAGAAACTGCACCTCGCGCAACCAGAACTCACACTTGGAGAACTTGGCATACAAGTTCTCCCTCCTCAAGGTCTCTAGAACCTCTCGCAGATGCTCCTCATGCTGCTCTCGCGTCTTGGAGTAAACCAAGATATCATCAATAAATACTATCACCGATCGGTCTAACATCGGTCTACACACGCGGTTCATTAGGTCCATGAACGCGGCAGGAGCATTGGTGAGCCCGAATGGCATCACCACAAACTCATAATGGCCATAACGCGTCCGAAACGCAGTCCTCTGCATATCCTCCTCTCTGACCCTCATCTGATGATACCCCGAACGCAAATCAATCTTGGAGAACCAAGATGCTCCCTGTAGCTGGTCAAAGAGGTCATCAATCCTCGGGAGTGGGTAGCGGTTCTTCACCGTTACCTTATTCAGCTCCCGATAATCTATACACATCCGATGCGACCCGTCCTTCTTCTTCACAAACAGAATCGGGGCTCCCTAGGGTGAACTGCTCGGTCGAATGAAACCCTTGTCTAACAGCTCCTGAAGCTGTGTAGACAACTCCTGCATCTCAGGAGGAGCCAACCGATACGGTGCCTTGGCTATCGGAGCCGCACCAGGGACTAGGTCGATCCTGAACTCCACCTGTCGCTCCGGAGGTATCCCAGGCAACTCCTCGGGGAATACGTCCGCAAACTCTCGTACCACGGGCACATCGTCCACCGTAATCCTACCCGCCTCCCGGGTATCCATAACGTAGGCGACATAACCTGCGCAACCCTGCTGAAGGTAACGCCTAGCTCTCGCTGCTGAACATAAAGTTGGTCCTCGCTGTGGCCTCTCGCCCTGAATCACCAGCTCTCCCCCACTTGGGGTCCTGATCCGTACCAACTGCTTGCCGCAGTCGATCACTGCCCCATTGGGGCTCAACCAATCCATGCCAATAATGACCTTGTTCCCCCGCAAAGGTATGGGAACCAGGTCCACCAGGTAGCGCTCCTCGAATAATCTCAGCACACAATCTCGGAACACCGTCGATGCTCACACCGAACGGTCGTCTGCAATCTCTACCTCTAGAGGGCAATCCAACATACCCGAAGACTCGGAAAACCTCTTGCTGAGCGCAAGAGAAACAAACGATCGGGTAGCGCCCGAATCAAACAACACCTGAACCGGGATGCCGTTCACATGGAACGATCCTAAACAGAGCACATATCAATAACATAAACATCATAAAAATAAATCAGAGGGAAAGAATCATACCCGTCACCACATCGGGTGCAACGCGTGCCTCATCGGCTGTCAGCTGAAACGCTCGGCTCCGCACTACTGGAGCCTCTGCCTTGACCTTCCGGCCATCTGCAACCCGCGGCGTCCCTGAGACCGGCGCCGCTGCTGGCGCTGCTGCCAATCTCGGGCAGTTGGCCCTTTTGTGGCCTCTCTGATTGCAGTGGAAGCAAATCAGGTCTGTCGTCTGTACTGCGGGGGCGGGGGCAGTACAATCCCTGCCAAAATGCCCAACCTTGCCGCACTTATAGCAGCCCGAACCCGGCCCAGTGCGACAAGCCCCCTCGTGTGACCGACCGCATTTCCCACAGCGGTCCCGTCCTGCCTGGCCTTTCGGCCTACCATCAGATCCCTTGGGCTTTTTCCCCGAAGCCCCGGTCGTCAGCCCATCTACCGCCTTCCTCTTCTGGATGTGCTCCAGATCAATCTCCCTGTCCCTAGCCCTGGCAACCATGGAATCCAAGGTAGGGCAAGCCGAAAAACTAACATGCTCCCGAATGTCATCTCGTAGCATGTCGTGGTAGCGGGTCCTCCTCATATCCTCGTCTCCCGCATACTGGGGCACCAGCAATGCCCTCTCCCGGAACTTGGCGGTGATCTCCGCCACAGTCTCCGTAGTCTGTCTCATATCCAAGAACTCCCTGGCCAGCCGCTGAAGCTCCACAGCTGGCGCAAACTCCGCCCTGAATCTGGTCACAAAGTCCGACCAGGTCATAGCCTCAACCGCCGAGGCTCCCAATGAGTCACTAACAGACTCCCACCAATCTCGGGCCCTGTCTCGCAAGCAACCTGCTGCATACCTCACCTTCGACCCCTCCGGGCAGAAGCTCGTCAGCTGCGCAGACTCAATGTCTGCGATTCATCTCCGGGCAGCAATGGGGTCTTTCACCCCATGGAAATCTGACGCACCACTCCCACGAAAGTCCTTGAAGGACAGTGTGCGCGTGCCCACCTGGCTAGACGCCATATCACTCCTGAATGCTCGGAGGCGATCCTCCATTAGCTCAACAATCCCCTCCTTGATCGACCCGAAGATGATAGGGGTCGACTCAAGGATGCCTCTCGTGATCTCAGACGCGATGAACTCGCGCAACCCGTCATCAACCGGCTCGGATCCTGCACCCGAGCCTGATCCCGATCCTGATCCTGATCGGGAACCTCCTGCTCCATGTCGTGTGGTCACCATGCTGAAAATACACGCATAAACGTCAGGATCATACATATACTCGAGAGATCTAACACCCTCTCCAAGGTCCTTGGTTCCATCTAGGCCCTCCTTGATTCGAGTACGGGTCCTATTCTTTCAGTAGTACGGGCCCATACTACCTTCCACATCTACCTGTACTTTCCTCAAGGATTGCTTCGACTTCGCCAAGTCCCTTTACCGATACCCTTTCCACTGACCTCATCCTTGGCTTCCCTAGGGCACTCTCCGACCTACCCTCCGTCATCAGCTGCATTAGGAGTCCCTATTATCTCCCCCTAACTAACTTGCAGATACTGTTACATATCCGCTCCTTAGTTAGTTGGAAATGGCCAGGACCCCCATAGCACAAAGCAAGCAGCATTCGTGCATCGAGTAACCAAACCAGGCATAACCTATACATGCCATCCTACTGCTGACTAAACAGTCCTAGCATACAGCTCATACAACCGGCGTATAAGGCATCCTCCTAGATCCTTAGCCCTAACTAGCATGCAATTATCAGAATCATATATCAGGCACACAAGGCATCTTCCTAGATCCTTAGTCCTATTCTAGCATGCAATTCTGAATCAAACCATATAGCATAATATAACAAGTATGGGTATCTTGGGGAAACTTACTTGAGCCCGGCCGTCGCATGCATCACACACCTTGTTTTTCTTAAAACCCTTCCGTTTAGACTTTTAGAAAACCATTTTATTGTACAAATCTTTTAGCCCCTTAGTTTGAGTCCAGACACCCCCGAGGGTGTGTCCGAATCCCTCAAACCAGAGCTCTGATACCAACTTGTAACATCCCAAAATTCAAGCCCAAAAATTTCATTTTTGATTAATTAATTCATAAAACATTTATTAGAAAATATTGTATAAACACGTCATCTAAAAAAAACCAAGTATCATGTTTGAAACCCACAACATAAACAAATGTCATATCAGAGTACAATCCCAGAGAACACCATGCGGAAAATCATGTGTGTGTGTGATGCCATGCTACGCCGCCGGCTCCTTCCCCTTAGACGAAGAGGTACCTGAAACCAAAACTGAAACCGTAAGCACAAAGCTTAGTGAGTTCCCCCATCATACCACATACCATACAATATCATCGGTATCTTTCAACCGGTAACCATTCATCGGTATCTTTCAACCGGTAATCAGTCATCGGTATCTTTCAACCGGTAACCATTCATCGGTATCTTTCAACCGGTAACTGGGGACTATTCCACCCCCTACCACTAACATACAATACAAGATATAAGCATACAGTCAGGCATATCCGGGTACTGACCTACCCCTCGGTCCTAAGGACCACTATCAGGGAAACTATCCTTATCATGCACGTAACATATCATACAGATATAACTCATAACCAAACCAAGATAATTATCACAAAGACAATCATCTTCTAAATACTCCTCATTGGTGGGCCGGCATTGTGGCCGTAGACCCACCCCTACTGGAAGGTAACTCACCTCGTACAAGTGGCTGCTGATAATCTGTGCGGGAAACCTCCGTCCGCTGCTGCTCCGGAAATCCTCCGGCTACAAACCCCATAAACACTCAGTTAGAAACTGATCTCTATACTTAGGGTAAAATGACCATTTACCCCCAACCAAGTCAAGTCAAAGTCAAAGTCAACTTCCAGTTGACCCGACTCGCCGAGTTGGGCCGTCAACTCGCCGAGTCCCTCACTCTCTACTCGTCCTCATCCGTGACCCTACTCGTCGAGTTGGGCCGTCAACTCGACGAGTTCTTCTCTCATTCGAACGCCCCATGAAAACTCATCCGACTCGCCGAGTTGATGAACAACTCGTCGAGTTGGCCTTTATCTGATGAACCAGATCTGTCCTCAACTCGCCGAGTTGATGAACAACTCGCCGAGTTCTAAGGATATTGCCTTGGACTCGCCGAGTCCGTTCATGCACTAGCTGAGTCCCATGAACTTCCAGCACAATGGCTTAGTCCAGAACGTTGGGTCACTCCCTGGGACCCCCTTAAAACCTTTCCACACTCAACTGGGTTCTTTTGACCCTCAACAGAAAGGGCAAAACCCTTAGACTCACCGAGTCGGTCTCATCCCCTCACTAAAACTTCGATTTCAGATGAACAACACTTGACCAAATGATAGATCCCAACCCCTGGACTCGATCTAGCACGTAAAGTTACAAACTTTACGTGCATGCATGGGACATTAGAGCTTAAAAGGCTCTAAAATGGTTCTTTTGTTGCATGGGGCCTTCCTTGGGTGCAAAAGCAACCTAGATCTGACTTGTGACTCATAAAACGACATGATACAGAAGCCCAAACCCCCAAACATGTTTGCAAACATGGTTGGCCACCAAAAATGGCTTATAAAATCCCTAAATCACCTCAAAGAGGGATCTAACAAATGAATGAGCAAGGTTCAGACTTTATACCTTCCAAAGACTGCAAATGATGAACCAAACTCGAATCCTTCAGTCCCCTCTTGATCCTTCTATGCTCTTCCTTCTTCCTTGAGGTCAAAACTCACAAGAATCACTCAAAAAGTCTTAGATCTTCTCAAAAACGGCTGGGGTTTGATATGAGGGGTTTCTGGAAGCATAAAGGGGCGATGGGGGCTGCATAAGGTTGTTTAAATAGGGTGCAAACTCTAAGATTAGGGTTTTTGTCCAGACAGAGGCTACTCGCCGAGTCCGGGACCCGACTCGGCGAGTCCGCGACTTAAACCCCGTGCCCCTTCCCGCTCCTACTCGGCGAGTCGAGCCTTTGACTCGCCGAGTCCAAGGCCAAACATGCGAAATACTCAAAGATTTAAATAAAAGAATACGTACCAAGAACCAGGTGCTACAAAGATGCTAGGAATGCTACCACTCTCTTTAGCCTAAGAAGATAGATTTATTAAGAATGTAGATATATATGAACGTATCAAGGAAGTCATTGCTCCACCGTTTATCATTCTTTTTGGATGAGAATGTAAATTCTAATTTATTTTTAATAATTAGATATTTTTCATTTTTCATTAAAACTAATCTCAAAATAAATATTCCTTATTTATTTACATAAATTTACATCGATTAAGCTTTCCACATTGCTTGTAAATTTACAAATTTAATAGATAGTTCTTTTCTTTTTACTTTTAATCAGAGGCGAATTTACATATAACCAAGGTGGGTCACTTGACCCACCTATTTTTTTTCATATATATAACAAGTTATGTATTATTACATTTATGACCTATCTTCGATAAATGTAATGAACCACCTATTATCTTTGACAAGAAAAAAACAAAATGCAACTCATATTCTATATTTTAACTAGAAAGGTTACCCCCGCTACGCGGGGGCCAGAAGCTTTCAATGTTGTTTCCGAATTGATAAATATGACAGACATAGAAAGTGCAAGGATAAAAAGCCCGGGCTTTGCCCCGGACCGTTTTTTTTCATGTTTTTATGAAAAAATGTAAAAGTTTTGACTGCAAGGACCAGAAGTGTCAAAATGGCTAAAGAATTAAAGGGGTAGGAATTAACAACTTTTTAGAAAAGGGATCAAAGTTGTCAAACCGTTAAAGTTTTGTGGCCAAACTTTAAATATTAAAAGGTTCCAAAAAAGTGTAAAAATATTGATTGCAACGACCAAAAGTGTCAAAATGGGTAAAGAATGAGGAGCAAAGTTGCCAAAAAACAACAAAATTTACTATTCCTAACTTTGAAGCCCAACAATAATACAGGGACCAATTCTGCCAAAAAAATGGCAAGTTCACTATTCCTTTTCTTCGTAACTTTGTTTTTATGAAAAAATGTAAAAGTTTTGACTGCAAGGACCAGAAGTGTCAAAATGGCTAAAGAATTAAAGGGGTAGGAATTAACAACTTTTTAGAAAAGGGATCAAAGTTGTCAAACCGTTAAAGTTTTGTGGCCAAACTTTAAATATTAAAAGGTTCCAAAAAAATGTAAAAATATTGATTGCAACGACCAAAAGTGTCAAAATGGGTAAAGAATGAGGAGCAAAGTTGCCAAAAAACAACCAAATTTACTATTCCTAACTTTGAAGCCCAACAATAATACAAGGACCAATTCTGCCAAAAAAATGGCAAGTTCACTATTCCTTTTCTTCATAATTTTATATATATATATATATATATATATATATATATATATATATATATATATATATATATATATAATAAGTCAAATTTTTTAAGGTATAATACAATATAAATAGTCCACTACAAGTTAAATTAAAAAAAGAAAAAGTAAAAAGGAACAATAATCGTTAATCAGTATTCAGTCTCAATGTTGTTTCCTTCATAAAGCCTCAATTCCCGCTACACAATCGCCGATTACTATCGGGTGTAGGGATGAGCATTAGAACCGCCGGAACCGGAACCGGACCGGAACCGGAACCAGAATTGGTAATAGGTCCGGTTACCGGTTCTCCATTTTTATGAAAACCGGTCCCGGTTCTAAAAACCGGAACCGGTTTGACATTTTTTTCATTTTTTAAAATGCGCATAACTCGCTCATCTGAAGTCGAAATTATTTGATTTTTTTTCCAACATGTAATTTGGAGTTTGTAATTCATTTTTGACGGTACAAACATATGTTTTGGTTAGATATTGAATCAGACACATGCCCCGAAAGAAAGCGTATCGATGTTGCGTTTTTTTTTATTTAAGCATTATTTTTTTTGTTTTTTTGAATATGTCCCATTTTATAAATGTGTATAACTCATTCATATGACGTCGGAATTACTTAATTTTTTTCCAGCATGTAATTTGGTGTTTATAGTTCATTTTAGACTATAAAAACACATATTTTGGTTAGATATTGAATCAGTTATAGACCCCGGAAGACAACATGTCAATGCTGCGTTTTTTCTGTTTCAGCATTTTTTATTTTTTTGGAATCTGTCCCCGCTTTTAAAATGCGCATAACTCTATCATATGAAGTCGGAATTACTTGATTCTTTTTTCATCATGTAATTTAGTGTTTGTACTTCAATTTAGAATGTAAAAAGTCATAATTTGGTTAAATATTGAATCATTTACAAGCTTCAGAAGATAGCATATAATCTATAGTATTTCAACCGGTTCTACTTTGAAAAATAACCGAAAAACCGGGACCGGAACCGGAACAGGCGCTAGAACCGGCGGTCCGGTTCCCGGTTCTTATAATATAGGAAAACCGGTTCCGGTTCCGAACCGGTCCGGTTCCGAACCGGTCCGGTTCCAAAGCTCATCCCTAATCGGATGCACTACATCACAATTGACGATCAACCGATCAGGTGTGTCGGTTGTCATTTCCCACTGCCACCGCTGACAGCTGCCCCTTGTGAGCCCCTCCGCCACAATGTCTAGTAGTCACCCACTCCCCACTCTTTCCCCCTCAGCCTCTTTGTTGGATACAGTTGTAATAACTTAAAAAAATTGATTATACGACCCGATCCATACCCGCAACTAGTATTTTTTGAATTTTTTCCAGTTTTTATCGATTTCATTTAAATAGTGAACCATGTGGATATACATTCTAGACTCACCACTGCTTTTAACATTACTTTATTCATTTACTCAACAAAACCGATACCAATACGACCATAGATAAGCTTTGTGATGTTTAGATGTGGCCATCTAGACCAATGAAACAATTCTTTCTGTCATTATTTTATTTTATCTTAAGGGCTGCTTGATTTGTTCTGACTGGTCCAGTGAGAAGGTTTTACCGACTCGGTCCACAATCAGAATGTTTGATAAAAGCATTGAGGCCCTTACTTGGTCCGTTTATCCCTAGGGTCCAAAGAAAAAACATAGCTGACCGGGTCATTTTCTTTATTTTTCCCTTCGTGCCCTTTGAGGCTTTGATGCTTTCCTCTCGATCGGCTTGCTCCGCCACTCCTCCCCTTTTTCTCCCTCTTCAGTTTTTGTTTTCGCCGGAGTTGCCATCGCCGTAGTCTGCAAAATACCCCATCTTTGAAGCCTTGAAATATCGAATGTAGTGCAGCAAGCCATCACCGTTAAAATTGTAAATATCCCATCTTTGATTTATCAGTTTATTTGATTTTGATTTCTTATTTCTGATTTTTCTTCGTGATTTCTGATTTTGTTTAGTGACTAGCCAATTATGCTTGTGTTTTTTTAATGATCTTGAACAGGGAACAATTTTTTTTTTTTAAGATTTAAGCCGGTTTTGCCCCATTTTAGATGGAAGTGCTTAGGGTATAACATTTTGTTCCAGTTATAATTTGATGGTTGAAATTGAATGTAAAGTCGGTGTGTGAAATGAGGGACCATACTAAAATGAGAATGTAGTTATTGTTTCAAGAACAAAGTTATGATATAGAGAAAGAGATGGAGTTGAATTCGCATTGTAGTTTGACTGAAAGATGAGAGATATTCATAACTGTGACCTCATATCAAGGAATGTAAATGTTTTAAGCTCAAAACTCTGATTTAGAAATTACATACTTGCGTTGTGGGAATTTTTGGTATCAAAATTTGCATTTGTTAGTTTGATTAGGTGTAAGACACATGTATTATATGAGTTAATTAAAAAAAATTAAATATAAATATCTAAATATTTAAGAACTTTAAATTTATAAGAAAATAAGAAAAATAATGAATTATTAAAATTGATTTTTTTATCTTTTAAATTTAAATAAATAAACAAAAATAAACTAATTAGCTTTAATTTGAGAATTTTGAAATAAGAAGGTAAGTCCATTAATGAAATTGATATTCATTTATTACTATATTTATTGTAATTATGACATTAAAGTATTATGTAAAAGTTATTAAAATAGAAAAACTCATAAAATAACATGTTGAAAAGAAAATAATTCAAAATAACCACAAAATGACATTTGACAAATTGAATGAGAGTGTGACATGTGGTAAAAAAAACCTTCATTTATTAGAGCGGAAGATTAAAAAATTGAAATACTACTTAAAAGTTCAATTTGTTTTAAAGCCATTTGCCTCTCGTTCGGTTTATTATTTGATTGAATTACAAGATAAAGATGTCTGACTTGGTATAATATTTATAGGACAATTTTTAATAACAATCATAAAAAAATGTTGTCACAGGGTAATGAAAATATTTGTTGCTTCACACCCTTGACTCGTTGATTTCTTCCTTGACTTCATTCCAGCCCAAATTTGGAAATTCCAAACACAAAATCCACACAAAATTATTCAAGACTTGACAATTGAAAATATATATTCTATAATCAATGAATAAATTGAAAATAATTAACCTTAATTGGCTAACCCTAATAGATAATGAAAAACTGGAAAATATGCGAAACACTTACCATTTGGCGTTGAGGATTTGGACAATTAAGAATCGAGATAGAAGAATAGAAGATAAATGCAGTGTTTCAGTTTTCAAGATCGCACTGACGTGCCGCATACGTTTCATCTTCAAGAATCAAGATCGCTCACTATGATGTGACCTAACGATTAATTAGTAATGGACTAATTGAGTTTTAAGATATATTAATATTAGATTAAGTTTGGAGAATATAAGACCCTTTATAATTTGAGGCCTTAAACCCTAGCTTAGAAAAATATAAGGTTGTGCTGCCCTTGCTAGAACGAAACCTAACCGGGGTCTATTATATATAAAAAATATATAAAAGTATAAAGTTTTTAAAATTTAAAGTATTTTTGAGTTTTTTTCGATAAAAAATGTCAATGCATGAGGGTTATTTTCTGTAAAAGTAGATGCCAATGAGGGTATTTTTTTTAGTAAATAAGATGTTTTAGAGGTCTTTAGTAATAAATAGGGTGAGATCCACTTCCAAGTAGGATCCATGTACCCCACTTAAATGAGCTGCCTCCGCCACTGCCTACAAACCAAAATTCGACATACCGATTTCCATCATAATACTAATGGATATTTGTGTCTTCGGAAACGACCCACTTTTATTATACAACATAGGTGTATACATACTAAAATACATTACCAAAAAAACAACATTTTTATTATACAACATAGGTGCATACATGCTGTGAAAAAACACTACCACAAAATACGACACTTTTATTACACAACATAGGTGCATACATACTATGAAAATACACTACAACAAAATACAACACTTTTATTATACAACATAGGTGCATAAATACGATGAAAATACATTACCACATAATACAAACATTTTTATTATACAACATTGGTGCATACATACAATATAATGAATAACAAATACAATACTTTTATTATACAACATATGTGCATACATACCATACATATACATTACCACAAAATACAACATAGGTGCATACATACCATGGAAGTTCCAAAAAATACATAATATATTGTGAAAATACAATAAAGACAACACTTGTAAACTCAATAGAATAAAAATACGTACATTACCACAAACATTATATTTGTCATCTCTAAAGAGCACTTTTCTTGTAAGGTACACTCTTATTCAGCCTCGAGCTCCAGCCCAGGCCCAACACTATCTTATATATATGGACCAACTGTGAATGAAAGTATATAATAACTGAAGTTTTGATAAAGTTCAAGGGACCATTTAAGTAAATTTCCAACTGCTTTTTTGTTTTTGCATAAGACCAGCCAACTAAACCAACCGTCTTCCTCAATCTAATCCTACATACACTCTCTGTTACCCTACCAGGTCATCATCAAAGGTGCTCCTTGAAAGGATTCTTGGCCCATATCAACTTGTTAATTTCGATCACCCATATTATGATCATTTGCTTTTTGTTCTATCTATTTTGATCGTATTGTATTTCTGTTTTTTCGTTCAATTAACCTAGGGTTCCTTAATCTACCTTTGCATTCCTCCCGCGTCTTGTTCTAACAGGTAAGATTTCTTATTTCCTAGAATTTTATTTGAATCTTTTTGTTAGTATATATGCGTACCATATTTATCTATAGTTTTGTTTAATGATAAATATTGGATTTGTATCCAAGTTTCGTATCGTACTATCGTATCAATCATTTAATTAGCAATACACGAAACTGATAACATCATTGTCTAAAAGATATGCAAAAGTACTTGAAATTCTGATGAGAGTTTTCTTCCCAAACTCTCAAAATCAAACATTAAATTTATCACTTCTAAAGTAGGATTAATTAATCCATATTTGTACCAACTCTCTCATCAATATCTTTGTTTTTGCTATGTCGCATCTGGTGAGCAGTTTATATTGTTATCCAAGCACCTGAGATTGTGCTTGTAGGAATCAGGATGATTTAGGGTTAGCCTCAATGCATTATCTTACAAGTTGTGAAGTTAATCTGCATATATAATATTTGTAGATGATGTAACAAAATATTTGTTTCGATGTATATTGTTCAAGATACATCAAGTCATTTAATCTAATCACAAATTGATTAGCTTTTCTTGAGTTATTTGTGATAAAATCTTGATGTTGTTCTAAACTGTATGTGTGCAGATATTGTTGGTTATATCAAAAGAAAACAAAAATGGCTGGAGCTCCACCTGGGACTACCAAAATGATCATCAAGGAAATAGGTATTGGCATGGTGTTGGGTTACATTTGTGGTGCTGCATGGAAATACACGTACCATAAGGACCTGACCAGAAGGACCAAATCCTTCTACCACATGCTTGATAAAGGTGAGATCTCAGTGGTCGTTTCAGAAGACTAATTATTATTCTATCCGCATAGCATTCTAAATGGTGACTTCTAATAAGCAATATTTTTGTTGGTTTGAATCATTTAGCTTCGTAGTCACTTTTCCTGAATTGAAAATTGTAAATAAAAGCACAGCCTTGTATTGGTTGCTTACATGAGACGAGTTCTTGTGAGATCTGATCATCTACTTTGGTTCTTTTTCTTGTGATTTTTTCAAAGTAAAAGGGATAAAACATTATAATAAACAAATCAATGAAAAAGAAGACATAATACGGAAATTCATAATGTACTTAAGTAGAACACTATAATAAACAAATTAATGAAAGTAAATAGGTATTTCTTGCTTTTAAGTTTTAACTCATTTTAACAGCAAAACGATTTGATTTGCTACTTGAAAATTTAAAGACTTTTGATGTTCAACAAGCTTTTGTTTAATCTAGTAAGCTTTATATGATTGTATTTTCTTTGTTTAATACAGAAAGTAGTGAAGAAAGTAGAACACTATGATAAACAACCAACCACAATACATAGCTATTTCTCGCGTTTCACTCATATTTTTCAAGAAAAAGCGATTCGATTTTCTAGTTGTAAATTTAAAGACTTTTGATGTTTAACAAGTTGTCGTTCTATATATGATTGTATTTTCTTTATTTTATACAGAAAGTCATGATGAAAGTAGGACAATAAAATAACCAACCAATTAAAGTAGGTAGCTATTTCTTGCGATTCACTCATTTTTTCAAGAAAAAAGTATTCCATTCACTAGTTGTTAATCTAAAGACTTTTGATGTTTAACAAGCTGTTGTTTAATGTCGTAAGCTATATACGAGTGTATTTTCTTTATTTAACACAGAAAGTCATGATGAAAGTAGAACACAATAGTAAACAACCAATAGAAGTACGTAGCTATATCTTGCATCCAACTCATTTTTAAGATAAAACAATTCCATTGGCTAATAGTAAATTTAAAAACTTTGGAAGTTTAACAAGCTGTTATTAAACTTTGCAAGTGTTATATAAGTATTTTATCTTTATGTTAATACGGAAAAGAAGACTTAATCCGGAAAGTCAGAATAATTCTTTCTCTCCGAGTCCTACAATTTTACAAAATTTGTCATTGTAATTCCTTATCAAGAAAGCAGTTAATAGGAAAGACAGAAACAAGGCCCAAATCAAATTCACTTGTGATGATGGACTCGGACTCTATGAACCAAGTCCGGAATGGAGCCAGCCAGTAACTTTATTAAAAGTAAAAGAAATTAATTTTTAATTGTATGAATGACGGCAACAAGCGATTCATTGTAATAAAATATTTTCTTATTTTATTAATGTAAAGGTAAAGCATAATTATATTTTTGATTTTTCTTAGGAGTGATGATAAGTATTATGAGAAGTTTACTCTTAAGTCAATCTTGAAAGTATTGCTCTGAAAGTTAAAAAACACAGATACGTGAGTAAATTACAAAAATATTGTATACGCTATGAACATCGGAGCACTACGTAATGATAGAGTTTGACTAATTTTTTGCAACCATGGTGGTGCAACTAACCCCTCCTGTCGAAGAAAAAGAAAAGTTTCAAGTAGAGGGCCGACGCGGGATTTCATATAGTATGTGTTGCAAAAGACACATTTTTTTATACATAGTGACACAAGAGTAGAAAAAACGAAAAATACAAAAAATTGAACACTACGTCCGAAAAAACCCTAAAAAACAGGGGTTGTCGGTGCCAATATAGCACCATAGCGGAACCGCCCCTGTTAAAGTAAGGAATTTAAGGGGTGTTAATTACACTTACGGAACTGAACTCTTTTTTGAATGACAAATAAATTAATTAAAGACTTGCTATAGGCTAAAAAAAGATTCTAAACAAGAGGGCTGCAAAAGCCAATTATAATAGTCGATAACCATTGGCATCTATTTGAAATCCATACAGACGAAAGAAGCTTGACATCATCAAGAAGAGATGTGCTTCGAAGTTTTTTAGTGAACCATAATGATAAACCAAAACATAGTTTGCACCTAATACAACGAAATATTGTTTATAAAAATGACTAAGATTTCACCGGGACTACCATCCTCGAAAACCGACGAATATCGGATAAAGAAGTACAATTGATGTTCCACCAAACATTGATTCAAAGTGATCTAGTGAAGGAACAATACATGAAAACATGCTTGATTGCTTGTTGATTTCAACATACACATTGTTGGTGATTAAGTGTTATGAAGCCATTTAGTATGATCGAGATTGATTTGAGATAAGCAGAGTTCAACTTTAGCTATAATGCAAGCATGGAGGTACGGAGTGCACGTTCTGATAAACTAAAATGACTTCGGGAACATAGGGTCCGGGGTAGCACATCTGGTTTGGTCCAAAGAGCAGAGCCTCTTGGTGGCAACATTGCCAAAACCCGAAACAAGATGCATATATATATATATATATATATATATATATATATATATATATATATATTTGTTAAATTCTCCCGCTAAAACCCAATTGTCGTGTCTGTTGGGACAAACACAACGTCCCACAAAAAATAACTGAATTTAACTATCTAGTCTCTTTATTAGTATAAAATTTGGTTGTTGCAAATATCATTTTCTTCTCTTATCTTTATAAGGAAAAGTTTATGTCTCAATGAAACATAAAAGACAAAGCAAGATATTTTGTGTTTGAATCTTAGATTTTGCTTGAAATCTATATTGCATTTTTCTTGATTATCCTAAATTGGTTTTATTGTACGCTAGATAATATGGTTAAAATCACATATTTTGGAAAATATTTTATAGGTGATCATTGAATTTATACAAATTATCGATGGATATTCTGGCCCATAATCTAACGTAATGTAATATCCGTTTCTCAGAATGGATCAGTGGATGACATAGTGGAATCAAATGCATGATTTTTTTGGAGGAAAAACCATATGCCACAGTGTGGCGCATGGAGTGCCACGACGTGGCATGCTTCTGAAAAACGTGCATTATCTTGAGTGCCACGTCGTGGCAAGGGTATGTCCGCGACGTGACATCTGTTGTAGGTCTGGCAATTGGGTTGAGTTCGGGTTGGCGGGTCAGAAAACATAAACTCAACCCAACCCATATAATATATGGGTTGACGGGTTGGCAAGTCACGGGTTGGTGGGTTGGAAACCTCAACCCAACCCAACCCATATAACCCGTTTAAGTATATGGGTTCGTTGGTTCATAAGTTAATGGGTCAAATCCAACCCATATAACCCGTTTAATAAATAAACAACACGTTTTAAAAAATGAGGTTTTTTCAACATAAATTCATAAAACGATTAAAGTAATTAACATAAAAAAAGGGTTTCAAACATAAATTCATAAAGTCAATAACATCCAAATAAAAATGAATAAATGAAAACATTCATAGAAAGTGGATGTGTTCTTCGTTCGTGACTTGTGAAAATAACGACATGTATTTTTTCTTTTTCTGATTAACGAACCGCAAATGCAGATTTGTCACATACGAATACGGAAGGAATACAATGATACATAATATTACGAATACGGATGGAAGTCAAATTTCATTAATAATTAAATATATCGTTTTTTAAATGAAATATATATATATATATATATATATATATATATATATATATATATATATATATATATATATATACATACGGGTTGGCGGGTTGACCCACGAACCCAAACAGATAACCCAACCCAACCCATGAAATAAACGGGTTGGCGGGTCAAAAATCTCAACCCAAACCCGTCTATTTTCGGGTTGGGTCAGCATCGGGTTACGGGTTGGGTCGAGAGTTGCCACCCCTAATCTGTTGTAGACCAAGCCCGTGAACTTTTAGGGTTTCTCCCAAGTGTGATTCTCAACCTAACCCAATTCATTTATTAAATGGGTTGAAATTGCATCCCAATTAAAAAAAAGGAAAAAATTCAATGATTGTCAAGTTTGAAAAAAAAAATACAACCGCAAATAAAGATAACATAATTAAATATTAGTTATTAGATATTAATATTTCATAAATATTAAATAAAATTGAATAACATTCTTAAACATTCTTAAACATGTTTGAAACAAAATTAAAAATATCAGTTATAATTCAGTCAATTTAATTAAATGTGTTAAACATCTTTGACTTATTTATGGTGTGTTCGGCAAACTAGCTGGTAGCGGGTAACTTGTAGCAGATAGCGAATATCTTGTAGCACGTAGCGAATATCTTGTAGCAGGTAGCTTTTTGTTAAATGTTACGTGAGGTAGCATTTGAATTTGTAGCGTTTTGTTTAAACTAAAAGTTAGAAGCTTGTAGTGCCAAACAAGACTTTCTGTTCAAAACAAAGCGTTTTGTCAAACGTTAGTAACTAGAAGCTCTCAAACGTTCCGTGCCAAACACGCCTTAATTAAACGGGTTAAAAATCTCAAACCAATCAATTAGTAATTGAGTTAGGTTCGTGATGATTTGACACATTAGATATATCTTTGTGAAAGCAATATCGTGACGAGTTCTTAGTTTATATAAATAATGATGATTGTCACTTGTCCAATTCATGTATGTATCACGGACCAAAAATGTCATAGTAATTTATAGATAAAGTCGAGTGATCAAACTCTTAATACAAATGTTATTTGAACAACCCAAACTAATAACATGTTATCTTTAATGAACAAACGAGCAACTCTTCTAAAATTCAAGAATATAAAAGTTGTTTAACATTAATATCAACAAATGTTATCTAAATCTTCCCTTTATGAGTAAACTTGATAGCATTTTTGTACAAAATCAATGTTATACAAATGGATCAAAGCAAGAACACAAATAATGAACAAAGAAGCTCATAGTTGTTAATATAAATGGAAAAAATATTAAGAGCATGAAATTAAAATAGGAACTAAAGCTCATAAGTTGATAATTCTAATCGGTTGTGCTCAAATTTCAATTCTATGGACCAATTTGTTATATCAAAACACAAGAAGAGATAATGTGGCGGTCTCATAGAAGACACGCGCACTAAGGTCAAGGGGTTCTTCAAAGTTGTTCAAAAACAATAAAATCTACTAAAACCAATAAGTCTAATGAAAAAGAAGTAAATTATGAAAGTGTTGAAATCAATTCATAATTAGAAAACGAAGAATAAAAGAAAATGGAAGTTTACATTTAACCGTAATCTAGCACATGCAATCCAACTTGCGTGCTTACACATTAAGTAGATTAAAACAGCAAACAACAATCCACGAACACCAACAAAAGTTGAAATTTAAAGAAATTACCTATCGAAAGTGATGAGTTTATTAAAAGCAAGAACCTACAGGAATGAAAATTAAATTGGTAGATTTTGAATGAAATCAAAGACCCGTTTGACAGATTTATCGATAAAAATCACCTCGTTGCTGGTATGACAATGGTTCGGTGAGATTATTAGTATTGTTAGTATGATTCATATTCATAACCATTCTTGAATGTGATATAGTTTTGTAGGTTGGACATTTATAGTACTTATGGTCAGACCCCACGATCCTTCGAACATAGCCATTTCTTTCTATCTGTTCTTCTATGCATGTTCGTCTATGCCTCCATGGATCCAACCCTTTTGAAAATCTTATTCATTTCTACCAATCACAAATGTAATAAAAAGCGAAAATTTTAGTGTTGGATTCAAGGAATTTTAACAAACAGTTGGTAGACATACGAAAAAAAAACAACTCCAATTTTAATTATATCAAAGATAGAAAGATGGATAGAGACCACTGATCACTGTTTCTTATATGAGAAGTGTCATGTATACCTTTTCCTTCTTTCAGGAATTTGAAAAAGTGACTTGCCTTAAACGCTAATAATAGAACATGCACATAATTAGATATCTTTATAGCCAAAAGAAAACCAATCAAAAAATTAAATAGAAGCTTAAACCTGCAATTAATTAGAAACATCAAATGAAGACGAAAACCTGAAGGTTGAGGTTTGAGAGGTTAGGTATTCAGTTATGGTGAAGGTGATGTGAAGATCATTTATGAAATAAAACCGTAGCGAAGAAAAAAATGGATTTCAATTTTGAATTTCAAGATGATTTAGCATCAAGACCTATGACTCTGTGCAAGAAATGTGACATGAGTTACGAGATTCAATGAGCGGGAAAACATTTAGGAGAGGGCCTAGGAAAATGCTACGTGGCAAAAGAGTATAGAAAAGAGACAGGTGGTATTGGGAAACTATTCTTTCATTAAGGCTTGAGGGAATGGCCTTGCCACCCCTCTGGCCAAAATACTCGTTAACCGTTTCTACACCACCCATTAAGAGTCGCTATAGGACTTGCTACTGATGTATTGCTAGGGAGGTAGCAAGAAGAGAGAGAAAGAAATGTTGGTTGTGATTGGCTATGGTTATTTATTTATTTATTTTTATTCAAAACAAAACCTATTAAACTCCTCTTACTACCACTCCCTATCTTTTTCAACCTATACATGCTAAGCTTACGTGATAATATCAAAACCTATGTGGCAATAAAAAATCATACATGATAAGATGCTAGGAGTGCTACCACTCTCTCTAGCCTAAAAAGATAGATTTATTAAGAAGATAGATACATATAAAAATATCAAGGAAGTCATTGCTCCACCGTTTTTCATTCTTTTGGATGAGAATGGAAATTCTAATTTATTTTCAATAATTAGATATTTTTCAATTTTCATTAAAACTAATCTCAAAATAAAGATTCCTTAATTATTTACATAAATTTACATCGATTAAGCTTTTCCACATTGCTTGTAAATTTACAAATTTAATAGATAGTTTTTTTCTTTTTGCTTTTAATATTACTTTATTCATTTACTCTACAAAACTGCTACCAATACGACCATAGATAAGCATTGTGATACAAGTTTAGATGTTTAGATGTGGCCATCTAGACCAATGAAACGATTCTTGCTATCATTATTTTATTTTATTTTAGTTGAGTTTTGTTAAACCTTTTGGTTTATTTATGTGGCGATATGCTTAACACCAAAAAAAACATATCGGAAAAGCTAGATGCTCTAAAATAGGGATGTAACCGGTTGCAGAACTAGACCAAAACCAATATAACCAAAAACCAAGTAAGAAGTGAAATGAGAACTAAGAATCGGACCAAATACCACTAACCGGTTCCAGTTCGGTTCTTTTAGAAAGTGTGCTATCTAAAAATGTGTACGAAACCAAACCATAATCCAAACAACCGAAAACCAAAAATAATGGATTGAGAGAACCAGAAACCATATGAAATGCCAATAATTGATTCCACCGAGTCAGGGCCGACTTTACATGTATACAAAGTAAGGAAGGGTTTAAGGCTCCCATTTTTAAGGGCTCCCAAAAGTCCATTAATTAAATTTTGCTGCTGATTTCGGATTCTCCCATCCCACACACAATTCAAACTGAAAAACTCTTCTGCCAAGCCGACCGACTGTTCTTCTTCTCGTCTTCTCCATTCTTCTTTTTCCTGGTGGATCTCTGAGCTTTAAGTGTGATCATTTGGATTGTTAAAAAAAAAATCAAAAAATCGATTCTTGATTCTTGATTGTTCAAAAGATCGATTTATCATCAGTCCATCAGTGAGTCTGAAGTCACAAGTCTGAACGTCGATTCAAAAATCAAACGGTATTGTTCATCCTCTCTGATTCTCTATCAATTTAAAAATCAAACTCCATTGATGATTCTTCTTTCTTGATTAGACTATCTATTAGGGTTAATACTTAATATGGCTTAATTCTTCACTGTGTGAAGTTTGATTTTGGAATCAGGTTTGATTTTGGATATTGGATATTGAAATCAACCAATCAGGTTTGGAGTTTGGATATTAGAAGGATCGATTTTGGTTGGAACGAATTTCAGTTTTGCAATTCTATATTTCCGTTTCAGTTTTCTCAAGGAGCAAGCCCTCAATGTCAAGGTTATTGTTAAGAAATCACTTTGCCAAGCACGTAAAACGAGTATTTTCAATCTATAAATCTGTAATCCATTACTATTTACTTTTAATTTACTTTTTATTGTCTTGGTGATAGTTATTGTTAATTAAATTATCAATAATCACAAAAAAAGATTAGCTATTTTTTCAATTGAAAAAGATTTAGTAAAAGAAATTGATTATGAAAATTTCATTAGAGAATTTGGATTTAAAAAGGCTAGAAAAATTAACTTTATGTCTTAAATATATTCACAAAAATCATATACATAATAAAAAAAATTAACTCCGCCGCTGATTATAAACTTTTTAGTTTATTATTGTCGGTCCCAAATCCGAATAAAAAAGAAAAATTTATATCATAAAGCATAGTAAATGCCAAAGGGCTCCATATTTTTTTGTCCCCCTTAACTAAATCAATGTATGTGAAAAGGGATGTGTATGAAACCAAACAAAAGGATGAAAGTGTGTACAATGAAAGAAAGGGATGAAAATACACATTCTTCGCCCGTAGCTGTTAAACTTAAACCCCTTTCTTTGACACCCGAAGAAAACTTGACGCCAGAAACATCGAGAAGAAAAGCACCCAGCTATACTGATCAGACTCTCTTTCTCTCTCTCGCCAAGCCATGGCTAGGGTTCCAAGCAAGCACGATCGAGATAATCCCCTGGTAATCATTTTCTGTTTCCATTTTCTTTCTTCTTCGTCCGCTCTACTTGCAGTGTGCACTGAATTGAAAATTAGGATCGATTATTCGTAAACTTCGAACTTCTGTGCGATTCACCTGTAAGAGAGGATTTTATTGCGTTTTTGTGACACTCGTACGTGGCTATGGAGCAGTTAACTGGAAAAAGTCAGCTTTGAGTTGAAACAATGCTCCAACTTTTTTTGTTCTTCTTTAGTCCATTTTGATCCTTATTCTGTCGGATTGATGGTAACTTTCCCTCAGTTCAAACGCTAAGATATGACGCATTAGAATGTGGGATATATTAGGCACATATTTCATAGACAGATAGTCTAAAACTTCCACTGAGCTTTATACCTAATTGAACCCACGCATACACTTCCCAATGCTTCTTGTTTATTTTGACTGTTTGAAGTCTCCACAAACTTTGAATCTTTGTTAGCTATATACTGTTGTTTGGTTTGTTAGAATCCCGCAGTCACACAGTTCTTCAACATATATAATGTTTGTAATTTGAATAGCTTGGTTGTTCTACCAGGATTTCGAGGGATTTTTGAATAACTTGCAGGATTGGGAACTTTCACTCAAGGATAAAGACAAGAAGCTGAAATCACAATCTGATGTGGAAAAGATGGTAACTTAGCACACTTTCATAATTGCATCTCTTTGTTGATTTTTCGTTCACCTTGTTTTTTGATCTATTACTAGGAACCTTTAAATCTGAAAAATGCTCTTGGTAATTCATCCAATCTTGGAACTAATGGAAGATCACGTGAATCAAAAGAGCCTGGAAGTGGAAGTTTAAAGGTAAGTGGATTAAATAGTCATTGTAAAACATGTATGCAACTAGTTTACATGTTTTAGGATTAAATGATGTAGTTGAACAGGGTTAAATTAAATGCAAGCAATAGCAACAAACTTTTATTTATTTGCATGTTCTTTTCATTTTCTTCCTATTAGAACATTGTACTTTGAAAATTCTACCCAGTTATTGCATTTAATAAACAAATAACTGAAAGTATATTGCTATTTATTGTATTAAGGTCTATTTGATCATCTCATACTGACTTGATTTACATCTCAGAAGATTGGAGTGGATAAAAGTCAAATGGGTAAATCAACATCTGTAAATAATCCAAGTACTGCAAGAGGAGAAGATTACCTTAAAAAATATGAAGATGTTAGCAGTATATCAAGTGGCTTTATAAAAGATGACAGTTCCATAGATGCTAATTCAGAGAAAGAATTGGTATGGATTGTGGTTTTAGAAATTTACATTATTGGTCCCTGAACTATTCACCAACTACAATTCCAGTCCTTCTATCTCTAGTGAAAAATGTAGCAATTATCACTCTCACAAACATATATGTGAGAGTGAGACTACTTGTTTCTGGACCTGTTACAAAATGGGAATCAAAGGACTGAAACTGCAACTAGCAGAATAGTCTAGGGGTGGTTTTTGCAAATTGTAATATACTCTTATTCCTTTTTTACAGGGTAATGAGTATTTCAAGCAAAGAAAATATAAAGAAGCAATAGACTGCTATTCTAGAAGTCTTGCATTATCACCAACTGCAGTAGCTTATGCAAACAGAGCAATGGCTTACCTTAAACTCAAAAGGCAACTTTTTTTTTTTTTTTTTTTATTTTTTTATTTTATTTGTTTACTTCTTGTTTTTTATTATACTATTTTTATATTTGTCTCCTTAATTTTCAATTTCATTAGATTCCAGGAAGCTGAGGTGGATTGTACAGAAGCCTTAAATCTAGATGATCGATATATTAAAGCATACTCAAGGCGTTCAACTGCTAGAAAAGAACTTGGTAAATATAAAGATTCAAAAGAAGGTATATTTCGTAATTTTCCCAAAAATTTACATATATACCCTTCACAAGTCTACTTATATTGATTTTTGCTAACTACAGATGCGGATTTTGCTTTGAGATTGGAGCCAAATAATCAAGAGATTAAAAAGCAGTATGCAGATGCAAAATCATTGTATGACAAGGTATGTGATATACCAAGTTCCCTCCTTAAACCCTAAACCCTAAATATGTTTTGTTTAAATTTTTAGGAGCTTCTTAAGAAGGTATCTGCAACAGTGAAAGCATCAACAGAAGGGTTGCAAAAAGACGAAAAGTCAAACAATGGTCAACAATATACCCCGAAAATTTCTGAAACAACAAGAGTATCTTCAACTAAAACAGAGAACATTGAGGTAATGTGGAATAAGATGCATATTATTCTGAGGTTTTTTTTAGAGAAATGTTGGAAAAGCCCTTATATTTTAGATGTTTTTAAAGAAAAAGCCCTTGTAATTTTTTTCTTCTTTCTAAAAAAGTCATTTGAAAATTTTCAAGTTTTCCATGAAACCCATTGTATTATTAGGATGAATAATATAAAAATGAAAAATCCTTATATTTTTAACCTCTTTATGAAAAAGCCCATTAAAAGGTGAAATATTTACAATTCTTAAGTTGGCTTTCATGAAAAATTTATAATTTTCAAATGGCAAAAAAAAATCCAAATTATGATGTTGTTTTATCTTATTAAAAGAGCTTTTTCTTTTATGCCATGTCAGATAAACCATAATATTGGGAAGAAAATTATAAAAGAATCAGTCCAACAGCTTGCTGCTAGGGCAGCTTCTCTTGCCTCCACTGAAGCTGCAAAAACCATTTTGCCCCCGACTTCCGCCTATCAGTTTGAGGTTTCATGGCGGGGATTCTCCGGTGATCGTACCCTTCAGTTTCGCCTCTTACAGGTATAAAATCTATTTTTCAAAAAAAAAAAAAAAAAAATCAAAAGTATAATGTCATAATAGAAAAAACTTTTTTTTACTTGTTCATGTAGGCCACAGATCCTGTTGCATTACCGATGATATTTAAAAATGCCATGTCAGCGCCACTCTTAATTGATATCATTCGGTGCATTGCCACCTTTTTCAGGCAAGTAACTGATTTATTTGTGTTTCAATATCTACTAATAAAAGATTAATTTATATTCTTTGTATTTATTTAATTTACTTTGTGACAGTGATGAAGTTGATCTAGCTGTCAAATATTTAGAAAATCTGCCAAAGATCTCGAGATTTAATATGATCATCATGTGCCTTTCACCTGCAGACAAATCTGGTATGTTTTTTTTTTTGCACAATCAGTATCTTTATATAAATTTACTTATTTACCCTTTTTGTCGTGTCGCCCCATTTGAGTAATCAGGAAAAAGGACAATTGATGGAATTAGGAAAACAAATATATACAAGTTTTTTTTTATTATAGATGAAAGAAAATTACCCTTTTTAATATTTTAGCATTATATAAGGGTGCCGTGTGCCCGTTTTGGTCATTTTGATATTCTAGTAATGACTTTCTTTATGGTGGATAGATCTTGAAAGAATTTGGGATGAAGTATTTTGTAACAAGGAAGTTGTACCAGAATTTCTTGAGATCCTTCAACAGCTACGCCCGAGATACTGTGTTACTAAACAATAATTGCTATAAATTAATTAATGTTGAATTTTAATGTACATGGATGTTTTTTTTTTTTTGATATCATGTTTAGGTTAATTCTTCTATTTTACTTTGAAGATTTCTTTGTTTTTGGTTATATAGAATGCTTTCATTTAAACCTTCAATTAAGGACACTAATCAACATCAAGTCCAAATATGACACCATTAACAAGCCTACAAGTACAAGCTACGACAATTTGATGAAATTTTAATTTGTGGCCCAGTAATAAAAAAATGTTTAATTTCATTGGACATATATATTGTATATTTGGATGTTTAAGTTATTTGAGAAAAACAAATCCAAGTCGTAATCCAGTTATACTGTTATTGGAGAAATACTAGACGATTGATTTTGAATATCATGTGTTCAAAACATTATCTTCAAAATTGCATTTCTGCACCTTTTGAATTAGTTCCACCATATAAATCTAGAATATTCGTACTAAAACATTGATTTTAAAATCATACGTAACTACAACTTCATTATTGTTTTGTAAAGTTTGTTATTTTGAGTCTACGTTTTTGTTGGGCTTTCATAAAATTAAGCCTCATGTGAATTTTCTAGCATGACAAACAATGTGCTTACGTGTTCTACTTTGTTTTAAGCCCCACTGTGTTTACCATTTTGTCAATTAATAAGACGATTTTATAACTACACCTTAACTTTGTTTTATTTAAAAATTATCATTTTCATATTTTGAGTAACAAACACTTATGTAGTTATATAAACTTATAATCTTATTGGAATCTACAAAGGGTAACCACGTAATTAATTGGTTAGTTAATAAGTTCATTTTTAGAAAACAGGTTTACTTGCACCATTGTTCTTCTCTAATAAATCTATGTACTTGATCATTAATTTCAAAATTAGTTTTAACTAAATATTCGTTGTTTTTACACCACACATTATTATATACATGTGGCCTGTGGGTAGTTTGAAAACAAAGAAAGGGACCTTTTATGAATCTAGACCAAGATGACATTTTTACTCGGATACAAGCGAATTCATAGAGCAAACTACGTGTAACTCGACGCATGACTCATTGACTTGTATATCTTTGAGTTTCAGAAATTATTGGTACTACCCTTAACTTTTTAAGGTTTTGAGTCTGGCCCACTTTCAATCGGTTAAACAATTTGATTTCTAGACAGGACTTTATAGTATGCACTTTAGGTCCAATTTTTATTACTTAAACTTCCAAAATTCATAGAATTGCCTTTGTATTCTTAAAATATGATTTGATTACCGAGTTTTATGAATAAACGTTTTGCCCAAGGGTTTGAGATGTGATATTTTAGTAAGGGTTAACCCACAAGGCCACAACATGGGGGAATCTATACATTGGAGATTGGCCATGAAGAGTAGTTTTTAATCATCAAAATATAATATATTGTGGTCATGGTTTTGAATCTTAGTGACATTTTAACTAGTATTTGGTATTGGTGATTTATGTTTGTAGTTTGTAGTTTCTTTTTCAATTTGATTTTTTCTATGCACAACATCCGTCAGAAATTTGTCTTAATCCATTATCCACGAGTGGTAGATTCAGAACGAGAGACGACTCAATCAGTTTGGGGCTCTAAGCAAACAAAAAAAATATGAGGCCCTTTGACATTTACTACACTTAACGTTACAAACCATCATTTTTTTCCGAGGTAAGGACCATCAATAATAAACTAAAAAGTTTATAAGTGCAAGAGTTAAATTTATTTATTTATTTATTATGTATATGTTCTTTGTAAATCACCAAGACTAATACAAATGGGCAAAGAGAATACTGGAAGCAATGGATTAATGGAAATATTTGTTGCTTGACACCCTTGACTCGTTGACTTCTTCCTTGACTTCATTCCAACCCAAATTTAGAAACTCCAAACACAAAATCCACACAAAATTATTCAAGACTTGACAATTGAAAATATGTATTCTATAATCAATGAATAAATTGAAAATAATTAACCAATTAACCTTAATCGGCTAACCCTAATAGATAATGAAAAACTGGAAAATATGCGAAACACTTACCATTTGGCGTTGAGGATTTGGACAATTAAGAATCGAGATAGAAGAATAGAAGATAAATGCGGTGTTTCAGTTTTCAAGATCGCACTGACGTGCCGCATACGTTTCATCTTCAAGAATCAAGATCGCTCACTATGATGTGACCTAACGATTAATTAGTAATGGACTAATTGAGTTTTAAGATATATTAATATTAGATTAAGTTTGGAGAATATAAGACCCTTTATAATTTGAGGCCTTAAACCCTAGCTTAGAAAAATATAAGGTTGTGCTGCCCTTGCTAGAACGAAACCTAACCGGGGTCTATTATATATAAAAAATATATAAAAGTATAAAGTTTTTAAAATTTAAAGTATTTTTGAGTTTTTTTCGATAAAAAATGTCAATGCATGAGGGTTATTTTCTGTAAAAGTAGATGCCAATGAGGGTATTTTTTTTAGTAAATAAGATGTTTTAGAGGTCTTTAGTAATAAATAGGGTGAGATCCACTTCCAAGTAGGATCCATGCACCCCACTTAAATGAGCTGCCTCCGCCCCTGCCTACAAACCAAAATTCGACATACCGATTTCCATCATAATACTAATGGATATTTGTGTCTTCGGAAATGACCCACTTTTATTATACAACATAGGTGTATACATACTAAAATACATTACCAAAAAAACAACATTTTTATTATACAACATAGGTGCATACATGCTGTGAAAAAACACTACCACAAAATACGACACTTTTATTACACAACATAGGTGCATACATACTATGAAAATACACTACAACAAAATACAACACTTTTATTATACAGCATAGGTGCATAAATACGATGAAAATACATTACCACATAATACAAACATTTTTATTATACAACATTGGTGCATACATACAATATAATGAATAACAAATACAATACTTTTATTATACAACATATGTGCATACATACCATAAATATACATACCACAAAATACAACATAGGTGCATGCATACCATGGAAGTTCCAAAAAATACATAATATATTGTGAAAATACAATAAAAGACAACACTTGTAAACTCATCAGAATAAAAATACGTACATTACCACAAACATTATATTTGTCATCTCTAAAGAGCACTTTTCTTGTAAGGTACACTCTTATTCAGCCTCGAGCTCCAGCCCAGGCCCAACACTATCTTATATATATGGACCAACCGTGAATGAAAGTATATAATAACTGAAGTTTTGATAAAGTTCAAGGGACCATTTAAGTAAATTTCCAACTGCTTTTTTGTTTTTGCATAAGACCCGCCAACTAAACCAACCGTCTTCCTCAATCTAATCCTACATACACTCTCTGTTACCCTACCAGGTCATCATCAAAGGTGCAAGGATTCTTGGCCCATATCAACTTGTTAATTTCGATCACCCATATTATGATCATTTGCTTTTTGTTCTATCTATTTCAATCGTATTGTATTTCTGTTTTTTCGTTCAATTAACCTAGGGTTCCTTAATCTACCTTTGCATTCCTCCCGCGTCTTGTTCTAACAGGTAAGATTTCTTATTTCCTAGAATTTTATTTGAATCTTTTTGTTAGTATATATGCGTACCATATTTATCTATAGTTTTGTTTAATGATAAATATTGGATTTGTATCCAAGTTTCGTATCGTACTATCGTATCAATCATTTAATTAGCAATACACGAAACTGATAACATCATTGTCTAAATGATATGCAAAAGTACTTGAAATTCTGATGAGAGTTTTCTTCCCAAACTCTCAAAATCAAACATTAAATTTATCACTTCTAAAGTAGGATTAATTAATCCATATTTGTACCAACTCTCTCATCAATATCTTTGTTTTTGCTATGTCGCATCTGGTGAGCAGTTTATATTGTTATCCAAGCACCTGAGATTGTGCTTGTAGGAATCAGGATGATTTAGGGTTAGCCTCAATGCATTATCTTACAAGTTGTGAAGTTAATCTGCATATATAATATTTGTAGATGATGTAACAAAATATTTGTTTCGATGTATATTGTTCAAGATACATCAAGTCATTTAATCTAATCACAAATTGATTAGCTTTTCTTGAGTTATTTGTGATAAAATCTTGATGTTGTTCTAAACTGTATGTGTGCAGATATTGTTGGTTATATCAAAAGAAAACAAAAATGGCTGGAGCTCCACCTGGGACTGCAAAAATGATCATCAAGGAAATAGGTATTGGCATGGTGTTGGGTTACATTTGTGGTGCTGCATGGAAATACACGTACCATAAGGACCTGACCAGAAGGACCAAATCCTTCTACCACATGCTTGATAAAGGTGAGATCTCAGTGGTCGTTTCAGAAGACTAATTATTATTCTATCCGCATAGCATTCTAAATGGTGACTTCTAATAAGCAATATTTTTGCTGGTTTGAATCATTTAGCTTCGTAGTCACTTTTCCTGAATTGAAAATTGTAAATAAAAGCACAGCCTTGTATCGGTTGCTTACATGAGACGAGTTCTTGTGAGATCTGATCATCTACTTTGGTTCTTTTTCTTGTGATTTTTTCAAAGTAAAAGGGATAAAACATTATAATAAACAAATCAATGAAAAAGAAGACATAATACGGAAATTCATAATGTACTTAAGTAGAACACTATAATAAACAAATTAATGAAAGTAAATAGGTATTTCTTGCTTTTAAGTTTTAACTCATTTTAACAGCAAAACGATTTGATTTGCTACTTGAAAATTTAAAGACTTTTGATGTTCAACAAGCTTTTGTTTAATCTAGTAAGCTTTATATGATTGTATTTTCTTTGTTTAATACAGAAAGTAGTGAAGAAAGTAGAACGCTATGATAAACAACCAACCACAATACATAGCTATTTCTCGCGTTTCACTCATATTTTTCAAGAAAAAGCGATTCGATTTTCTAGTTGTAAATTTAAAGACTTTTGATGTTTAACAAGTTGTCGTTCTATATATGATTGTATTTTCTTTATTTTATACAGAAAGTCATGATGAAAGTAGGACAATAAAATAACCAACCAATTAAAGTAGGTAGCTATTTCTTGCGTTTCACTCATTTTTTCAAGAAAAAACTATTCCATTCACTAGTTGTTAATCTAAAGACTTTTGATGTTTAACAAGCTGTTGTTTAATGTCGTAAGCTATATACGAGTGTATTTTCTTTATTTAACACAGAAAGTCATGATGAAAGTAGAACACAATAGTAAACAACCAATAGAAGTACGTAGCTATTTCTTGCATCCAACTCATTTTTAAGATAAAACAATTCCATTGGCCAATAGTAAATTTAAAAACTTTGGAAGTTTAACAAGCTGTTATTAAACTTTGCAAGTGTTATATAAGTATGTTATCTTTATGTTAATACGGAAAAGAAGACTTAATCCGGAAAGTCAGAATAATTCTTTCTCTCCGAGTCCTACAATTTTACAAAATTTGCCATTGTAATTCCTTATCAAGAAAGAAGTTAATAGGAAAGACAGAAACAAGACCCAAATCAAATTCACTTGTGATGATGGACTCGGACTCTATGAACCAAGTCCGGAATGGAGCCAGCCAGTAACTTTATTAAAAGTAAAAGAAATTAATTTTTAATTGTATGAATGACGGCAACAAGCGATTCATTGTAATAAAATATTTTCTTATTTTATTAATATAAAGGTAAAGCATAATTATATTTTTGATTTTTCTTAGGAGTGATGATAAGTATTATGAGAAGTTTACTCTTAAGTCAATCTTGAAAGTATTGCTCTGAAAGTTAAAAAACACAGATACGTGAGTAAATTACAAAAATATTGTATACGCTATAAACATGTATTTTTTCTTTTTCTGATTAACGAACCGCAAATGCAGATTAGTCACATACGAATACGGAAGGAATACAATTATACATAATATTACGAATACGGATGGAAGTTAAATGTCATTAATAATTAAATATATCGTTTTTTAAATGTAATATATATATATATATATATATATATATACATAATATATATATATATATATACATAATATATATATATATATATATATATATATATATATATATATATATATATATATATATATATATATATATATATATATATATATATATATATATATATATATATATATATATATATATATACAGGTTGGCGGGTTGACCCACGAACCCAAATAGATAACCCAACCCAACCCATGAAATAAACGGGTTGGTGGGTTGACGGGTTGGCGGGTCAAAAATCTCAACCCAAACCCGTCTATTTTCGGGTTGGGTCAGCATCGGGTTACGAGTTGGGTCGAGAGTTGCCACTCCTAATCTGTTGTAGCCCAAGCCCGTGAACTTTTAGGGTTTCTCCCAAGTGTGATTCTCAACCTAACCCAATTTATTTATTAAATGGGTTGAAATTGCATCCCAATTAAAAAAATGGAAAAAATTCAATGATTGTCAAGTTTGAAAAAAAAAAATACAACCGCAAATAAAGATAACATAATTAAATATTAGTTATTAGATATTAATATTTCATAAATATTAAATAAAATTGAATAACATTCTTAAACATGTTTGAAACAAAATTAAAAATATCAGTTATAATTCAGTCAATTTAATTAAATGTGTTAAACATCTTTGACTTATTTATGGTGTGTTCGGCAAACTAGCTGGTAGCGGGTAACTTGTAGCAGGTACCGAATATCTTGTAGCAGGTAGCTTTTTGTTAAATGTTACGTGAGGTAGCATTTGAATTTGTAGCGTTTTGTTTAAAGTAAAAGTTAGAAGCTTGTAGTGCCAAACAAGACTTTCTGTTCAAAACAAAGCGTTTTGTCAAACGTTAGTAGCTAGAAGCTCTCAAACGTTCCGTGCCAAACACGCCTTAATTAAACGGGTTAAAAATATCAAACCAATCAATTAGTAATTGAGTTAGGTTCGTGATGGTTTGACAAGTTAGATATATCTTTGTGAAAGCAATATCGTGATGAGTTCTTAGTTTATATAAATAATAATGATTGTCACTTGTCCAATTCATGTATGTATCACGGACCAAAAATGTCATAGTAATTTATAGATAAAGTCGAGTGATCAAACTCTTAATACAAATGTTATTTGAACAACCCAAACTAATAACATGTTATCTTTAATGAACAAACGAGCAACTCTTCTAAAATTCAAGAATATAAAAGTTGTTTAACATTAATATCAACAAATGTTATCTAAATCTTCCCTTTATGGGTAAACTTGATAGCATTTTTGTACAAAATCAATGTTATACAAATAGATCAAAGCAAGAACACAAATAATGAACAAAGAAGCTCATAGTTGTTAATATAAATGGAAAAAATATTAAGAGCATGAAATTAAAACAGGAACTAAAGCTCATAAGTTGATAATTCTAATCGGTTGTGCTCAAATTTCAATTCTATGGACCAATTTGTTATATCAAAACACAAGAAGAGATAATGTGGCGGTCTCATAGAAGACACGCGCACTAAGGTCAAGGGGTTCTTCAAAGTTGTTCAAAAACAATAAAATCTACTAAAACCAATAAGTCTAATGAAAAAGAAGTAAATTATGAAAGTGTTGAAATCAATTCATAATTAGAAAACGAAGAATAAAAGAAAATGGAAGTTTACATTTAACCGTAATCTAGCACATGCAATCCAACTTGCGTGCTTACACATTAAGTAGATTAAAACAGCAAACAACAATCCACGAACACCAACAAAAGTTGAAATTTAAAGAAATTACCTATCGAAAGTGATGAGTTTATTAAAAGCAAGAACCTACAGGAATGAAAATTAAATTGGTAGATTTTGAATGAAATCAAAGACCCGTTTGACAGATTTATCGATAAAAATCACCTCGTTGCTGGTATGACAATGGTTCGGTGAGATTATTAGTATTGTTAGTATGATTCATATTCATAACCATTCTTGAATGTGATATAGTTTTGTAGGTTGGACATTTATAGTACTTATGGTCAGACCCCACGATCCTTCGAACATAGCCATTTCTTTCTATCTGTTCTTCTATGCATGTTCGTCTATGCCTCCATGGATCCAACCCTTTTGAAAATCTTATTCATTTCTACCAATCACAAATGTAATAAAAAGCGAAAATTTTAGTGTTGGATTCAAGGAATTTTAACAAACAGTTGGTGGACATACGGAAAAAAAACAACTCCAATTTTAATTATATCAAAGATAGAAAGATGGATAGAGACCACCGATCACCGTTTCTTATATGAGAAGTGTCATGTATACCTTTTCCTTCTTTCAGGAATTTGAAAAAGTGACTTGCCTTAAACGCCAATAATAGAACATGCACATAATTAGATATCTTCATAGCCAAAAGAAAACCAATCAAAAAATTAAATAGAAGCTTAAACCTGCAATTAATTAGAAACATCAAATGAAGACGAAAACCTGAAGGTTGAGGTTTGAGAGGTTAGGTATTCAGTTATGGTGAAGGTGATGTGAAGATCATTTATGAAATAAAACCGTAGCGAAGAAAAAAAGGGATTTAAATTTTGAATTTCAAGATGATTTAGCATCAAGACCTATGACTGTGCGCAAGAAATGTGACATGAGTTACGAGATTCAATGAGCGGGAAAACATTTAGGAGAGGGCCTAGGAAAATGCTACGTGGCAAAAGAGTATAGAAAAGAGACAGGTGGTATTGGGAAACTATTCTTTCATTAAGGCTTGAGGGAATGGCCTTGCCACCCCTCTGGCCAAAATACTCGTTAACCGTTTCTACACCACCCATTAAGAGTCGCTATAGGACTTGCTACTGATGTAGCGCTAGGGAGGTAGCGAGAAGAGAGAGAAGGAAATGTTGGTTGTGATTGGCTATGGTTATTTATTTATTTATTTTTATTCAAAATAAAACCTATTAAACTCCTCTTAATACCACTCCCTATCTTTTTCAACCTATACATGCTAAGCTTACGTGATAATATCAAAACCTATGTGGCAATAAAAAATCATACATGATAAGATGCTAGGAGTGCTACCACTCTCTTTAGCCTAAAAAGATAGATTTATTAAGAAGATAGATACATATAAAAATATCAAGGAAGTCATTGCTCCACCGTTTTTCATTCTTTTGGATGAGAATGGAAATTCTAATTTATTTTCAATAATTAGATATTTTTCAATTTTCATTAAAACTAATCTCAAAATAAAGATTCCTTAATTATTTACATAAATTTACATCGATTAAGCTTTTCCACATTGCTTGTAAATTTACAAATTTAATAGATAGTTTTTTTCTTTTTGCTTTTAATATTACTTTATTCATTTACTCTACAAAACTGCTACCAATACGACCATAGATAAGCATTGTGATACAAGTTTAGATGTTTAGATGTGGCCATCTAGACCAATGAAACGATTCTTGCTATCATTATTTTATTTTATTTTAGTTGAGTTTGTTAAATTGTTTAGCTGTTAAGTGTTAGTTAAGCTTTAGTTAAGTTTCTAGTCTTGCAAAACTAGAGTAACCCATTCTATTTTACTATTTATTTTAGATAATTCTAGTAGATAGATTAATTTCCGTTCCTTGAGTTCGATACCCTACTTGCTAATTTATACCACCAATTGACAGGTCCACTGCCTTTTGTGTGTCAAATTCATAATTAAAAAGTAGGATAAAACTAGTAAGTTTTACACACATCAACATCTAATATTACATTAGATGGGAATTGGGTATCTCGATATAAAAGATTTTAAGTGGACGTTAAACCCATCCCTACAGCCGCATTGTACACAAGATCTCTTGCTAACCTTTGGTTAGATGATCGGCTAAATTCAACCGAGTTCTTACAAACTCCACATATATCACACCAGTCATGATGAGCTCACGAATCATGCTATGTCTAACATCTAAATGTCTATACTTTCCATTGTACACTTGACTATAAGCCTTAGCCAAAGTTGCAACATTATCACATCTAATAGAAATGGTAGATATTAGTTTGGGCCATAATGGAATTTCATAAATCAAATTCCTTAGCCACTCAGCTTCTTTACCAACATCAGACAATGCAACAAACTCAGATTACATGGTTGAGTTAGTAATGCAAGTCTGTTTCTTGAATGCCTAAGAAATGAAACCTCCTCTAAGAAGAAACACCCAACCACCAGCAGAGGAGTGATCCTCTAAGTTGTTAATCTAGCTGTCATCTGAATAACCTTCCAAAACAGAAGGATATCCACTATAAGTTAAACCATAATTCATGGTCCCTTTCAAATACTTGAATACTCGACTCACAGCTTGCCAATGATGTGTACTAGGATTACTAGTATATTTACAAAGCCTTCCCACAACATATGCTATATCAGGCCTAGTACTAATCATGGCATACATTAGACAACCAATAGCCCTTGAGTATTCAATTTGAGACACTGGAGATCCTTTATTAGGTAGAAGCTTAAGACTAGGATCTATATGAGTGCTAACAGGAGAACAATTCTCAAAATTAAACTTTTTCAATATCTTCTCAATGTAATGAGATTGAGAAATTGAAATCCCATTGTTTCCTTGTTTAATTCTTATACCAAGAATCACCTCAGCCCCCCCGGTCTTTCATTTCAAAACTAGTTGATAAGAATTTCTTGATTTTATCAACTTCTTCTAAATCAGTACCAAAAATCAACATATCATCCACATATAAACAAATCATGACTCCTTTACCAGAAGTATCAAATTTGCTATATACACACTTGTCAGCTTGGTTTAATTCAAAACCATTAGACAAGACAACATCATCAAACTTTTGACGCCATTGTTTTAGTGCTTGTTTCAAACCATATAATGATTTCTTTAACTTGCACACTTTGTGTTCATTTCCAGGCATCACAAACCCTTCAGGTTGTTTCATGTATATTTCCTCATCCAAGTCACCATTCAAGAATGCAATTTTCACATCCATTTGGTGAATCACAAGATTATGTATAGCTGCAAGAGCTAATAATAATCTAATAGTATAAATTATGGCAATAGGAGCATAAGTATAAAAGAAATCAATGCCTTCCTTTTGTCTAAAGCCTTGGATAACCAATCTGGATTTATACTTATCAATTGTGCCATCCACCTTCATTTTTCTTTTGAGGATCCATTTACATCCTAATGCCTTGCAATCAGGAGGTAAATCAGACAATACCCAAGTATTGTTATGCATGATAGAATCAATCTCATCCTGAATTGCCTCTTTCCAGAAATGAACATCCCTAGAAGCCATAGCTTCACTGAAAGTCTTTGGATCCTCCTCAATATTAAAACAATATTGATGTTGAGACGTAATCTCATCCCTTGTTCCTTCAACTAAATATAGTTGAAAATCAGATCCAAAAGATTTAGCTTTTCCAGCTCTAGTACTCTTTCTAAGTTCAGGCACAAAACTTGTACCACCAGAACCATCTTCAGCTTGAGTTATGTTCTTGTTGAAAGATTGTTGAATCATGTCCCTTGGTCTAGGTATAGATGTAAATCTTTCTTCATCAAAGATAGCATCTCTTGACTCTATAACAGAGTTTACAAACATAGAGTCATTAGATTCTAAAACATAGAATCTATAAGCTTTGGAATGCTCAGTATATCCAATAAAGATACAATCTATACCTCTTTCACCCAATGTTTTCCTTTTGGATTCAGTGAGCCTCACAACTGCTCGACAACCCGAAACTTTGAAATAACTTAAATTTGGTACCTTTTTACACCAAAGTTCATAAGGAGTATTCTTACTCCTTTTGTTTGGAGTTCTATCAGTTAACATTGCCTCACCCTAAAACCCTTCACTTAATCCAGAATAGGACAACATGGAATTAACCATTTCTTTCAAAGTCCTATTCTTCATTTTAGCTACACCATTTTGTTGTGGTGTATAAGGAGCTGTGATTTGATGTATTATTCCAGTTGATTCAAAGTAAACTGGATCATAATACTCACCACCTCTATCCGTACGCAAGACTTTTATTAATTCATTTTTATGAAGCTCAACTTGTTGTTTATAGATTTTAAATTTATCAAGAGCTTCATCCTTAGAATGTAGCAAATAAACATAACAATATCTAGATGCATCATCAATAAAAGTAACAACATACTTTTTGTTTCCAAGGGAAGTTGTTGCATGGAAATCACATAAATCACTATGTATAAGTTCCAACACCTTGCTTTCCCTAAAAAAATCTTTGAAAGGTTGTCTTGTGATTTTAGTTAACATGAATGTTTTACATTTTTCATTGTTTATATCAAAAGCATGAATTAAACTCATTTTTGACATGTCTTTTAATCTCTTGTAATGAATGTGTCCTAGTCTAGCATGCCACAAATCAGATTTATTAAAGTTATTGCTAGTACTAGAAGAAGCTATGCAAACAAAATTATCATAACTAGGATAATTAATATTAAGCCTAATCATTCCATTACATACATATCTGAAACCCATAAAAGAACCATGTCTTGAAAAGATATACTTGTCCCTTTCTAATACTTGTTTGTAACCACAATTATTTAAAACAATTTCAGACACAAGATTCTTTCGAATCCCCGGTACATATAAAACATTGTTCAGGCACAAACACTTTCCAGAAGTAAAGTAAGTAAAACAGATCCTAACCCCTTGATTGGTTCAATTGAAACATTTCACATTTTCACCACAAATCCATCTTCAATTGGTTGGCATTCCTTGAACCAATGAAGATCTTTACATATATGGCTTGTTGCTCCCAAATTAACCCACCATGCAACATCATCATCCTGCACATAAAATGCTTCAGAAATCACAGAAATATAATTCTAAACATATTTAGAATTCTGCATGAAAACAGAAATTTGACATTGTTGCTTTTCTGGATCCTTGGAGCCACTTGGTCCAACACCATCCTTGTTCACTTTACGAAGACGACAATCTTTCTTGAAGTGACCCGGTTTGTTACAATTCCAACAAACCAACTTAGTATTCTTGTTGGAAGACTTTTCATCCTTTCCTTTAAACTTCCTTTTTCCATTAGACTTCTTGGGATTCTTTGAACTTTCTCCTTCCACCATGTTCACAAAAGAGGAACCAACTTGGTTCTAGCCTTTATGATTGTTATCAAGTTCTTGAGTCCTTAAGGACTCTTCAATCCATAAATGACTTCCAAGTTGAGTCAAAGTCAATTCCTCTTTGTTATGTTTCAGATTGTGTTTAAAATCATTCCATGAAGGGGACAGTTTGTCAATGATCACAACCACAGAAGTAACTTCATCCATTTTCAAATTGTGTTTAGCAAACTGTCCCAAAATCCTTAACATTTCATGGAATCGTTCCATAACAAGTCTGGAGTCAATGTAACGCCTGGTTTTTGGTACACATTTATTTATAAAATCATTCATTTTTATAGAGCTACTCGACGAGTTGGAAGCCCCAAACTCGTCGAGTAGAATCGAGTCTTGGACGCGGGGTTTCAGCTATCTACTCGTCGAGCCGAGAACCCTCAACTCGGCGAGTAGGTCTGGCAGAGTGAAACCCCAATTTCGGGGTTTTGCACCCTATTTAAGCATCTTAATCCCCACCTTTTGGCCTCATTTCCAGCCTCCAAGTCCTAAAACCTAATCCACGAAACCCTAGAGCATTTTGTGAGTGTGTGAGCCATTCTTGAGTAATTTTGTGTGTTCTAGAAGCTATAAGAAGAAGAAGGAGCTATAAGGTTCAAGGAGAAGATTGTAGATCCAGGGATTTCCTTCCATCCTCATCACTTTCTGGTAATCAAGTCTCTAACTTGATCATTCATTCATTAGATCTACTTACTTCCATTTTTATGAGGGTTTGGTTCAAGAACCTTGGTCTTTGGGATTTGGATGTCCCAAGTGACTTATATTTCAGATATGGGATCTAGAAGGGGTTCCATGGCATAAAGGTGCAAACTTTATGACCATGGAAGCCCCATGAAAGCTTAAAAACGTTATTATGGCCTTTTTAGTCCTAAAAGGCCATGCATGGAAGGAAAGCTAGGAACTTTACGTGTCCAACTAATGTCCAAGGCCAAGATATATTATAGTGTGCTTTGGTTTAGAGTATTATGGCTTGTGGACCAAGATCTATGTTCTAGAGAGTTAGGGTTTGAGCTAAACCCATTAAGAAGGACTAATAGCAGGTAAAGTTGGAAACTTTACCCTTAAAAGTGTATTCCTAGTGTGTAGATGAAGCATGGAGTTTGAATCTGAAGGGTATGAGCTTAATCCATTGAGATGGATCAATCAGACAGGGGAACTCGGCGAGTCCATAGAGGGACTTGACGAGTTGAGTTGGTTTTTCCCGTTTTAGCTTAAGGTAGAACTCGACGAGTCGGTGAAGGGACTCGACGAGTTGATTCGGTAGATCGCGACTATGACTAGCCTGGGAACTCGACGATTCGGGGGGTGACTCAACGAGTTAGATCGCGATTTCAGGTTCTAGGACTCGACGAGTTGATGGAGCAACTCGACGAGTTGGGTCAACCAGAAGGTTGACTTTGACCAAAGCGTTGACTTTGACCAGGGGTAAAATGGTCATTTTACCCTAAGGAGAATTATCAGGTTTTGACTAAGTGTTATTATGATAATAATAGCCGGGAGTCGTGGGAGTAGCCGTCAGAGATTCCTCACTCGTGATTTCAGCAGTCAGCTTTGCGAGGTGAGTCCTCTTCCAGTAGGAACGAGTCTAAGGCACCAAGTCCGGTCCGTTTATGTATGTTAGCATGTCCAGGGTTAGCCCGATGTAGTTATATGTTTCCGGACTTTGGTCCGATGCCGGGGCAAGCCCGAGGAATGTTTGTATGCTTGATGTCTTCATGATTCTTGCATGTGTTTGTTTATGTGTTATGGGCTTCGGTCCGATGTCGGGGCAAGCCCGAGGAAGGTTTATCTAATATGTTATGCGTTATGTGTTTCGGAATCCGGTCCGATGCCGGGGCAAGCCCGAGGAATGTTTATATGTTTATGTTTTAAGTTATATGTTTATGTGTTATATGACTGTTGCTATGTTATATGTATACCAGACTTCGATCCGATGCCAGGCGGGGCCCGATGTAGCGGGAAAGGCCTAATGTATGTTATTATGTGATTATGTGTATGGTATGTGGTAGTTTGGGGAGACTCACTAAGCTTTGTGCTTACAGTTTTCAGTTTGGTTTCAGGTACTTCCGGTAGCAAGGGGAAGAGCTCGGGATGATTGCAGTGCACACACCATTGATTCAGTCTGGGATGTTTAGACTCTGATATTTGGCACATGATTTTGATACTGTATTTTATTATGATGATTTGAGATACATTACTTATGTTCTTTTTATAAGATGACAAATGGTATTTATGGTTTTATAAATAAATCAAACGAAATTTTTGGACCGTATTTTTGAGATGTTTCAAGTTGGTATCAGAGCCTTGGTTTGAGTGATTCAGGCACACTCTCGGGTGTGTTTGGACTCAAACTAAGGACTTTGTATGAAAATTTTCAAAAGAAAATCATTTTTATAAAAAGAATTTTGAAAAGAGAAAAAGAACTTTGAAAAGAGGAAAGGGTGTGGTGCATGCAATCAGCCGAGCTCAAGTAAGTACTCCCAAATTACCAATACAAGTTTATGTTATGATATGAGTATCATATTTATGAGAATTGCATGCTAGATTAGGACTGAGGATCTAGGAAGGATGCCTTATGTGCCTGTTATATGCGTACATTGTCGGTCCATTGTTTTTCTATGCCTAGGGCAAAATGAATAAAAAATGCCCCATACTATAGAGTATAGACCAAACTCCTAACAAAAAAAAATTATAAAACAAAGTGCAATAAGATTTATAATCAAACAATATATCAAACCTTATTTGTGTACTCTAAATATAAAGTGTTTATTTTTACAGTTTACAATAATAACTATAAATAGGTACATATGCTCACAACCTCTTCTTATAATCTCCCTAATTCATATTTGTTGCCTCGATTTCCCTTTTCAAAGTAAAGAGTCTCTTTTAAAATCATGGTAAACACCTTTATCAGGCCTCTTAAAACTTGATTGCTTAAAAACCAATAAACTAATGAAGCATGTATGGTGGAATCTGGTTGTACTCCTCTCATGCATTTCATCAAACACCATATATGCTTGACAAACATAATGGCATGGTGAAAGATACTGAGGTACAAATAATCGGATGGTATGTAAAGGAGCTTACTTACATTGACCACAAGTGCACCAGGTGTCAATGTACTTTCACTCAACCACTTCCTTACGTGAAATAGGGAGCTGGTATGTGAGATAAAGGGCAAAAAAGTAATAAAAAACAAATAAAGTTTGATCACTATCTCAAGGTATTTGCAATTTAAAAAGATAAGGGACAAAAAGGTTTTTAGATTGAAATGCATTAAATCCTTTCATTAACTTTAAACCAAACACTCCCCCAAAGGAGACAGCTTGCCGATAATATTCTTATTTTAATCTTCTCATTCAAAATCTTTATAAAAACCCATCGTCATATTCTCTAATTCCATTATCTGCCTTCTCTTACAATCTTCAATCTTCTCATATATCCCCCTAAACTTGTTAATAGAGTCTGCAAACAATTATAAGAACCTCAATTACCTCACAAATCAGAAACAAAAATAATCCTCCTAAATTACTAATATCAATTGAAAACTTGAAAACAAAAAATCAAGAAATATCATAAAAAAATCAGATATTCGTATTTTCAGCAACTTATATCCTAAATTTTCACCAACTTAAATAACAGATTCTTTTTACATTTTATTACATATTTAGATTTTCTAGAGAATGAAACAAGAGTATATCCAAGAACTTTAACCTTTATGAATTAGGAGAATGAATAAAGACTTACAGGAATGGAGAATGAAATTATAGAATAAACACAAGAGTCTGTAAAAGGACTTCCACAAGGAATCAGGAGAACCGTTGAACCGAGACCACGAATTGGGATACTAGAAACTTATGGTGAATGGTGATCTGAGGCTCTGCTATGCGTTTTCTCCTTTTCCCCGTGCCCGTCTCCTCGTCTTCTACCATCTCGAAATCTAATACATTAATTACGCATTTTTCTGGTCGAATGCTTATTTTTCCCGCTTCATGAATTATGCCTAATGAGGTGATGCTCTTAGGTCAAGCCTTCCTTTTTTTTTCAGTGGACTGGCATCCACTTTGGCCCAATATAACATACCCATATATAATACGTGCAAACAATTTGCTGCCCACATAAACTTGCTGCCCTGGGCTATGGCCCAGCTCGCCCTGGGCTTAGGCCGGCTCTGTATATGTATCAACTTTATGAACTTCATGCTAGTACAGATTAGTCAGTATGATGGCCTGATTAGTATATGCTTGACTATGTTTACTGAATGCTCGGATGCTGCTTGCTTTGTGCTCTTAGGAGTTCTAGTTGTCTTTTACTAATTAGTAAACGAATATGTTAAATTACATATAGCAAAGGACTAAATAATTTCAGAAGGTTAGGTCTAGCTCTATTTCGCAGCTCTTGTTTGAGTCCAACCGTTGTAGGGTAGGATCTCTCATTTGAAGAATTATCTAGTATGAGTGATATGTAATGGTATTCGCGAGCTAGTTAGGGGGAGATAGCATGGACTTCTTATGCAGCTGATGGCGGAGAGTGGATGGTGATTACCCTAGGGCAAGCCTAGGATGAGAGTAGCACGTGAAGAATTAGTAGTAGAAGGGACTTGGTGAAATCAAGGCAGTTCTTGAGGAAAGTACGGATAGATGTGGAAGGTAGTATGGGCTCGTACTACTGAAAACAGAGGATCCGTACTCGAATCAAGGAAGGCTGAGATGAATCTAGGAAACTTGTAATATGTGAGATCCCTCGAGTTATCATGAGTATACTGATGTTTGTTATGGTGTATTTTTAGTATGGTGACATTACGCACTAGACCAATCGACAGTTCAGGCGCCGGTGAGGGATTGGGCTCAGGCTCTGGAGCCAGGCAGTTGGATGACGAGACGAGGGAGTTCATCTCCTCTGAGATCACGCGCAGTATTCTGGATCAGACTCCTATGATATTCAGAACGATTAAGGAGGGTATTGTGGAGCTTCTAGATGAGAGATTGAGTGCTTTCCACACCGAGGCGGCGACCATGATGGGGTCGCGCACACTGACATTCAGGGAGTTTAGAGCTTGTGGAGATCCTGACTACCATGGGGCTCAGGACCCCATTGTGAGCACTAGATGGTTGGCGGATGTCGCCAACGCATTCCGCACTAGCAAATGTCCTAAGGGGGACAAGGTTCGACTTGCGTCCTGTCTTCTGAAGGACATGGCACGTGACTGGTGGGAGGAGGTCAGACCAGCCATTGGAGATGACGCAGTTCTAGATGCGATGACTTGGAGTGATTTTTTGGCCAGGTTCAGGGCCAAGTTTGCACCTGTTATTGAGGTGCAACAGCTTTCCAGGGAGTTCCATGATATCCAGCAGAGGACTGAGACAGTGACCGAGATCACCGCTATGTTCAGGGAGAGGGCCCTTCTCGTTCTACAGTATGTGGCAGACGAGGAAATGAAAAAGGCCCGATATCATGAGATGTTGCGGAGTGATATCCGCCAGTTTGTGAGTCGCTCCAGCTGCAACACGCTGGAGGACATGATTGCTAGGGCTCAAGAGAGAGAATTGGATTTAGAGATGGAGATAAAAGGAAACCCGAGGGAGTTCAGACAGGGAGTGCGGGCAAGAAGCCCAGGGTGACAGATCACAGACCTAGGAGCCAGCAGGGCTGCAACCGTTGTGGCAAATGTGGCAAGATGCACGATGGGACGTGCAAGGCAGGGAGTTCAGGCTGCTTCAAGTGCGGCCGAACTGGACATGTGAGCAGAGATTGTACAGCTACTACCACCACCATGACAGTATCAGAGTACCCGAGTTTAGCAGCAGCAGGGCAGGTGGCAGCACCCTCCCCTGCTACATTGAGGATTACAGACGACCATCAGGGCCGGGGTGAGGCGCCTGTGGCGAAGAGCAGGGCCTTTCTGTTGACATCAGAGGAGGTACGAGCAACTCCCGACGTGGTGACAGGTGTATTTTTCCCTTATCTCTTTATTGATATTGATTATTGCTTATGTTTATGTGTTTTGTTATAGGATCGTTCTTAGTAAACAATATATTAGCTTTGGTACTGTTTGATTCGGGTGCCACCCGATCTTTTTTGTCGCTCGCGCTCAGCAAGCGATTCACAGGGGCTCCTGGGGAGCTGGATTGCCCACTTGATGTAGAGATAGCAGACAATAGGACCTTCAGGGTTGCGAGGGTTCACCGAGGATGTACACTGCAGTTGTTCAATGAGCAGTTTTCTGTGGATCTAGTCCCTATTCCCTTGTGAGGGAATAAGGTTATAGTTGGTATGGACTGGTTGATCCCCAATGGGGCTGTGATCGACTGCGAGCAGCAGCTAGTGAGGGTTCGGACTCCTAGTGGGGGAGGGTTAGTGAGGGTTCGAACTCCTAGTGGGGGAGGGTTAGCTAAGTAGAGTAGTATGTATGCTAGTTGTCTTTGTGATGCTTGCATGGAAGAACAGGAGGTGGCTCTTGCCACTTGTCTGTAAGACCCAAGGGTGGCCCCCGACTTGGCAAGAAAGATCACGTGGCGGCCCGTGGCATAATGGCAAGACTATGTGCGACACATAGCACCTTTATTGATTATGATATATGTATGGATCACGATTATATATGGCATGTATGGATCAGTTGATATGTATGGTATGTGGTATTTGGCGAACTCACTAAGCTTCGTACAACTATGTTTTCCGCAATATGTGATTACTGGGAATGAACTCTGATAAATGTTTTATTTGAAATGCTTTTCAATGTGTGAACCAAGTTACAAATGTGTTTTAGTTATATTAAAAATGAAATTTTTGGTCATGAATTTTGGGATGTTACAATTAAGCTGTAAATTTTCTGTTTAAACTGTGAATTCACTTTATTAAGCTGTGAATTATGTATATTTAACTGTGGTTTTTGTGTTATAAATTGTGAATTGACTGCACTAAACTTTGATTTTTCTATTTAAAGTGTGAATTGACTGTGAATTTTTAATGAAATTTATGATAAATTATTAATGATTTATGTAAGAATGTTTGTACTAATTTCTAGTGAGTATATATATATATATATATATATATATATATATATATATATTTATTGTATAAATATGTAAAAATGTATTAGTTTTTATAATTATTTTGCATTAAACTCTAAAAAGGTGAATTAATTGGTTTATTAAATTGTGAATATAGTATTTAACTATAAATCAATGATTATATATACAAATTTGATTTGTAAGAAATAATGACTACAACAATGGGGGTTGTTGGTGGTGATGTGTGGTAGTTGGTCGTGGTGGCGGGCGAATTTGAGTTTAACTCCTTTAAATATATGAATTACTATATAATGGATTGTATTATGTCATGTTATGAATTTTATGTATTCAAGTAAAAGCAGACTGTATTAGTTGCATATTTTATATAAAATTTATGTTAAAATATGTATGAAGGTATGCATGAAAATATTAAACTGTGTATTAATGAATTATTATGTTTATTAAACTGTGAATATTGTATTTTAAATTGTAAATATTTCTTATACACGATATATTTTCTAAATAAATTTACAATTTAGAAAAAAATTGATTTTTCAAGACATAATTCTATTTTTGCTAAAATTTTGTATATTTTGGTTGGAAAAATAAAAAGTATTACCAAGAAAATGGGAGCTACAATGTTTGCTTGATTAAGTTGTGAATACGGATACAAAACTGCTACTGAATTTAATGTTAGTATGGGTGTGGTCCAGCGGCGGTCCGGTGGTGGTCCTAAGATGGTCCGATGGCGGTCCGTCGACAAATGTCAAGTAGTTTGTAAACTAGGGAATGAAAAAGTCTGCTTAATACAATATAAATGTTGGATTTGTCTAAAATGTCCTTAATGAAAATATTTAAAATAGTGGTTCTTAGGGTTCTTAACTTTTTTGGGTTCTTATTTAAACCGCTCCCTACCATATATATATATATATATATATATATATATATATATATATATATATATATATATATATATATCCTCCCTAATAAATAAAAATAATTTTGCCACTTGTCAACCTCTCATCAATTTTGACACCTGTTATTTTATGATATTTTTTGAATAAATAATATTCACATGTCAATTTATGAGTTTTTTGAATTTATAAAATTTAAAAGCCACATAATACTTTTATGTAATGCCCGTGTTTCTAGGCTAGACATTAATATTGATGTGATAGTCTAGGTTAACCTTTGTAACTCATTTTGAAGAAATGAAAAGGAATTATGTGAATATTATGTGTTTTATGCGTTTTATGCTTAATTACTAGGAGTTAATTAATTAAGAATAAAAATGAGCGTCGAAAATAAATATTAGATAAAGCCGATATCTATTAAGAAAGTTGTAGTGGTCGTGACAAGGATTACGAATATATAAAGAATACCAAAATCCGAGTTATAACGAAGAAGTTATGACCTGTCGAAGTTTCGCGACAAAACCGGCACGGTGCCGAATGACGTAAAAAGTGAGTTTTTGATAAACTACTTTTTAGCCTTAGTGATCTAAACGAAAGTCGTAGTGTTCGTTAAACCGAGAGTATGTATAAAAAGAACGCCCAAATCTGACTTCGTATGAGGAAGTTATGATTTTTCGAAGTTTCAGCTTAACAGTAGACAACTAAAAACTCGAATTTTAGATCGAATGATTTTTAGCCGACACGACCTAATTGAGAATCGAAGGTCTCGTCAATAGTAGCACAACGGTAAAAAGACAGACGAAAACGGACGTCGGATGAAGAAGTTATGAATTTTTAACGGATTTCCTGTCCCGGTCTGTTAAAAATAATAATATAAAAATTAATGTCAAATTTAACCGACGAAGTCTAAACGAAAGTTGTAGAGCGTAATTTTACCTACGCATGCATATAAAGAACGTCAAAAACGGAGCTCATATGCGAAAGTTATGGATTTTAGAAGTTTTTGCACAAAAATCGAGAAAATTCGCATAGTCTTGTGTTGGCCACGTCACCCTCGCTCAAAATGTGCCACGTGTCCGAAATTGTTGTGTCATCAAAAGCGTGTCCGAACCGGAGAGCCATCCGAAGTGGTCCACTAAGAATCCGACGCGTGTCCTTTATCGCGTGTCCGATCCTCGCAGGGAGTGCCACGTCCGAAGTCTCGGACCTAGACTCCGGTCCACTAAGAAGCTGCCACCGAGCCCCTCGCATGCGCAACCCACGTGCGAGCCACCTACCCCCTTCGGATCTGCTGCCGCGTGGCTTCTTTCCAACCGTCCGATCAGCAGCCTCCCCCTATAAATAGAAGGCTGCGAGCCTTCTCGGGTAAGTTTAAGAAATTGCCAACTTTCACCCCTCTTTCAATATTTCTTTCATTTTAACATTCCCCAAAGCCCCGGTATCAATTATAACACCCGAAACACGTCCCGAAGTGCCCGAAGACCCGGAAAATTTATCTTTTCGGTTTCGAAGCCCGACCCTTGCAGAGCCTGGTTTCTCAATAAAACTCCCGGTTTTATTAGAAACGAACGTTTTAGGAAACAAATTGCTGCCCGATTATCATCAAATCATGTGAGTGTGTAGTCACTTTCATCTTACACCTAGATATGAAGTATTTTCTATAAAATACGTGCTATGTGTAATTATATTAAGTGTTTATTTGAGGTGACTGTTGAACAGATGTTTTATACAAGTTTTAAACTGTATATGTATTTTATCTACAAATATGTTGGGTAGAACATGGGCAGACGAAATAGTCGATGTGTGTTAAAATGGTGAGAGGCCTCGATGTTGTTGTAGTCGTTTAGCGGAGTATAGATGACGACCACAGAACTTTCTAGACAGTCCAGTGGCACACTAGCAGGTTCGCAACTTGTAGGTGTTGATGAACTAAATGTTCATTGGCGTACTCCATCCCCCTCATGGTTGCCTTTAGGACATGTATGGCTGAGGAGACGCCTTAGCAGTAGTGTCCATCCCGATGATATTCCTTAGGTTAGGTCCCTTGTGATAGGTGTTTAGGGACGTAAAGTGAGGACAACAGGAATGGGTAATCAGGGTTATTGTTGATTGGTGAACTTAATAAGTTTATTATTATTGTGGGTTGAAAACCCTATATGCTCAACAGGCTCCCAAGCCTAACCCACTCAGCTTTTTATGTTACACGTAGTGGACCCCGAGCATAGTCGGAGGACGATGAGAGATTTTTTGATTATAGGCCAGTAGTTGTAAATAACTGTTGTAAGGCTTATAATGTCTTGTTTATGCTTTTGATCTGTATCGGAACATGATATCCCGATGTTTTGATATGAAATGAAACTATACATTTCTTATAGAAAGGTTTTGATAAACTTTTATCATGTCTTGTTTTGGGGACCAATTCCGCAACATCTTTTAAAAAGATTTCTCTGATTTTATTTTAAAAAGCATAAATTAAATCGGTCTTTTCTGGCCGAGAAATTAGGGGATGTCACATTTTACTTATATATTAAAGTAGTAAATGTAATAAATATGATAGTAAATTGTAATTAATATGTTTCTTTATTCCCTATTTCAAAACTTTATTTTAAAAAATACTTATTATTTAAATTTTAATATTTAATTTTTTAATCAATCCGTATAATATACGAGTCTTACACATAGTATATATATATATATATATATATATATATATATATATATATATATACACACACACACACACACACACACACACACTAGCGGGTTACCAGTGCTGCGCGACAGATGCAAATAATTACCTTGAGAAATTAGTATCTAGAAGCGATTAATTATTGTACGCAAATAGTTACAACATCTAACCAATTGTGAATAAGAATGATGGCATAGCAAACACAAAAACTTTGGATTAAAAATAATGAAATTTCACCAAAACCAACAAATTTTCAACCTATAAAGAAATTTCACAAAAACCAACAAATTTGCAACCTTTTATCCAAAACAACCTATGATATAATGTAATTAACCAATTAATCAAAATGATTTTAAAGGATAATCCTATATAAACATTCGTCACAATAAACCGAAACCAGAAACATGTATGTTGTCTAGTTCTCAGAAGTTTGGACTTGAACGGTAATTTTTATTAAGCTAAAGAGATTTTTTTATAATTTATTCATTTTCTTACTATTAAAAATGTATGTTAAATTATGTAAGAATTTATACTTTAGTTACTTTCATACTCAATTTATTTATTAGAAAATAACATAAATTTGTTTTTGACTTTATAGGTTCTTTTTTACATCAAGAAAAAAATGTTTGTAGAATATAGTTTCCAACCAGTTACCACACATATTATTGAAAAACGTTTGTAATGGAAACATTTTTGAATGCTCTTTCAACAAAAGATAAAGTTTAAAATCATATTGAACGAAAACACTTTTGAAAATCATCTATAGTCGATCACAAACAATGACACCATTAAATATCAAAGAAAGTAATAAAAACATCAAAAAATTGAATACAAAAATTATAAATTAACGAGAACGTCAAGTTTCCACATCACCACACATAAACCATTCTATTTGGAAGGCTGCATTTAATTTGGTTTTGTGAAGTGCTTCCATTTCGGAAACATATCATATTCCATCTTATAAGATTAAAATACCTCCAAATATAACATTTGCATCAAATACACTTGAGCATAAATTTCATAAAAATCCAATGAGTTCATCTTAAATTGTTATATTTTACAAAAGTGGAAAATATAATAATGCAATTTTGAGGCATTTTGTAATCCACAAAGGAATACAAAAAAACAACTAATAAGATTTCAACCATGATAATAAGCTAATGTGTTATTTTAACGGACAAATATTATTAATAAAACGACAACAAGTAGTTGGAAATTATCGAGTACATGAAAAAACATTACATAGGAAAGATACAAAAAAGGGAAAAATGATGTTTGGTACAACTCCGGCTCATACATGTGGCATACAATACCCGGAAGCAGAGGAAAACTATGAAATAGTCACCACACTTAGATGTAGAGCAGCCACCAATATGATTGGAAATCTTGGATTCACAGAAGACATGAAAAAGGTAAAAATAAGATAAAAGGGTTGTTCAGAATTCTAAAAGTAACCTAAACACACATGCTTGCAAAGAATAAAATAGGCAAATGAGCATTTCATTTTATTTGTTAAAAGAATAACCTCTGGAAAAAATTTGGTTTATGCTCTCATCACTTGGTTTGTAAGTTGTTGGAAATGTTTGTTAGGATTTATGTACTCTTTCCTGTTAGAAAAATGTTAGAAACATAAATTAACAACATACATCATTTCAATTTTTAAAGAAATAAATCATAACAATAAAGATGAGAAAATTTTCAATTTTCATGGAGGTGGGAGGAGATCAGATACTCCTTGCCTACCAGACAACATAAACAAACATATCACTTGTACTTTGAAAAATATGATCATATGGGACATGATCATTTGTGGAGTTTCTCATGTGATAGCATATTTATTCTATACATTATTTAGTTAACTAATTAACTTACTTTAAGAAAATAATAAATTCAACATATTAAGCATCAATTTATGAAACTTGGAAACTTACAAGATATTAATTAATAGAAAAATCAAATAATCAAAAAAATATTAACGATTTTTTAACAGTAAACACAACACACACATGGTAATAAGAAAAACGCTAACATATGTATGTCATTTGCATTGAATGTATGTTACCTTTCTATTTCGGTATATAGTTTGCATTGAATGTATGTTACCTTTCTATTTCTTTATCCCTCAAATCTATGAATCAACTCCTGTTATAGACCAAAAATATGAACAAAACATGAACCGAATATGAATGTGAATGTAGGGAAAGAACTCGACACACAACACCATAATTTTCAACTAGTTACCAATTACACCCTCTTATTGTATAATTAGTGATGCACCGCGAGATTAGCTCCAATATCTACATTGTCGCTATCCTCATACCAAAAAAGCTCATGCTTTTTAAATTCGACGAATGCAAAATCTCACATTCGTTATGTGGAGTCGGTGGCACATATGACACCTTACTGCTATTTTGAGTCCCAACATTACAACTCTTTTATATTACCCCTCAATCATTCACAAAATATTTCAATCCAGTTTATGCACAAAAGAAAACACATATTGCCAATTGTAACGACCCGAATTTCATAGTTCGCCTTTGATGTTAGTTCCGTTACATTCTCGTGTTAAGTAACTTTTCTATTGATTAAAGTTAACTTATGGGGGATAAAGTGTATAAAATGAATTCTTGATCATGCATATGGGCCATATGGTCATTTTTGCACACTGTGAGGGTCTACATGAAAAATAGACTCATATTTATAACACAACTAACCATCATACGGGATTAATCACTCATTTGCAGCCAACAAATCCTACTCTAAGCCTCCATCTTCTTGAGAAAGTTCTCTAGGGTTCTTTCCCTTGGTGGTGTGTTGCAGTGAAGAAGAAAGGAGAAATCCTTAGCGCATTTGGTGGACTAGTGGTGGGATTCATAAAGCTTCTTCCTTAGCATCCTCTTGGTGGTTTATTTTCGGATTTCCAAAAGGTAAGGACATCTATCCATAACTCATTTTGTTGTCCTACAAGTCACACACAAGGAGATACCATGAATGATGCAAAATTCTTGGTTTTTATGTGTTTGATTGTCCCACTCTTGTCCCTATCATTGTGTTCTCCTAGAAATGGTCTTGAAGGATTAAAATCACCCTAATTGAGGTCTTGATCAGACCCAAATTGATCATAAAGAATAGATCAATCGAATTCTTGATTTCTGTAACTTTAGTTCTTACGACGTGAGCACCCATATGCCATGTTGTGAAGAAAAGACCATGATCATCTAGAGTCGCGTATGATCTTTGACCACGACATGAGCATCCACTTTGCCACGTCGTGATGACGTGAAATTGACCGATCAAACCCTAATGATCATTTGATGTCACAACGTGAACACCTTAGTGCCACGACATGATGACAGAGCTGATCGGGCCAGAATCGCAATGAGCCCTGAGCTCACGACGTGAAACCTACTTGGTCATGACATGAGACTCTTCTGGACATAATCATTTCATTTTCATGATATTTTTTTGATAAGCTCTTTGGGTATTCCTTTAGGGTCGTTAGAGTATCTGTGAGAGGGTGGTTTTCCTCTCTTCATAGCTCTACATAACTTAGACTAGAGGCGAGTCATTTTGTGTGGTGGTTTAAGCACTTGTTTGGAAAGATAGCATGCACCTACACTTGTGTTGTTGTCTATCTGATGTAATGTGATATTATAAACTAAATTTCAAGAGTTAATTATAACCTGGACATACAAAGTTATTGATTATTCAATTTAATTTAGGAATCCTTTGTATGCTAGAATTCTTAAATAGTGCAAGTTGAGAAAGTTAGGGCCATGCTAGAAGTGAGGATTATTGGTGTGGTTAAATTGTAATGATATGCATGTTATATTTATGTTTTGCTATCTTGAGTTAAACTAGGATATGGATGCTAGATGATGGTTGGTTGAAAGGTGTATCTCATTATATGCTATCTTATGTTGCTATGTATGCATATATTGAAATACCTTGATATGTTTTTGGAAAATGTAGTATGCCATGGATTAATTTTAAGAATAATTCACAAGCATGATTACATAATCATATTTGTGTGGAGTGTGTTTTGCCCATGTGAGAGGATTAATTATCTAATTATTTAAATAAAAGGGGTATACACAAAGAGGAGTTAAAAAGGGTAGTAACCTAACCTAGGTACATGCCTTTATGGGGTATCGAGGTGGAAGGATATCGTTGGAGGAAACAGCTTAAGCCAATGTTGACGTCGAGTGGTTTTCTACTTGTCCATTTCGAGGCATGGTTTTAGTGCACTTTGTGTACGGGAACTGGAGTGATATTGGCTACATGGGGACGCTAGATCAAACATCACGTTTGGGTGGGGGAAGCATTTCGAAGTACCCTTGTACCACCCTCGAAAGACAACACATTGTCTTGTACATGCATAATCGGAGTATTGAAGACGTCGAACTAGGGACAATGTTACGAGTGGGAGTCACCCACTTGGTGCATTGGGTCACTAGACACTTTAGTAGCGAACGAGGTCTTTATTTGGGTGGAGTTAGCGATGTAATAGACCCTAATTAGCGAGGGACATTAATAGTAATTAAAGTGAGGCAAATTAATTAATAATTATTGCAATGAAAGAATGCCTAGATTAATGTAGTCACGTATATCTTAATAATTATCGGCGTCTACTGCATGGATTGATGTGATTGCATGACTTGACATGATGCATATGCATGCTTTGCTTCCATGCTTATGTGTATGAGATTCACTCACTATGCTGATGCCAACACTTGTTTCTTGCCTGTTGTTGTGGCTTTTGCATTGGTATAGGTAGCTTGATATTGATGACTTGGTGAGGTTGGGACCTTTTGGGTAGGTATAGTCCTTTAACTTGTAGTGATGATACTGAAACATGGTGTGATGTTTCATTTACATTTGGTTTTGACATTTGTTTTGGTTTGCTTTTGATAACTTTGGATTTTGATGGACTTGTTTTGAAAATAAACTAACATTGGTGATATTTTCATACTATTTAAAAATAAAGAATTCCGTTAATGTTTTCTGTTAAGAATTGAATTAAAATAAAAGAAAAGTTTTTGGGTGAAAGATCATGGTCTTACAAGTTGGTATCAGAGTCATGCTACGAGTGAGCTGAATACAGAGGCCGGTGTTCAGACTCACAGTGCAGACTGGCTCAATTAGGTGTTTTAGGTTCACCCTTAGAATGTTTATGTTCCCCTATCTTTCAAGAATTATTTCACTATGTTAACTACCAAAGTGTAAATCATCCGATGCTTGGAGATATTTCATCGCCACTAGAGAACACTGATACTAGGGATGACCAGAGTGGCTAATGCGCTCAAGGAGAATATATGCACGAACACTTCAACAAGATCAGGAACCACAGACGTGAATGCTTAGGGGAATTCATATCTCATCCATGGTTGCACACCTTGACGAACTAGATGAAGAGAATAAGCTTCAAGGGGCTCAGATTAAAGAAATGCAGCAGGTCCTACGAGTTGCGCGACTAATGTATGATGAGTTTGGAACTACTAAATACGTTATGAGACTCAAAGTGCGTAATACCAGGGCGAACCTCTCGGCTTAGAACTGTGATGTCACACATGGAGCGGGAAAGCAAAAGGCTGAGGGCCGATTTGAGCTCTCAAAGAAAAAGAATAAGGGGAATCATGTAACATCCATAAAAATCATGATAAATTTAAACTTTTAAGAACCAACCAAATTCACAAATTGTTTACAGACATAGTTTTCAAAAACATTTCAACATCAGAGTTTCCCAAAATCATAAGTCAAAACATGAGGATGTTGTTAGGTTTTGAGCATTCTAACACTCCTATGGTGTACATGCAACCCTATAAACCTTGGATCTATGTTTTCTCTATTATACATGCAAATATTAAATATTCCAAGGTTTCATCCTAACTAGCATATTATGAAGCACCTATACTACAAAGTTCTAGTTAGATGACATACCTTTTGATGTAGCTTGATGTCTTCAAGCTTTAAGAGCTTAGCCCCAATAGTGTGGAAGCCTCAAGTGGAATCACAAATCACCAAAACACCTTGGAAAACCTTTAGAGAATATGGATACTTGGCTCACACTATGAAATCGGTTATTGCCCTCTTTAGTGTATCCACACTAGCCACTAGCATAATTTCATGAACCATATGACCCTTTATATAGTGTGGAGGATTAGGGTTAAACCCTAATACCCATGACCTTTCATTTCCTAGGATCCATGGGTTAAAGCTCCATGGACTATCCATGAAGACTTAGCCCAACCTAAATGAACTTGGCCCACTACACATATATATATATATATATATCTAAGAGTCCATATTTAATTAGTTCCTTTTGATCACTTAATTAATTATAAATTAATTCTTGATCAATACTAATTAAATAATATGATTATATATTAATATATTAGAACTTATAATATATTAATATAAATCATAAATATACTATTCTCAAAAGACTATCCATATAAATTGTGTCGGTGAAGTGCAACCCAAATGGACCATGCCGGGTCGGGTCAAATTCATACCAAATATAGTTATGGACTTAGACATTAATCCAACAGTCTCCCACTTGGATAAGTCTAAAACTATTATTGAGTATGACTTCAAAACCTAACTGGCAATCGTAGCTCTTAAAGCCGTTGTCGAACTCTGACCTTGTCAATGACTTGTCCATTAGATAAGGGATCATATATTCCTCCATTCTAGATACCATATGGACTGAGACATGGATTATAATCATTATCTCTGTCCATTTGTTGTTTCCCGATTTTCGATTTATGATGACTGACTGATTGAACAAATCAAATCAGTCCTGGCTTGGCCAAGCACTCACATGTGTCATCGCTAAATCATCGAGGGGCCCACAGATATCGCTTTTATCCTGAAGGTAAAAGGAATGGATAAACTTCGACTCATATGGCTTGTTCTACTACTTGTTGAATCATACACAAAGGCACGTTTTATAACATCGAGTTACCAATGCGTTTTCGTGCAATCAATGTATAACCAACTCATAGTAACAACTCATATCTCTAGGTTTTAAGAATATAAGATATTATCGTCTCATGATCACTCGTGATAAAATCCATGAAGTGATTCAAATGAGCGTGGGTTGAATCCAATACTCAGAACTTATGAGCACTCATGAGTGTTGTAGCACCACTTTGTCCACCAACTTGGACCTCTATAAACCAACCCATGACAGTCTTGATTCATATCTACTTCCAACATATGACCGACTGTGGATGGTTTGAATAACTTAATCATTCAGGAAGAGCGACTTAGTTATTCTGGAAGTCAAAACATGCAAAGTGAAACACAAGAATAAATGAATCAAATATGGTATCAAACCCTATGAATATAAATAAACACTTTTATTTATCACCATACTGATTACTCATTATTCATTGTTTCAGTTTTATCAACTTTATACTTGAATTAAAAACACTAGTTGTCCCATGCTCCAAGCATGTACACTATGTTTTTCTTAAACAATAGCTTTGTCATACACCAAGTATGCACTCTATGTTTGTCTATGATCCTTACTTTGTGAAATAAACCAATTGAACATAATTTCAATGTATCTAATTTCACACTCCCAAATCCTTATCGAAAAATGTGAGAATTTCAAATTCCTATCATTTATCGAAATCTGTTTAGATTTTAAACTTATATGCACTGACCCTCCTGTAATGAATATGTACAAAGTCACAAAGACTTGTCAACGGTCATTATAAGGTATTTCAATGGAGATCAACTCCATGGAAACTAAGTCTCATATTCAAAGTACATTGCTTTGGACATGCTTCTTGCATTAAGTTTTATAATCTTACACAGATAACTTCCACCTATGGAGACAACTCCATATTCTCATTTTGACTATCACTTCTGAATAAGAGATGCCTCTTTTCAGAATATGTCAATATGGTCCTTCCAAAATTAGCACTATACTTCCAACTGTCCCTGAGCAACCAATCTTTGGTAAACCTCAGATTGTCCTCGACAATTGCTTAATCATTTTAGTCATATCCAATTCTAGACCTTTTCCCTTCTTAATGCCTCTGGGCATTTGGAAAAATTTAGAAATGACAAATATTATAGCACATGCAATCGATCCTGTACCCAAAGCAAATGGTACACGATTCATGATGTCTCACATAAAGACATGATTCTAGACCATTCTTTTGCTACAATATTTTTATTTGCCATGTTTTCAAAATTTGACTATGAAGAGGGATGTCGTAACATAATCGAATTTTAAGAACGCAATATATAGAATTTCCTTAAGTTGAACCAATCCAACATGAAATTCATATATATATATATATATATATATATATATATTCTTGACTAAAGATGATTATGGTCTCAATCTAAGCCTTTAGAACTGAAATGAAGTATATCCTCTCCCTTAATTATAGCAAAACAACTTTTTCAATCCCTGCAGCCTCACGAATTGAAACTTTTGTTTTCTATAATTAACATTGCTAACTTGCAACACTAACAATAATTATCATGCTCCCACTAACATGATGATTATTAGCATAACACTTATGCTCCCACTAGCTTTGACATGTACTCAGAAATCAGCTGGACTTCTAGAAATCAATACTTTATTGACTTTCCTACCAAAGTTCAGATTTCTGATACGAGATGCTTTGATAAAACTTTATCAAAATCATACACCTTTCCTTAGATAGCATGCATGTGTGTCTAAACAATTTCAGAACTATGAAAAGGGATGTCGTAATCATAGTCTCAATTGTTTAGAGCTTTTGCCATCTGCTTCAAATCTACTTGGTGGAAGTGTTTCCTCACCTTCATTTTCATGAATCGGAGAGAAACCTTATGACCCTTAGATTTTATAGTGTATGTGTTCTTATCCATGTGAATCGTCAAAACCATAGTCACAAGACAAGGATAATGACAAATCCAAACTCATATGGACTGAATTTATGCAATCTTAACTTCTTGCTACCTGGCAGTATAGGGCCTGCCATTGCTTCCAAGTTGTTATGCAACCAATTGAGAACTTTCAGAACTCCTATGCAAAGCCAACTTTAACTGGAATGGGCACAGAATATGTCAACACGATAGGTTATAAACCTCAAGTTGTGTGCTAGTGAAGAACCTCAGGTTTTATTCTTGATTAGTTCTTGAATTTTTTTTAGGATCTTTAAGACTCCCACTATCCTCTTGACATATAAGACTATCTTGCCAAATATTCAAGAGATAGTGCGGATTCTTTATCAAGACAAACACTTCACACAATTGGCCTTAGTTGGTCTTTGTTTTATCCAAAACATCACAACTTACCAATTTCAAATGTACAAGAGTAGGACACTTTTACTCTTACATTTGACAAGTGTTTTAAACCTTTCTTTAAGATATGTCACTCAAGTTACAATCTTGGAGTATGACTCTAAGAATTGTTTTGGAACGAAGTATGACTCATCTTCCTGATCTAACCATTTCAACAATTCATGACTCATTTTCTTAGTCATAAGAATGCACTAAGATGACCTTTAGAGGACTAATTGTGATATGATTTCTAAATCATTAAGATGATCACAAACATGATACTAAAGTACTCTCCCATCTTTTCAGATTTGAGAAACTTTTATCTTTCTGCCTAATTTGATTCTCCCATTCGTTCTGCCATATATTGAGACTTTTCCAATGTTTCAGAATTATACTTAAACTTATAAGTATAACCATATTTACTAAACTTTAGTAAATCAAATAGTCTTAACGAGCTTTGTGGTGGACATGACCAGTGCACAAGAATGTGTACTCGACCCCTTTAGTCCTTCAATTGACTCACACATCCATGTGAACAAGTAATTAGTCTTGATTTTCCAATGCTTGAAAGTTCTCATTCATCATACTATTCAACTTGCATGATTCCAAGTTTCGGTCCAATTGAAACTTGGGTGATGATGAACTTTCCTGATTTGGTAAATTTAGACACTACCACAAATGAAAGAATCAAATCCATTTTCCAATATTGCTGTTAGTGGAATCATATAAGCAACAATTTTCCACAAATACCATTGTAAGGATACTTCAAATAAATAAAATTAAACAATTTTCTTTTATTTTAAAACTTTGCGGAAAAACTTATCCTTACAATCCATATAGAAAATTGTTGTTATCTATTCCTTAGCAATATATCATAACTTCTTAAGCAACTGCTCAAAATTCTGATGCGATCGAAATCCACCTTCGCGATCAGAATCAGCATATACTTCCTTTAAGATTTCTCTCTATTCTTTGATTCTTAAAACATCAACATATGACCCAGTCACATCATGTAATGAGGATCTCAGAATAGAACTTAACAGAGTTAGATAATGGGCTCTACCTGATGTAGAGTCAAACTTATTGACTTTAACATCCTTAGGTAAATTTGGCAGCTTTGCAATCAACACCCCTTCCTTTGGCAAAATAAACATATGGACCCTTTGGTAATGAGACTATCTCAGACTTAGCCTTTCTCTTTACCATTTGGTCAATCGGGTTGACTATGGCCAATCCCTTTCCATTGGAAAGAGAATGCTTTTTCTGGATTTCCAGTGTCACCATTGTCACCGTCCATAAAGTTTTTGGGAAGTTGATATTCTAATCAAATTTGCTTCACTATCGTTCCAAATCATTGCTGATTCAGCAGCACCAAGCAAATAGATATGATCATTAAGGTTCATGTCATAGTCTGTATCATAGTAGTCCCAAAGGAACTCACTATGTGACTTAGAAAGTGATTGAACATCCAACTTTCTCAAGACTTTGAAACCCAACTCTCCCGGCTTGTCAATATGTGACTTCATCTCTAAGATGTGATCACACATAGACCTTGCTTGCCATTAGGGCTTGAGTGACCTTGAACTTGTGGGTTAGGGAGAATAATTGGAGGAGGTGGAGGAAGAGAAGTATGACTTCCATGAGCCAAACTCGGGAAGTCATATTCATTAGGAAAACTTGGTTTGGGAAGATCATTGTTGTCTAAACCAGACATCAACAATGGGAGAAATTCACGTAAAGTTGATTTAAGTCCTTAATATAACACCCAATATGATATATTAAGGCTAGGACCCAACAAACTATTTTATAACTTGGAAGAGGGATGCCGTAATCCAAGCTATAAAATATTTGAAGGTAGGTGAATGACGATTCACCAATTTCCACCAAGATAAACGAAATGTATTATTAGGTTTTAATTGGTTTTGAAACTCCTAGATTCTTTTGAGATTCATTGAACTTTTCAATGGCATGTTTCAATCTCGAGTGTGCCCTTCAGGTTTTGTGACTGGGATGCCGAGGATCACAAAACAAGGTGTGAAGTAACCATGCAAATATACTTGGTACCCTTAATATTTACCCCTCAATCGATGTGCCGGTTAACCACACACGCTCCAACGATACTATGATAAACATTAAGTTACCCTTTTCCTACCTTGTTAAGTCCAGGTTAGTGTGCCGGTTAACCACACACGCTCCACTAACAGCTTAAACAAAGTGCAAAGTGTAATTTCATGGATTAGCACCTTATTCACATTTTCCTAAGTAACTAAGATTGGGAATTTATAAGTGTTTAGTTACTTAGTATTTATCATTATACTTATAATGAAGGGAGAATTAAAGTCCTTGTCCTACCTGTTCGGCTAACGACCCTCCACCAGTCAAGGAAGCGGTGGGTGAGAGTGGACACCCATTAAACTGCCATTTTATAGGCAGTAACCTTATACCCCCCTTATAGACCGGCTTCGTGAATGAGGCCTACTAATGGTAAGACGACTTGCTCTTATACATATAATATATTAAACTTTTAATATTATAATAGTATAAGGGTGTATTTTAGACATTTAAAATACTTGGTGGTTTAATCTATTAATTAAACTATACTCTTAATTTAATTAAATTTAAACCACGTCATTATGGAAATATTAATTCTCTTTTAATTAAACACTTTAATTATCTATTAATAAAGTCCATAAGAGTTAATTGAATTATTCAATAAAAACATCATAATTCCAATTATTAAATTCAAAATTAAAACCATTTAATTAATTGTTTAAGTTATGAACCCAAGAGTTTTAGAATTCAATTCTTTTTTTTATCATAAAAAAACTTTTTCCAAATTCCAAAACTTGAGGGCAAGTTTTGTAACTCTTGAAAAATTTTGGATTCCATAACTTATGGAGTTAAATACTTGTTTTATGATGAAACTTTTCATGTTCCATAACTTAAGAACAAGTTATGGAATTCTTTAAAACATTAAGACTAAGTTTTGTAACTCCATAAAAAACTTTGAATCAATTTTTTTAAAAAACCTTTTCATATCCATAACTTATGGAGGTTTCAAAAAACTCTTTAGATCAAACTTTTAAAACTAATAAAATAATCATATCATTTTATCTTTTACTAAATTTGACCTAATTCAACTCATATAGCAAATGATTCAAATTTTACAAATAATTAGTTTTTCACAAAAACAAGTAATTATCTTAAAATTTGACAAACGTCATGTTTTTTTTTCCTTTTTTTTCCAACTTTGAAAATAAAACATTTGCATCAATATAACAGAAAACAACCCATGTCTCTAATACCACTGTTGGGTTTTGAGCATTCTAACACTCCTATGGTGTACATGCAACCCTATAAACCTTGGATCTATGTTTTCTCTATTATACATGCAAATATTAAATATTCCAAGGTTTCATCCTAACTAGCATATTATGAAGCACCTATACTACAAAGTTCTAGTTAGATGACATACCTTTTAATGTAGCTTGATGTCTTCAAGCTTTAAGAGCTTAGCCCCAATAGTGTGGAAGCCTCAAGTGGAATCACAAATCACCAAAACACCTTGGAAAACCTTTAGAGAATATGGATACTTGGCTCACACTATGAAATCGGTTATTGCCCTCTTTAGTGTATCCACACTAGCCACTAGCATAATTCCATGAACCATAAGACCCTTTATATAGTGTGGAGGATTAGGGTTAAACCCTAATACCCATGACCTTTCATTTCCTAGGATCCATGGGTTAAAGCCCCATGGACTATCCATGAAGACTTAGCCCAACCTAAATGAACTTGGCCCACTACATATATATATATATATATATATATATATATATATATATATATATATATATATATATATATATATATATATATATATATATCTAAAAGTCCATATTTAATTAGTTCCTTTTGATCACTTAATTAATTATAAATTAATTCTTGATCAATACTAATTAAATAATATGATTATATATTAATATATTAGAACTTATAATATATTAATATAAATCATAAATATACTATTCTCAAAAGACTATCCATATAAATTGTGTCGGTGAAGTGCAACCCAAATGGACCATGCCGGGTCGGGTCAAGTACATACCAAATATAGTTATGGACTTAGACATTAATCCAACAGATGTGTGCGGTCACTTCTTCGCCTTCCTGCGGTCATCTGAGTACCGGAAACATAACCCAAAAACTATAAGCCACCGCTTAGTGAGATCCCCCTAAGTACCAACACACAAAAAAATAACATATACAATAACAACATGTCGGGTCCAATCAACCATCAGGTTGGAATACCCCAGGCCCCTCAACCATCGGGTTGGAATGCCAATACACTATGGGTCCAGTCAACCATCGGGTTGGAATGCCAATACACAACGGGTCCTGTCATCCTCGGGATAGAATACCCTCAGGCCCACTCAATAATCAGGTTGGAATGCCCCTGATCTGTTGGCTCACGCAAAAAGTTGTAAAGCCTCAACCACCAACCAAATATGTGCACATATACATAATAGATAAACATATAATCAACCAACAGATAACAGACAGATCAACTGATCACTAAGCATAACAACATCCTATATACCAAGGTACTGATCTAACATATCACTACAACACAATAACATACATAACAGGATATCAAATTCAAAGGGCCGGTCTTGGTGCCTTCGACCCGCAAGTACAGTGAGGAAAACTCACCTCACAAACTGAACAGAAGTTGATGAGGTCCCGACTCCAAATCTCAGCTCTCTAACCGACACTTAATCCTCCCAATTACCAATTTCCATCAAAACCCTAAAATACCCAAAATACCCTCAAGGCCAAACTTAGTCAAAGTCAAAGTCAACTGGCCAAACCCACTAAGTCAACTGAGTCAACCTAGCCGAGTCAACTGAACCGAGTAAACTCGACCGAGTTAACTCAGGGTGCATACGCGGGACGTACTCCTGAGGTATGCTGGGCATACACGAAGCCTCGCAGGTTGACCACCATCGGGGTGGTTAACCTCTTATGCATGGCGTACTCCGAGTACGTGGGGTGTACTTTTGCAAACTTCAAAACTCATTAAGTGCTTAATGGCTTAAGAACTTACGTCCATATTTCAGATCTAGGGCTAAAATACACACTAGAGTCCTAAAGTTTCCAACTTTACGACTTTACATGCCCATTAAGTGCTTAACTCAAGGTTTTAATCAATTAAGACATTCAACAAGATGCATGGAGCAAAACTAACCATTGGGACTTCATTTTTATGACTTAAGACCCTTCCTAGGGTCTGAAAGGATAACTCAAATCGTCAAGAACATGCCATGCTCAAGATAAGACATTTGGGACCAAAAAGCATCACTAAAACACCCATTTCTAGATCTAGATGATTGAAAGATAACGTTGCAAGCTGTATACGTTTGAAGGGCTGGAAATGCAGTATAAATACCAGATCCAAAGTGATTCACTCTTCCAAGATGATCTTGGCTTCATTCCTTCTTCTTCTAAGCACACAAACACACACTTTTAGGCTAGAAATGGTTTCTCAAGGTGAACTAGGTTTACAAACATGAATGAAAAGGCGGAGGATGATAAGGTGAAGGGAAATAAGTCCATAAGGATGCTTAAATACCAGCCAAAACCTAAAAATTAGGGTTTCCTCATATGGTAAGTACGCCTGCGTACACTGATGTACGACCAACGTACTAGGGCACACCCTAGTATGCTCAACGTACACCACGTTTGTATGGCATACTCCGAAGGCCTAAATTACAACAATGCCATTAAGGCCCTTTTTGCACACACTTCTTGAACTTTGGGACCAAATGAAATATAAATGAATTAAAGGGGGTTAAATTTAGAAGTACCTTACATCGGGATGTTATACATCAAGTGGTGAAAGATGATAATTTGAAATAATGTGGGAAGTATCGGTCTTCTCACAAGGGTCCTTGCAGCAACCGTACTATTAGTTGCAGGCGTTGTGGCAATTTGGGCCACACGATATCTGAGTGTACGAGTATTGAGTCTCTCTACTATAACTGCAAGCAGATGGGACACATGAGCAAGCAGTGCCCTAACCCAAAAGTCACTGCCAACGGTTCAGATTAGAAGATGGAGAAAGGCCAATGCTCCATCACGTCTATTCCAGATGACAGCGGAGGGGGCCAAAAGCGATGATGAGGTGATTCTTTACACCTTTGTTGTTAATGATTTGCCTGATATGGTTTTGTTTGATGTTGGTTCTAGTAGAGCGTTTGTATCCCATACATTTTATGCTCAGTTTGTGATACCTCATAGTCATTTGAGTCCTATGTTAGACATTGAAGTAGCAGTACAGATTTCTGTTCTAGTGAGGGAAAATTCGATGGGTATTCGATCGTTATCTCTGTTCACACCTTTACTCTTACTCTGATTCTGATAGGAATCAAATCATTTGATGTTATCCTTGGTATGGATTGGTTATCTGCCAATCGAGTTGAGATCCTTTGTTTCGGTAAGTGTGTATTAATCAAGCTTATCGAGGGAGGGAATATTTTGGATTGGGGGCAAAAATATATAGGGACAATACCAATTATTTAAGTGATGAAAGCACGAATGTTCCTGGCGGGAGGTTGTGAGGTCTTTTTGGCTCATGCAGTCGAGAGCCCAAGGAAGACAATGGATCTTGTTGATGTGGAGGTGATAAGGGAGTTTAACGATGTTTTCCCTGATGAGTTGCCTGGTTTACCACCACCACGAGAGGTAGAGTTCCAGATTGACCTCATTCTTGGCGTGACTCCAATAGCCAAGATGCTATATCGGTTAGCTCCATCTGAGATGAAGGAGATGAGGATTTAGCTTCAGGAGTTATTAGTGTGGGGGTTGATTAGACTAAGTTCCTCACCTTAAGGAGCATGAGTTCTCTTTATGAAGAAGAAATGAGGCTCGATTTGGATGTGTATTGATTACAGAAAATGAATAAAAGTGATGAAGAATAAATACCCACTCCCAAGAATTGATGATCTCGTTGATAAGTTGCAGGGAGCTAGTCTTTTTTCGAAGATCGATTTGTGATCAGGGTATCATTAGGTGCAGGTCTGTGAGCGGAATGTTCATAAACCAGGTTTTAGGACCAGATATGGGCATTATGAGTTCATAGTAATTCCTTTTGGTTTGACGAATGCACCTATAATTTTTCTGGACTTGATTAATTGGGTATGTCGATCATTTCTGGTTAGGTCGGTTATAGTATCGATCGATGACATTTTGGCATACTCTCGGAGTGTTGAGGATCATTGGAGGAATTACGAGAAGTATTGGAGACCTTATGCATGGAGAAGATTTATGCCAAGTTCTCCAAATGCGAGTTTTGGTTGAGAAATGTCCAAATTCTTGGAAAGAGAGTTGGTGTGAATAGAATCAAGATGAGCCCAGCCAAGATAGAAATAGCTAGGGAGTGGCCAATGCCAAAGAATCCTACTGACATTCATAGTTTCTTGAGTTCGAAAGATTATTACCGGATATTTATCAAAGATTTCTCTAAGGTAGTGGGCTCACCAACTAAACTGACGAAAAAGGCGGAGCCATTTGTTTGGACTGATAAGCAGGAGGACTCATTTCAAATATTAAAGATGATTCTGTGTGAGGCTCCTATTCTATCTCTTCTCGAGGGGAAACAAGATTTTGTGGTTTTCAATGACGCGTCATATTTAGGATTGGGTTGTGTACTAATGTAGCATGGAAAGGTGATTGCTTATGCTTCCCAGCAGCTGAAAAGCACCGAGCAAAATTACTCAGTACATGATTTGGAGTTGGAAGTCGTACTATTTGTGCTCATGTTATGGCAAAACTCTTTGTATGGGACGAAGTGCATGCTATATACTGATCATAAGAGCTTGCAACATATTTAGAACCAAAAGGATTTGAATATGAGATAGCGGCGATGGGTGGAGTTGTTAGCAGATTACGATCGTGAGATTAGTTACCATCGGGGAAAAGCAAATGTGGTAGCTGATGCTCTAATTCGTAAGGAGCCGAGTGTGTCATATCACCTGAAGCCTATGGAATTAGTAGTGAAACCGGGTAAATTTGAGAAGTTACAGGGTGCTCAGTCTTAGGGCCTGAAAGAAAACAACTTGAAAGAAGAGGTAATGTTTAAGTAGCAGGTACGATTGGTTGAGGACAAGCGGGGACTTATGACTTTTCAGGGTTGATTATGGGTCCCAAGGGTAGGTTGTGTTCATAATAATCTGTTACGTGACACACATAGGTCAAAGTACTTTATCCACCCAGGAACAATGAAGATGTATTGAGACCTGAAAGCGAATTATTTGTGGTCATGTATGAAGCGGGAGATCGCGAAGTATGTGGCAGGATGTGTGACTTGTGCGTACTTCAAAGTTGATCACCACCAACCATTTGGTGAATTGAAACAACTAGAGATTCCCGAGTGGAAGTGGGATAATCTTACGATGGATTTTGTTACAAAATTACCGAAGACTACATGGGGAAATGACATGATTTGGGTAATAGTTGCTCGATTAACAAAAAGTTCCCAATTTTTGGCAACCAAGGAGAATGAGAAACTAGAAAACTTGGCCAAATTGTATGTGGAAGAGATAGTTGTACGTCATGGGGTACCATTATCTATTATTTCTGATCAAGATAATTGATTTTCTTTGAAATTTTGGTAGAAAATCAGGGGGAATTGGGTACGAGAGTGCATTTGAGCACAAACTATCATCCCCAGACTGATTGGTAGAGCGAGAGGACAATACAGACTTCGGAGGACATGTTACGAGCTTATGTCATTGAGTATGGTGGAAGTTGGGTTACTCACTTACCTTTAGTGGAGTTTGCCTACAACAACACTTACCATTCCGGTATCAATATGGCATTGTATAAGATCGTTTACGGGAGGAAATTTCGTAATCACACATGTTGGTTGGATCCAGGAAAGAAACAGTTTGCAAGTTCAGAAATTGTGTAAATTACTGAGGATAAAGTAGGATTGCTTCTGATCATTTGCAGGTAGCTCGGGAGAGGAAAAATAATTAATCAGACGAGAAGCACATATTGAAGACTGTTGGAACCTGAAAGTGAACCTCTAGCAATCATAAGTCCAAACGTCAATTCCGAAGTCAGCAAGTGTTCCAAAGTTAAGAGTAGTCAGGAATCTGTCTGGACTTGGAGAGTAGAAGATGAGAAGTTTAGAAGTGAAGACATTCCGGAATGGACGTTATGTCCGGAATGTGTGATGATCAGGAGTCACTGTTTTTGTCTCCTTGTGTATTAATTACTTTTGTCTCTTTGCATGATTAGACATTTCATAGGACTTAGTATGTTTGTCAACTTGGAAAATCAGCATGTAATAATCATTCCTTTTATCCGGTCCTATGTATGTTTACTGGTTTGTACCAGGCCTCACACACTCCTATTTAAAGGAGCTTTCAATGCAATGTTAAGAGACAGATCTTTCACTTATTTTTGGCATTTGCTAAGTCACTTCAATTCACTTTCAAACATTTTTCTTGTTCTTCATTTATTAACTTTACTTTGATCTTTTATTCTCATTCTTCATTTATGGCTTGATCATTTGTTGAATGCATTAACTCAGACTTGACTGGTCTATCCAGGCTTGACTAGAACATTTATTAGCAAGCATGCATTGATCTTAAGCATTCACTCAAGGTTTGAGTTTTCAAACCTTGTCCCTGCGCATCAGATCTATTTGTTCTCTCAATTGGTATCAGAGCTTGAGTGGTTGTCCTTTGAATCCATAAGATCAGATTATAGTTGGTTTGAAATTACCTTTGTATTTCAACCATTTCTGTGTTAAGGATAAAAGTTCTTCTATATACCACTTTTGCTTGAAGATATCTTAACTTCAATGGCTGATTCTAATCCTTAACAAATGATTTCAATGCAAATCGCAAATAGTGTGGGTGGCCCTACACGTGCCCCATTGCTAGCTGTGGAAGAATATGATCACTGGAAAGTTAGAATGGAAAGATTTTTACTAGCCAAGGAGAAAGGTGAAGAGATTTGGAGATTCGTCAAAGAAGGTCCTCATGTTCCTGTAAGAAACGTTGTGAGAGATGCTGCTGCTCAACTTATGGGTCAAGATGATACTCGTCCATCTCCTCTAACTGCAGATGATATTGAGAAGTTGCATGCTGATCAAGTTGCTTTCTCAGAAATGGTGTTTGGTGTTCCTCCTTCACTCTTTGAGCACATCAAGTTGTGAAAATAATAAAAAGAGATTTGGGACACTCTTCAAGACCTGATTGAAGGTTCGGAAAATATGAAAGACAAGCGTCTCACCTCAGTTGTCAATGATTTTGACACCTTCACTACCACTCCTGGTGAATCAGTAGCCTCAGCCTCTAACCGTTACCGAATCGTGGTCAACAACATGACTGCTCATGGGATTGACCGAACTCCTTTGGAGTACAATCTCAAATTCATAAAAAGTCTCGACAAAGGATGGGGAAATGTGAAATCTTGTCTCCAAAGTAATGGTTCTTTGAAAAAGTTAAAGCTCTATCAACTTTTTGATGAACTTCAAGGACACGAGTCTAATGTTGCTCAGACCATAAGGGAACTCTCCGGAGGTCCTCTTGCTCTTGTCGGTTCATTTAAACCAACCATTCCGAACTCATCCACTTCGGACCTTTTCAAACCCATTGTTCCATCTGTTCAATCCTCCGTACCCATCTTACCCACACAAAACTATCCTGTTGATGATTCCGAAGCCATGGACTCTGAACTCCGTTTCCAACAAGAGTTTGCTCTACTCTCCATGAAATACAAACGTCCTTTCAATCCTTCTTACAAACCATATCAAAACCGATTCAACGCTCCTCACCAAAACAATCCTCAACCATATTCAGCTTCGGAACCTTAACGAACTTCGGAAAATCCTCCCACATACAAACCAAACATCACTAAGCCAAACTCTACTCCGGAACCATCACATCATCCTAAATCTGACAAACCGAAAATTGTGTGTCACAAGTGTGGACATGCAAACTACTTTGCTAAAGATTGTCTGGCTGATGCTCCACAAAAATTGAAGATCAAGGACTCTTCTTATTACGTCCGAAAAGCTCAAGAGATGGCAGAAAGTGAAAAAGCTTTCGTAACACTGTATCAAGGGATGTTGAAGGATATTGGTCATCCGGAGATGATGATGATATGGTAACTAGAAGAAACATGTGCTTGATGGCAAGACAAACCGTTGAATGTGATGAAGGGTATTGGTCATCTAGGTCAGAAGATGAAGATGATGTTGCTGAACCACACTACTGCTACATGGCCACCAACGATCCACCTGGTCGAAGCATCGTTCAGTAGGTAAAATCTATGATTACTAATAATAATTTTGATTTGTCTCTCTGTGAACCTTATCTAACCCAGATCCAAACAGATATGAGCACCATCTATAAAGCCTACGAGTCTGCCATAGAAGCAAATGAGAAGAAGGAGTGTGAATTAAATCGTCTTAGGTTACGTTTTGAGGATAAAAAATTGAAAATCGAGTCTTTAGAGCGTGAGATTGTAATGTTAAAAGATGAATGTATCATTTTAAATGACAAATGTGAAATCACCTATTCTGAAAGAAATGTCTTGATTTCTGATAACAAACGTCTCAATGCTAAGATACATGCTTTGCATAATTCTATAGACATGCTTGAGGCAAACGAACGGATGACTCATAATTTTCGTCATCCATGGTCTAAAGCGCCTGGTCTCAGAAGCGAGTTTCCGAAACCAATTGCTCGTCCCTTGAAGGAATTGCAAAATTTGACATTCATGGGAGAGGTTCCGAACATCAAACATTCGGACACCCCTGTTTCTCCCTTGTCACCTCTTCATGAGACTACAGACCACCTTGTGTCCTTAATACCCGAGTTTCAACCAATTGTTGTCAAGTGTCCCGATTCCACGCCTCTTCCGCCTCTGATAAACCTGGACCTGAATCGGACCACGGAATTGCATCACAGTGTTTCAAATTGCGTAGATTACGTTCCTAAGCATAATCCTCCTAACAACTGTGTTGTTGAAGAAATCATTCCGGTGACAACTGAAACTGTTACCTCTGAGTTTGTATGGGCATCCTTAGATGATAAAGTTGAAAATTCAAGTTGTGTCTCCTCTGATTCTTGCGAATCGGATTCCTTAGTCATCTCAAAAACAAAATTGGTTCCCATTAACCCCGAGTTTAGTAATCCATCTGCAGGACAAACTTCAAAATCCTCGTTTCATCGTAAGAGAAAACCAGTGCTGAATAGGAAGGATATTGTAGATCCTAAAGTAGAAGCTCGAAATGCACATAAAAATGAAGTTAAGACTAGACAAAATTCCAGGTTCCTTGAAAACTCCAAAAAGCGTGTATCTCGGAATTCTCATTCATCAACCCATAGTCAAAACTCCTTCACACCCACTAAGATCCTCAAGAGACCTTCTGATTCTCTCAGTCCTGTAGAACCGAAGAAAGTAGTCAGTACTACTCAGCCTAAATCTCATGTGAATGCCATGACTGTCCAAAACACTTCTCCTCGGACCGTTTCATCTGTTTTCATTGCTAAATCTGATGGCATAATTTTTAAACCCAATATTTCGAAAACTAATGTGTCATCAAGCAAATCAAGAAATGCTAAGAAAACAAATTTTTCAAAAACTTCAAAGCAAAATCTTGTGTGGAAAGTCAAATCTCACATTGATGAAACAACAGTTCCAGAGGTTACAACTGTTTACAACGCTCCGGAAGTCAATGGTCCGAAGAAAACTTTTCGCAACCCTCAAGTCATTGGATATGACTACTGGATAGATGAAAAGACACTAACCTTCTGTCTGTTTCCAAAGAACTCAAAAAATACCACTAGGAAACACAAAGTTGTTCCGAAGTCACAATCAAAGTCCAAAGCCCGTGCCTATGTCCTAAAGCCTAACTCGGAGCCCAAAAACTCCATCACTCACTAATTTTGCAGGCACTTTGTGCTTCAGAGCAAGAAACAATATGGTATATTGATAGTGCTTGCTCCATGCACATGACGGGGCAGAAAGACTTTCTGCGAGATCTCAAGCTTTCTCCAAACGCTGGTTACGTGACGTATGGCAACAACTCCAAGTCTCAAATTCGTGGTTACAGAATTCTCACCAATGGAAACTTCTCTATCTCAAATGTGGATTATGTAGCTGATATGAAACATAATTTGATAAGTGTAGCTCAGCTCACTGATTCAAATCGACGTGTGGAATTTTGCAAAAATTATAGCTATGTAATGATTGAAGACCAGAAAGAGTGTTTAATCAAGTCACTTCGCAACAAGAACATGTACCCACTCGACATCAACATGATTATTGGCAAACCACAACTATGCCTTCTCTCTAAAGCCGTACCTGACGTCAGTTGGTTATGACACCGAAGGCTCGCTCATCTGAACTTTCGGTACATGAATGATCTCGTATATGGTGAAATGGTGAGAGGTTTACCTCTTCTCAAATTTGAAAATGATCATTTATGTGTTGCTTGTGAGTGTGGAAAGCAATCGAAGAAGGGTCATCCGGTTATCATCAAAAAATCAATCTCGGAACCATTGGAGCTTCTACATATTGATCTCTGTGAACCATCCACTGTAGAAAGTCTTCATTATAAGAAATACATTCTTGTGATAGTTGATGACTTTACAAGGTTCACTTGGGTCTTCTTCCCAAGGCTGAAATCCGAAACAGCATCTGAGGTCATCAATTTTATCAAAGGAATAGAAGTTCTCATCAAACTCCCAGTTAGGAGAATCCGAAGTGACAATGGCTCAGAATTCACTAATTCCACCATTGAGAAATTCCTCACCGATAAAGGAATTGACCACAACTTCTCAGCTCCTTACACTCCACAACAGAACGGTGTAGTTGAAAGATGCAATAGAACTCTTGTTGAAGCTGCTCGATCCATGCTAAACTTCGCAAATCTACCACTCTACCTCTGGGCTGAAGCCGTATCAACTGCCTGCTTCACTCAAAATCAGAGTATCATCAATCGACGCCTCAACATGACACAGTACGAAGCAATGAATGGTCGCAAGCCAACAATATCGTTTCTTCACGTTTTTTGATGCACATGCTTCATCAAGAACAACCGTGATCAGCTTACCAAGTTCCAACCTAAAGCTGATGAAGCCATATTCCTTGGGTACTCTTCTAAATGAAAGGCTTACAGAGTTCTTAATCGGAGAACTCGTGTTCTAGAAGAAAGCTTTGATGTTACTTTCAATGACAACTTTGTTCGGAATTCTGGCCCAACCCATGTTACAACTCACATTATGGAGTCTGATGCTCCACCGCCAGGATGTCCGAACCAGCAAACAATTCTTGAAGTTGATTTTGAAACTCTCTTTGGACCTTCCGAAACAGTCCTTGATTCAGAATCTCAAACAAGGCCAATCTCCACTCCAATCTCTCCTTCGGGAGCTCCTGTCTCTCAAAATGTCTCCGGTCCAATCCCAATCCTTCCTCCATTTGATTCCGAACCATTTCAACCTTCTCAGGTTGAGGGAGAGAATGCTCATCCCTCTCTTGAATCAAATGTGGATGGTTTCCAAGATGCAGCTGCTGATTTTGACGACTCCAATCTTATCAACATTGATGAAAATGAAAATTTCTTTGAGTTCCCTTCTGATGATGATGTCAACCTCTCCGGTTCAGAAGTTCAGGGGGAGCATCATCCTCATATTTAAACCATTTAGGGGGAACAACTCAATCCTACTGTTGATAGTGGATCGACTGGTGCACAAGAACTCCCAAGGTTACACGTCTGGACAAAGGATCATCCTTAGAACCAAGTAATCGGAAACCCTAATGCTGGTGTACAGACTCGTTCTGCTGCAAGTGTTCAAAAAGAATGCCATTTCTCAGCATTTATATCCATGGTTGAACCCAAATCCATCAAGGAAGCATTAGAGCATGCTGACTGGATTACAGCCATGCAAGAAGAATTGACAGAATTCGATAGAAATGAAGTGTGGACTCTCGTGCCTCCTCCTCAGAATCATCCCATTGTCGGTACGAGATTGGTATTTCGCAACAAGTTAGATGACGCAGGAGTTATTATTCAAAATAAAGAAAGATTGGTGGCAAAAGGATTTACACAGATTGAAGGGCTCGACTACGATGAGACCTTTGCTCCTGTTGCACGTCTTGAAGCCATCAAAATCTTTCTTGTTTATGCTGCTCACAAAGGCATCAAAGTTTACCAAATGGATGTTAAGAGTGCTTTTCTTAATGGTGAACTTGACACTGAGGTATATCTTCAACAGCCCCCCGGTTTTGTTAATCTCTCATTTCCAAACTACTATTACAAACTCCGGAAGGCAGTCTACGGCCTCAAGCAGGCTCCTCGCACATGGTACGAGACCCTTACTGACTTTCTCAAGCGCTCCGGTTTCCAAAGAGGAATTCTAGATCCTACCTTGTTCCGAAGATCGAATGGAAAGCATCTCATGTTGGTTCAAATCTATGTGGATGGCATCATTTTTGGATCTACGGATTCATCTATGGTTGCTGACTTTGCTAAACTAATGATCAATCGATTCCAAATGAGCATGAATCGGGAGTTAAGCTTCTTTCTTGGTCGCCAAGTCAAATAGACTAACATACAAATTTTCATTCACCAAGAGAAGTACATTTTGGAACTCCTCAAGAAATACTCAATGGACACCTGTGCCTCACCCAAGGTACCAATGGGCTTCGGACACAAGATCTTTGCCGACCCTTCAGGTGTATCAGTTGTTGAAAAAAAGTACCGAGGAATGATTGGATCTCTGCTCTATCTCACAGCAAGTCCTCCGGATATCATGTTTTCCACATGTTTGTGTGCCAGATTTCAAGTCAACCCCAAGATGTCTCATCTCTTGGCTGTGAAACAAATTTTCCGATACCTCAAAGGTACAAAGAGTCTCGGAATTTGGTACCCAGCAAACGAGAGCTCCCTACTTCAAGCATATTCAGATTCAAACTATGGTGGTCTTCAACTTGATAGAAAAAGAACATCAGGTGGCTGTCAATTCTTAGGTGGTCGTTTGGTCAGTTGGTCATCCAAGAAAGAGAACTGCATTGCACTCTCTACAGCCGAAGCCGAATACATTGCTGCTGCCAGCTGCACATCTCAGGTTCTATGGATGAAATCTCAACTTTTTGATTATGGTTACCACTTTTAACACATTCCTATCTATTGTGATTCTCAAAGTGCCATTGCGATTTCACACAATCCAATTCAGCACTCCATGACTAAGCACATTGATATAAGGTACCATCTTATAAAAGATCATGTTTTAAATGGTAACATTGAACTCAATTTTGTTCCATCTGACGATGAGATTGCTGATGTCTTTACTAAGGCATTAGACGAAACCAAGTTCAATGGTTTTCTGAACAAGATGGGCATGATGATGCCAGATCCTCGGTTCTTTCAAGAGACCTGTTCTCTTTGATAGAAGTATTTGGAAGAAAATTGGTTCCGATCTCAAAAGAATTTTTCATCTCGGAACTATTCTCCCTCGGAACACATAGGATCATTTTACTTGTCTTTATTTCTAACCATCACTTGAGTTTAAGTTGTACAGTTCATTCTGATCATTTGTTGTTCTAAGTCCACATAGTCATCTTGATCACATTTTGCATCTCGGAATATACTTCATAATGGCATCCCAGAATTCCACTCTGGAAAGGTATTGCATTCTACACTTCGGAACTTTCAAAATTCAGTCCGAAAGTTTTCTCAAATCTTATTCCGGAATGTCTTACAAATCATTTTCTGGAAGTTCTTTCAATCTTTCACTCCGGAACCTAAAATCATTATTTCGGAATTTTGCTATGGAATCGCAAATTTTTGACTCCGGAATCACAAAATTTTTTTGACTCCGGAATCGCAAACTCTTTTTGACTCCGAAATTTTAAGCTTCACTCCGGACAGATCATATTCCAGACCATTTATTAAAATTTTCATAATCTGGAAGTCAACCTTTTACTCTCCAGATTTCAAACCATCCGGAATCGATCATTTGGAATCCAAGAGTCAATAAGATGAAACGTTTTCTTTGTAACGGTTACTTTGTGAGGATCCTTATCCAATCTTCCTTGATTTTTGTGCCACGACTGCACGTCTCCAAAAGCAACCATCTAATCCCCGTTTGGGTTTTCTATTTCAAGCTTCAAACAACCCTACCTTTCCCTTCCCAAGTCAACTCAACCCCCAAAAATGGTTGTCCATTTAATGCAACCCGGTTCAAATTCGGATTCTCATCATTACCTTTTCTAACCCGACCCGTTTTCCTTACCTATATATACCCATCAAAACCCCCTTTTTCCTCTTTATGCGCTCAAACCCCCCAAAACTTCAAATTCTCTCTGTGTTCATCGTGTTCTTTAAGTATTCAACCCTCTGCAACAATGGCTTCCCAATCTTCTCCACAGAAAAACGCACCAACTTCCTCCACTCCTAAGAAATCGATTGCCAAGAAGAAACCCTCCAAGGGATCATCATCATCGACATCGCCTGAACCTTTTCTCAGGGATACAACCCAGTTATTTTCACTAAACCCTATGGATTACGATGAATCCATCAGAGTCATGATCGAGTTCATAACAAACCATCCCATCTCAATACCTCTCACGAAAGTCCCTGAACCACCTCTTTCACTTCATCATCTTCACAAAGCCTTCACAAGAATCACAAACGAAGACGGTGTGTTGGAAACCAAAATCACTTGCGATAGGAATAGTACCCATCTACAAATCACATTCCTTAAGGCGATCGGTGTACAAGAAAACCCCATGGGTTTCAAAGTTTAAGAACCAACTGTAGAAGAGTTCCAATTGTTCTTGAATCATATTGGGTACAACCAGGACTATAGGGAAAAGGACTTCAAGAAATCATCCGTTTCAGGACTCTGGACCGTGCTGATGCACCTTATTATTTGAGGACTATCCGGAAAGCACGGTGGTATGGATACTCTCAGCAAGGACTGGCTGTATGTGGTATACAACATCTATTCTAGACGCGACAATGCGGTTGACCTTCCGGAAGTGCTATGGCAAGAATTATGCAAGTTTGCCATCAAGAGAAAGGAGAATGAGATTTCAAGCCCTAGGTTCTGGGCTTTGACAATTCAACAACTCTTCAAGGAACTGTCCGAACCTCTTCCTTGCACTGCGATTCCTCCGGAGGTATGCATTTCCTTCAAGTCTGTTAAATCATATAGAATTCCAGACCAATCCTCTTTTGGTCCTGTCCGGAGGTTACCTCAACATATGTTGGACCTCATCCCTTCCGAATCTGTTCATTTGCAAACACATTTGGAGACTTCGACTGTGTTCGACCCAACACAGTGTACCCAAGTCCCCATTGAGCCCATTCCGGAAGTGGCCATGCCAACATCTTCCGGACCAAGAAAGACCAAGAAGTACGCCAAGCGGAAAACTTCTCCTACTAAGTCAAAGCACAAAAGAGAACCAAAGTCGACTCCTCCTCTCCACAGGAAGATGCTCATGACATTCCGGCTGACTCTGGCCGTCCGAACACCCGTCCTGCCCACTCATCTGAGGTAACCCTCAGTGTTTCAAAATCACAAGCACACACACACGGGGATTCTCCACATAATCCACCCTCACCTTCTCAAAAAGGCGGTGCCGGTGTTGATCATAGTTCCTTGCCCCCCCTGAAACACACCCACGTATCAGTTTTGATATCCCTCTTGTTTCTACACGCACACACTCCGGAACCCCTGTTCCGGACCCCAAGCATTCTGAGGTTGGAGTTGTCCCTCCTTCCTCCGGTGCCACAACTGGTCTGATACCCGGAAAGGGTACAGGACGACCATGAGTTAACGATCCTTTGTGGGAAGATTATGTGAACAGGGCACACTCTCGGCATCCGGAGCTCACCAGATTGCAAATGGAATCAACCCTTATTTCCATGAAGAAGAGAGCCATGCAAAGGAACTTGCCCTATGTCTCTCCTACTGATGAGCTAATTGATCTAGAGTTCACATCCGGAGAAACTCCAAAGCCTCCTACTCAAGCTTCCAATCCTCCAGCTTCGGACGATGAGATTTCCGAAGAAGTTCTGCTGACCACCGATGCTGCACATGTTGCTGATGCCAACATGGTTTCCTCAGTTCAACTTCACTTAAAGCCATCTTCATCAAAGTCAGCATTTGATTTCGGATCCTCCTCCTCTACTCAGCATGAATCTGAATCAACACAAAAGCTTCATGATGATGCTGCAACTCATCCCGGTCCTTCTACAAATCCCACGCCTCACAAGGAAAAGCCTCTATATTCAAATTCCAACATCGGATCCTCAGCTGGTGATTGTATCGATCCGTTTGCTCTCCTTGAGATTCAAACAAACGTGTACGATACCATGAATAAAGTCTCCTTAATTGAAACTTCCGTAACAGAGCTCAACACCAAAATGGATCAAAAAGTTTCCGGATTGGATTCCAAGCTCGATCCCATCATTCAGTCCTTATCCAATCAGTCCGGACCTTCAATTGCTGAAAGAGAAGCTCAGTTAGATCAACTAATCTCACTCCAGCTCAAGCACTCCATAGAAGAATTTGAAGCTAAGTATGATGCCTCGGTTGATCACTACCTTGATACGATCACCACAATGCTCAAGGTCCATGATGACTTGGTTTCTGCTACCAATGATCTTATTAAGCAGACCCATGTTTGTCATGAGAAACAAATTCAAAGGCTGGAGAAGGAAATCAAGAAGAAGGATGAGATGAATCTCATAATTCAACAAGTCCTCATCAAACTCCTTCGATCCACTTGGAACATTGTTGACGTTCTGAATTGAAAGTTTAATGAGATGTTAGCCATCCTTGGACACCTGTTCGATCATCTCGCTGCTCAAGCGCCCACTTCCGAAGCATATGATGCTCTCACTCTACAACTCAACACCGGACTTCAAAAGGTGTTTGAAAATTTTGATGGTTTAAAGGACTCTCTATTGCTTGCACCGGTTCCGCGATTCACCGATGCAAGAGGGGGAGAAGGCCCAAGTCGAGCATGGAAGTCAGCCTCAGAGTTCTCACTCCAGGATGAAAATGATTCTGATGATGATGAGCTGAAAATTCTTTCCAACTCCCCTCCCAAGATCAATGATGAAGAAGACAGTGATGAAGAGAAGTATGTTACGAATGGAGTTCTTGGTCTCGAGGCTCCAAAGAAGCTTTTTCCAAAGGTGATGACAGAGGAAGAAAGGAGAATATGGTCCGCAGTCTCTTGGCCATCCTCTTTGCCTGACGTTCTCCAAAGGGCAATTCAAATGGCCAAAGCGAAATCACTTCTCACAGCCCAAGCCTTCCGAGCCACTCCCTCAATGCTTCATCCTATTCCTGCTCCAAAGATCGCTCCTTTAGACTAGGGTTCTCCACTCCGGATCCCTGATGACATTCCGGAAGAACCTCTTCCGAACCCTTCTCCGGAATTTGCTGTTGATGAGAACATGCAGTTCATCATGTCTGCATTAAAGAATGACAAAGGCAAAAATCCTGTGACAGCCGAACAACAATCCTTCCACTCCGGACCTCCTCTAAAGCAAAAAACAAGGATGGTCTCAAGGGGAAATTAACAAGGCATTAAAGGACAACATCCAGATCCAAGCTCTAAAGGATAATCCTGACCCGATGCGTGGAATATCTCCTCTATGCCGTGAAGGCATTCTCTGTGATCATGAAATCATTCCTTTCATGTATTACGATGTTTCGAAAAATGACTCTGAACAGCTCGATCTTCCTCTCTCTCCAAACATCAAATACTACACCAAATTCGCTCCTCTTCACCCCAATGACGATCCGGAAGTGATCCTCCGGACTGAGCGTGAAAGACTTGAAACATTCTACTCCAAGAATGCACAACCTCTTAAGGAAGTGTGGACGAGGAAAAGAATTACCAAAGTCCATGGATTTGCAAGAAAAATCTTAGTGAAGTTCGAACTCAAATGCCCATTATTTCGATTCCACATCTTCCGGAACAAACCAACTTACCGGACCATCACTGACGCTGATTTCCCTTCGATGAATCCGAATGACATTCTTACATTGGCAGCTCACTTCCGAGAGATTCAAAACAATGATATCAGCATGGGTGCTTACCATGCTGCTCTGAGTTTCCTCAAGGACTATGTCGCGGAGTTTTGCATATGCGACTATGAGCTGGCCCACTTCTACGGAACTGAAAACTTTGTTGCGAAAATCTACTTTGTTCTTCCGGAAGCTGAATTGCTTGCAGATGGTCCAATCGATGACCCGGTTCTAGGGTTTGTCTACACAACCAGGAAGACAAACAAGGACTTTTTCCGAGTCCTTGATAAACACCTAGTTCCTACCAAAGCCCTTCAGAAGTTCATTTCTCGTGCATCCAAGTCTAAAGCTCCGGAACAGGTCAAAGAAAAGTTTGTAAGTCAACTAACCTGGTACATTGAAGTCAGAGAATGGTTGTTCAGAGCCTACACCTTCATCAAGGAAGAAGCCATCTAAACTGACTGGATTACTAAGTTCACATAGAGGAAGATTGTTGGAACCTGAAAGTGAACCTCTAGCAATAATAAGTCCAAACGTCAATTCCGAAATCAGCAAGTGCTCCAAAGTTAAGAGTAGTCAGGAATCTTTTCGGACTTGGATAGTAGAAGATGAGAAGTTTAGAAGTGAAGACATTCCGGAATGGACGTTATGTCCGGAATGTGTGATGATCAGGAGTCACTGTTTTTGTCTTCTTGTGTATTAATTACTTTTGTCTCTTCCAGTGGCTTTGATTACACACACAAAATGGAATTAAGAGCAAGTGAGGAAGGTGATATAGTAAAAACAGAAAAAAAGATACCTTCTAGGATGTGAATGGCGGAGAAGGTTTATGAAGGCGCCGTTGACAGGTGGTGGTGGAGGCTAAGAGAAATGGATAATAGTGGTAGGTGGTGTGATTCTGTTGAGTAGTTTGCGATGGTAATGCTGGCGGTGGTGGCCAAGGTTAGCGTTAGAGGAGAAGAAGAGAGCGATTGGTATTAGGGTTAGAAGAGGAGAGAGCAGAGAGAACGCGACTATACCTGCAATCAAAGCAATAATGTGAAGTGACGATGGTGTTGTTGGGTTTTATAGCACTTGTATACAATGTTTTAAAAACCGATTTTTTAGTTGAACCGGTATGGTGACCGGTTCCCGGTTCAGCCGGTCTAACCGGTTCGACCGCCGGGTCAACCGGTTTCTATATTTTGTTAGATATTTATGGGACCACATCATATATATATATATATATATATATATATATATATATATATATATATATATATATATATATATATATATATATATATATATATATATATATGTAATGTTATCATTAAATCCAGTTATTATTGTAAGAATATAAATTGTTGATGTACCGATTTATATAATATATTACTTACCTTGTGGGTTGAGTTCCCAGTTTGACTCAAGATCCTCAAGATCCCTTCCATCTCTCACATTGGTGTTTATATCCATCTATAAATACATGTGATGAGGAGTAAATCAATACACGAAATACACATGAAAATTCGTTTAGGGTTTGCTGAGGGATTTTAGAGAGAGCTCTTGAGATCAACTAGAAAACCCAACCCTAATTCTTCAGATCCGAAGATTATAATGAAATCAGGTATGTAATCGTTTTTCATGTTCAAAGTTTTCTTTTGACAGATTCAAGAATCAAGATCTAAAGTTTATGCTTCTGCGTTTATGTTTTGGTTATCAAAATAACCAACAATTGGTATCAGAGCTTACTCGAATCTGTTATAAGAAATTTTGATTTGGTTTATGTTTTGTTGATCTTCGAATCAAATTGTTCTTGTTCTTGTCGGTGTTTTCTTGCTTGACCCCATGATATGACATCGTGATTTGTGTTTGTATGTATTATGTATAAACTTCTAGCTTTTTTTAGTATGCATTGGAAATCACAACCATAAGCAAGAACTACCCTTCGGAATTTACTTCTCATTTTAACAAAGGACTGGTTAATACCTATGAAGTAATTGTTTTGACAATGACATTACAAGCTTTTGATTCAGACGTTGACCACCATTTTTAACAAGTATTGTCTTTTCTTTAGACTATGGCAGCTTTGGTTAAATATATGTTTAAATTACATTTATATTTAAAATATATTTACTTGCTTATGTTAACCAACTCTAGGATTTGATTCACAAATCATATTATAAATTTATTATATTGGTTATTTACATTTTATTTGTTCGACCCAATTTGATAAAGAATGCATATGCTTTGATTTTGAAATATTGGTACATGTATTTGGGCTTGTGCTTTCCGACCCAGTTTAATTATTGACCAGCTCAAGCTAAATTATTATATATATATATATATATATTAAAGTTATGAAAGATTTTAATAGTAAATGGCACCTTTGTCATTTTTGGTCCTCCAACTTACAACATTGACCCTTCATTTTTATGCTTTTGTTCACAAATAACCCTTTCACTTTGGTTTGAATTTTTCATAACCCTCGCCTTTTATTACATATTATTAGTATTTAGTCTTTTGGCAGAAATGATCCCTCATCATTATTATTATTATTGTTAGACAACCCTTTCATTTTGGTTTGAATTTTTCATAACCCTCGCATTTTATTACATATTATTAGTATTTAGTCTTTTGGCAGAAATGGTCCCTCATTATTATTATTATTATTATTGTTAGACAAAATTACACGATTGGTCCTGTGGTTTACCATATATATATATATATATATATATATATATATATATATATATATATATATATATATATATATATATATATTAAAGTTATGAAAGATTTTAATAGTAAAGTGGCACATTTTTTTGTCATTTTTTGTCCTCCAACTTACAACATTGACCCTTCATCTTTATGCTTTTGTTCACAAACAACCCTTTCACTTTAGTTTGAATTTTTCATAACCCTCTCATTTTATTACATATTATTAGTATTTAGTCTTTTGGCACAAATGGTCCCTCATCATTATTATTATTATTGTTAGACAAAATTACACGATTGGTCCATGTGGTTTACCAGATTTAACATTCTTTTTTTGGTTTTAAATTAATGTTTTATTTATTAGAAAATACCCACCCAATACCATAAACCCACCCACCATCTGCCATCACCACCACCACCACCACCGCCAAAATTACATAAATGGTCCATATGGTTTACCCATGGTGACAAATTCAGTCCCTACTACCTGAAAAGACCAAATTAACCTCACATTAACGGACAAAAAGCAACCAACATGCTACTTTACTTTACAAAGCAATACCTTCCGACCCCGACAACGCCGGGGAATCTTTTCTAGTATATATAATTTATATTGATTTAAAAAAAAATCAGTTTGTCCAGAAAGAGATCAAAAGCGCTTATGCGTTTTTTATGTGTTTTTTAGGCAGTAATCAAATGTATATTTATTCCATTTTTGGGACACTTATAGGTACGTATGTACATATTTACGTATGTACATATTTGGTCATATATTCTATTTAAACTAAAATAACATCTTGGCCTTTAATTATCCCGTTATATAAACCAATGAAATCCATATATATTATGGCCGATTAGTCATATTTTTTTATGGTATTAGCAAATTTTGTTTCCATTTATTCTTCAAAAGGTTCATAAAATAGAATTTTAAGAATTAATAAGGTGTTTTAATGCAAAATAAAATAATTTGCGATAATGTTTGTGGCATAAGACTAATCCATGTTTTTAAGATGCATTTTTTTGCATATATTTAATTTATTATTCATTGTAGATATGGATTTTTCCTTGGATTTCTTAAACACATCTTATTGTCAATTTTTTTTATAACATCGGCCTATGTCAACATATCTTGACATTTTGTGTACAGTTTGATTACATCTAAAATTTTGTCTAGTGGTTTTGGAGATTGATTTAAATCATCGTTTATAGAGACGTACATTGTTGATTTATTCAACTTGTCGTTTATTTAAATTGTTTTTTAAGGTTGTCAATAAATTCAATTATAAAAATTTATATTTTGGTTAATGTGTTTATTAATGCGGATATCAATCGACCCAAAGGTAGGTTGATATTTGCCCAAATGAACACATATATAATAATAAACATGCGACAATTTTTAAAGTTACATGTCACTAATAAGTCAATCCAAAGATGGGCTTATTAATTGACATGATTTATTGTCAGTGTTTATTACTAAATTTTATGGTTTATGTGTTAATTAATGTGAATATTAATTGACCCAAAGGTAGGTTAATATTTGGCCGGATAAACACATGTTTGATAATAAATATACGACAATTTTTAGGTTACATGTCATAAATAAGTCAATCCATAGAGGGGCTTATTAATTGACTTAATATATTGTCAATTCTTATTATCAAAATTTATAGTTTATGTGTTTATTAATGCGGGTATTTGCCGACCCAAATGTAGACTGATATTTGGCCGAATAAACATATATGTGGTGATAAACATGTGGCGATTTTTTGGTTTCATGTGATTAATTCCAAAGAGAGAGTTGTTAATTGACATGATTTATTGTCAATGTTTATCTCTAAAACAAGGATATCTCTTGCAAGTTTGTATTACTGTCCAAAGACTTGATATTAAAGTTGTGTTGATACCTTGTAATGACATCATAAATTGAATTTATTGATTACGGTTTATTGATTAATGAGCATAAAAATAGATTTGCTTAAGTTTGAATTATGGTATTATATCTATTAACATTGATCACATTTATGATTTATGTACTCAATGAGATTAATTTTAAAGAATGGAATGAGGGCATTATGTTAGTTCTCAATTGCTTGGATATTGATCTTGCATGTTGGATAGAGCAACATTCTTTGAGGATGTTGACTTTGGGGGAGAAACAAGGTTAAAACATTGTCCTTAAGGAATAATCAATCTTGATTCCTATTATTTCTTTCGATAGTATGCAAATTATGAATCAGTGATCGACAATGTTATTCAATCTCCTATTCGGAAATATCCTATGCGTGGTACCACATCTTTCATCATTTTTTTTTATCTCTTTTGGTATTGAGGTAAATACAGTAGATGATTTTGTGTATCACAAATTAAGTGGGAGTTAATTTATCTTTCTGGTTTTGGGCAGATATCTATGCAACTCAAGTTTGGATCATAAGAAAGCAACCAAATGGATTTTGAGATATCTATATATAACAAAAGACTATATGCTCAACTATAGGAAATTCAGATGTTTTTATTAGATGCCAAAATGATTAATGATCCATATCAGGATACTTTTACATTTTAGCATGATGAGTCATTTCATGGAATAGACTTTGGTAGCTTCTTCCATAATGGCAACATAATTTGTAGCATGGAATAAGGTTGCGGAAATTTGTCACGAGGCTACACATTATTGGTATTGAAAGACCACTAAAGTTGTGATAATAAGTCAGCAATATTATATTCCAATAACAAAAGTTCTATTAAGTCAAAGCATATTGACATCAAGTTTCCTTCTGTTAATACAATAGTGCAAAATGGAAATATATATATATATATAGCACATATGAACAAACTCCATAAAAGCGGATCCGCTCATAAAGGTTTTACATCCCTAGGTCTTTCATGAGCATACTACACACGTTGGTGTGATATTAAGCTTTAGTGGAAGTTTTATGGTGCTTTATGTGTTGTTTAACAACAATTATGTTTTTTGTACAGAATTAAGAATTCAGTTAACTCCATTATTAGTTGCACTTATTTGAAGTTTGATCTCACTTCAAGTTAAAAAAAGGAACTCGTTAGAAATCTATTTAGATTTTAAAACCACACATCATATTTAATCTATGTCGTTCGTTACATATATATATATATATATATATATATATATATATATATATATATGTGTGTGTGTGTGTGTGTGTGTGACCATTGATAGGTTTAGTTCTGTAAATTGTAATGAAGAACGCTTTGATCCTATACTATTATGATTAGTGGACGAGATTGCTTAAGGGTATCAATATTATGATAATATTCATTACAACGCTTATACAATTATACGTACATTTATATATTTGTGGTCCAGTGGGAGATTGTTAGATATTTATGGGACCACACACACACACACACACACACACACACACACACATATATATATATATATATATATATATATATAATGTTATCATTAAATCCAATTACTATGGTAAGAATATAAAATGTTGATGGACCGATTTATAGAATATTTACTTACCTTCCTCAAGATCCCTTCCATCTCTCACATTAGAGTTTATATTCATCTATAAATACATGTGACGAGGAGCAAATCATTACACAAAATACACATGAAAATTCGTTTAGGGTTTGCTGAGGGATTTTAGAGAGAGCTCTTGAGATCAACTGGAAAACCCAACCCTAATCTCAGATCTGAAGATTATAATGAAATCAGGTATGTAATCGTTTTTCATGTTTGAAGTTTTCTTTTGACAGATTCGAGAATCAAGATCTAAAGTTTATGCTTCCGCGTTTATATTTTGGTTATCAAAATAAACAACATATTTTTCATTTTTTTTATATTTTCCTACACACACACACACACATATATATATATATATATATATATATATATATATATATATATATATATATATAAATCATTAATTTGATGTTTACAAGTTCAAACAGTAAAAATACACATAAAAATAAGCTGTAGATGAATCCAAATACATTAAAATAACACATAACCATAAGTTTTAGTGTTTTACATCAATCCATATATGTCAAAAAAGTATAATATCATAACGAAATATAGTTTTAGATGAATACAAACACATCAAAAAACTTATTAACATTACCATATGTTTTTATTTAGAGAAAACTAAATATATATATGAACAAAAATCACCAAAGTTTATTTTGTAAATGGTTCTTTTTCATGTGTTTTTATTTGGTTTAACCAGTTTATTTTGACCGGTTCAACCGTGTTTTTCTAAAAACCGGCCGGTTCAATCAGGTTCATAAATCAATGTAAAACCAGTGATAGTTAAACCGATTCTTTCCCCGGTTCCCTGTCCAGCCGGTTTGACCGACCTGTTCAAACCGGTTTTTAAAACATTGTTTGTATATTAAGTTAATAATAGCTTTGAATGAGTCTCCCACTTTGAATGAGACTACCATTTTAAATGATGAAGAAATTGTTCAATTTCAGCTACAAATGAGGAAATGCCAACTGTATTCAATGCATAAATTCATTGTATATATAACTTTATGGCCTTGTACCATTTAAAATTCAGCTCTTAACCAAAAATGTTATATATATATATATATATATATATATATATATATATATATATATAGAGAGAGAGAGAGAGAGAGAGAGAGATGGTTAGTAATATATTAATTTTGTTTTTATTGTTTTTAAATTGATGTAATAAAAGAAAAATAGAAAAGAAAACAATAAGGGTATAATCATTTTTTTAGAAAAGCCCAAAACTACAATAATATTCGTATTTTGAACTAATAATACTCGTAAAAAAAATTTAGCCCAAAAAAAAACAAGTTTTTAGCTAAACATACAAAGCACTTTTGCAATTAAGATTGTGTTTTGTGATAGCTTATTTAAAAAGATAAGAAATTATTAATTTATTAACTTATCGACTTATAACGGTATCAGAACAAAGTTACTAAAAAAGTGTTTCCACAAACATTTTATTAGTTAGTGAGAATTGACTTATAAAATTACTTATGGTATTAAACCCTTATAAGTTATTTTTAAAAAAGTCTCTATCCAAACTCTAGTTTTGAGTTATATCGGTATAAAAATGATCATGCCAATAATAAATTATTTTTCTTTTAAAAAAGCTTAGCGGAACATCCTTTATTCTATCTCTTTTAGGCTAACTCTTATATATATATATATATATATATATATATATATATATATATATATATATATATATATATATATATATATATCATGGGACATTTGAACATAAACTTTCCAATTTTATAGTTGACACTTACTTTTACTTTTTTACATTCTTCCCAATAAATTTTTATTTTTACTTCTTTACAACATTTTTTCTTTATTCTTTGTCATTTTTGCCTATCATATTCTTCTGCCATTTATTATTATTATTTTTTCTAAAAGGATTCATTTGTGATTTTTCTCACATGTTTTTTACAATTTCTCAAAAGTGCCCCGTTTTTTTAATTCATTTATAGTTTAGTGTTCCATTTTTTAACATTCTTCTATTTTGATACTTTTTTTTATCTTATATTATCAACCCGAACTTTTTAACATTAAGACGTTTGTCAGTTTTTTAAAAGGTTGTTAACTTCAACCCTTTTCTTTATTCTTTTCATTTCTTTTGTCCTTTATTTATTTATTTTTTTCTAAAAAGAATGTCCTATACAGAACACGTGCCTTTTCCTAGTTTGTATTATACTACCACATGATCAAACAAGGCGGCTATGTTTTACTGAGCTTTAAAATTATGAGGTGGAAAGGATGTGTAGATGGTATCAAGTTGCAAGATAACTTTGTACATGTTATGAAATAATAGTTTACAACTATCAAAAAGTTCAAATAAAATAATAGTACAATTTTCGAAACAAAAAAAACAACCTACATGTTATAAAAAATAGTATTTTCTAAATAATGGACTATTTGCCACTTGAAGGCGGCTATGTTTTAACTTGTAAGTGGCCATAGTAAGGACAAGGACTAGATGTGTAGATGGTTTCAAGTTGGAAGATAATATTGTAAAGTTTTATCTAGTGGATATATTAAATAAAAGAAATTAATGACTAAATATAAATAAAAACTAATATATATATATATATATATATATATATATATATATATATATATATATATATATATATATATATATATATATATATATATATATATATATATAGTAGGTGTGAAACCCGTGTATTACACGAGTGTATTAAAAATAAAACTTTAATATGAATATATAAACATTAAATATTTTATAAAATAATGTTTTTCCATAACAAAATGTAATCTTTTGGTGCATTTATGAAAAAAAATCAAATCCTTTGAAGCATTTATGAGAATTTATTATCAAATTAATAGAATGATAACCTTACATATATATAATCCATTTGAATTTTTTGGAAATTTATTTTAATCCCCAAAAAATGACAAGTGGAAAATAACTATTTTAAAAATCTTAGAAAATGACATTTGTCAAAATAAAGGAGAAGATGACAAGTGGCAAAAGTATTTTCATTTATTAGGTGGGATATATATATATATATATATATATATATATATATATATATATATATATATATATATATATATATATATATATATATATATATATATATATAGTTAGGTTCAAATGTTTCCAACAAGTATTGTGTGCACATATGCACCAATAAGAATTTAGCACAAATTAAAATTTTAAATAAATCAATAAGGGTAAATTAGTAATGTTGCATGTATATTAAATAAATTCCAAAATTAAAATCAAATCTAATCCCTATAAAATGGAAATCACTTTTAAAACCCTACAAAAAACCACCGATCGTCGCCACTTCTTCCCCTTCGTTGCCAGAAACATTAACCAAACTCAAATTAAGTTTTCACGCACAACAGTCGATTTGTCTATATAATACAATAATCGCAGATCCAAGAACTCCTTTTTGCTTGCCCAGAACCACATTCGTCGAGTAGTCATCTACTTCCCGTCAAACTCAGATCCGCCGCCTCCATCAAAAGGTACAAACTTTTATTTACAATTAATATAAGATTTTAGTTTACAACCCAATTAACTAATCCCATTCATGTCAATTAGCTACAACAATGTCTGGAAGTATCGATATGATGTTACGTAATCTCAACCTGGAAACGATCGAATCTTTAACGGAGGATTTTGATCCGACTACTATGATCAATAACCCTCTGCAGCAATCCCCGCCGATTGCTGATGATGCTCCCCACATAAACGGTGTAATTTTTCTGCCTTCTAACTGTTCGATGAAATGCCTATAAGACCCCATCTTTTTTTTCATTACAGTTTTAGGATTACATTCTATTAGAATAAATTATGAAGTTGAGAATAGTCATTCGACTTGATTAAGTTGTTCTTTTATTTCAAATGGCATAAAATAAGTTGACATTTTATTATATTATACGAAACTGCACTTGATCACACTGTGAATGGATCTTACTGATGGGTAAGCCATCCATGTCTTCCCTTTTATTGTAACAACGTAAATTTTCAAAACAATTTTTCATTTTTAAATCATACTTTCAATCATCAAAACAATGTCAACAAACTGTATCCAATATCATCATAACAAACAAATCCCAAAATCTCAAAACATAATCTCTATGAGTGTGTACGAATCATGTCGGCGCCTTCCCGCGATCCTCGCTAGTACCTGAAACACATAACACAACAACTGTAAGCATAAATGCTTAGTGAGTTCCCCAGAATACCACATACAACACGTACGCCTTTCCAGGCCATAACTCTGTAGGATCTTCCGATCCATGTGTCTCAGGGGACTTCCGTCCCGAATCCCGGTAGACCTTCCGGTTCTACCCGTGTCGACCTTCCGGTCCGTAACCACTTGACCTTCCGGTCCATATCATCCTGACCTTCCGGTCCTTATCATACATAACATACATAGCACATACATATCACATAACCGCATATAGCACATACATCTCATAGCATACAAGACCTTCCGGTCACACATAGGTACCCTTCCAGGTACAGTATAGTGAGAAGACTCACCTCAATGAAGTCGGATAAACTCTCGTGCTCAACGTTCCGACTTAGCCTCCTCCTATTATTCAAATAACATTCCAGATCAAGATTCTCTCATAGCCTCATCTCTACAGATTGGGTAGAAGGCCATTCTACCCTTCCCTGAACTCTCTTGAATCAGTCTTGACCAGAACCCTAAGGTCAACGAAAGTCAACGGTCAAACTTTGACCCGACTCGTCGAGTGCACATGGGCGACTCGGCGAGTCCATGCTGGTTCTCTGAATCCTTCTAGCCTCTCTTGGCTCGTCGAGTCATTGTCCCACTCGACGGATTACACCTGTCACGAATCGCGGGGCAGCCCCGACTCGACTCGTCGAGTCCACTTATGGACTCGGCGAGTTGCTTCCATATTCTTACTCAAATGACCTTCTAAGGTCAGATCTGCTTCCCTAACTATCAGATCTATCCTTCAAACGCTCAAATGTCACGTAAAGGTGCAACCTTTACGTGCGTGCAACCCACATCAAGTCATAAATGGAGAAATAACTCTAAAAATGGCAACCTAGTCTCCAATCCTCCATGAACAAACATAAAGCAGAACGAGAAAGGTTCTCTGAACCTCTATAGGTCCAGATCTGAGGTCTAACCCAGCAAGGGACCATAAACTCAACTTTCAAGCCTTAAAAGGTTTATAGAAAACCCTAAATCATAGTTCTTAACCCAAAACAGAAAGGAAGTTCGATTTGATACCTCAATAGTGTAGATCTGAACTTGAAAACCCTGGATCCACAGCTCCCTTGACCTCCTCTTGTTGGAAACCACTTCTCCTTTGCTAAAACACACAAGAAATGGTGAATTAGCCTTCCTCTTGCACCACAAGCTTACTCTCTGCTCTCTAGGGTTTCTCAGGGGTGCATTGGCCGCAAATGGAGGCTATAAAGGCCTTTAAATAGGGCACATACCCCGAGAATTAGGGTTTCATTTTACAGCGCGGATTCGCCGAGTCTACGCATCGACTCGTCGAGTCCTTCATTAAATCAGACAAGAAATACGCGATCCCACTCGGCGACTCTGAGCGCCTACTCGCCGAGTCCCTCTCTAAAACTCAACATAAATACTCAAAATAAGATACCTGGGAATCCGGATGTTACATTTATGGAGTTAATAAAATAGATGAATTAGAAATTTAATGTTGGTTGCTTTTTCATTTTAACTACAGTGGTTATGAGCTGGAGATGGAGGCTGAAGCTAAAGATTCTGAAGATGAAGCAGGAGGCATTTTAACTACAATTGTATATTCTTGATAAAATCAATTCTTTAAGAATATTCAAAACCATTCTGCAAGAATAGTTTATTCTGTAAGAATATTATTGTTGTATTTTGATAGAATTGTAGTTAATTATTTGTATGTTTACTGTGCAGTTGTTACAAGTGTATCACTACAAATTACTTGGCAATGAATTTCTGATAGAAATGGCTTGAAGAATGGCTTGAAGACCTGATGGAAAAGGCTTTAAGAATGAATTAAAGAATGATAACACTCATTGTTTAAGAATGTTGTTATTTTTTAAGAATTATACTTGTTATTCTTTCAGAATGTTTGTTATTATTCAATGAATCACAATCATACAATGTAATTATTTGGTATATTATTAGTTCAAGAATCGATTTTGTGTATTCTTTCAGAATGTATTTACTAGTTTATGGTTGGCATTCTGTCATTCTGACAGAATAAAATCGAAAAATATATTTACTAGTTTATGGTTAATTCTATCATTCTGACAGAATAAAATCAAATTTTTAATTTTAAATTAATTTAAAATATTCAGATTTTTAAAAATAAAGGAATTAATTATCCCTAAAAATCCGAAAATTTCCTTTTTTAATATAGGTTAATTGACTAAAATGCCCTTATGCTCAAATTTGTGTGATTATATGGTACATGTTATCCTATTCTACTATCATAGACCCTTAGATCATGACCTTTGATTATATTCCATCCAATGGTCCAGATCTGTGTATTCTGGCACACAATAGTTACTAGAAACAAAATAACCTAACCCTATATATATATATATATATATATATATATATATATATATATATATATATATATATATATATATATATATATATATATATATATATATATACAGGGTTGAGATCGGTTGAGAACTCATATTTTCCCGAAAACCCAAGAACTAAAAGTGGAGCGTTGGATCAAAATTAATTCCTTAAGGACATGATCGTCATCTTACCAATCTCATTTAATGCTTAATTTTTTTGTGTTATTTAATATATTAATATAAATGTCTAAAAATTTACATCATAAATCAAATTTTCAGATTTTTTTAAATATAGTATTTTTCGTTTTTTTTAAACTGCAGTTTTTTTAATTTTTTATAGACAACATGAATTTTTGAAAAAAAAATTGAAAAAAATATATTTTTTTTTAAAAACTGCAATTTTTTCAAAAAACTACATTTTTTTTTTCAAAAAAACTGCAATTTTTCTAAAGAAAACTGCATTTTTTCAAAGAAAGTTTCATTTTTTCAAAAAAAAAAGCTGCATTTAAAAAAAGCTGTAATTTTTCAAAAAAAAAAACTGCATTTTTTTTAAAAAAAAGTAAATATTTAGGTGCATATATGCATATTTTTTCAAATGCATATATGTATATTTCTTATACTATCGTAAGTAAATCACAAAAAATATCATTTTTATTAATTAATCTATAAACATAATAGTACAAGTATTTTATTCGATACAAAATAAAATATAAAAAATGCTACAAATTTCAAAGCGTTTTCATGTCTTCGTGTCAATATTTCCATATTTTCTTCAATTTATCATTTTTCACCTCTTCAATATTCACCACGATTTTTTCCAAATCTACAAGAAAATTAAACAAAAAAATGATTGATGCATAAACACTCACAAAAATAAATACGTGATTAACATATTAATCCCATGCGATTCACATATGAATCGCATGCGATTCACATGTGATTTACATGTGAATCACATATGATTTACATATGGATCGCATGTGATTTACATGTGAATCATATGTGATTTACATGTAAAATACCTGTGATTTACATGTGAATCACATGTAAATGTGATTTACATGTGAATCATATGTGACCAACTTGTGATTTACATGTGAATTACAGGTTATTCATATGTGAATTACATGTGAATCACGTGTAATTGTGATTTACGTGTGAATCACTTGTGATTCATATGTGATTTACATGTGAATCACGTGTAATTGTGATTTACGTGTGAATCACATGTGATTCATATGTGAATTACATGTGATTTACATGTGAATCATATGTGACCAACTTGTGATTTACATGTGAATTACAGGTTATTCATATGTGAATTACATGTGAATCACGTGTAATTGTGATTTACGTGTGAATCACTTGTGATTCATATGTGATTTACATGTGAATCACGTGTAATTGTGATTTACGTGTGAATCACATGTGATTCATATGTGAATTACATGTGATTTACATGTGAATCACATGTAATTCATATGTGATTTATGTTATTCAGGTTTATCGGGTGTTTCATTTCATTTACCAACAAAAGGAATGAATTAATCCAGACAAATGAAGAGAGATATATATAACCATCCAACAGCTATAACATGATGAGCAGATGGCAGCCTCCAAATAACCAACAAAATAACACTACAAACATAATAAATGATCTAATTAACCGCTCGTAATTGTGATACAAAAACCAAATTGAGTAGGCAGAAAAACATCAAGAGAATGGAATCACCAACGTGATAATGTAGCAGCTATTGAGGCCTCTGGTGTTTTGCTTGTTGTTAGATCCCTTAAACCAGATTTCTACAAATACATTATTAAGTCACTATGATAAGTCCATTAAGTCAAAAAGAAAGAGAATGGAATCAATCCAAATCATAATCTATACCTGGATCTTTTCAACCACATCTAAAATTGAAAGACAATGGCTACCCTCGAATGAAAGAACATGAAAATCTGCATATTTAACAATGCCAGGTGTCAACCTATGCCTAGACCTTCTATTGGAGAAACCCCTCTCTTGTATTATGGCCAACGCTTTTTCAGCTGCCACACCACTTCTTAAATTTGAAATTATATCTCCACCATCAACACCCTGCACTTGCAAATACCCATTTATCAAGTTATGATTTTGATTTTGATTTCATGATAGAAATGTTTCTTGATAAAACTAGATTTCAAAAAGATAACAATTTAGGAATTAGGGCATAAAAAATATAGTTCCAAACTAAAGCTAGAGCATCTATTATCAAGGAAACTTTTATTAACAATTTGAATAAATTCAGATTTTGAGAATGTCTATGGGATCATTCTCATGCATTGATTGCTCAATTTTTGGTGACTTTTGTTTAGTGTAATGAGTTTCTCTTTTTCATTTTAAATAGCCAAATACATACATTAGGAATTACCATTTCAGAAGCTTATATGTTTGTGGCGATTGTATACCATGTTTGTCTATGTAAAGAGCAATGGGACAAATATAAGTGAAGACTTGTGTATACGCCTTGCAGGTGGTGGTTTAGCTTAGCTGCTTTTGTCACATACCCTTTGGATCTTGTAAGAACACGCCTTTCAGCACAGGTGGGATTTTTATGTATTTGGCTTTTCTTTTTACATAAATTGCAAAGTTTGATAGGGTCCACCAAATAGCTAATGAAGCCTTATATTTTAAACATCTCTTGCTATCAAATTTCAATTGAAAGGCTTTGAATATAATCATCTAAAAACAAATTAATTGCACCAACTTACCATTTGTCCAAAAGATTCAGGATGCCAGACTCTTTAACTCTGCAGGCTGCAACAGATAATAATCTGTTAAAAAGTTTGGACTCGCTCTATTGAAAGATTCCACAATAAAAGCTTTTTCTATGTAAAAAGCTCTTTGAATTTGACCATGCCTTTTCTTCATTGACTATACGTGTTGCTTCAAGCCATATACTGGCTTTTCTTAATGTAGAAACATCAGAATGCATACCTTGCACTTGTAGAATCAAGAAATTAAAGCTTGAGATACATGAGCTCTGATTAATTTTCGATTTCCAACATATTTCCCAAATCAATCAACAATAAGTCTCAGGTCACTGATTAAAGTGTATGAAATATAAAAATTAAGAAGGATATAAAAGAAAACCTGAAAAAGTATAGTGAGGCGAGCTAGAGGTGCAGTGCAGGTCTTGCTAACGGCTCTGACAACACCACCGGCTATGAGCTGAGACACCGTCCCTACCTGAGATTGCTGCTGTTGCACTGGCCTCTGGTGATGCATTACCAATTTACGAGCGGGTCCACCGCCTTCCACTACCCCCACCGTCGCTTCCGTTTGCATATTTAATCTGAGAGTTCATCCCAAAAGTATACATAAAATCTCTAGTGTACGAATCGAAGAAAAACCGAAAATGTTAAAGCTAATTTTGGATAAAACATGCGCGTACTTGAGATCTGTCTGTAAAATTACAAAACCCTAGCAGGTGACGATCTTGCTTCTCCGATGAATCACGAAGCTTGGGTTTGAAAAGCTTGGAGATAACAAGATACAAATCGCGAGGTCCGAAATTAGGGAAGGATCGATTTAGGGCTTCGCCTATCGCAATAAAAAATAAACACGAACGCCGACGATTGAGGGAGGAGGGAGACAATCGATGAGAGATTAAGGATTCGACTTCACTGTATAAGTAATGTTCGGCTAATCTTTGTCGATTTTGGGCATCTGACTCACTAGAAACACATATTTGGTTAAACCAGATGTCGTCAACAATATGGAGATAATCAAATATGGATGGCCGGAGGTGAGACGGCCGGAGGCGGGATGAGAGAGAGAGAGAGAGTGTGTGTGTGTGTGTGTGAGAGAGAGAGAGAGAGAGAGAGAGAGAGAGATGCAGGGAAATAGTATAAGCATATTGTTTAACCATCATTCAATCTGATTCAATGAAGTAAATTATTTTATCCCAAAAATGTCCTCTGGTCCATTTTATTAAGGTACCGCCGCCTTATTTATTTCTAATTATTTACAAAAATGCCACAAATCATCTTGACCTTCTATTATTTTGATCTAACGACTCTTGTTTGGTTCTCGGGAATATATGAGTTCTCAAATGATCCTTCCTCCCTCTCTCTCTCTCTCTATATATATATATATATATATATATATATATATATATATATATATATATATTCATTTGCGAACGCTAAAATTGCTAACACGCGAACTAAAAAAAAGTTATTTAAAAAATTAAATCGATCCTAAAGAAACACATTCGTAAAAAAATCTGAAAAATAAGCATATATGAAAGTTGCATTTTTTTTCGAACATAGCATTTTCGATGTTTATACATATATACACCTTTTATATATGCATTTTTTTCCGCGAATCTACTTCTATACGAATGGCTTAATGCATTAAGTCACTTTAAAAAAACAATGTCACACGAAAGAATCTTTGGATTTATAAAAGAACCTAACTAACTATATGTATATATATATATATATATATATATATATATATATATATATATATATATATATATATATATATATATACACATATAGTTAGTTATGTTCTTTTATAAATCCAAAGATTCTTTCCGACCCAAAAACTTTTTCGTGTGACATTGTTTTTTTAAAGTGACTTAATGCATTAAGATATATATATATTAATTTCTCTTTTAGCACATCTACTGTAACACCTGATTCAATGTATTTTCATTTTTGACATTTGGTATGTAATTACTTTGTAGGTTTGCCCCCTAAGGGACAGTTTTGCCATTTTTAGAAAACTAGTAGTACGCCGGGCGTACACATGCAGGGGACAAACCCTAAATTTTAGGGTTTTGACCCTATTTAAACAACATTATGAATCTTGGACCTCTCATTTCTCAGCCTCCAAAGCCCTTTACGTCACATTTTAAACCCTAGCCACTTTTCAAGAGATTTGACCGTCTAGTGTGTGTTTTAGTGTGTGTTGGTGAGACTTGAAGAAGAAGAACTTGGAAGAAGGAGCCTTGTTCAAAGGAGATATTGTAGATCCAGATTTTTCACATTATTTCCAGCTTCATTGAGGTATAAAGCTTGGAACTTGCTCCTTGTTTGCTTAGATCTAGTCTTTATGAAGTTTTGGTCCCATTTTGGTTATATGATGAGATCTAGTGGATTCCTTCCACTCCAGAAGTTAGTAGTTGATTCTCTTGATGTTTTTGAGGTTCTTAGTCTATAAAGTTAGCATCTTGATGATTATGGATCAACCATGCATGTGTTTAGGTCATTATGGTGAAAGTAAAATGCTAAAAGTGAGGTTTGGGTCCTTTTGAGCCATGTAAAGGATCCAAGTTCATGACTTTATGGATTAAGACGTTTGTTAATACTTGGATCTGAAGTTTGGGCTTTTGGTTGCAAGTATAAGCACTTAATGGAAAAATGCTTCATGGGCACGTGCGCTGGACGTACATATGTGTACGCTGCCCAGTCCCCGATCATGATTCGTTTGGTAGTATGCTGGGTGTAAGCCTGAGTACGGCATGCGTACTCAGCTGCCGTTGACTTCTGTTGACTTTCTCGGTTTGGACCATTTTTGGGCTAGAAGAGTTTTGGGCCATCAGACTTCTGATTTTTTGGGCCATTGTTAGGTTTTGGGCCTTCTTGGAATTACGCCCATGATGGGTTTTAGGCGTACTGAGAATGTTGGGACCTATTGGGCTTTTTGGTGCTATTGGATTGGGCCTTGGATTTTGGGCCATGTTAGGAAGGGGTAAAATGGTCTTTTACGCTGAATATTGGATAGTTGGACTAGGATCCCAGTTATGGTTTCTAACCCAATTATTGATTGAATATTATTTGATGTTGTTAGCACGGGGATTTTTGTAACATTCATAAAATTCTTGAAAATTTTAAACTTTTTAAACAACCAAAAAACCAACATTGTTTACAAATTGTTTCCAAAATAAGTTTCACATCAGAGAAATCCCAAAATCGTAAAACCAAAACATGAGGGGGTGCACGATCACGCCTTCGCCTTGCCGCGATCCTCTAAGGTACCTGAAACACAATCCAAACTGTAAGCCTAAAGCTTAGTGAGTTCTCCTAAAATACCGATACATAACAAATAGCACAAATATAATAACAACATGTAATGGGTCCACAACTTAACTTACTGGATTACCCCTGAGCACACAACATAAGTCTGGCTTGCCCTCGGCCCACAGCTTATATCTGGCTTGCTCCCCGGCCTGGTCAGTCCTTGGACCGAACACCGTTAAGTCCTCAGTACGAGTATGGCATGCCCTTTCCAGCACTCATCCGGTATCTGGAATGCTCATGAGTCCTCAGTATGAGTCTGGCATGCCCTCCCTGGCCCGCAGCTCATATCTGACATACTCCAGGGTTTGTTGGCTACAACACAGAGCAATACAACCTCAACCCAACATATAGAATATGTCGATATATAACATATAATATCATATACAGATAAACAGACAGTATCACAGGTAGTTCTACAGATCTACCAGACTAACATATCAAATCTAGCATGCATATATACTCCATACTCAGCATATCAACAAATATCTAGTTATCAAACCAATGGGTCGGCCTTGGTGCCTTTGACCCGAAAGTACAGTGAGGAAAACTCACCTTACAAGTAGCTGAACTGATATGATCTAACTCCGAATTTCAACTCCCGAATCGAATGCGTACAACCACCATGTGACCAATTTCATTAAAACCCTGAAATACCCAAAATGCCCTCAAAGGTCAGCTTTGGTCAAAGTCAAAGTCAAAGGTCAATGTCAACAGTCCATGTTGACCCAACTCGTTGAGTGCACCCACAAACTCGTCGAGTTTCCTCGGTACTCAGAAGGTCGGGAAAAACCTAACCAACTCGCCGAGTTTTCCCAGCTTAACACATTCAGTCCTTTTTATCGAATCTAATGCTTCAAGATGTAGATCTGGTACTCTGGGGATGGAAAACCATGTAAAGTTGCCAACTTTACGTTCATGCATGCCAAAAGAAGCTCTAGAACTCATGAAAGGCTTAATAAGGAACTTAATGCATGAATGAGGCCTAGAACCTAATAAAGCTTGCAACTTTAAGCCAAATGAGGCCACCAAATGGCCAGATCTGAGGTGACAACCCAAGAAATGCTCAACTGTAACGCCCATGTTTCTAGGCTAGGCATTAATATTGACGTAATAGTCTAGGTTAACCTTTGTAACTCATTTTGAAGAAATGAAGAGGAATTATGTGATTATTATGTGAATTATTTGTTTTATGCTTAATTATTAGGATTTAATTAATTAAGAATAAAAATGAGCGTCGAAAATAAATATTAGATAAAGCAAATATCTATTAAGAAAGTTGTAGTGGTCGCGACAAGGATTCCAGATATATAAAGAATACCGAAATCCGAGTTATAACGAAGAAGTTATGACCTGTCGAAGTTTCGCGACAAAACCGGCACAGTGCCGAATGACGTAAAAAGTGAGTTTTTGATAAACTACTTTTTAGCCTTAGTGATCTAAATGAAAGTCTTAGTGTTCGTTAAACCGAGAGTATGTATAAAAAGAACGTCCAAATCTGACTTCGTATGAGGAAGTTATGATTTTTTCTAAGTTTCAGCTTAGCAGTAGACAACTAAAAACTCGAATTTTGGATCGAGTGATTTTTAGCCGACACAACCTAAACGAGAATCGAAGGTCTCGTCAATAGTAGTACAACGGTAAAAAGACAGACGAAAATGGACGTCAGATGAAGAAGTTATGAATTTTTAACGGATTTCCTGTCCCGGTCTGTTAAAAATAATAATATAAAAATTAAAGTCAAAATTAGTCGATGAAGTCTAAACGAAAGTTTTAGAGCGTATATTTACCTACGCGTGCATATAAAGAATGTCAATAACGGAGCCCGTATGCGAAAGTTATGGATTTTAGAAGTTCGGGACACAAAAATCGAGAAAATCCCAAAATCCGAGAAATTTCGCTTGGTCATGCTTCGGCCACGTCAACCTCGATCGTAGCACGCCACGTGCCCGATTTGCTGAGTCATCCGAGGCCACCTGGCGAGGCGTTTCACGTTCTTCTCGAGTCCGAGGTTCGGTCCAATCAGAAGCTGCCTCGTGTCCGACCCGCTTGTCGCAACCCTCACATCCGAAGCGCAGGTCCAATCCGAAGTCAACGCGTGCCTTCGCGTGTCCGACCCTCGCACGATCCATCTGGAGCCTCACATGCGAGCCACCTGGAGCCACCTGCCCTTCGCTGCTGCTGCCACCTGCCCCCTCGGTCCGAAGCCTCCCCCTATAAATAGAAGGCTGCGAGCCTTCCCGAGTAATTTTGGAAAGTTGCCAATTTTGACCCCTAAACCCATTTTTAAGCTATTTCCACTTCCCCCCAAAGACCCTAGATCATTTCCAACACCCGGAACACGCCCCGAAGTGCCCGAAGACCCAGAAAAATTTATCTTTTCGGTTTTGAAGTTCAACCCTCGCAGAGCCCGGTTTCTCAATAAAACTCCCGATTTTATTAGGAATTATTGTTTTAGGAAACGAAGTGCTGCCCGATTATCATTAAATCAAGTGAGTGTATAGTCACTTTCATCTTACACATAGATATGAAGTATTTTATATAAAATACGTGCTATGTGTATATATGTTGTTTGTTTATTTGAGATTGATGTTGAATGAATGTTTTATACATGTTTAAAAGGATTTAATATATATATATATATATATATATATATATATATATATATATATATATATATATATTATCTTCAAATATGTTGGGTAAAACATGAGTATATAAAGAATGAGGGATAAAAGTACGGTATAGATGTACGTTAGTAGCTATGATTTAGTACAGTATAGATGTACGTTGGTAGCTATGGATTTAGTACGTTGGCAGCTATGGACTTAGTGCCTGTTGTATAAACCTTGGCTACGTTGTGACTTCGTGCCTGTTTGACATAAATTGCTGAGGAAAAGCAGTGTTGTCACTCCGATGTTTGTCTTGTTTGACATAAATTGCTGAGGAAAGCAATGTTGTCACCCTATTGGTTGTCTTGTTTGACATAAATTGCTGAGGAAAGCAATGTTGTCACCTTATTGGTTGTTTTATGTCAGGTTGTCTTGTTTGACATAAATTGTTGAGGAAAGCAATGTTGTCACCTTATTGGTTGTCTTGTTTGACATAAATTGCTGAGGAAAGCAATATTGTCACCCCATTGGTCGCCTTATTTGACATAAATTGCAGAGGAAAACAGTGTTGTCACCCCATTGGTCGCCTTATTTGACATAAATTGCTGAGGAACCCCCGAAGCAATGTTGTCCCCCTAATGAAAATCCTAAGGCTAGGTCCCTTGTGATAGTTGTTTTACGGACGTAAAGTGAGGATAACGGGAATGGGTAATTAGGGTTATTTTTGGTTGATGAAATTAATAAATTTATTGTTGATTGATGAACTTAATAAATTTATTTATTGTGGGTTGAAAACCCTATATGCTCACCAGGCTCCCAAGCCTGACCCACTCAGCTTTTATATTACAGGTAGTGGACCCCGAGCATAGTCGGATGATGATGAGAGCTTTTTGTATTATAGGCCATTAGTTGTATATAACTGTTGTAAGGCTTATAATGTCTTGTTTATGCTTTTGATCTGTATCGGTACGTGACATCCCGAGGTTTTGATATAAAATGAAAATATATATTTCTTAAAGAAAGGTTTTGATAAAATTTTTATCATGTTTTGTTTTGGGAACAAATTCCGCAACATCTTTTAAAAGGATTACTCTGATTTTATTTTAAAAAGCATAAATTAAATCGGTCTTTTCTGGCCGAGAAATTAGGGGATGTCACAGTTGGTATGAGGGCATTAGTTTAAGCGAACTAGGAATTTGTAGGATTTCTAGAATTAAACTTAGAATGCTAAGTGATGATTGTGAGATGAGTTTCTACCATATTTTAGACACGAGCACTAGTTTATTTTAGGAAAGATGCCTAAAATTCTTTTATGTGCTAAATGCTATATGTTTGCCATATATGCCATTATTTGTTCGGATCTATGGTCTGTTGCCGATAGGATCTGGAAACCTTATGTGTGTAGGATTCTAAGCGTACGATTACGATATTAGAACTAACATGTAAACGTTTCGGAGTGATAAGGAGAATTTAAATATCTATCGAGGAGAAAGATCTAAATTCGCCTTATTTGGCATATAGATCGAAATGGAAAGAACTCGAAGTGGAGCTGGAAATGCAAACGGAAACCAACAACCTCAACCCCAAGTGATGGAACAGGTGCCTATAGCAGGAGCTGCACCAGAACCCATCACCATGGCTGGAGTACAAGCCATGATTCAGACAATGATGGCTGAACAAAGGGACGAAATGAGGCAAATATTGCTGAACAACAGGAGTGAACCTTCAATTCCTGTTGAACAACCTGAATTAAATAATGATCAATCTGAAGAAGGAAACAACAGTACATCTGTTGGTCAAACTTAACCGCTTGTGGTTAGGAGGAATAACCACGATGATGGAGTGAAGAGAAATGGATGCAAGTATAAAGACTTTATGACTTGCAAGCCATCAACCTTCACTGGAAAAGAAGATCTCGTCGGAGTAATGGATTGGAACTCGGAAATGGAATTGGCTTTCATGACATGTGGTTGCCAAGGCAAGTTACAAACCACATTTGCAGTGCGTCAATTCAGAGGTAGCGCTGCTCGTTGGTGGAACACTCTGGGGAAAACCCTAAGCCCTAATGAGCCACTGCAACTGACTTGGGCAGAGTTCTTGGTGCAATTCAAGCGCAAGTATTGCTCGACCCAAAATGTGCTTGAGCTAGAAAACCAATTTCTGACACTAAAGAAGGGAAGTATGACCATTGATGAATACACCAATAAATTCACAGACAAAATGGAGTTTGCTTTGCGTATTGTCCCAGATGAGCTGACGAAAATAGACAGGTACGCAAAGGGACTTCCATGGGAGTATGAAGTGCTAGTGCGTCAAGCACTTACTTTGGAGGCGGCTATCTGGGCTGCCAAGTCTGTAGAAGATATGATTAAGGGAAGAGCCGCCAAGAAGATTGAAGTTGGCAAGAAAAGAAAGTTTGAAGGAACTTCAGGGTCCAACGAGAAAAGAAAATTCTCGAAGTCTGGAGGAGGAGGAGGAGGCGAAGCAAAATGGTGTGAGAAGTGCAAAAAGAAGCACTTCGGGAAATGTAGCGAAGAGGTGACCTGCTACAAGTGTGGGAAGACTGGGCATTATGCCATCGAGTGCCCGTCCAACAAGAGGATGTGCTATGGATGTAACGAGGAAGGGCACATTTTGAAAGACTGCCCAAAGAAGAAAGAGGCAGCAAGGCCCAATGTTCCACCAAAAACAAAACCAAAGGCATTCCAAATGATCGTTAATGAAGCAGATGGAAATACAAGGGATCAGGAGTAAGGACCTTATATTCCCAAAACCAAAATATAAAGTAACCATGCAGTTAGTAACATGTGGTGTAGCCTATTAGAGGCGTAGTATAGGGTAAACTTGAACCTCTGTGTAATCATTTCAAGAAATAATATAAACCCTAGTTTTGTTATCTGATGTATTGAATGACTATGTGAAATCCATGTATGGTGACTTGGAGAACTGCGAGACAATACTTGGGACGAGTATGAGTAGGTGTGAATGGTAGTAGAGGCTTATACTACCGGAAGCACAGGACTCGTACTTGGATCAAGGAAAGTCACAAGGTTACCAAGAAGCTAGAAATTGATCCCGTTTTTGTTTGAGTATTTCATTACCTTCGTTTCGGTAATGACTAAGAAGATGATTGTTATTCCGACCCTAGAGGTCATATCAAATTGAGTCCAACTAAGATAGGTATGTTACGTGGTTCAGGAAAGTTGAGTCCAAGGTTTATTGGACCGTTTAAAGTTCTTCAAGGGATCGGGAATCAAGCTTACAAGCTAGAATTACCAGAAGAACTAGAGGGTATTCATAACACCTTTCATGTGTGTTATTTGAGGAAGTTCACGGGAGAAGTACCCGACATAATTCCAATATTTGAATTAAGGTTGGATGAAAACAAGAGGTTAATTGAAGAACGAGAGGCAATCGTTGACCGTAAGACTAAGAAGTTGCGACACAAGATGGTCGATTTAGTGCTTGTGCGATGGAAACATACGAATGGACCAAATCTCACCTGGGAAACGGAGAGTGACATGATGAGTCGCTACCCGCATTTGTTTGCTGATGTGTGATTCCGGGGACGAAATCATCCTAAGGAGGAGAAAATCCCAAAATCCAAGAAATTTCGCATGGTCATGCTTCGGCCACGTCACCCTCGCTCGTAGCACGCCACATGTCCGATTTGCTGATTCATCCGAGGCCACCTGGCGAGGCATGTCACGTTCTTCTTGAGTTCGAGGTTCGGTCCAATCAGAAGCTGCCCCGTGTCCGACCCGCGTGTCACAACCCTCGCATCCGAAGCGCAGGTCCAATCCGAAGTCGACGCGTGCCTTCGCGTGTCCGAGCCTCGCACGAGCCATCTGGAGCCTCGCATGCGAGCCACCTGGAGCCACCTGCCCTTCGCTGCTGCTGCCACCTGCCCCCTCGGTCCGAAGCCTCCCCCTATAAATAGAAGGCTGCGAGCCTTCCCGAGTAATTTTGGAAAATTGCCAATTTTGACCCCTAAACCCATTTTTAAGCTATTTTCACTTCCCCCGAAGCCCCGAGATCATTTCCAACACCCGGAATACGCCCCTAAGTGCCCGAAGACCAGGAAAAACTTATCTTTTCGGTTTTGAAGTTCAACCCTCGTAGAGCCCGGTTTCTCAATAAAACTCCCGGTTTTATTAGGAACGATTGTTTTAGGAAACGAAGTGCTGCCCGATTATCATTAAATCAAGTGAGTGTATAGTCACTTTCATCTTACACATAGATATTAAGTATTTTATATAAAATACGTGCTATGTGTATATATGTTGTTTGTTTATTTGAGATGGATGTTGAATGAATGTTTTATACATGTTTAAAATGATTTAAAATGTATATATATTTTATCTTCAAATATGTTGGGTAAAACATGGGTAGATAAAGAATGAGGGATAAAAGTACGGTATAGATGTACATTAGTAGCTATGAATTTAGTACAGTATAGATGTACGTTGGTAGCTATGGATTTTGTACGTTGGCTGCTATGGACTTATTGCCTGTTGTATAAACCTTGGCTACGATGTGACTTCGTGCCTGTTTGACATAAATTGCTGAGGAAAAGTAGTGTTGTCACTCCGATGTTTGTCTTGTTTGACATAAATTGCTGAGGAAAGCAATGTTGTCACCCTATTGGTTGTCTTGTTTGACATAAATTGCTGAGGAAAGCAATGTTGTCACCTTATTGGTTGTTTTATGTCAGGTTGTCTTGTTTGACATAAATTGCTGAGGAAAGCAATGTTGTCACCTTATTGGTTGTCTTGTTTGACATAAATTGCTGAGGAAAGCAATGTTGTCACCCCATTGGTCGCCTTATTTGACATAAATTGCTGAGGAAAGCAGTGTTGTCACCCCGATGGTTGCCTTATTTGACATAAATTGCTGAGGAACCCCCGAAGCAATGTTGTTCCCCTAATGAAAATCCTTAGGCTAGGTCCCTTGTGATAGTTGTTTTAGGGACGTAAAGTGAGGATAACGGGAATGGGTAATTAGGGTTATTTTTGGTTGATGAAATTAATAAATTTATTGTTGATTGATGAACTTAATAAATTTATTTATTGTGGGTTGAAAACCCTATATGCTCACCAGACTCCCAAGCCTGACCCACTCAGCTTTTTATATTACAGGTAGTGGACCCCGAGCATAGTTGGATGTTGATGAGAGATTTTTGGATTATAGGCCATTAGTTGTAAATAACTGTTGTAAGGCTTATAATGTCTTGTTTATGCTTTTGATATGTATCGGAACATGACATCCCGAGGTTTTGATATAAAATGAAAATATATATTTGTTAAAGAAAGGTTTTGATAAAATTTTTATCATGTTTTGTTTTGGGAACAAATTCCACAACATCTTTTAAAAGGATTTCTCTGATTTTATTTTAAAAAGCATAAATTAAATCGGTCTTTTATGGCCGAGAAATTAGGGGATGTCACATCAACCCCATGAACAATCCGACAATGAGCCAAATATCCCAATAAAACTTTCAAGGAAGAGATCTAAGAAATAAGGAAGCAAGGTGTCAACTTTATACCTCAAAAAGACTACAACAAGTGAAGAGGTTCTGGATCTATAGCCTTCGTTTCAATCTAGACACCTCAAACTTCAAGCTCCTTCAAAACAACACCAAAAATCAACTCTTCAAGCTCACACACTCAACTTTGGAAGATGATGCACGAAATTAGGGTTTTTGGATAGAGGGGGTTGGTAAGGAGGCCAGCCAAGGGACTTAAGGCCCTTAAATAGGGTGCAACACCCTAAAAATTAGGGTTTCATATTCAGTTGCCAACTCGCCGAGTTGAGGCACCTCGACTCACCGAGTTGGTCCATAAGTATTCGCGGCCAACGTCACCTCAACACGCCAAGTTGAGGCCTTCCAACTTGCCGAGTTGGTCCATATGCTAAAAGAATCAAATTTCATACCTGAGGATTGGGACGTGACAATTTTTTCCGGATCAGCTGTCCGAGTCTTATTCTGAGAGACTCAACTGTTTGAAGAGAGTTTCCTCACTGTGCTTGGCGTGTTGAAGGCACCAATGCCGACCTATGGTGTATTATTATTGGAGTGCTAGTTGTCTGCGTGACTATTGCATGTATGATATTTGATATGTATACCGGGCGGGAACCAATGCCAGGCGGGGCCTGATGAGTATATTATATGCTATTTATCTTTGTAATTCTTACATGTGTTTGTGTTTATATGTATACCGAGTGGGGCCAAATGCCAGACGGGGCCTGATGAATGTGATGAGGCGGGGCCTATTTTAACATCCCAAAAATTCAAGCCAATTTAAAACTTTTTAAGATATTCAAAAACCGATAATTATTACAAATATGTTTTCAAAATGGTTTAATGTCAGAGTTTCCCAGAATCAAATCATAAAAACAAGGAGGTGCATGATCACGCCTTCACCTTCCCGCGATCATCAGAAGTACCTGAAACAATAATCGATAAATGTAAGCTCGAAGGCTTAGTGAGTTACCCCCAAAATACCAACGCCATACAGATATAACCATATCATATAAACAAACACAGAACCGCATGCATAATGAGCCTTCAGTGCGACTGGACCGCCTCGCAGGCCTTCAGTCTATCTGGACCACTCTCCGAGCCTTCGACACATCTGGACTGCCTCGCAGGGCCTTCAGCCTATCCGAACCGCTAGTCGGGCCTTCGGTCGGACTGGACCCTGGTCGAGTTTGCAGTCTATCCGGTCCGCCCAGGGTATGTTGGCCTTCAGCACAAAGCAGGACCACCTCAACCCAACCCCCAATTAAACAAACATGTGCACATACATATCATACGCTAGCATATATAACAGTCCAACCGATCTAACAAATCAATAGCATAGCAACATCCAATAACCAGGATACCGACCTAACCAGGTCACTAATATAGTATCATCCTATATCCAGGATACTGATCTAACCGATCTGTAACATAACAACCATCCTCTAACCAGGATACCGATCTAAAAGATCACTAACATAGCATAGTCCTATAAACCAGGACACCGACCTACCAGGTCCTAAGCATATCACCATCCTAACTACCAGGATGTAAATCAACATATATATACCAAACGCTAGCTAGCATGAACAACTATTCATACAGATCTAACAGATCAATAATCATAACATGCAATAACCCGGATACAAATCCGATAAGGGCCGACATTGGTTTCGTAGACCCTGTCAGTATAGTGAGGAGAACTCACCTGGCGCTCCTGAAGTCCCGCGAATAAAACTCCAGCTGCTGGTTGACAGATTCTTGAATTGCCAACAACAAACAATACCCAATTAATAATTGGGTCCCAAGCCCAAAGTCCAAATCACACTCCAAAGCCCAAAAGTCAAGTAATGGGCCAAAACCCAACATATTGCCCAATTTTCCAAATTGGGCCCAGTCTTCTCTAATGGGCCTTATCCTCAAGCCCAATAATTTTCCTTAGTCCATAACCCTATTTGCAATTGGCCCACGAAGGCCCACAACAACCTAGTCCAAGACATGGCCCAAACCGAGGCCCACAAATGCGAAGTCCATTTCTATATTGGGCCACAAGGCCCAATAGACCCAATTGTTCCAATATTGGCCCAAAGATACATTCAGGACCAACAACCAGCAAATCCAGGCTTAAAACCATGTGGACCCAAAGGTCCGAAGTCCGCTAAGGCCCAAGTCTTCCTGAGAGCGTACGCCTAGCGTACCTCTTCTGTACGCTTAGCGTACTAGGTGAAGGGTTGTACGCGCAGCGTACAACATAGTACGCCCAACATACAAACAGCTTATGCACAAAGTCCATTAAGTGCTTAATACATGAAGACTTTACGTCCCAAACTCAGATCTAAGTCGTTTGATGAGTCCTAAGGCATAAAGTTGACAACTTTATGCCTTTGCATGCTCCAAAAGACCGAATAGCAATCTACTTTCATGGGAATGACTCAAACTCCCACATAGATGGTCTTAAGCTCTAAAGATACCAACTTTATGGACCTTGGACCTCAGAAACACTAAGAGGGGCAACTCAAAGCTCCTGGAATGAAATCAATACCACTAGATCTTATACTTGGGACCAAAATGAACAAAAACCCACAAATGGTTGATCTAAGATACCAATGATCAAGTTCAAAGCTTTATACCTTCATTAAGCTGGAAATGAGTCATAAAAGCCAGATCCATAAGCCTCTCCTTGATCCCCCATCTTTGCATCAACTCCACCTTCTTGGAAATGGGCCTAAACACTCCAAAAATGGACTCCATGAGCTTAAAATGCCACCATGGATGATATATGACGATTTCTAGGGTTTTAGAGGGTGGAGGCTAAAGGTATTAGGGTTAGGTTATGAGATAAGGAGTTTAAATAGGGTCCAAGACCCTAAAATAGGGTTCTGATTTGTTTAGCGTACGCCCAACGTACATTTGGTACGCCCAACATACTACGAAGAACATTCGCCACCATCCTGGTCAGTACGCCCAGCATACTCCAAGGTACGCCCAACATACTGCCTTCCTCACTAGTACGCCCGACGTACGTTTTGTGTACGCCCCGTGTACTCGGTTAGGCCTGAAAACCCACGAAACTTCCGAAGGCCATAACTTCTTCGTTATAAACCCGATTCCGACGGTCCTTATATCCATGGAAAGGCAACGAGAAGCCCCACACTTCTATCAACTTTATTTAACATGAAAACCAACCAAACTAAAACCCAAAATGTCACACCCCCAAACCAAGGATAGCAGAAACGTCCGGGGGTGGAGGAGTTCATGTATAGTATCACAACAACGAGTATAATAGTGCTCAAAGTAAATACAACCATCATAAATATAATTGAAAAGGTTACACCATAGTATATGTTTACATGTTTCAAAATCAATTACATTATGATGACAAAATGAACTGTTTGACGATTTAACGTCCCATCCTCAAAATGCTGTTGATTTCTTGTTTCACTGATTTCCTGAGAATACAAGTAGTTTTGAAAAAGTGTCAACAATTAAGTTGGTGAGTTCATAAGAGTTTTGTTTGAGGAAAAAGCCGTTTTCCTTGTAAATACGATAGAGAATGATTCTAGAAAATGCAATATTTTCCTTATAAAAGTCATGTAGTCATAAATCCCAGGACCGAGAATATGTGTGTGTTTTGTACTTATAATGTTCATAATGGTAATGTGTTTCCAAAGAAAATCCAATATTTTCCTTATAAAAGTCATGTAGTCGTGAATGTCAAGACCGAAATGTACAAGAATTTTTCCATACTTAAAGTAACTCATGCAAGTTTAAATCGACATAAACTCGTTTAATTTAGAAGTAAAACCCCTTTTCAAAGTAGAATTTTCCCTGTAAACTTGAAAGATTGTTAACTCCCTATGTGAGTCGCTATAACCATACTATGACGAGAAATAACCTGCACAACGTTTTTCAGACGTTAAGATACTATGACTCTTGTCACCCGCAGACGTGCCGATCCGGCTGTAGCTAGCAGCGAGGTGTGGGGTGTCAATCCCAATATAGATCTATACACAATTATCACGCTCTCCCTACAAGAGACTCTGGTTATAACTTACAGGAATTAGAATCCCGCACTCGAACGTACGGGGAGAGAATTACCTCACAACTTAAGTTAACTTGTTTACACATAGTTTGATATTAAAACCTCTTCCGTGGAGGAAGTAAAATCACCTTTTATGAATAAATTAGTGATGTGAAATCCTTAAACTATTACTATTATAGTGTATCACGTAGTATATGAAAAATCCATTTGTCTTGAGAGTAAAACCTTTTTCATGTAGTAAAAATCCATAAACTATGCTTATTGTAGTTTATTATATGTGTTCGAAATGAATGAGTAAACCTTATCATGAATGACTAAATTTCAGTTTATGATGATAAACTAACAAGAAAATACATTCAATATTTAGAACTTATTGTTATACACTTTGCTCGACATACTACAAAGTGTTATGAAAGTTGTAAGCTGTTAACTAGTTTTTAACCTTTCAGCACTGTTTTAGAAAAATCATAGAAAAATCATACGAAGTCGAAAACGGAATCCGTAAATTCTGAGAGTTCCCAAAATGTATCTAGTTTATTCATAATTTGTATTATGATTTTTAGAAGTCTTTAACTCGTGTTAAAATGTTCATATTCACAGACTGGTCCGAATTCGTTTATGAAATGATATGCAGTTTTGTAAAAATCGCCATAAATCGTAGAAAAATCGTATACAGATGTGCAAGTAGTCATTGTAAAAGTATGAACCTGAACGATTTGCATATTAAACAGTTTTGAAAGATATTAAGTTTAAGATAGTCAAAACAGTCCGTGAATAAGACTCAACTTTTCTGATGAAAGCTGTTGTTTGAGTTTAGTTAAGTTTTTGGTGTTTTAACTTGTATTCCCCCCCTAAAACTTGAAGAAATCATGAAAATGTAGAGGTATGAACTCACCTTGTCTGATTTCAGTAGATGGATAATGAAGAAAAGGAGTTTCCAAGTCAAGAACACTTGGGAGATGCTTGAAGATTCGAAGATCTAACAACCATATGACGATATTTGTGTAAGGAACCCGTGATTTGAGTGAAGAAGTGTAAGGAAATCAAGTGTGGGAAGAGATTTACTTACCAAGGTGTATGAGAAGCCTTAGAACTCCTGGAGAACTCGAGGATTTGGAGAGGAGAGTGAGAGAGAAAAATGTTTGCTCTTTGGTGGAAAGTGAGTGAAATGGGAGGAGAGAGGAGATTTTCAGCCTTTGGTGAACCTTTACAGCTGGAGGAGGGGTGTCAAAGGACAAATAGTTGACTAGGTAGGGGGAATAGTGACTGAGGGTTGTACCATGAAGGTATGGGGGAGGTTGCTTGTGTCTTACTCTAGATAAAGTCAACACTCTACCCCAAAATCTAATTTAATAGATTTTATTGTTGGACAAGGATTTCTCCCAAAAATATGATTAAAAATGAATATTTAGGGTTTATTATGTTAAAATACGAGTTTGGGTGAAAATCCCGCAATAAAATCACGAAAAACGAGCTTAAAACGAAGTTTGGGTAAAAAACCGGCAATATGGACTGAACCTGCAAGGTTCGGCTCTAAGGGAGTGAGAACCGAGAGAAGAGAAAGAAGGAACCGAGATTAGAGAAGAGGACCGATGGTGCGAGGGGGGAGGGACGGAAGGTCCGAGGTTCGGTTCGGTCTGCTGAGCTTCGGTCCGAGAGGGTGTAGTTCGCTTCTGACACCTTCGCTTCTGACAAGTTCGGTTCCTAAGAGGTTCGGCTCCTTAAGAGGGTTCGGCTCCTTAAGAGTGTTCGGCTTCTTAAGACTGTTTTTCGCGTAGACTTCCGTTTTCGAGCGGTTTTCGAGTAAATCGAGGGCCGGGATGCCCCGAGTGATTATAAGAAGTTGAGAGAGATTTTGAGAGAGATTTGGGAGAGATTTGAGATACTTGGAGAGATTTGACATACTTGGAGAGATTTGGGAGAGATTTCACATACTTGGAGAGATTTCTCATACAGAGAGAGATTTGGGAGAGATTTCACATACTTGGAGAGATTTCTCATACAGAGAGACATTTGGGAGAAATTTCACATACTTGGAGAGATTTCTCATACAAAGAGAGATTTCACATACTTGGAGAGATTTCTCATACAGAAAGAGATTTGGGAGAGATTTCACATACTTGGAGAGATTTCTCATACAGAGAGAGATTTCACATACTTGGAGAGATTTCTCATATAGAGAGAGATTTGGGATAGATTTCACATACTTGGAGACATTTCTCATACAGAGAGAGATTTAGGAGAGATTTCACATACTTGGAGAGATTTCTCATACAGAGAGAGATTTGGGAGAGATGGAGTGAAAGAGGTTGAGAGAGACTTCGTTTGCGACTTTTTTAAGTGTTTGGCTTCGTAACGCAAGGTTCTTACACTCTGTTAAGCCTTATTATGAATGTTATACGCTCCCGAGGGGTATGGAATAATGTTTTATCAAGTAGATTCATCACTTACCCTGATTAGGGTTTAGAATTTCCGAACACGAGAAAACTCTAAGTGATACTTTGTATTAAGATTGCGAGTAGTGCAATAAGAATCATAATGGAAACCCTAATATACAAGGGTTAGATGAGTTGACCGGTTTGACTTGTTGACTTTGGTTGACTTTGACTTGACCAAAAATTGACGGTTGTCACATCATCCCCCCGTTAGAAAGAATTTCGTCCCGAAATTAGCACTTTGACCGGGACTTCGAGAGTTGGGGAAAGATGTGGGAACTTTTCGTAGTACAAGAAATTGATATGGTGGGGACCAATCCGCCTGGTGTTAAATGATGACCTTGGAATTTCTTATTGTAACTTGAGCTGAGTCGATTTGAAAGGAGTTATTGTTTTGGAATGATAGTGTGTTCTACGTGTGCCTTTATGCTCTCCGCCTTATCCTTGTTGTTACCACTATGAATATTTTATAATGTAGTTAGTGAGTACTAGTATTACGAATGCTTCAACAATTTGTGATGAAATTTGCAATATAAGTCCTACCAGATCTTTTATAATTGCTTGGTGTAAACTAATCGTATATCATTAAGATTTCAAGGGCATTCGGATGAGTGACCTCGCCTTAAGCCCACAACCAAACAAGGAACAGGAAATAAGGCGGAATTACATATTCTAAGTCCATAGAATCTTAATGATATATGACCATAATGTTTACACTAGCCATCATAGATTCACTAGTAAAAACCCTGTGTTTTTATATAGGAGATAGGACTTATTCGGGTTTTGCCGTGTTCTCGAGATGCTTTCAGCCTTTCTCAAATTTGTACTAAGTCATAAGTGATAGCTTCTCCTCGGAGCGCTGCATAGGGTCTGCTTTAGTGTTTCTCGTTTGATTAGATCGGTAGGGAACATATGGGTTCGGTTTACACGATTAGACTTATTCGGATGATAGGACGTTCACTCGCCCTCCTGGGTAGCCTTGTCCCGAAGTTCGTGGTAGGACTCGTACCTGGTCCATCTATCATTAACTTGCGCATATAGGTCATATGTACTTAAGGTTGGCAAGACAGTTGGATGGGTGACTCTGCCCCAAGTCCACAACCAGACAAGGAACAGGAAGTAGGGCGGAAACACACATCCAATGTCCGTAGAATCCTAATTATACATTATCCTCGCGTATACACTTAGTAGTGATAGACTAACCGTATTCGTCCCAAGCTTCTGTGCTTGAACCTTATCTGCTGCATGCGTGACATTCCTGAAGGGTCTTCTGGAAATACTTGTGGTAAGGTTTCGGAAGGTATAATACTCATCTGGTGAGTGTTTTGGGGTTTCGCAGCGAGAGATGACCCGGAGGTCCATGTCGGATTTGTGTTTATGAGAGACGAAGGTTTTCGATATTCAGTGGGTTAGGTGAAGGGTCCTTTCGTAGCCGTTTAATCTGGAAGGTGAGTACTATACTAATCGAAATTGAATGATGACAACAGTATCTTTTTAGGTAAAACATGTGTTAAGCTGTATTCGCAAGAAATGTTCGTTAGAGTGATAGAGCATCTTGTGTTTCTTTTCAGTGTGTTCCGTTTTGATTGATGTTATTATTACTGCAGATGATTCATACCACAGCAGCTAGCACAGGTAGTGAGTGTGTTCTGATAGCTAGTAATGTTACTTTATATCATGATCCCCGACAAGTCACTCTATGATCGAGCGGTATATGTAAGTTGCATGTAATTTGATATTGGTGAAATCGTCGAGTGAGTGGCTCCACCCTAACCCCACTACTAGACATGGAACAGGAGTCAAGACGGAATTATTCGCTTTAAGTCTTTAGTATTTTGATTATAATTAACCCCGATGTAGGCACAAAGTCGTCACAGCTCACCGGTAATGATCCTAAGGTCATATATGAGTGTTTTTGATTTGATCTGAACGAGAGAGTATTTTAACTACTTTTTGAAAGACGGTAATTTTAGCAACATACCAAATTCATTACAAACATATGGTACTCAAACATTTTTGTCGTTGGAAACATTACAAAAGTCCTAATAGGGTTCCCTTGTTGCTCCTGTTAGTTTGTTCGTCACACTCCTCCTGCTCCCCCGTCATTCTTCTCAGTTGGACAATCTCTTTTGAAGTGTCCCTTTTCACCGCATAGGTAGCATACTGGGCCTACCCTAGTGTTGGTGGTTGAAGCGAGGTGCTGGGTCTGGTTTCTGCTGAAACGGGCAGTATGTCCGTTCTCGTTGCAGTTTTTACAGTGCATCACCCGACAAACCCCATTGTGATGGAAGCCACACTTGTTACACTTTGGGAATGATCCATTATATGGTCTGGCTGGTGCTTGGGTGACAGACCTTGTGGCTAGTGCCGAGGCATGTGTCGTGACTGCTGTTGTAATGGTAGGGGTGGCCATGGGTTGTTGTCTTTTAGCGAATCTTTGAGATAGGTTGCACTCCTTTTTGTTCCAAAACTTTCGTTTATTACTCTTAGGTTTGTGGTCGGAGGTGTCTTTGTTGGTAGACACTCACTGGTGTCCCTTATTGTTGTAGCAATTAGTATTTCCGACATCGCTTCCACCTCCGTTGGCATTGTTAGCATTGATTTGCGCCATGGCGGCTGTCACGGCTGCCGTGACTGCAGCTTGAAAAGTAGCAGAGTCTATTTGCAGGGTTGGCGCCTTGCTAGTTGGTTGGTTGTCTCTTGGTGAAGACATAGTTATGTTTCATGATGAAAAACGACTTCGTGAGTGGGGATGATTATCTCAAGTGCATTCTTACGATTTATATTCATATATATAAATTTTGCACATTGCTGTACTATTCTTAGTGTTTCTGCTAAACACTCCTGAGATGGAGTTACGGAAATGGGTAGAAGTAGGTTTTGTACGAATGTTAAATTTACTCATTCTAGTTACTATCCTTGCCCAACACACTTAGCTGAGGAGTTTTGATGGGATCCGGTGCATTAGTGCTGGTATGATCGCACCCTATAGGTCTACGGAGAAGGCACCTTTCAACCAAAATGTTTAAAGGTGAGATGATAATGAGTTTTTAGAATGGCTATACGTCGCGAGTTTTCTAACTAAGTTTATCTTAGTTCAAATTGTAACGTATTCCGGTGTTTATGGTGTTCTGAAAGCAATTCATAATGAAAGTCTATATATAATAAACCCATGTATTTTAGTAGTTCTGTATCCAAGTGAAACCTTGTAATTTGATCCAAGCTAGGTCCTACTTACGACCAATTGATGTATGCTTAGTTATATAATTAAGACTAAATAGACCTTCGAGTCTATTAGGTATGTCCTAAGCCCATCTTGTTAATATGATTCTAGTAATTATGGTTTCAGAGAAAATTTTTGATCTTGATGCAGGTCTACCTCACATCCATGCGAGGAAAAGTTTTGAGAGCAAATAGATCCCCCGATTATTATAACCGCTTAAATCACAGTGTTGAGCTTACACATAGAATAGAGTAGTACCAACGCATACTCATGAACCTAATCTACCAGGTCTTGTGAGCAGTATGAAATCTACTCACGACGATCCGTCCCTTGCGATGCCTGAGGCAAAGTCGATGCACCTTGCAGCTCTGCCAATCGACGCTTGGCTGCAACCATTCTCTCTTCGAGTGTCGTGTGTCTACCCTGTTACTCTTTTTCCTCTGCCCGAGCGGCGATAAGGTCCTAAAAAAAGTTGGTTTCTGAAATAGCAGTCTCTTTCCAAGTCTCGGGTACGTGAGATGGTAGGGTCTGTAGTAGCGCGCAGTTTCTGAACTCGGTTTGCAGTCTCCCTGTTTTAATCCCCGATGTTCGCGATCTGCCGGGTCTTCGCCGGGAGGGCTCTGTCAGTCGGTCCCCCGTGGTTGAGGTCATAGCAAACTCGTTGGTCCCCAAATGGTGATTGCTGTCATTGCTGTCGACTCCAACCCTCGATCACGATTGCCCAACGGGGCACAGGTCCGATGTAGTCGAAACGATTCGCGGGAACCCTGGCTATGCATGGAGGGTTCATTACCTCCAGTTCCTCTTCTGATTCTTCTCATAACCATCCACCATTTCCCTAGTTGGGAAAGTAGGGGTCGCCTGGTAAGTAGAATCTTGCTATGTTATACATGCGAGAATAGGAGGGGTAGAAGAGATAATTAATAGACGTCTAATCCTATAATTACTTATAGGGGGTGATCCTTATTAGTCACGTCTATAATCATATAGTGCATACCAGTTATACATAATCTGAGATAGAATAGACCTTCGAATAAATGACTCTACTCTAAGTCCACAACCAAACAAGGAACATGAAATAAAGCAATAGTCATAGATTCTGGGTCTATAATATCTTTAATTATGTATAACCTTAGCGTATGCACTCAGTCATTATAGACCTACTAATAGGGATCTTTAGTTTTCACATAAGTTGGTTATAGTATCACCAAATACTCCTATAGTATTTTAATGTTTGTCTTATGTTTTCGATGTTTCTTTGTAGATAGAATTGGTAAGTTTTTAGACTTGTTGCAACACCACAATCATTCCCGGGCATATGCTAATCACTTCTGGGTTAAACATAGTTGATCAGGCTATGTCATTCCCAGACCTGACTATACATCCCCAAGCCTACTTGTGCCGTTCAACAATCACCACTTTTGTTTTGTTCTAGAATGATGCTGACCTTAGTATGTATGCATGCATGTATACTTTTAACAAGAAACTATTTATTTCTAAAAGTATAGTCTTTTGAAAATGTTTAATCAGAGACTTTAGTCCCAATGCATTTATAGTCTGTATATCTTATGTGGTTCGATATACTTAGTTCACTATAAACAATGCTCTGATACCAATCTGTCACACCCCCAAACCAAGGATGGCGGAAACGTCCGGGGGTGGAGGACTTCATGTATAGTATCACAACAACGAGTATAATAGTGCTCAAAGTAAATACAACCATCATAAATATAATTGAAAATGTTACACCATAGTATATGTTTACGTGTTTCAAAATCAATTACATTATGATGACAAAATGAACTGTTTGACAATTTAACGTCCCATCCTCAAAATGCTGTTGGTTTCCTGTTTCACTGATTTCCTGAGAATACAAGTAGTTTTGAAAAAGTGTCAACAATTAAGTTGGTGAGTTCATAAGAGTTTTGTTTGAGGAAAAAGCCGTTTTCCTTGTAAATACGATAGAGTATGATTCCAGAAAATTCAATATTTTCCTTATAAAAGTCATGTAGTCCTAAATCCCACGACCGAGAATATGTGTGTGTTTTGTACTTATAATGTTCATAATGGTAATGTGTTTCCAAAGAAAATCCAATATTTTCCTTATAAAAGTCATGTAGTCATGAATGTCAAGACCGAAATGTACAAGTATTTTTCCATACTTAAAGTAACTCATGCAAGTTTAAATCGACATAAACTCGTTTAATTTAGAAGTAAAACCCCTTTTTAAAGTAGAATTTTCCCTGTAACTTGAAAGATTGTTAACTCCCTATGTGAGTTGCTATAACCATACTATGACGAGAAATAACCTGCACAACGTTTTTCAGACGTTAAGATACTATGACTCTTGTCACCCGCAGACCTGCCGGTCCGGCTGTAGCTAGCAGCGAGGTGTGGGGTGTCAATCCCAATATAGATCTATACACAATTATCATGCTCTCCCTACAAGAGACGCTGGTTATAACTTATAAGGATTTAGAATCCCGCACTCGAACGTACGGGGAGAGAATTGCCTCACAACTTAAATTAACTAGTTTACACATAGTTTGATATTAAAACCTCTTCCGTGGAGGAAGTAAAATCACCTTTTATGAATAAATTAGTGATGTGAAATCCTTAAACTATTACTATTATAGTTTATCACGTAGTATATGAAAAATCCATTTGTCTTGAGAGTAAAACCTTTTTCATGTAGTAAAAATCCATAAACTATGCTTATTGTAGTTTATTATATGTGTTCGAAATGAATGAGTAAACCTTATTATGAATGACTAAATTTCAGTTTATGATGATAAACTAACAAGAAAATACATTCAATAATTAGAACTTATTGTTATACACTTTGCTCGACATACTACAAAGTGTTATGAAAGTTGTAAGCTGTTAACTAGTTTTTAACCTTTCAGCACTGTTTTAGAAAAATCATAGAAAAATCATACGAAGTCGAAAACCGAATCCGTAAATTCTGAGAGTTCCCAAAATGTGTCTAGTTTATTCATAATTTGTATTATGATTTTTAGAAGTCTTTAACTCGTGTTAAAATGTTCATATTCACAGACTGGTCCGAATTCGTTTATGAAATGATACACAGTTTTGTAAAAATCACCATAAATTGTAGAAAAATCGTATGGAGATGTGCAAGTAGTCATTTTAAAAGTATGAAGCTGAACTATTTGCATATTAAACAGTTTTGAAAGATATTAAGTTTAAGATAGTCAAAACAGTCCGTGAATAAGACTCAACTTTTCTGATGAAAACTGTTGTTTGAGTTTAGTTAAGTTTTTAGTGTTTTAACTTGTATTCCCCCCCTAAAACTTGAAGAAATCATGAAAATGTAGGGGTATGAACTCACCTTGTGTGATTTTAGTAGATGGATAATGAAGAAAAGGATTTTCCAAGTCAAGAACACTTGGGAGATGCTTGAAGATTCGAAGATCTAACAACCATATGACGATATTTGTGTAAGGAACCCGTGATTTGAGTGAAGAAGTGTAAGGAAATCAAGTGTGGGAAGAGATTTACTTACCAAGGTGTATGAGAAGCCTTAGAACTCCTGGAGAACTCGAGGATTTGGAGATGAGAGTGAGAGAGAAAAGTGTTTGCTCTTTGGTGGAAAGTGAGTGAAATGGGAGGAGAGAGGAGATTTTCAGCCTTTGGTGAACCTTTACAGCTGGAGGAGGGGTGTCAAAGGACAAATAGTTGACTAGGTAGGGGGAATAGTGACTGAGGGTTGTACCATGAAGGTATGGGGGAGGTTGCTTGTGTCTTACTTTAGATAAAGTCAACACTCTACCCCAAAATCTAATTTAATAGATTTTATTGTTGGACAAGGATTTCCCCCAAAAATATGATTAAAAATGAATATTTAGGGTTTATTATGTTAAAATACGAGTTTGGGTGAAAATCCCGCGTTAAAATCACGAAAAACGAGCTTAAAACGGAGTTTGAGTCAAAAACCGGCAATATGGACCGAACGTGCGAGGTTCGGCTCTAGGGGAGTGAGAACCGAGAGAAGGGAAGGAAGGAACCGAGAGTAGAGAAGAGGACCGAAGGTGCGAAGGGGGAGAGACCGAAGGTCCGAGGTTCGGTTCGGTCTGCTGAGCTTCGGTCCGAGAGGGTGTAGTTCGCTTCTGACACCTTCGATTCTGACACCTTCGGTTCCTAAGAGGTTCGGCTCCTTAAGAGGATTCGAATCCTTAAGAGGTTTCGGCTCCTTAAGACTGTTTTTCGCGTAGACTTCCGTTTTCGAGCTGTTTTCGACTAAATCGAGTGTCGGGATGCCCCGAGTGATTATAAGAAGTTGAGAGAGATTTTGAGAGAGATTTGGGAGAGATTTGACATACTTGGAGAGATTTGACATACTTGGAGAGATTTGGGAGAGATTTCACATACTTGGAGAGATTTCTCATACAGAGAGAGATTTGGGAGAGATTTCACATACTTGGAGAGATTTCTCATACATAGAGAGATTTGGGAGAGATTTCACATACATGGAGAGATTTCTCATACAGAGAGAGATTTGGGAGAGATTTCACATACTTGGAGAGATTTCTCATATAGAGAGAGATTTGGGAGAGATTTCACATACTTGGAGAGATTTCTCATACAAAGAGAGATTTAGGAGAGATTTCACATACTTGGAGAGATTTCTCATACAGAGAGAGATTTGGGAGAGATTTCACATACTTGGAGAGATTTCTCATACGTAGAGAGATTTGGGAGAGATTTCACATACTTGGAGAGATTTCTCATACAGAGAGAGATTTGGGAGAGATTTCACATACTTGGAGACATTTCTCATACAGAGAGAGATTTGGGAGAGATTTCACATACTTGGAGAGATTTCTCATACAGAGAGAGATTTGGGAGAGATAGAGTGAAAGAGGTTGAAAGAGACTTCGTTTGCCACCTTTTTAAGTGTTTGGCTTCGTAACGCAAGGTTCTTACACTTTGTTAAGCCTTATTATGAATGTTATACGCTCCCGAGGGGTATGGAATAATGTTTTATCGAGTAGATTCATCACTTACCCTGATTAGGGTTTAGAATTTCCGAACACATGAAAACTCTAAGTGATACTTTGTATTAAGATTGCGAGTAGTGCAATAAGAATCATAATGGAAACCCTAATATACAAGGGTTAGATGAGTTGACCGGTTTGACTTGTTGACTTTGGTTGACTTTGACTTTACCAAAAATTGACGGTTGTCACACAAAATTCATAAAAGAAGTCCGAAACACTACATTCCCGTTTTACCCTTGACTCCAAAGTGAAAACCGAGCTATTGGGTCACATACCCACATTACCCCCATCCAAATGGGCCTAAATCGTACCTTTATAAAGGCCCTAATCCTTATGATGACCGTTCTTCGGCTACCGCCTCGAATTAAGACTTAATTCGAAACAAGGCGTTACACCTCTCCCCCACTTAAATTTGATTTTGTCCTCGAAATCGTTTCTTACCGATCTTGGCAACCCGAAATCCCGAGGGGTACATTCACAACCATAACTTATGAAAATATTTTAGGGAGGCTAACTCCACAGAAAATTCCAACCCGAAGAAAATAATTTCATAATCCCACGCAGCCAATCAACCCTACTTCACCTGAAAACCTGCGATCCGGAAACTTGAATTTGGCCTGTTCCCTCACAGACCGCCAATACTAACGATTGCTAATTCCATTCCCTTTATTCCCTAAACGGACTACTCAACCCTGGAAACCTAAGGTCCCTACCAGAGTACGGAACCACCAATCATAATTTACTACCGAGAACTCTTTACTGGACAAACGAGTTTCGATAATCCTTCCAGAGTAAGCTAATTCTGATGGCAGGATTGTTGGGTTTTGAGCATTCTAACACTCGTATGGTGTACATGCAACCCTAGAAACCTTGGATCTATGTTTTACCAAGATACATGCAAATTTGCTTTTCCAAGGTTCTTAACCTAACTAGCATGGCATGGGGAACTTTGAAACATAATAAGTTAGTAGAGTTACTTACCTTTTAGTTGTGGTTGATTGCTTGGAGTTTGAGAGCCTAGCACCAATAATGTGGATGCCTCAAATGGAAGTCACAAATCACCACAAACCTTGGAAACTTGAGAGAATAGTAGAACACTTCTAGAAATCGGCCACCCTTAGTTCTCACACACAAACTAGTGCAATTTCAAGTGCCAAATATAGTGTGGTGGATTAGGGTTACATCCATGTAAACCCTAATACCCATGACCTTTCATTTCCATGAGATCCATGAGTTAAAGCTCCATGGACTATCCATGGACTTACCATGCTAGCCTAGCCCATTCTCAATAAGCATTAGCCCACACTATATAAATACAAGAGCCCATATTTAATTAGTCACACTTTTGATCACTAAATTAATTCTAGATTAATTTTTAGATCAATACTAATTAAATAATATGATTTCATATTAATATATTAGAACTTATAATATATTAATAAATCATAACTTATACTATTCTCAAAAGATTATCCATATAAATTGTTCGGGTTAAGTGCAACCCAAATGGACCATGCCAGGTCGGGTCAAGTACATCTCAAAATATAGTTATGGACTTAGACACCTTATCCAACAGTCTCCCACTTGGATAAGTCTAATAACTATTGTTGCAATTATGACTTCAGGAACCGACCGACAATCGTAGCTCTTAAAACTCAGTTGAACTATGAAGCGCCATTTTAGATAAGGGATCATACAATCCTCTGTTCTAGATATCAGTCGGACAAATACATGGAACAATGTCTTACTTATTGTCCAGCAGTTTGTTTCCCGATTTCCGATTTGTTTGACATAGAACTTGATTGAACACATCAATTTACTTCTGAACGGGCCCGGTACATGGGTCAACACAAAATCATCGAGGGGCCCAGATATCGCTTCTAATCCAAGAAGGAACAGATAAACTTCGACTCATATGCTTGTTCTACTACTTGTTAAATCATACACAAAGTCACGTTTTATAACATTGAGTTACTAATGCGTTTTCGTACAATCAATGCATGAACAACTCGTAGGCAACAACTCATATCTCTAGGTTTGAAGACTTATATGATATTACCGTCTCACGATCACTCGAGATAAATTCCATGAAGTGATACAAGTGAGCGTGGGTTGAATCCAATACTCAGAACTTATGAGCACTCATGAGTGTTGTAGCAACACTTTGCTATGTCCAACATCTTAGACATCTACAAGCCAACTCATGACAGTCTTGATTCATATCTACTTCCAACATATGACCGACTGTGGAGAATTTGAATAATATGAAACACCATAACATAATTATTCTGGAAGTCAAAACATGCAAAATGAAATGATAGTAAACTATTGACAAAAGATAGCAACACTTTACTCATAAATAAACAACAACTTTTATTCATCATCAAATGTCAATTACACTTTACACATTTAAAAAAAACCTATCTAATTACTAAAACTAATATCATCCTTCAGCCCTATGCGCCTCGCATGCTGGAGATGCTTAACCCTACTCAGTCCCTTCGTGAGGGGATCTGCTGGTTTCTCATCCAATGATACCCTCTTTGCCACGAGGAGTCCTTCTTCTATTCGATGTATGATAAAGTGATATTTTCTGTCAATGTGTCTGGATCTGCCTTGATCTCTCGGTTCCTTGGCTAAGGCAACCGCACTATTGCAGTAACAGAAAATCTCCATAGGCTCCTTTATAGTAGGTACAACCCCAAGGTCTCCAATGAAGTTCTTTAGCCATATAGCCTCTTTTGCTGCCTCGCTTGCCGCTATATACTCTGATTCGCAAGTTGAATCAGCCACTGTCTCCTGCTTGGAACTTTTCCAAGAAATTGCTCCTCCGTTTAAGGTAAAGAACCAGCCTGACTGAGAGCGGAAATTATCCTTATCAGTCTGGAAGCTAGCATCACTATACCCTACTACTCTCAAGTTATCACTCCCACCGAGGGTAAGGACCCAGTCCTTAGTCGTCCGCAGGTACTTGAGAATGTTCTTTACCGCAGTCCAGTGATCCTTGCCAGGATTCCCCTGATATCTGCTGACCATGCTCAATGCAAAGGCCACATCAGGACGAGTACAAGTCATAGCATACATGATCGAGCCTACAGCGGAAGCATTCAGAACTCGACTCATCTCTGCTATCTCAGACTCTGTACTCGGGCTCTAAGTCTTACTCAGTCTGGCGTTACTCTAGATCGGTAACTCACCTTTCTTGGAGTACTGCATGTTGAACCTTTTCAACACTTTATCCACATAGGTGCTCTGACTAAGGTTGTGTTTGATACCGTCTGACTGGGTCTGTGTCAGACATATGGGCTGACTCGGTCAGACAATGGCTGTTTGATGATATGCTTTCTCGGTCAGCCGTCTGGCCCAAATGTCTTACCCGGTCAGCTTTGTAACATATGCTGACTGGGAATAAGGACACTCCTACCCCTCTGTTTCTTTCTGCCCTCGTTACCCTCTTCAATCGTAACCGAAAAAAGCGTAGCGCACAAAAATCGCCGCCTCCTCCATCGACAGGTCACCGTTCATCTCGTCGGTCGCTGCCATCTAGCGGCCGTCTCGCCACCATGTCGTCGGCTAAAGAGAAGTCGCCATCTCCGATCAATTTCTCTCGCTTTCCCTGACATTCACGATTCATCAAAAACAGGTAAATCTTCTCCTTTTATGCTAATAATGTTTGAAATCAGAATCGGTTATCTTTGATGTTATGCAATCTGATGTATAATGCATAAAATTAGAATCCTATTTGCTCTAATAAGTGTGAAATTGAAATTAAAAATTAATTACCTGTATTAATTTCTAGCTTTCCCTTTCTTGTTAATAATTTTTGAAACCAGAATCGGTTATGCTTGAGCGCTAGGCTTTTCTTTCTTGTCTGCCATTGTTGTTCACAAAGTTGCAGCTTTCCCTGTATCAAATTGCATAGAAACAACTATGATTTGCATTAAAGAATTAAGCTCCCAGATGGAACCCATCCTTCTTGTGTGATTTTAATAATATTGTTCAAGGTGAAAACGAAGAATATGTTCGCTTTGAACAAGATGGAAGTAATGCATATCTTGTAAAAAAAAGATGAAGGTTCACAAGATCAATTTGGAATTTATGAATCTTTGGAAAATCTAGATAAAGAAGAAATGAACAAGAACAATAATTCCAACCATTCAAAGGGATCATTCTAGGGGCAGTTTGGGAATAAATTGCATGGTATAGAAAATATTAATGCTTCAGATTTCGTGACCACACCTGCCACTGATTCTGTTTTTGTCCCAACATCAAGACAGCAACACTGTTCACATTTTCAGCCTCATGCTGTCACGTTCATAGTCACCTTGAACAATAATTTGATGTTGAAACGACTGTGAGTAAAAAATGAAGTTTTAAATATATAACTCTATCGTAGTAGATTGCTATTATTGTTTTGAGTTGTTGCCTTTTTTGTGAAATCAGAAATCAAAAATTGGACATTAAATTATTATGTTATTTTAAATTTCATTATGTTTTTATTTGGATATTAAATGATTTATGTTTAATTTACATTTTGTATGATATTTTTTATTTGTGTGTAATTTACGTTTTGTATGACAATATGTATGTTTTTATAATTATTCAGCAACGTAATCCATCACTATATATAACAACAGGGTAAAATGGTCATTTTTCATCACTCAGCACATTCAGTTAGATGTATAATCAAACAACAGGATTTCTTACTCAGTCAAGATTTCTTACCCAGACACACATTTCCCAGTCAGCACTTTCTCAGTCAGCAACTATGAAACGGGGCCTAAGTCTAATTAGTCTTTTACTCCTGTCTCTCAAAATCCTTATCCCTAGGATATAGGCAGCTTCTCCAAGGTCCTTCATAGAGAAACACTTCCCAAGCCAGGACTTCACTTCCTGCAGAGTTGGGATGTCATTTCCTATGAGTAGTATGTCATCCACATACAATACCAAAAAGCTGACTATACTCCCACTAGCCTTGACATATACACATGAATCATCTTCGCTCCTCCAAAAGCCAAACTCTTTGACTTTCTCATCGAAACAAAGATTCCATCTGCGATGTGCTTGTTTCAATCCATAGATGGATTTCTCAAGCTTACACACTTTATTAGGGTACTCTGCGCTGACAAAACCCTCTGGCTGGATCATGTAAACATCCTCAGCCAACTTTCCATTAAAGAAAGCGGTTGTGACATCCATTTGCCATATTTCATAGTCATGAAATGCAGCAATGGCTAGCATAACCCTAATAGACTTAATCTTCGCTACTGGTGAAAAGGCCTCAGCATAATAAACTCCCGGAGTTTGAGAAAAGCCCTTTGCAACCAGTCGCGCCTTATAAGTGTGTACATTACCATCCATGTCGGTCTTCATCTTGAAGATCCATTTGCACCCGACTGTCTTACGACCTGGTACATTGTCAACCAAGTTCCAAACTTGATTGTCATACATGGACTGTATCTCGCTCTCCATAGCCTCTTTCCATTCAGCAGCCTCAGGGCCGGTCATGGCTTCCGTGTAGCTGTTAGGTTCATCCAGACTTACCAGTGTGCTGTCACAGATAAGTGCATCACCTTCCGCAGTAATATGGAAACCATAATAATGCTCAGGTGCATTCCTAACTCTCGTGGAACGCCTCAGAGGTACAGACTCATCTGTCGGATCAACATGAGTTTCCTCCTCAGGTTGATTGCTAGGGTTTGAGGTTCCTTCACCACTTGAATCTTGAATTTCTTCAAGGTCAATTTGCCTCCCACTGTTTCCTTGGCTCATGAACTCTCTCTAGCGAAAGACTCATCTCCTTGATACAAAGACCACATTATCACTGGGTCTGTAGAAGAGGTAACCAAAGGATCGCAGTGGGTAGCCAATGAAAATACACCTCTCACTTCGAGGTTTGAGCTTATCGTGAGTCTCGCACCTCACAAAAGCCTCGCAACCCCAAATCTTGATGTGGTCTAGATTTGGAACTTTTCCAGTCCACATCTCATGAGGTGTTTTGGCAACCTTTTTGGTAGGGACTAGATTAAGGATATGTGCGGCAGTTTCTAAGGCATACCCCCAAAATGAGATTGGTAGCGAAGCTCGACTCATCATGGAACAAATCATATCCAACAAGGTTCGATTGCTCCTCTCAGCCACACCATTCAACTATGGTGTCCTGGGAGGTGTCAATTGTGAGACAATCCCACATTCCTTAAGATAGTCAAGGAACTATGTACTAAGATACTCACCACCTCGATTGGATCGAAGCATCTTAATGTTCCTACCCAACTGATTCTCCACTTCCTGTTTAAACTCCTTGAACTTTTCAAAGGTTTCTGACTTATGCTCGATTAAGTAGACATATCCATATCTACTATAATCATCAGTAAAAGTCACATAAAAGCGGTTAACATCTCTTGTGGCGGTTCTGAAGGGTCCACACACATCAGTATGTATGAGGTCCCACAAACCCTCACCCCTAGCACACGAACCAGTGAAGGGTGACTTTGTTATTTTCCCAAGAAAACAAGATTCACAACTATCATCCGACTTTAGGTCAAATGACTCCAAGACTCCATCCTTTTGGAGTTGGCCTATGCGTTTCTTGCTTACATGTCCAAGACGACAATGCCATAATGATGATTTATCCAAGCTAGTGGAAGAATCGATACACAATACATTATTACCTAGGTTATCAACAACCGACACAGTTTCATACACACCATCACAAGGTAATGCTTTAAAATAAAGAACATTATTAAAGAAAGCATTAATACCACCACATTCATTATCAAACGAAAAGGTAAAACCTTGTTTGTACAAACCATGAAAGGAAATGATATTTCTCGCCATTTCAGACGAGTAACAACACTTATTCAAATCTAACACTAACCCACTACTTAGCAACAAAGAATAAACTCCAATCTTGGTGATAGGTGAAGCTTTCCTATTCCCTATGATCAAGTTTATCTTCCCATGCTCCACATTCTCACTTCTTCTTAGTCCCTGCAAATTACAACATATGTGAATACCACAACCAGTATCAAGGACCCAAGAATTAGAATGGGGTGAGTTATTAGACAATATATTGTAAATACCTGCATGGTTGGGTTTTACTTTCCCATCCTTAACATCTTGCAGGTACTTTGGGCAGTTTTGCTTCCAGTGTGACTTTTCATGGCAATAGAAGCATTCAGCCTCTTTAGGGTTGGCAGAAGGAGTGACAAAACCTTTCTTGGTTCCACTTGAAGAGGAGCTTTCAAGGGACTTTCCCTTGGTACCCTTCGAAGGGTTCTTCCTCTTCTTCCATTTGCCTTGCCCGATTGCCAAGATAGGGGTCGCGGTAGGAGTAGGAGTGGTAACAACCGATTTACCCTTAAGACCACTTTCGGTGGTCTTCAAGAGTCCTTGAAGTTTGCTGAGTGTTACTTCCTCCTTGTTCATGTGGTATGTCATTTGGAATTGATCATAACACGAAGGTAAGGAGTGCAAAATGATATCAATTGCCAACTCTTCGGGGAAGTTCACATTTAGTTTCTGCAAACGGTCCATATACCGTTGCATTTTCTGCATGTGGCCCGTGATGGATTCACCATACTTCATCCGGGTTGTTATCATGGAGGAGATGATTTCATACCGCTCTTGACGAGCACTCTGATGGTAGTGGTCCATCAAGTCCTGATGCATCTCAAATGGGTAATAGTCCTCATAGGACTTTTAGAGCTCGGCTGTCATTATGGCCAACATGATACATGCCACCTTAGTGGCATCTCTCTCATGTGCCTGGTATTCAGCGATCTCCTCAGGAGTAGCAGACGACTCATCAAGTTCCTTAAGCTCCTTGTCGAGAACATATTCCTTGTTCTCATACCGAGTGACCATCCTGATGTTCCTGATACAATCCATAAAGTTGGATCCATCGAAGATGACTCTCACACAAAGGTTCATGAGAGAGAAGGAGCCGGTAGGGTTTGAGCCAGAAGCAGCATTGTTGGAAGACATCTGAAAAGAAGAAAGGTCATGTTTAGATTAGATATAAAGATAGTCCTTAATAAAACACCCAAATGTAATATTAAGGCTAGGACCCAACACAATATTTTATAACTTAGAAGAGGGATGCCGTAATCCAAGCTGTAAAATATTTGAAGGTAGGTGAATGACGATTCACCAATTTCCACCATGAAAAATGAAATAAATTATTACGTTTTAATTGGTTTTGAAACTCCTAGATTATTTGAGATTCATTGAACTTTTCAATGGCATGTTTTAATCTCGAGTGTGCCCTTCAAGTTTTGTGACTGGGATGCCGAGGATCACAAAACAAGCTGTGAAGTAACCATGCAAATTACTTGGTACTCTTAATGTTTATCACTCAATCGATGTTCCGGTTAAGCACACACGCTCCACCAACCTATGATAAACCTTAAGCCACCCTTTTCCTACCTTGTTAAGTCCAAGTTAGTGTGCCGGTTAACCACACACGCTCCACTAACGACATAAGCAAAGTGCAAAGTGTAATTTCATGGGTTAGCACCTTATTCACATTTTCCTAAAGTAACTAAGATTGGGAATTTATAAAAACATTTAGTTACTTTACATTCATCACACTTTTAATGAGAATTTAAAGTCATTGTCCTACTCGTTCGGCTAACGACCCTCCACCAGTCAAGGAAGCGGTGGGTGAGAGTGGACACCTATTAAGCTGCCATTTTATAGGCAACAACCTTATACCCCCCTTATAGACCGGCTTCGTGAATGAGGCCTACTAACAGTAAAACGACTTGTTCTTATACATATATAATTATTATGAAACGTATAATATTATAAAGTATAAGGGTTGAATTTTAACTTTTAAAATTCTAGGGGTTGGAACTAAAGTTTACTAAAATGTGTGAGACTTTACATGTTCCAAAACTTGAGGGCAAATTTTGTAACTTTCAATACTTTTCATCTTGCATAACTTATGAGTTAATGGTTTATTAAAATGAGAGACTTTTCATTTTATGTAACCTATGTGTTTCTTTAATGGACTTTAAAAGAGTGACTTTTGGTAATCCATAACTTGAGGACAAATTATGGATTCCATTAAAACACATCAAGATCAAGAATTAAACTACCAAGCATGTTGCAAATAATTCCTATGATCTTCTAAACTCATAAGTTCATGAACATGCATATCAACAAGTTCAAGAATCATAAATAAATCATACATAACTTGAAATTTTGATAATAGCCATTGAAAATGGATTAGCATAACCATTACACCATCTAAAACAGGTTTTATAAGACCAAAACAGTTTTGGGTAATGTTTATAGTCCATTTCTAGCACCAACACTCGAAAATCTGCATTCTGGGGCTCCTACTCGTCGAGTGCAAGAACCTACTCGACGAGTAGGATGAATTACTACATGGACTCGTCGAGTCCCCGCATGGACTCGGCGAGTTCATGCTGCAAAATGTAGAAACTTGAGTTTTTTCAACAATTTGCATCAAGTATCAAGAAAACAAGCCTAGGCTCTGATACCACTGTTGGGTTTTGAGCATTCTAACACTCCTATGGTGTACATGCAACCCTAGAAACCTTGGATCTATGTTTTACCAAGATACATGCAAATTTTCTTTTCCAAGGTTCTTAACCTAACTAGCATGGCATGGGGAACTTTGAAACATAATAAGCTAGTAGAGTTACATACCTTTTAGTAGTGGTTGATTGCTTGGAGTTTGAGAGCCTAGCACCAATAATGTGGATGCCTCAAATGGAAGTCACAAATCACCACAAACCTTGGAAACTTGAGAGAATAGTAGAACACTTCTAGAAATCGGCCACCCTTAGTTCTCACACACAAACTAGTGCAATTTCAAGTGCCAAGGAGTCCTTTATATAGTGTGGTGGATTAGGGTTACATCCATGTAAACCCTAATACCCATGACCTTTCATTTCCATGAGATCCATGGGTTAAAGCTCCATGGACTATCCATGGACCTACCATGCTAGCCTAGCCCATTCTCAATAAGCATTAGCCCACACTATATAAATACAAGAGCCCATATTTAATTAGTCACACTTTTGATCACTAAATTAATTCTAGATTAATATTTAGATCAATACTAATTAAATAATATGATTTCATATTAATATATTAGAACTTATAATATATTAATAAATCATAACTTATACTATTCTCAAAAGATTATCCATATAAATTGTTCGGGTGAAGTGCAACCCAAATGGACCATGCCGGGTCGGGTCAAGTACATCTCAAATATAGTTATGGACTTAGACACCTTATCCAACAAGGATTTCCCAAGGATATGATGAACAATGGGAGACAAAGGAGATGAATCATTTTGTGCCAACCACAAATTCTTCCACTAACCTCCGAATCAATATATACATCACTGCTAGCTCCTAACCACAAACACCCATGACTGGTCCGATCAGCCTCAGACTGAAATACCAACATGTCGAATTAATTCAACCATCGAGTTGAAATTCTCAGGGTTTGTTGGCGTACCGCCTCAACCCTACCGCTCCTCTTGAGCCTCCGTGGCTACGACTTTTAGTCGGCCCGCACCGGGTATCTTGGCCTACTGCATAGAGCAGGACCGCCTCAACCCTACCCAAATACAATGTGTCGCCATAGACTATCAGGAGAAAGATCTAACCCGGTTCCCAGAACCTGAAAGACAGGGACATCCTAACCCATCCACCTTCGATCTCACCATCGATGACATCACACTTTTCGTCCAAAACTTGCGACTCGCACCTCAAACCCAAAAGATTCCCCACTTACCTTACTGACTTCCAGAATGCACGCCTCGCGCAGATACACATGTGATTCCCAACGCGAGTTTCCACTATAAGCCTTCTCTAAAATGGACACTCATATTCTTCTCGAAGGCCCTTCCTTATCACTGACGAGCATTGCATTATGAATCTACCACCGACCTATCAATTCAAATTCACTCTGATTCGAGCACACACTTGACCGAACACCCGAACTGAACTCAATGCATGACTGAAATCCCAACCTGATTTCCCAAATTCTGCTATCAAGTACTCAAAAGACGCGATCCACATGCTGAGGAGTTTTACCGAACTCCCATCTCACACAACCCTCAAACCAAACAGCCACTTGGGCCGCCTTCCTTCCTGACGGGGATGCAAAAGTTATCCCAGCTTCAAAATCGCTCCTGCTTCTGAATCTCGGGACGATTCTCCCCCACTTTGAATCAACTAAATCCTCAAAGCACACGAGAACTAAAGGATTTCCAATCCTTCTTATCTTGCAACGATCGACCCGTTGACTACTAACGCTTAACCTTGCCATTGATCCATTTCTAGCCAACTCAAAAGACCGCATACTCACTGAAGGCCAAATGAACACTTGTCGAATCCCATCACTCTGATAATCCCAAACGCTCGAATGACACTACACTCAAATCTTGAAATCCAAATGACAAATGCTTAGACCAAACCACAACAATAGACCACTTCCCTTAGCGACCCCACAACCGATCTGAACACAATGACTGAAACCCCAAACCCCGACGATGGTGGATAACCACCCTGCTGAACCCCAGGCACAAACCTTTCCCATAATACCCCTAAACCGATATCAACTACTACCCAACATGTAACCAAACACTTGGAGATGCTATACGAGAAATGACCCATCACTAACCCTCTATTGATTCATGACATGCAAAAGACGCAAAACACTCCCCGAAGATACAGCCCAACGGTGACATAATCACAACCCTTGGAGAGAAAAACTCCATCGTGAGGTTTCCCGCAAGCTGCACTGAATTCGGCCCTGCTGGCCTCTCAAAAGTTGGTCTGAAATCTTGGGTCTCTTCCTGGGACCCTCCAATATATGCACCTGATCTGGTCCCCTCTTCCCAATGTGATCCAAACCAATCTCCCGCTCTTGGGCTCTAGAAGTCATATCATTCAGGGTCTCGCACCCTGACTCACTCACCAGCTCAATCATTCACAGCTGAACTGCAGTAGCTGAAGCAACCTCTGCCATATACCAGGTTATAAACTACTCCTAAGACATAGTCTTCAATACCAAAAGTGCAATAGATCGTACAATCAATCCTTACCGCCTGATACAAGAGATCCAAGACAAACCGGACCTCACAAAATACTTATGCCACATCGACCCACCCACGCTCACCAGCGCTGAACTACTGTCGCCAATCCTGGCGACCAACTGACCCCAAGCTGGATTACAACCTGATCCTGGGGTCCTAAGTCTGCTTACTCCTTCGAGCTCGAAAACTGAAAGATCACAACCCTTGCCCTATAAAACGACATTTCAATCCATCAATTAACCATTCTAATTCCAGTTGTGAAACTCCAGCTGATCATAATCATCACTCCCTTCCGGAGTCCGCGCGACTCGAATCCCGGCCTCGAACAAAACCCTTGAAGCCTCAAATCCAGAATCTCCTGTGCTAGCCTCCCCCGCTCACCCCGTGGAGTGCAACGAGTACGGAACATCTCCCTGCTCCCAAGTACCTGCAGCTCTCTGCTCATTAGAATACATCCCAGTAACAAGTCCCCACCAGTCCTTCGCCCCGGACCTCAGCAGGCTCAGAGCGCGCCTGACCTTCTGATCATTAGGACATGATCATGTGAAGCAACATCCCTCCACGTCAGATGGCCACATCATGGCTATAACCGGGTCCTGAACCCTATCGAAAGTCAAGGCTTCGCGTTATCGAAGTCCCGATACTAGAAAGCTCGACCAGCTCCTCCCCCTGTCACCGTTACAGCTTATGTAGCTGCCGCGACAACCGTCTCGACAATGGTTGCATAGCGCTCATCAAAATTCTCAACCATGGTGGTATTGATAGACCCAAACATCTCCGACAACTGTCCCCGGACGATCTCGATCACCTCCTCCCGGATGATCTCACTGACACGATCCTCTGACAATGCTGTCCTATCCTGGCTGCCAGCTCCCGATCCTGATCCAGATCTGTTCTCAAGACGTCTCATAACCACCATTCTAGTAATACACCAAAAAGATCTCTGCTAACCTATATAATGACATGGAACCAACTCCCAACCAAACCCTAGGGGTTGTGACTTCCTTGCTACACATATGGGTCCTGTGCTTTCAGTAGTACGGGCCCATACTACCTTCCACACCTACCCATATTTGTCTCAAATATCACCACAACACCCTAACAATATACATAAACATAGCGAGCGCTCAATCCTCATTCCTAGAGGAATGCTAAATATCTCATGACTGGCCTCTAGGCCTCGCACAACCTACCCATGAAACTTCCACCAACCCTGCATCACTAGTGTATGCTAGCCATACATAACGCTGGACCCTATAGACTTTCGAATATCCAATCCTACCCTAAGCTCCCAATTAAGCAAGAACAGAACATAAGGCCGAATCAAACATTCTCAGGCTATAAAATCTTAATTATGTATAACCGTGATGCATACACTAAGCAACTACAGTAATGATGTCAATCTCATATAGAGGAAACCCTAGGCTAGCAGGCATCATGTAATCAGGCGATTCTATCATGCAATTCCTGAAGATCCTTAGCCTAGTACTAGCATGCTGTTCTAACATATCACATAATCAAATAATTGTATGGTATTTTGGGGTCTACTTACTGGCTCCGGCTGATCGTACACCCTGCATCCTACTTTACTTATTTTGAAAACCATTTAGAAATCATTTTGAAAATCCTTCCTTGATTTGAGACTGGATTCACATGAGTGTTCCTCCAATTCACTCAAACCAAGGCTCTGATACCAACTTGTAACATCCCAAAACTTCAAGCCAATTTAAAACTTTTTAAGATACTCAAAAACCGATAATTATTACAAATATGTTTTCAAAATGGTTTAATGTCAGAGTTTCCCAGAATCAAATCATAAAAACAAGGAGGTGCACGATCACGCCTTCGCATTCCCGCGATCATCAGAAGTACCGAAAACATGATCGATAAATTTAAGCTCGAAGGCTTAGTGAGTTACCCCCAAAATACCAAAGCCATACAGATATAACCATATCATATTAACAAACACATAACCGCTCGCCGGGCCTTCGGTCTGACTGGACCCTGGCCGGGTCTGCAGTCTATCCGGTCCGCCCAGGGTATGTTGGCCTTCAGCACAAAGCAGGACCGCCTCAACCCAACCCCCAATCAAACAAACATGTGTACATACATATCATACGCTAGCATACATAACAGTCAAACCGATCTAACAGATTAATAGCATAACAACATCCTATAACCAGGATACCAACCTAACCAGGTCACTAATATAGCATCATCCTATATCCAGGATACTGATCTAACCGATCTATAACACAACAACCATCCTATAACCAGGATACCGATCTAACAGATCACTAACATAGCATAGTCCTATAAAGCAGGACACCGACCTACCATGTCCTAAGCATATCACCATCCTAACTACCAGGATGTAAATAGACATATATATACCAAACGCTAGCTAGCATGAACAACTAGTTATACAGATCTAACAGATCAATAATCATAACACGCAATAACCCGGATACAAATCCAATAAGGGCCGACATTTGTGCCGTAGACCCTGTCAGTATAGCGAGGAGAACTCATTTGGCGCTGCTGAAGTCCCGCGAATAAAACTCCAGCTGCTGGTTGACAGATTCTCGAACTGCCAACATCAAGCAATACCCAATTAATAATTGGGTCCCAAGCCCAAAGTCCAACTCACACTCCAAAGCCCAAAAGTCAAGTAATGGGCCAAAACCCAACATATGGCCCAATTTTCCAAATTGGGCCCATTCTTCTCTAATGGGCCGTATCCTCAAGCCCAATAATTTTCCTTAGTCCATAACCCTATTTGCAATTGGCCCACGAAGGCCAACAGCAACCTAATCCAAGAAATGGCCCAAACCGAGGCCCACAAATGCGAAGTCCATTTCTATATTGGGCCATAAGGCGCAATACACCCAATTGTTCCAATATTGGCCCAAAGATACATTCAGGCCCAACAACCTGCAAATCCAGGCTTAAAACCATGTGGACCCAGAGGTCCGAAGTCCGCTAACGCCCAAGTCTTCCTGAGAGCGTACGCCTAGCGTACCTCTTCTGTACGCTTACCGTACTAGGCGAAGGGTTGTACGCGCAACGTACAACATAGTACGCCCAACGTACAAACAGCTTATGCACAAAGTCCATTAAGTGCTTAATACATGAAGACTTTACGTCCCAAACTCAGATCTAAGTCGTTTGATGAGTCCTAAGGCATAAAGTTGACAACTTTATGCCTTTTCATGCTCCAAAAGACCAAATGGCATTCTAATTTCATGGGAATGACTCAAACTCCCGCATAGATGGTCTTAAGCTCTAAAGGTACCAACTTTATGGACCTTGGACCTCAGAAACACTATGAGGGGCAACTCAAAGCTCCTGGAATGAAATCAATACCACTAGATCTCATACTTGGGACCAAAATGAACAAAAACCCACAAATGGTGGATCTAAGATACAAATGATCAAGTTCAAAGCTTTATACCTTCATTAAGCTGAAAATGAGTCACAAAAGCCAGATCCATAAGCTTCTCCTTGATCCCCCATCTTTGCATCAACTCCACCTTCTTGGAAATGGACCCAAACACTCCAAAAATGGACTCCATGAGCTTAAAATGCCACCATGGATGATATATGACGATTTCTAGGGTTTTAGAGGGTGGAGGCTGAAGGTATTAGGGTTAGGTTATGAGATAAGGAGTTTAAATAGGGTCCAAGACCCTAAAATAGGGTTATGATGTGTTTGGCGTACGCCCAGCGTACTCCGAAGAACATTCGCGACCATCCTGGTCAGTATGCCCAATGTACTCCAAGGTATGCCCAGCGTACTGCCTTCCTCACTAGTACGCCCCGTGTACGCTTTGTGTACGCCTCGTGTACTTGGCTAGGCCTGAAAACCCACGAAACTTCCGAAGGCCATAACTTCTTCGTTATAAACCCGATTCCGACAATCCTTATATCCACGGAAAGGTAACGAGAAGCCCCACACTTCTATCAACTTTATTTAAACTGAAAACCAACCGAACTAAAACCCAAAATTCATAAAAGAAGTCTGAAACACTACATTCCCGTTTTAGCCTTGACTCCAAAGTGCAAACCGAACTATTAGGTCACATACCCACATTACTCCCATCCAAATGGGCCTAAATCTTACCTTTATAAAGGCCCTAATCCTTATGATGACCGCTCTTCGGCTACCGCCTCGAATTAAGACTTAATTCGAAACAGGGCGTTACACCCATCTCATATTTCTGACCCCGAGCTGTTCTGGTGACCCCGAGCTGTTTTGGGCGGGGCCCGTTATATGTTTGATATGTATGGTATATGGTATTTTGGGGAAATCACTAACTTTGGTGCTTACGGTTTTCGGTTAATGTTTCAGGTACTTCCAGATCCAAGGAGAAGAGCTCGGGGTGGTCGCATCGTACACACCACATTGTTCTGCATTTTATTTGACTCTGATATATTTGGATGTTTTGATTATACTTCGATTCTTTTATGGTATTGTGAACATGTTTTGAAAGATGGTTTTATTATTCACAAAATTTTAAATTTTTGGTCTTGATTTTTGGGAAGTTACATTTACCAAGACAAAACATTTAAAATATTATCTGGCAACTCGAGACCATATATATATATATATATATATATATATATATATATATATATATATATATATTGCTAGGTTCATGTGTTTTCTACCTCTATTATTTTTGAATGTATCAATAAGAATTTAGTAAAAATTAAATTATTATTTAATCAAATAAAGATAGATATTGTAAATGATATCCATAACTATATGTATATATTAAATGATATCCATAATTATAATTCAGTTTTTGTGAAAACTAATTAAATTCGTCATGAATGTCAGCAATAATATTCTTTAATCCGCATCTATGTTTTCATGTATGGTTTCGTGTTTAGTATCAGTACCCACTCACTCAAAATGCAATAAAGTTGTCTGGAACATGGAGAACGGGAGTGTATTATACTAGAATACACTCTTATTCTGCTATAATAAACTCTCATTCTTCTAGAATATACTATCGTTCTCCATGTTCCAGACAACTTTGTTGTATTTTGAGTGAGTGGATTCTGAAACAAAATACAAACTCATACATAAAAACCTATATATATATATATATATATATATATATATATATATATATATATATATATATATATATATATATATGAATCTTATAATATCCAATCATTGTTATATATTGTGAAAGACATTGAAACGTTAAATGGTTATGTGCGTAAAAGAAAAACTTTAGAGAGCAAATATATACACAAAGCAAAACCCTACAAGCTATTAACCATTTTTATTATTTTTCTACCATGGCTAAATGATAATTTACATTTCTCCGAAACGAATCTCACACTAAAATGATTCATTCTCCTAAAATTTTATATGTTTTAAGGATACTTTTAACATATTATAGCTAGCTTATAAAGTAGATTATTTTTCAAGGTCTTGTAATTATATATATATATATATATATATATATATATATATATATATATATATATATATATATATATATATATATATATATATATATATATATTAATGTCAAGTTCCCCTTAGGAGCAATGTATTTTGTGTGATTCAGATTTTGGCCACATTGGTTTGTAAAATTGACATTTTTGGTCCCTGCTCTATCAGGGCTCCGTTTTGTTGGTTTAATTCAATCACTCAAATACAAATATACCTCTCATTCATGCTTCTGTTACTATCGGTGGTGCCCAGGGAAAAACCCTAAAGGTGATCTCAATCGTATGTGTGGCTTTTTCTCTAACAAACGGTGCAAAAGAGGATTTCGATACGTCATGGTCTAGCAGCAGGAACTAAGCATGGTGGTCACGGTTAGAGAAGGTTGATGAGACTAACGGTGATGCATATCATCATATATCAGAGGAGATCAACAGGTTTGCAGAGGTCTTTGAGAGGGTTGAAGAAGATAAACAATGATAGATGGAGAAAGCAGAGACATCGGCACGATAAAAATTATGTGTTCTTCGTTGCGCTCGATTATTAAAGCTAGTCTGTCACCAATGTTTTTCTCTCGCTCCCCCTTCTCGCCCTTCACCGTCCATTTTTTTACTCTCAAGGATTTGGAGTCGTGCAAGTAGAACAACTTAAGCAAGATGGAAACCTCTATTTCAAGAAGAATAGGTTGGGAGCCGCCATCGATGCTTATACCAAGGTATTCTCACAATTAAATTTGTTTTAATCTCGATCATTTTATGATCGTAATCTATTTGATGAAATGATGCACTCTTCCTCTTTCTATTTCAAATTTCCAGGTGGTCACTTTGTACTCTGATGTTCTGGTTTATTGGACCAATCGAGCTTTATGCAATCACAAGTGCATGTATGTATCACATATGCTTTCTTCATACAAATGTTTTAATCTGACATTCAGGTTTTGTTGTTCGATATAATTGAAATGATTACTACTAAAAGTATAGAAGTCAAGTCATTTTTGGAGTTGATGACCATGTCTGCCATCAATAGTCAAACTACAACCACATTTTGGAAAGGGGTTATGGGAGTGCTAGGGTTTGAGGTAAATTTCCAAACTAAATAATTTTGTATTAATCTATTATGTTTCTTGTGTATAGTGATTAGGCAAGAATTGAAGAGGACTATATGAAGGCTATTCAGTTTGATCATATATCTATCAAGGTCTAGACTTGAGATTTCGTTTTCATTCATATATACATAATACTCTATTCACTTCCTTAGTGTCCTATTTCCTTTTTCTGTTCTATTTTATAACCCTTCATTTTTGTTAGTGATCTCATTTGAGGATTACAGTCAGCTAATTCCCTTCACTTGCTGCTAAATTTTTCATTCTTAGGTCCTTGCTATTGAATTTAATTTTATTTTTTTTCGTCAAATCCTTTCTTATTTTAACTTTTTGAGATGACTCTACTAAGGTCTTGTTGATAGACATCTTTCCAGCTTCAAACTGATATATTTGGCTGAATGGACCGGAAAGACTATTTGATATGCACAAAAAATGGGTTTTTCCCTGTAAGATATGTCTTTCCCATAAAGCTTCAAAATCATATCTTTTTGGCTGAATAGGCTGGAAAGTCAATTGTACCCCAAACTCTACATCTTTCTTTCTTGGATTATTAATTTCTTTTAAATAATTTTTTAAAATTTTTTTTATTGGATTATCATATATTAATAAATATTATTTTTAATATATAATATTTATGTATTAATTAATATTATTTTATTGTATTATTAATTTCTTTTAAATAATTCTTTTTTTATTTCCTTTTTATGGATTATTTCTCTTTATTGGATTATTAAATATTAATAAATATTATTTATAAATATGTAATATTTATATATCAATAAATATTACTTTATTGGATTATTAATTTCTTTTAGTTAATTTTTTAATTCATTTTTATTGGATTAATCATTCTTATAGACATCGTCACCATCATCCTAATATATTTAAAAAAAAATCATTCATCCCACAATTATCGGAAATAAACCAGGTAAAGAATCACATGTTGAGGTATAAAACAAATGCTAGAAAGAATAACAACGTAACATCAACTTGAAAAAAATAAACTAAAAACAACTTAATCGACATTCTATTTGGATGTTTAAATGATTATTTTGTAATTTTGATTTTGTATGACAATTTGTATGTTTTTATAATTATTCAACAATTCCATCCATTACAATATAGAACAACAGGGTAATATTGTCATTTTTCATCATTCAACATAGTCAATCAGATGTATAATCAAACAACATGGTTTCTTTCCCAATCAGAAAACTTTCCCATACAACACTTTCCCGTACAGAAACTATCAAACAGGACCTAAGTATTATATTAATGCAACTAGCACTGACTTTGCAGCAGTTACCAATAAACTAAAAGGGGAAGGAAATGACTTGGACAACAATGGGTTTCCAATCTTTCATGTTGGGAATTCAAAAAACTAAAGATTGTGTTTTTATGTGTTTATTACAATTTAATTCACAATTCCAAAAATTATTATTATTATTATTATTATTATTATTATTATTATTTTAACAACAACAATCAATCCATCTTAATTAATCCATTTGGTTAAAATTGTTTATTAGAGTGATATTTTTTTAAGCTGATTATCTTTTAGAGGTGTTTTTTTTATAAAAATTGTTTATTAGAGTAATATATTTGTTAAGTTTTTGATAAATAGATAGTTGATTACCAAGGTTGGTCAAGTAGGTTGAACAGTTGTACACCTTCTTCTAATCTATACATGTAACTTACTTCACATATATTCCTATAGCTTCTCATTTCATTCCATAAACACAAGGATTTGTTCCATTTACTATCATAGTTAATCCATTTGCATTAATTTCTCTTTGCTTGATGCTTAAGTTATGTTCAGGTTAACATTTTCTTGTTTACCATTTAGTTGTTGCTGCTTCACTAGCTCTCTCTTACCCAATAAAAAAATTTAGTCGTTGAAATCCGACCATATCGTTCTGAGCTCCGACTAAAATATAGTCTGCTGATGGAACGTTGTCTCTAAAGCCTGCTACAACAGAGCTGACATTGTGTCTGATGTACATTGCCATTAATTTTGGTGTTAGATTGACTAAATAACAATGTACTTTGAATTTATTTATTTATCTTTTCAGTTAGTTTTGATTTTTTCCCAAAAACCCAATTTCATTGCTATTTGTCTCATTTTTTTATGTTTACGTGCTAAATGCACTAAATAGCAACGTTTTGACTTTACACCTCTTTGTTTATGTTTTTAGTATTTTTTTTGATTTCTTTTACCAAAAACCAAATTACATTGCCATTAGGTGCATTTTCTATTTTTAGGTGTTAATTACATTAAATACCAATGTACCTTGAGTTGAAACTTTTTTTTTTGTTTTGAACTTTTTACAATAAAACAAATTTCATTTCTATTTGTTGCATTTCATCATGTTTAGGTAGTAAATGCACTAAATAACAACATCCTTTAACTTTAAACCTTTTTGTTTTTATTTTTGGCAATTTTTTTTTTGATTTTTTTACCAAAAACAAAAGTACATTGCCATTACGTGCATTTTCCATTTTTAGTGGTTAAATACACTAAATACCAATGTACATTGAACTGAAACTTTTTTTTTTTGCAATTTGTTTTGATTTTTTTTTACCAAAAACCAAATTTAATTGCTATTTGGTGCATTGCTTCATGTTTAGTGTGTAAATACACTAAATAGCAATGTAGTTTGCTTTTACGCCTTTTTGTTTTGATTTTACACATTTTTAACTAAAGTACATCGCCATTAGGTTCATTTTCCATATTTATGTCGTAAATGCACTAAATACGAATGTACTTTGAATTTACAGATTATTTGTTTTGTTTTTTTTTTTTGGCAATTTATTTGATTTTTTTATCAACAACAAAAGTATGTTGGTATATATTGCATTTTTTCATATCTAAATGGAAAATGCACTAAATAGCAATGACCTATTAATTTACACCTTTTTATTTCTATTTTTTTTAATTCGTTTTTTTTTTACCAAAAACCAACTTTCATTGCTATTTGTTGCATTGTTTCATGTTTAGGTGGTAAATCTTTTTCTTTTTTCAATTTATAATTAACAAGTACTTTAACTTTTAGAAATGATTTATCCAAAGATGAGTTAATGTGTAACATCCAAGTTTTGGTAAGTTTCCCTTTAAGTCCCTAATGTAAAATTTCTTTCAATTTAGTCCATTGGTTAGTATGCGGGGTGCATAATTATTGAGTACGCTTAGCGTACTAGCCACAAATTTGGTCATGGATCTTAAACACGTACGCTAGGCGTACGTGGAGTATACATGGCATACATATGTCTGAGACAAACCCTAGTTTTTAGGGTTTGCAACCTATTTAAGGACCTTAAGTCCCCCAAGTCGCTTACATTTTCAGCCTGCATTGCCCTTGAAGTGCAAATCTCGAACCCTAAGCAACCTTTAGTGCACTTGTGAGCTTATTGAGTGATTTTTAGTGTTCTTTAGAGCCTTTGAAGAAGAAGGAAGCCTGAAAAGAAGCAAGGCTGTGGGAAGAGCTTGTAGATCCAGAAGTTTGGCACCATTTCTAACGCATTGAAGGTATAAAGCTTAAACCTTGACCATTGCATGGTTATATATAGTTTTAGGGTGGATAATTTCATCTTTTGGTCCCATAGTTTGGATTCTTGGAGTTAAGGAACTTCAAACCATATGAGCTGTCCTTTTGAGCTCTTGGAGGTGTTTTGAGTCATAAAAATTGGATCTTGATGGTTAAGCGTCAACCATGCAAGTGTTTGGGACCATCTAAGTGTGCTTATGGACTTGATTCATGTTTTGAGCCCCATCGTTGCATGAAAAAGCATAAAGTTTGCAACTTTATGGCTTAGGACGTTTCAAGGGGTCTGGATCAATGTTTTGGATGTAAGGTATTAAGGGATTAAGACATGGAAGTAAGTTTGAGTTGGCAGACCAGTACGTCGTGCGTACTTAAGTATACGCTGCGCGTACTGGGTTAGCGCCACGACCCTTGGTCAAAACCAGTGCACGCTGGGCGTACAAGGCAAGTACGCCGCGCATACACAATCTGTGGGTTTGGAAGATTTTGGCCTTGTTTGGTGTTGGGCATTAGACTTGAGAAAGTTGGGCCTCGGTCCCATGTGACTGTAGCAAGTCATTTTTGGGCCTAAGGACATGATTGGGGTCCTTGGGCCTTATTGGGACTGAAAGGCCCTATGGCTTGAATACCTTTTTGGGTTTTTTGTGGATTTGGGTCTGGGAGAGAAAGAGGCCCAGAAGGTGAAGGTAAAGGAGCCTTTTTGCCTTAAGTCAAGGATTAGGGTTTTGGACCTTCAGGTTAGATTTTGACCTAATTTCTAATTAAGGTTTTGTGCTTGTGCGATATGGAGAGGAGTTTGAGAGTCATCCACTGAGTGCGATTTGATACCTACAGTCTGAGGTGAGTCTTCCTTCACAGTAGCCGTGGGTCGAAGGCACCAAGGCCGGCCCGCTAGTTTATGTTATTGCATGATGATTGTCTTTGTGATAATTGTCAGTTATTTCTGTATTTGTTGATAACTCTGTGATTACTGTTATGATATTATGTGGTAGTAGTAGGGGTGAAATAGACACGTTATCCGGTTGAAATAGACCGAAGGAGTAGGCCAACACCCATATATGCTTGGCAGTATCTGGTTGAGATAGACCGAAGGGGTAGGCCATCACCCAAATATGCTTGGCAGTATCCGACTGAAATAGACCGAAGGGGCAGGCCAACACTCATATATGCTTGGCAGTATGTTTGTTTAATATGTGGTATGTTGGGGGAACTCACTAAGCTTTGTTCTTATAGTTTTCAGTTTCTGTTTTAGGTACTTCCAGTTCGAAGGGGAAGGGTCTGTCTTCATCGTACCCCATCACTCTATGTTTTTCCGTACTTAGTGATTTTGGGATTTGTACTCTGATAATATGATATAATGTGACTCTTTTGAATATTTTGGTATTAGTTTCCTATGAACTGAATGAATTTAAAAACAAAATTTTATATGTTTTTTTGGAGATGTTACATAATCAGACATGAGTTGTAATGGGTTTTATAGGTTACAAAATCTATGTGCTTGCGGAAAATCTATTAACACTTAAGGGAACATACAACCTAAATGATCTATGTCATAACACTTTGAAGGTAACATACAATGAACATCAAAACTAACATGAAACCTAATGTAAACGAAAATACCAAGTTAGGGTTGCATACCTTTAATTTGTTGTAGTAAACACATCACTTCAATCCCTTGTAGTTGATCTTGGAAGGTCTGACACCAAAAATATGATGCCTCTAATGGCTCACACCAAAACCCTACTAGAAGACAAGAGAGTGGAGAGGAGGACTAAGGAGAAAATCAAATTTCTCTTGGGAATTATGCAGACTGAAAATCAAAGGGTTATAGCCCTTTTATTGTAACACCGTAAATTTTCAAACAAAATTTTCATTTTAAAATCACATAAATCTCATCAACACATTTCACAAAATCCCCAATTGTCAAATTAACGAAAACACATTTTCATAATTGTTGAATAAAATCCAGGATCCTCCAAAAACATAACTCCATCTCATATGTACAATCAAGCCGACGCCTTCCCGTGATCCTGAGAAATACCTGAAACACATATCACATAACACAGTAAGCATGAAGCTTAGTGAGTTCCCCAAAATACCACATACATCTCATTAGCCTCTCATGGCTATACTTAAATAAGACCCTCCGGTCAATGTGTGTGAGTGGAATCCTCCGGTCATACAACTCAGGTGGACCCTCCGGTCCTAACTCAGTAAGCTCAGAATAATACACAACATAAATCACAATGACTTAATGAAGGATATCACAATACTCAATATAAGCACATAAGACCCTCTGGTCACACAAAAATTACCACTCTAGGTAAGTATAGTGAGAATACTCACCTCGAAGCAAGCAAGGAAATACACCTTGTACACGAATCACCGATCTAGCCTCCGCCTAACACATATGATAATTATCTCTAATTAAAATCACATCTCTAAATAAACTCATACTAGCCCCTCTCTAACTCTTGGGAAGGGTAAAAGATCATTCTACCCCTCCATGGTCTCCATTACTCACATTTGGTCAAAACCCTAAAAGTCAATAGAAGTCAAACTCGAGTCAACAGTCGATGTTGACCCAACTCGTTGAGTGCATCAAAGCCACTCGCCGAGTCCCCTTGCTTCCTTAGAAGCCTCATGAAAACCAACTCAACTCGTCGAGTTGACCCGTCAACTCGCCGACTTACAGCATGCTCAGACTCATCGAGATAAACCCTAACCGACTCGTCGATTCGGCTCATCGACTCGTCGAGTCCCTTAAGTCGAAATCTCATTCAGACGTTTTAAGATAGAAATGATGCCCCATACTCCAGATCTATCTTCCCAAGGCTCGAATATCACGTAACGCTGCAAGCTTTACGTTCATGCATGGCATATAAGGCTCATAATGCCAATACAAGCTCCAACAAGGGTTAGATGCACAAGAGCTTGCCTCTAGCTCAATAAAGCTCGGATCTTTAGACTCTCAAGGCCTCCTACAGCTTAGATTTGAGGTTCCAACCTCAAACCATGCTCAAATAACTCCATGACACAATATGGATGGGAGAAAACCCTAAAAAACTCCCAAAAATGAGATCTAACAAAATATGTGGCCAAGATGAGAGCTTTTTACCTCCACACAGATGCTAATGAAAGAAGAACACTAGATCCACAGCCCCTCCTCGAGCAAATCCACATTGCTCTCCAAATCTTCTTCCAAAAATGCACAAGAATGCTAAATTTGGTCTCTTTCTCTCTCTCTCTCTCTCTCTCTATATATATATATATATATATATATATATATATATATATATATATATATATATTCACAACGAATGGGGCCGGTTAGGGTTTCTCACAGGCTCTAAGATGAAAAGGGTGACGGAAAAAAGGGCCTAAGGCCCTTTAAATAGGACCCAAACCCGAAGATTTAGGGTTTCCACACACAGCGCCAACTCATCGAGTTGGCCTCCCAACTTGCGGAGTTGATCACTAAACCTACCTGACCAAAACCCGCCTCTACTCGACGAGTTGGGATCCGACTTGCCGAGTTGCTCTGTCATGAAGAATATAAATCACTTAAATATGATACCGAAAATTTCGGGATGTTACAATTCTCCCCCACTTGAATTAGATTTCACCCTCGAAATCGCTCCGTAACAACATATAGCTCGAACCCAATAACCTGATAAACACCACCGAAAGAATCTCATATCATACCACAATTTCCTTCCAAAGACACCTGAGCCCAAACAGGAACTCCCAATCCCGAAAGAGGACGGACCCCTCTGCCACTGCGGTACCCTTTCTGACTCTCCAGAACCTGAAAAATCTGATGGTCTTGTTGGATAAGGTGTCTAAGTCCATAACTTATTTGGTATATACTTGACCCGACCCGGCATGGTCCATTTGGGTTGCACTTCACCCAAACGATTTATGGATAATTTTATGAGAATTGTATACTTACGATTTATTAATATATTATAAGTTATAATATATTAATATAAAGTCATGTTACCTAACTAGTTTTAATCTTGAATTAATTATGAATTAATTTAGTGATTAAAAGGAAGACTAATTAAATCATGGGCTATTATATTTATATGGTGTGGGCTAACACTCATTTGGGAATGGGCTAAGCTTATATGGAAGTCCATGGATGATCCATGGAGCTTTTACCCATGGATCCTTGGAATAGGAAAAGACATGGGTTATTAGGGTTTCACCCTAACCATGTACACTATATAAACAAGCTTATGTTGCATGAAAAAAACACTAATGTGTGTGTAAGTGTGGTGGCCAAAATCAAGAGTTAGTATACTCTCTCATACATTTTCCAAGTTTGTGGTGATTTGTGATTTCCATTTGAGGCATTCACATTATTGGTGCTTGGCTCTCAAACTCCAAGGAATCAACAATCAACAAAAGGTATGTAATTCATCTAGTTCTTTTATGTTTAAAAGTACCCCATGCCATGCTAGATAGGTTATAAACCTTGGAAAATAATATTTTGCATGTATCTTAGACAAACATAGATCCAAGGTTTAATAGGGTTGCATGTACACTTAGGAAGTGTTAGAATGCTCAAAACCCAACAGTGGTATCAAAGCCTAGGCTTGTTTGTTTGATACTTGATGCAAAATAGTGAAAAAAGTCGATTTTTTTGCTGTCTGCCTGATGAACTCGCCGAGTCCATGGGGGGACTCGCCGAGTTCATGAGTAAACTCATCCTACTCGGCAAGTAGGTTCGTGCACTCGGCGAGTAGGAGCCTCAGATTGCAGATTTTCGACTTTTGCTGCTGGAAATGGACTAGAAACATTACCCTAAACTGTTTTGGTGTTTTAAAACTTGTTTTAGTTGGTGTAATGGTTGTTCTAATCCATTTACAATAGCTTATATCAAAATTTCATGCTTTGTATGTGTTCATATAATTCTTGAAACTTTGATGATCATGTTCATGTTCTTATGAATTTAGAAGATGATAGGAATTATTTGCTGAATTGTTTAGGATTAATTCTTGATCATTTATGTGTTTTAATGGAGTCCATAATTTGTCCTCAAGTTATGGATATCCAAAGGTCACTTCTTTTAAACACACACTAAAAACACATAAGTTACATGGAAATGAAGAGTCTACATTTTTATGAACCTTTAATTCATAAGTTATGAAATGAAAAAGTTTTGAATAGTTTCAAAACTTGTCCTCAAGTTTTGGAATTTGTAAAGTTACACACACTTTAATATACTTTAATTCCAAACCCTTAGAGTTTTAAAAGTTAAAATTCAACCCTTATACTATTTATAACATTAATGGTTAATTATTATATATATGTATAAGATCAAAGTCGTCTTACCGCTAGTACGCCTCATTCACGAAGCCAGTCTATAAGGTGGGTATAAGGTTGTTGCCTATAAAATGGCAACTTAATGGGTGTCCACTCTCACCCACCGCTTGCTTGACTGGTGGAGGGTCGTTAGCCGAACGGGTAGGACAAGGACTTATAAATTCTCATTAAAAGTATGATGAATATTATAAAGTAACTAAACCTTTTATAAATTCCCAATCTTAGTTACTTTAGGAAAATGTGAATGTGGTGCTAACCCATGAAATTCACACTTTGTACCTTACCAAGTCGTTGGTGGAGCGTGTGTGGTTAACCGGCACACTAACTTGGACTAGTAAGGATCACGAAGGGTGACTTAATGTTTATCATAGATCGGTGGAGCGTGTGTGGTTAACCGGCACATTGATTAGGTGATAATATTAAGGGTACCAAGTGAATTTGCATGGTTATTCACACCTTGTTTTGTGATCCTCGGCATCCCAGTCACAAAAACTTGAAGGGCACAATCGAGATTGAAACATGCCATTGAAAAGTTCAATGAATCTCAAAAGAATCTAGGAATTTCAAAAACCAATTAAACCTAATAATTCATTTCATTTTCATGGTGGAAATTGGTGAATCGTCATTCACCTACCTTCAAATATGTTATAGCTTAGATTACGGCATCCCTCTTCTAAGTTATAATATATTGTGTTGGATCCTAGCCTTAATATTACATTTGGGTGTATTATTAAGGATTCGATATATCTAATCTAAACTTGTTTTCTTCTTTTCAGATGTCTTCCAACAACAATGCTTCGGGCTCTAACCCTACTAGCTCCTTTTCCCTCATGAACCTTTGTGGGAGGGTCATCTTTGATGGTTCCAACTTCATGGATTGGATCCGGAACATCAGGATGGTCACTCGCTACGAGGACAAGGAATATGTCCTTGATAAGGAGCTAAAGGAGCTTGATGAGTCCACTGCTACTCCTGAGGAGGTCGCTGAGTATCAGGCACATGAGAGAGATGCCACCAAGGTGGCATGCATCATGATGGCCACCATGACAGCTGAACTCCAAAAGTCCTATGAGGACTATTACCCTTTTGAGATGCATCAGGATCTGATGGAAAGGTACCATCAGAGTGCTCGTAAAGAGCGGTATGAAATAATCTCCTCCATGATCACTACTCGTAGGAAGGATAGCGAACCAATCACGAGCCACGTGCAGAAAATGCAAAGGTATGTGGACCGTCTAATGAAACTGAATGTGAACTTCCCTGAGGAGTTGGCAATTGATATCATTTTGCACTCCTTGCCCTCGTGCTATGATCAATTTCGTATGACATACCACATGAACAAGGAGGAAGTCACACTCAGTAAGCTTCAAGGACTTCTGAAGACTGCCGAAAGTGGTCTTAAAAATAAGTCGGTTGCTATTCCTACTCCTACTACTACCCCTGTTTTGGCTATCGGGCAAGGCAAAGGGAAGAAGAGGAAGCACCCATCGAAGGGTACCAAGGGAAAGTCCCTTGAAGGCTCCTCATCTGGAACCAAAGGTGGTTCTATAACTCCTTCTGCCATCCCTAAGGATGCTGAATGCTTCTACTGTTAAAATAAGGGGCACTGGAAGCGAAACTGCCCAAAGTACTTGCAGGATGTCAAGGATGGGAAAGTGAAACCATCCCATGTAGGTATTTACACTATATTGTCTAATAACTCACCATATTCTAATTCTTTGGTTCTTGATACAGGTTGTGGTATTCGCATCTGTTGAGACTTGCAGGGCCTAAGAAGAAGTGAGGATGTGGAGCACGGAAAGATAAACTTAATCATGGGGAACAAGAAGGTTACACCTGTTACCAAGATTGGAGTTTATACTTTGTTGCTAGATAGTGGGTTAAAGTTAGATTTGAATAAATGTGTTTACTCGTCTGAAATGGCGAGGATTATTATTTCCTTTCATGCTTTGTACAAACAAGGTTTTACCTTTTCTTTTGATAATGAAATTGGTAGTATTAATGCTTTCTTTAATAATATTCTTTATTTTAAAGCATTACCTTGTGATGGTGTGTATGAAGATGTATCGGTTGTAGATAATTTAGGGAATAATGTATTGTGTATTGATTCTTCTACTAGCATGGATAAAGCATCGTTGTGGCATTGTCGTCTTGGACATGTAAGCAAGAAACGCATAGGCCAGCTCCAAAAGGATGGAGTTCTGGAGTCGTTCGACCTCAAGTCGGATGATAGTTGTGAGTCTTATCTACTTGGAAAAATGACAAAATCACCCTTCACTGGTACTTGTGCAAGGGGTGAGGGGTTGTTGGACCTTATACATACTGATGTATGTAGACCATTCAAAACCGCCACAAGGGATATTAATCGCTATTATGTGACTTTTATTGATGATTTTAGTAGATATGGTTATGTCTACTTAATCAAAGATAAGTCAGAAACTTTTGAAAGGTTTAAAGAGTTTAAACAGGAAGTAGAAAATCAATTGGGCAGGAACATTAAAATGCTTCGATCCGATCGAGGTGGTGAGTATCTTAGTACTGAGTTCCTCGACTATCTTAAGGAGTGTGGGATTGTCTCACAATTGACACCTCCCAGGACACCACAGCTGAATGGTGTGGCTGAGAGGCGTAATCGAACCTTGTTGGACATGGTTCGCTCTATGATGAGTCGAGCTTCGCTACCAATCTCTTTTTGGGGGTATGCCTTAGAGACTGCCGCCCACATCCTTAATCTAGTCCCTACAAAGAAGGTTGCCAAAACACCTCATGAGTTGTGGACTGGGAAAGTTCCCAATTTGGACCACATCAAGATCTGGGGTTGCGAGGCTTTCGTGAGGCGCGAGACTCATGACAAGCTCGAACCTCGAAGTGAAAGGTGTATTTTCATCGGCTACCCACAAAAATCCTTTGGTTACCTCTTCTACAGACCCAGTGAGAATGTGGTCTTTGTGGCTAGAAGAGGGGTCTTTCGAGAGAGAGAATTTATAAGCCAAGGAGATAGTGGGAGGCAAATTGACCTTGAAGAAATTCGAGAGTCAATTGATGAAGAAACCTCAAACACTAGCAATCAACCTGAGGAGGAAACTCCTGTTGATCCAGCTGACGAGTCTGTACCTCCGAGGCGTTCCACAAGGGTTAGGAACACACCTGAGTTTTATTATGGATTTCATATTACTACGGAAGGTGATACATTTATCAGTGACAGTACACTGGTAAATCTGGATGAACCTAACAGTGTTAAGGAAGCCATGGCAGGCCAGGAGTCTGCTAAATGGAAGGAGGCTATGGACAGCGAGATACAGTCCATGTATGACAATCAAGTTTGGAACTTGGTTGACAATGTACCAGGCCGTAAGACAGTCGGGTGCAAATGGATCTTCAAGAAGAAGACCGAAATGGATGGGAAGGTGCACACTTATAAGGCTCGACTGGTTGCGAAGGGGTTTACTCAGACTCAGGGTATTGATTATGATGAAACCTTTTCACCAGTAGCAAAGATTAAGTCTATTAGGGTTATGCTAGCCATTGCTGCATTTCATGATTATGAAATATGGCAACTGGATGTCAAAACCGCTTTCCTTCACGGAAAGTTGGCTGAGGATGTTTACATGAATCAGCCAGAAGGTTTTGTCAGTGCAGAGTACCCCAATAGAGTGTGCAAGCTTGAGAAATCCATTTATGGATTGAAACAAGCATCTCGAAGTTGGAATCTTTGTTTCGATGAGAAGGTCAAAGAGTTTGGTTTCTCAAGAAGTGAAGATGAGTCCTGCGTGTATGTCAGAGCTAGTGGGAGTATAGTTAGCTTTTTGGTACTGTATGTGGATGACATACTACTCATAGGAAATGACATCCCAACCTTGCAGGAGGTTAAGTCCTGGCTTGGGAAGTGCTTCGCTATGAAGGACCTTGGAGAAGCTACCTATATCCTAGGGATAAGGATATTAAGAGAAAGGAGTAAAAGACTAATTGGACTTAGTCAGAGTATCTACTTGGATAAGGTGTTGAAAAGGTTCAACATGCAGAATTCCAAGAAAGGAGAATTACCGATCCAAAGCAATGCCAAACTGAGCAAGGCTCAGAGCCCGAGTACAGAAGATGAGATAGCTGAGATGAGTCGATTACCTTATGCTTCCACTGTTGGTTTGATCATGTATGCTATGACTTGTACCCGTCCTGATGTGGCCTTCGCTTTGAGCATGGTCAGCAGATATCAGGGGAACCCTGGCAAGGCTCATTGGACTGCGGTAAAGAATATTCTCAAGTACCTGTGGAGGACTAAGGATTGGATCCTTACCCTTGGTGGGAGTGATGACTTGAGAATAGTAGGGTATAGTGATGCTAGCTTTCAGACTGATAGGGATAACTTCCGCTCACAGCCGGGCTGGGTCTTTACCCTAAATGGAGGGGCAATCTCTTGGAAGAGTTCCAAACAGGAGACTGTAGCTGATTCGACTTTTGAATCAGAGTACATAGCAGCGAGTGAAGCGGCAAAGGAGGCGATATGGCTTAGGAACTTCATCGGAGATCTTGGAGTTGTACCAGCTATTAAGGAGCCTATGGAGATTTTCTGTGACAGTAATAGTACGGTTGCCTTAGCCAAGGAACCAAGAGATCATGGCAGATCTCGACACATTGACAGAAAATATCACTTCATAAGACACAAGATAGAAGAAGGACTCCTCGTGGCAAAGAGGGTATCGTCAGATGAGAATCCTGCGGATCCCCTTACGAAGGGACTGACGAGGGTTAAGCATTTGCAGCATGCGAGGCGCATCGGGCTGAGGGACGATATTAGTTTTACAGATTAGATAAATTTTCTGAAACTTGTAAATTGTAATCGACGTTTGATGATGAATAAAATTTGTTATTTATTTATGAGTAAGGTGTTGCTATCATTGTCAATTATTTACTATTGTTTCAGTTTTGCATGTTTTGACTTCCAGAATAATTAATTTATTCAAACCTCCACAATCGGTCATATGTCGGAAGTAGGTATGAATCAAGATTGTCATGAATTGGGTTTGTAGATGGCTAAAGGTGTTTAGACATAGCAATGGTTGCTACAACGTTCATGAGTGCTCATAAGTTATGAGTATTGGAATAAACCCACACTCACTTGTATCACTTCATGGAATTTATCTCGAGTGATCGTGAGACGGTAATATCATATAAGTCTTCAAACCTAGAGATATGAGTTGTTACCTATGAGTTGGTTGTGCATTGATTGCACGTAAACGCATCAGTAACTTGATGTTATAAAACGTGCCTTTGTGTACAATTCAACAAGTAGTAGAACAAGCATATGAGTCGAAGTTTATCTGTTCCTTCTAGAAATAGAAGCGATATCTGGGCCCCTCGATGATTTTGTGTTGACCTACGTACCGGGCCCGGTCAGAACTAAATTGATAAGTTCAGTTAAGTTCTTTGTCAAACAAATCGGAAATCAAGAAACAACTGCTAGACAATAAGTAAGACATTGTTCCATGTATTTGTCCGGCTGATATCATGAGAGCAGAGGATTATATGATCACTTATCTAAAATGGCGCTTCATAGTTCACAAAAGTTTTCGAGAGCTACGATTGCTGGTTGGTTCCTGAAGTAATATAGGCAAATACAGTTATTAGACTTATCCAAGTGGGAGTCTGTTGGATAAGGTGTCTAAGTCCATAACTTATTTGGTATATACTTGACCCGACCCGGCATGGTCCATTTGGGTTGCACTTCACCCAAACGATTTATGGATAATTTTATGAGAATTATATACTTACGATTTATTAATATATTATAAGTTATAATATATTAATATAAAGTCATGTTACCTAATTAGTTTTAATCTTGAATTAATTATGAATTAATTTAGTGATTAAAAGGAAGACTAATTAAATCATGGGCTATTATATTTATATGGTGTGGGCTAACACTCATTTGGGAATGGGCTAAGCTTATATGGAAGTCCATGGATGATCCATGGAGCTTTTACCCATGGATCCTTGGAATAGGAAAAGACATGGGTTATTAGGGTTTCACCCTAACCATGTACACTATATAAACAAGCTTATGTTGCATGAAAAAAAGACTAATGTGTGTGTAAGTGTGGTGGCCAAAATCAAGAGTTAGTATACTCTCTCATACATTTTCCAAGTTTGTGGTGATTTGTGATTTCCATTTGAGGCATTCACATTATTGGTGCTTGGCTCTCAAACTCCAAGGAATCAACAATCAACAAAAGGTATGTAATTCATCTAGTTCTTTTATGTTTAAAAGTACCCCATGCCATGCTAGATAGGTTATAAACCTTGGAAAATAATATTTTGCATGTATCTTAGACAAACATAGATCCAAGGTTTAATAGGGTTGCATGTACACTTAGGAAGTGTTAGAATGCTCAAAACCCAACAGGTCTGTCTCCTTGCCAGACCGCCCTCGCAGGATATCATCATGTTAATCGCTCCTCGAATAACAAGCCCTGTTAACACACTGCCACTCTTATTCTCTTGTGGAGACTGATGGAATCTAGTCATTGACCAATAATTGACTACCGATCACTCATAACAGAACTACAAATCGTTCCAGATCGCACTCCAAAGGAACGAAAGGGTCACATCTCACCAGAGACCCATCAACTGCACTGCTATCAGAACCCATCTGAACGACACGAACCCCAATACTCTGTTCTCAACACAAGAAAATGACCGTGCCCGCTCAGACTTATCCTCGGACCTCTATAAGCATAAGCTCCAGCTCCCTCTCACATATCCCTTCCAACACTGAGCAGCAGGTCGGCTCCCGACCTGGCAGTCGAACCCCCAAAGGTTACCCATTGCACTAAAAAAACAACCTTACAGGCTTCCTTCCCATAATAACTATCTCGGCCCATCGTGACACACAAGTCACGAAGTTCGCTTTACCTCAAGCGAATACTACAACCCCACCTAAATTCGTCTCACCACCGACCTCTGTCGTCTACTACTCCTAGTTCCATGCGTCTTGCGGTCCTTCCTGTACCAACGAACTGAACCACCCAGGTCTAAGACACCAGATGGAAATCAATACCAATAAAAATGAATCCCGTCTATGAATCCAGATTCTCATCCTTCCTACTTAATACTCAAATTGTCCCAAACTCAACTCGAGAGTCTGATTAAACAACATAATTGGAACCACTCATTTCCAATCTGATACTCAACCTATACCCAAGATTTGCGAATTTATGCACACACCATCTCTTCAATTCCTCCAGATTACGATAACCCCTCCTCAACCCGGGATATAATGATTCCCGACCGTCACGGAGACCCCAGTCTCGCCCCTGGTCCGACAATCAGGTTCCCGAAGAGTCAAGTGGTAAGGCTACGCAAGCGTAAGAACTCCTCTGTGTCATACTCTGACTAGTGAATACTATATCTCCCCGCAGACTTACGACACCCTTCCATTGACTCGTGAATGCTACGGCTCCCTGCAGTATCATAACACTCTCTCACTAACCAGTGAATACTACGGCTCCCCATAGTACCACGACACTCTCTCGCTACCTAGTGAGTACTACGACTCCCCGCAGTATCACGACACTCTCCTACTATCCAGTGAATACTACGGCTCCCTGCAGTACCACGACACTCTCTCGCTGACTAGTGAGTACTACGGCTCCCCGCAGTATCACGACACTCTCCCGCTATCCAGTGAATACTCCGGCTCCCCGCAGTACCACGATACCCTCTCCCACTGACTCATGGACGCTATGGCTCCCCTTAGTCTTACAACACTCTCTCGCTCATTGACTCACCATGGGCTTACTACATGGTTTTCACCTGATAATCCCAGGCGATTACTCCCACTCGGATTCACTTGCTCCCTTATCACCCCATAATCTCATCATCAAGTCATCACTACATTGAGTTCACTAACTCATGCTCTGCAACCCAACATAGATAGGTGCTCACACCCACCTAACTTATGCACCACCACTCCTAATGTAAATTCTCGTAGGCAAGGCACTCTTCTCAGCACATATACACCCTTAGACAGTCCCACTCTGGCGACAATTAACTGATGGGTTCCCACTGAAACAAAAGTCACTCGGTACTCCACTCGTCATCTCACAACTCGAGTCTCAACATGACCAAAAATTAGGACATCGTACTCGGGTACCTCGATACACCATCATAGCATCTCACAATGTCTTGCCTCAACCACTGATCTTCCACTCATGCAACTCGAAACCTTGAAATACTCCAATCTTACAAATTGAAACACGGAGGAATCGTCAATGACTGAAAATACGTTGACGAAAATCTGAAACTCTATCCTCTACTGATCACTACCCATACGAAACTACTCATACCGACTCTGAAGTTCGTTGACAAATCAACTGCTTCCTCTCCTGGAGTATAGATCACAATCTATACCTATATCCGCAAATCTCAGCTATTGCACCCAGAGCTCAGCCACCCAACCTCCTCGAACTCAACCTTTGCGAACCCAAAAAGTACCTGGCCATAATAAAGTCTCTGACCAACGGCCACCTGCCGTGGATTCACTCATCCTTCCTCAAGCACATACTCATACATCATCTCTCTTTGCACCTCGCCTCATCCACCAATAACCCATTACTCATGTGTCCGCACCGTAGATCTCCATAATCAGTTCTCTAACCATAGTTGAATAGATCGTTGATCCTCTCAATATAATACCCAGTTCTCCCCCACTCAGGGTTCAAACCATCACAAATTGGCATACCAACAATCTACTCCATAGACAGTTTCACCAGGTACATCACACTTGACTCTTGGAATCGTACCACGTAACACTCGATGATCTTCCTAATAAAGACCAAGCAACTCTAAATATCCCGAACCTCAGATGAAATCCTCGGAATCCTCCCCACGTGACTGCCTGTAGTCATCCCGAAATCTCATGCCGACACACCGCCGGGTATCCCAACTGTCCTGAACTAGACACGAATCTCAATCTGGAAGTAATGAACTATCACACACTGTGTCTACGATCCCTCAACCAACATTCCATCGCGTGGATCATCATAGGAACAAGAGACCTCACTTTCACAGTCGATACACAACGTAGGCAACGAGGGCCGCCGCCCCGGTATACTCCTCTTGATCATTTGAATCTGCTGCTAAAAAGTATGCCTTAATCGACCAAGGATTCTCTTTGTCCTCATCCATCTCAGTCCCCACCAATGAATCTTTCATGGTATAAGAACTACCTCGCGACAACATATCACAATTACTCTAGTGAAAACATCTCAACTACATGATACCCCACGAAATTACCTCCAAACTCTGGAACTGTAAGCTTGTTATCTTGTTTTCTCCACACGAGAAGCGGAAATAGTGTAATCTTCATCACAGGGTGTGACATCTCAACCATCAGTCGATCACTCAACCCAGACCGAAATTCTCCTTTGCGTATCACCTTCACTTTTTTCTCAAGTCCTACGACTCCAACTGGCAACCCACCAGTCAACTCCTCGGGATCTAAGCTCAATTCCCTCACAAGGTACACTCCACCGAAGCTCAATCGACATGGAACTCTGGCCCCACAGTTTACCATATCCTCTCTCAATCAGAACAGGCATCGTCAGATAACTGGTAAAGATGAAAATACCCTCTGCTACAAATCACGGTACCTGAACCATGTTATCTCCCCTTAACCTGCTATTTACAACCTCTGGGATTCTCCCTGCTTCGTGTATGTGTCCTCTGCTTTCAGTAGTACGGGCCTATACTACCTGCCACATCTACCTATACTTTCCACATGGATCGTCCCAAATTTCCTAAGTAGCTGCTCAACCTTCTCGATCACTAATCCCATTACACATGGTCGCTCTCCACCGAATACTCTCCTCTATCAGCGTACTCAACAAACTAAAGTCACTCCACAGGCTCTTCCTGGGTTCTCACACTTCTCTGCCATCAGCTGCTGAAGAACTCCTCATGATGCCAGCCACCTACTTCCGAAATATAGTCATATTCACTCGGTAGCTGACTCACATCATTAAGAGTTCCACAAAGCACAAAGCAAGCAGCATTCGGGCATCGAATAGCCTCCACCAACACGTAAAACCACTCTGGCATATAACTCCTCTCGCTCTATCCACAACTCAAAAGGCATCGCCGACTCAGGCAACCTTACCCCTCGTGGCATCTAACTACCCTCTCAGTAGATTCCTCCAAAAGCACATCCAGGTATCTCTCCTAGATTGCTCCACTACTCAAAGCTCTCTCTAAAAGACTCCTAGATACTCTTACTCAGCACACACTCAAGGCATATAACAGATAGCAACAACTCCTAGGCTAAGGCATCACAAATCAGGTAACTCTAGCCCTAAAATATGAAATACCTTGCCTATCCTCTAGCATGCATCACTAATATCTCGTAAATATCAAATAACACAAATAAGTAAGGGTATTTTGGGAAATCACCGTTCGGGCTCTGGCTGATTGTACACACTTCTCCAACCCGTTTTCTCTTAAAACTCTTTCTCATTTTAGAAAAATCATTCCTTTTGTAACGACGTAAATTTTCAAAAAAAATTTTCATTTTTGAAACACATCAAATTCTCATTTCACAATCTCAAAAATATAAGTATCCCAAATGACAAACATATCACAATGTAATTCTCAAATCCCAGAATCGTAAAAACATCTTCCGCCAGTGTGTACAATCATGCCGGTGCCTTGCCGCGATCCTCGGAACTACCTGAAACACATAACACATAACATGGTAAGCATAAAGCTTAGCGAGTTCCCCAAAATACCACACACAACACATCAGCCACTCAAGGCTAAACTCCATAAGACCCTCCGGTTAATGTGTCTCAGTGGGACCCTCTGGTCCGATAACTCAGATGGACCCTCTGGTCCCTCAACTCAGCAGCTCAATATAATACAAGTAAGCATATCACATAACAAATAGCAGGATATCTCAATACACAGCTCATTCACATAAGTCCCTCTGGTCACACATAAAATTACCACACAAGGTAATTATAGTGAGAAGACCCACCTCGTAAGCTAGCAAATGAAACCTCGAACTCGGAATCTCGAACTCTACCCACCAGTCTAGCCTCCGCCTAGAACATAATAATTATCCCTAATCAATATTGGCTCTCAAGAAACTAGACTAACCCTTTTACACTCACAGAAGGGTGAAAAGAACATTTTACCCCTCCATAGGCTTAATAGTCCACACTTTGACCAAAACCCTAAAAGTCAACAAAAGTCAACGGAAAGGAGTACGCTGCGCGTACTCGGCTGCCATGCATGCATCGGGGATGCTCGACCCTTACGCCGCGCGTACTGGGATTACGCCCAGCGTACGCCCCAATTTCACTCTTCTCACATTTTTGGTCTTAACCAGTTAAGACATAAGCTCATATCTCAGATCTGGACTCTCTAATGTCTCTTAATCCATGAAGTCAGTGACTTTAAGCCTTTGCATGGCTGATTAGGCACCAATCTCCCAAAATATACACTCTTTTGTCTCAAAGGTCTCATAACTCATGCATGGAGTGATTTCACCAACCAATATTGGATTTTTATGACATAACACAACTCATACACTCAAAAGGGGTTGGTCCTAGTCTATGGAGTTCAAGATCTTCATCAAGTCTCCACCTTTTTGTGACAAAACCCTAAAATGCTCCAATAACATGCTCATAACAAAGGAAAGGTAAAGTCTAAAGCTTTATACCTCAATAAGAAGCTTCCCACTCAGATTTGCTCGGATCTTGAAGCTTGGACTCCAACTCCTCCTTCTTCAAGACCTTCTCTTCTCTTCAAAACCACACAAACACTCTCAAGGCTCCAACACACACACACAAGCTCTAGAATAGAGGTTAGGGCACTCTTAGGGTTTTCTCTCTGGGAATGGTGGCCAGAAATGAGGCCATCATATCCCTTATATAGGGGACTCACCCCAAATTAGGGTTGTACTCTGGGCCTAGTACGCCCAGCGTACTATGGGTGTTAGTGACTTGTCCAGCGATGCAAAGGCTTAAAGTCACCAACTTTATGGATTAAGAGGCTTAGAAATGGTCAGATCTTGAAGTTGGACGTGGGTCTTAACTGTTTAAGACCTCAAGAGCTTAGAGTCTGAATCTGGGAGTTACACGGGGCGTAATCCCAGTACGCGCGGCGTAAGGGGTCACGCACCCCGTTTCTGTGAGGACGCCGGGTACGCCCAACGTACATGTTTGGTACGCGCAGCGTAACCCGGAGAGTTGTCTTTTTGTTGACTTTTAGGATTTGGTCAACTTTAGGGTCTTTGAGCCATGAGAGGGGTAAAATGGTCTTTTACCCTTCTGAGAGTACTAAGAGAGGGAATAGTCTAGCCTTGAGAGATGTATTGATTTAGAGTGTTTATTACATATGATTAGGCGGAGGCTAGACCAGATTTTATAGAGTTCGGGATTACCGAGTTACCCGAGGTGAGTCTTCTCACTATACTTTACCTAGAGTGGTAATTAGAGTTATGTGACAGAGTATCTTGTATGCTATTTATGTGATTGTGATACCCTGCGTTATTTCTATGTGATTCATGCCGTGTATCTTCCAGAGTTACAGAGTTAGAACCAGAAGGTTCACAGAGTTAGGACTAGAGGGTCCACAGAGTTAGGACCGGAGGGTCCACAGAGTTATAGCCTCGAGTGGCTAATATGTGTTATATGTGGTATTTTGGGGAACTCACTAAGCATTTATGCTTATCGTGTTATGTGATATGTGTTTCAGGTACCAGCGAGAGTCGCGGGAAGGCGCCGGCATGATTTGTACACACTGGCAGAAGATTTAAGTGTTGAGATTCTGGGATATATTTTATGGTGATGACATTGATATATGAGATTTTGAGAATATTATATGAGTTTTATTATGTTTGAAAAATGAAAAATTGTTTTAAAAATTTACGGCGTTACAAGTTGGTATCAGAGCCTTGGTTTGAGGGATTCGGATGCACCTTCGGGCGTATCTGAACTCAAACTGAGGATTTGAGGAAATTTTCATCAAAGAAACAATTTTTCTAAAAGAGAAAGATTTTTGAGAAAATCAGAACGGAGCAGTGTGTACGATCAGCCAGCGCCCGAACGATGATTTCCCAAAATACCCTTACATTATGTGCTATGAGATATTATGTGATATGCTATGCATGCTAGAGATAGGCTAGGTACTTCATATTTTAGGACTAGAGTGGCCTGATCTGTGATGCCGTAGCCTATGAGTTGCTGTTATATGCGATGTGCCTTCGAGTATGTGCTGAGTATGAGTATCCAGCAGGAATCCTTTTAGAGAGGGATCTGAGTAGAGGAGTAATCTAGGGGAGATACCTAGATGATCACGTGTGGAGTCTACAGAGAGAGTAGACAGATGGCCGTATGGGGCGGAGTTGGATGAGTTCAGTGATATCCTCCGAGTATGAGGAGAGCAAGTGGGATCATGACCTGAAGAGGTTTTATGTGCTAGTGGAGACTATTCGATGCTCGAATGCTGCTTGCTTTGTGCTTTGTGGGACTCTCGATGATGGGAGTCAGCTACTAAGTGAATATGACGATATTCAGGAGGTAGATGGCTGGCATCATTAGGAGTTTTTCAGCAGCTGATGGCAGAGAAGTGTGAGGACCTAGGAAGAGCCTAGTGGGTGATCATGGTCGGATGAGTGTGCTGACAGAGTAGAGCATTTCGCTGGGAAGCGAGCACACGTAAAAATATTTATAATCGAGAAGGTTGAGCAGCTACTTAGGAACTCTGGGATGGTTCATGTGGAAAGTATGGGTAGATGTGGCAGGTAGTATGGGCCCGTACTACTGAAAGCATAGGACCCATACTCGATGCAGGGGGCATACCGGAGGATTCTAAGTAGCAGATTAAGAAGTGATGTCATGGTTCGAGTACCATGATTGGTAGCAGATTGAGAAGTGATGTCATGGTTCGAGCACCATGATTAGTAGCAGATTGAGAAGTGATGTCATGGTTCGAGTACCATGATTGGTAGCAGATTGAGAAGTGATGTCATGGTTCGAGTACCATGATTGGTAGCAGATTGAGAAGTGATGTCATGGTTCGAGTACCATGATTGGTAGCAGATTGAGAAGTGATGTCATGGTTCGAGTACCATGATTGGTAGCAGATTGAGAAGTGATGTCATGGTTCGAGTACCATGATTGGTAGCAGATTGAGAAGTGATGTCATGGTTCGAGTACCATGATTGGTAGCAGATTGAGAAGTGATGTCATGGTTCGAGTACCATGATTGGTAGCAGATTGAGAAGTGATGTCATGGTTCGAGTACCATGATTTGTAGCAGGTCGAGAGGTGATTTCATGCTTCGAGTACCATGATTTGTAGCAGATCGATAGGTGATATCATGGTTCGAGTACCATGATTCGTAGCGGATTGAGAAGAGGTAACGTGGTTCGGGTATCATGATTCATAGCAGATCGAGAGGTGGCCACATGGTTCGAGTACCATGACCCGTGACGGTTAGTGTTACTGGTTCTACTAGTTATTCCGTTGTGATTATCTAGACTGAGATCAGATGTGAAAGAATAGGGGGACGGAGGGCCATGATGAACGAGCATCCCTTAAAAGGGAAATCGAGTTAGCTCCAAGGGAGTGTTGGTAAGATGCCAGTTGGAGTCGCAAGACTCAGGGATGAGTAGAGATGGTGCGTTATGGGAGAATACGGTCTGGGCTGAGCAACCGGCCGATGGTGGAGATGTCATTTTCTGTGACCTGAGCGGTGCTATTTCTGTTCCTGTGGGAAACATGAGAGGTATTGAGATTTTCGGTTTCCAAAGTTGGGGGCGAGCCCTGTGGGGTAGCTTTGGTTACGATCTTTCATCAGAGTATTTGGGCAGTATGTATGCCGAGAGGTGATGTAGAGCCTGAGCAGGTTGTCAGCGGGGACTGAGATGGTTAAGGACAAAGATACACCCTATTTGAGCATAGTAGGGCATGTATTAGCTGCAGCGGCAGATGATCAAGAAGAGGACATTGGGGCGGTGGCTCTTATTGTCTATGATGAGTATCGAGTGTGGTAATGGGGACTCCACTCTTAATACAACCCACGTGATGGAACGTTGGTTGAAGAGTCGAGGATGAGGAATATGTTAGTTCGTTATTTTCAGACTGAGAGTCAGAGTTACGAATGGACAGTTGAGATGTCCGGTAGTGGGATTGTACGAGTTTCTGAATGACTAGAGGTAGTCATGATGAGAAGTTTATGAGGATTTCATCGGAGATTCGGGGAATTTGGGATTGCTTGACTTCCATCGGGAGGTCATCGAGCATTGTGTATCACCTTCCAAGAGTAGGTGCGATGATTACTGGTGGAAGCAGTCGATATGATAGATTGATGGTACGCCAATTGGGGATGGTTCGAACCTTAAGTGGGGAAAGACCGGGTATTTTATTGACGGGATCCGCACCTGCTGCTAGAGCTACTGAGACCAGGCCAACAAAGGCTGAGGCACCAAAGGCTCGCGGGAGAGCCTTCCAGTTGACAGCGGAGGAGGTCCGCGCAGCGCCCGATGTCGTGGCTGGTACTTTTCATGTGAGTTCTGTACCTGCTTTGGTGTTATTTGACTCCGGTGCGAGTCGGTCATTTGTATCTTTAGCGTTTAGTCAGCACATCAGTATCCAGCAGGAGGTGTTGAGTCGACTGCTACGGGTTTCCATAGCTGACGAACGAGTGGTGTATGCTACAGATGTGATTCGAGGTTGTGTACTCGAGATCTTCGGTGTTGAGTTCCCGATAGATCTAGTCCCGATTGCGATGGGGGATGTATGTGTCATAGTGGGCATGGATTTGTTGAGCCGTTTTGGGGCTGTTATAGACTGCGAGCGACAGTTGGTGATAATACGAGACCCTAGTGGGGGAGTTCTTACGGTGTACAGCGAGGGTACCCGTTCTGGGTCAGCATTTTGTTCGGCTGCTAGAGCGAGGCGGAGTCTACAGCAGGGCTGTAGCGGGTTTGTGGCATATGTGATGGATTCACGAGGGGCCGCCGAGGGGCCAAGTTCGATTGATGATGTTTCCGATAGTGCGTGAGTTCCCGGATGTATTTCCCGAGGAGTTACCGGGTGTGCCTCCCGAGAGGCAGGTGGAGTTTCACATTGATTTGATTCTGGGGGCAGCGCCTATCGTCAAGGCGCCTTATCGCCTTGCGCCGCCAGAGATGCAGGAGTTATCCTCGCAACGTCAGGAGCTGCTGGGGAAGGGTGTTTTGTTATGACGATTGCCGCCAGATATAGTGATGCTACGGGAAGCCGTAGTACTTACTAGTCAGAGGTTGTTGTGATGCTATGGGAAGCCATAGTACTCACTAGTCAGAGGTTGTTGTGATGCTACGGGAAGCCGTAGTACTCACTAGTCAGAGGTTGTTGTGATGCTACGGGAAGCCGTAGTACTCACTAGTCAGAGGTTGTTGTGATGCTACGGGGAGCCGTAGTACTCACTATTCAGTGAGAAGTGTGGTGATGCTACGGGAAGCCGTAGTACTCACTATTCAGTGAGAGATTGTGGTGATGCTACGGGGAGCCGTAGTACTCACCATTCAGTGAGGGGTGTTGTGATGCTACGGGGAGCCGTGGTATTCACTATTCAGTGAGAGGTCGTTGTGATACTGCGGGGAGCCGTAGCCCCTACTAGTCAGTAAGGGAATGTTGTGATGAAGTGCTCTCTCATCAGAGCTTGACGCAGAAGAGTTTTAAGCTTGGGTAGCCCTAATATTTAAGTGTGTGGAAGCCTGGGGTCGAACCAGGGGCGAGACTGGGGTCTCCATACTTGTCGGGAGTCGTTATATACTGAAATGAGTAGTGGTTGTCGCAATCCGAAAGAATGGGATAAGTGAGGTACACATGGGTTGCGGGAAATGAGTTCTGAGTTGAGTGCATCGTTGGGACGAGTGGTTCCAACTCTTGGTCGGACCAAACTCTCGAGCTGAGTTTGGCTCTGGTGGTGCGTTGGATAGGCAAGATGAGATTCTGGATTCTGAGGTGGGTTCCATGTTGAGGAGTATTGTTTGTTATATGATGTCTTAGACCTGTGTTGGTCAGTACTCAGGTACGGGAGGTACCGCAAGTTGCATGGAACGATGAGTAGCAGATGATAGGGGTCGGGGTTGAGTCGATCTCAAGTTGGGAAGGTAGCATTCGCTTGGGTTAAGCGAACTACGTGACTTGTGTGTCACTGGGCCGAGATAGTTGTTGTAGGGAAGGAGTCAGTGAGACATTTCGGGACATGTTATGGGTGACCTTTGGAGGTTCATCGGTGGACTTAGGAATTGATCTGGTGCTCAGTATTGAAAAGGGGTACGAGGGATGCTGCTGAGGCTTATGATTTTAGATGTTTGAGGACTTCTGAGCGAGCATGATTCTCTTGTGTCAGAGAACAGGATGTTGAGGGTTTATTGTTCGGATGGATCCTGATAGTAGTTCAGTGGATGAGCCCTGGTGGGATGTGAACCCTTTCGTTCCTTGGGGCGTGATTCGAACTGTTTTGGTACGTTGGTATGAGTGATCGGTAGCCGATTGACGGATTTGTCTCATGAGAATCAGAGGAGCAGTGAGTTATCAGGGTTTGATGTTCGAAGAACGAGTATCATGGTGATAGCGTGAGTGGGCGGTCTGGCGGCAGGCCAGGCCACTAGAGTTTCCCGATTCTGGGAAGGTTAGAAAGGGGTAATTTAGCGACAGAGGGGCCGGTTTTGTTCCAAATTTGGAGTTCCTGGTCGGATCCAGGTATTCATGGAGAAAGATATTGTTTTGATGTGAGAACCTTTCAGTGGTGCTTTTCGAGTGGTTGGTTCTATCTATGTGGTTGAGGAGCGATTTCGAGGGCGAAATCTATTTCAAGTGGGGGAGAAATGTAACATCCCGGAATTCAGGAGCGCCTATTTAACCCTCCTCTTTTGTCAAGTTGTCAAGATTAGCCCTTGAGTGGAAATTATAGCAAATGAGTACGCTGCGCGTACTCAAGAGTACGTTGCACGTACTCATGCGCTTATTTTGGACGCGGACTCGCCTAGGTACGTTGGGCGTACCCAGGGTTACGCCGGGCGTAGTTGGCCCAGGTGCAAAACCCTAATTGTGGCTTGCGGGCTATAAAAGGAATGAGATGGTCTTGTCCCCAGCCACCATCCCTCAGAGAGAAACCCTAGGAGAGCAATATTATCGTTCTAAAGCTAGTGTGTGTGAGTTCTTGAGCTAGAAAGTGCCTTTGTGTGTTAGTGAAGAGGAAAAGGAGGTTCTTGTGGAGGCTAGAAGTTGAAGTGCAAGTTTGGATCTGAGTTCTTCAGAGGGAGGAGCTTCATTTAGAGGTAAAAAGCTCAGAACTTTCCTCTTTATTTTGGTTTGGTGTTGCATGGACCATTTCTAGGGATAAAGTCCCAAAGGTGGAGACTTTATGAGCATAAGGGACTCCATGGACCTAAATCTGTCCCATTTCAGTGATATTTGTGTTATAGATCCATAAAAATTCCATCTTGGTCGTTGTTATGAGGTCATGCTTGAATTATGAGCTTTCTAGAGTTGGGAAATGGAATGTTATGGGTGTTAGTGACTTGTCCAGCCATGCAAAGGCTTAAAGTCACCAACTTTATGGATTAAGAGGCTTAGAAATGGTCAGATCTAGAATTTGGACGTGGGTCTTAACTATTTAAGACCTCAGGAGCTTAGAGTCTGAAACTGGGAGTTACGCGGGGCGTAATCCCAGTACGTGCGGCGTAAGGGGTCACGCACCCCGTTTCTGTGAGGACGCCGGGTACGCCCAGCGTACATGTTTGGTACGCGCAGCGTAACCCAGAGAGTTGACTTTTGTTGACTTTTAGGGTTTGGTCAACTTTAGGGTCTTTGAGCCATGAGAGGGGTAAAATGGTCTTTTACTCTTCTGAGAGTACTAAGAGAGGGATTAGGCTAGCCTTGAGAGATGTATTGATTTAGAGTGTTTATTTCATATGATTAGGCGGAGGCTAGACCAGATTTTACAGAGTTCGGGATTACCGAGTTACCCGAGGTGAGTCTTCTCACTATACTTTACCTAGAGTGGTAATTAGAGTTATGTGACAGAGTATCTTGTATGCTATTTATGTGATTGTGATACACTGCATTATTTCTATGTGATTCAAGCCGTGTATGTTCCAGAGTTATAGAGTTAGAACTGGAAGGTTCACAGAGTTAGGACTAGAGGGTCCACAGACTTAGGACCGGAGGGTCCACAGAGTTAGGACCGGAGGGTCCACGGAGTTATAGCCTCGAGTGGCTAATATGTGTTATATGTGGTATTTTGGGGAACTCACTAAGCATTTATGCTTACCGTGTTATGTGATATGTGTTTCAGGTACCAGCGAGAGTCGCGGGAAGGCGCCGACATGCTTTGTACACACTGGCAGAAGATTAAGTGTTGAGATTCTGGGATACGTTTTATGGTGATGACATTGATATATGAGATTTGGAGAATATTATACGAGTTTTATTATGTTTGAAAAATGAAAAATTGTTTTAAAAATTTACGTCGTTACAAGTTGGTATCAGAGCCTTGGTTTGAGGGATTCGGATGCACCTTCGGGCGTATCTGAACTCAAATTGAGGATTTGAGGAAATTTTCATCAAAGAAACAATTTTTCTAAAAGAGAAAGATTTTTGAGAAAATTAGAACGGAGCAGTGTGTACGATCAGCCAGCGCCCGAACGGTGATTTCCCAAAATACCCTTACATTATGTGCTATGAGATATTATGTGATATGCTATGGATGCTAGAGATAGGCTAGGTACTTCATATTTTAGGACTAGAGTGGCCTGATCTGTGATGCCTTAGCCTAGGAGTTGCTGTTATATGCGATGTGCCTTCGAGTATGTGCTGAGTATGAGTATCCAGCAGGAATCCTTTTAGAGAGGGATCTGAGTAGAGGAGTAGTCTAGGGGAGATACCTAGATGAGCACGTTGAGCTCCGCCCGTATATGGCACCTAAATCCTCCCCTGAAAGGTCATAAGTCCTCGGTTGTCCGTCACAAACTCGTACACCTGTCCAGCTACCCGCTCTCTCTTGCGGTTCTCTGGTCTCACGACCTCAACCTGGGCCTCTCGAATGATATCTAAGACTGGAGTCATCACTGTCATCCTCATACACACATCTCAGATCGGGGTATCTCTGCTCTACGACTCAGGGCATCGGCTACCACATTATCCTTTCCCGAATGATACAGGATCTCGCAGTCGTAATCTTTCACCACATCCAACCATCTCCTCTGTATCATGTTAAGGTTGGGCTGATCCATAAGATACTTCAAACTCTTGTGGTCCGTGTATATGGTACACCGAACCCCGTACAGATAGTGACGCCAGATCTTGAGGGCAAACACCACTGCCACCAGCTCCAGATCGTGGGTGGGATATCTCGTCTCAGAAGGCTTCAACTGCCTCGATGCGTAGGCTATCACGTTCCCTCTCTGCATCAATACCGCACCCATGCCTGTAATAGATGCATCGCAATAAACCACAAAATCCTCCATTCCCTCCGGAAGGGCCAACACGGGAGCCTCGCACAATCTCTGGAGAAGGGTCTCAAATGAGGTCTGCTGCTCGGGACCCCAAGTAAACACGACGCCCTTCCGGGTCAAACTGGTGAGAGGGAAGACAATCTTGGAGAAATCTCTGATAAATCTCCGATAGTATCCGGCCAGTCCCAGAAAACTCCTGATCTCGGTGGGGGATCTTGGCACCTCCCACCTCATAACTGCCTCGATCTTGGCCGGATCAACCAAAATACCATTCTGGTTAACAAGGTGTCCTAGGAACCTGACCTCTCGTAACCAGAAATCACACTTGGAGAACTTGGCAAAGAGCCTCTTCGATCTCAGTATACCGAGAATCTCTCTCAGGTGCTCCTCATGTTGCTCTTTGGACCTCGAATACACCAAAATATCGTCGATGAACACAATCACCGAACGATCCAACATGGGCCGACACACCCAGTTCATGAGGTCCATGAACGCTGCCGGTGCGTTGGTGAGCCCGGAAGGTATCACCACAAACTCATAGTGCCCATAACGTGTCCTGAAGGCCGTCTTCTGGACATCCTCCTCGCGGACTTTCATTTGATGATACCCAGACCTCAGATCGATCTTGGAAAACCAAGACGCCCCCTGCAACTGATCGAACAAATCGTCGATCCTCGGAAGTGGGTAATGGTTCTTGACCGTTAACTTGTTCAACTCCCGGTAATCAATGCACATCCGGTGTTAACCATCCTTTTTCTTGACAAAAAGGATCGGGGCTCCCCATGTTGAGCTACTCAGCCTGATAAACCCCTTCCCCAACAGCTCCTGCAGCTGTGAGGATAACTCTTGCATCTCCGGAGGCGCAAGGCGATAAGGTGCTTTGGCAATAGGCACCGCTTCTGACAGCAAATCGATCTGAAACTCTACCTGCCTCTCGGGAGGCACTCCCGATAACTCCTCGGGAAAAACATCTGGAAACTCGTGCACTATCGGAACCTCGGAGATAGAACTCAATCTCTCTGCAGTAGCCCATGCATTGATCACATAAGCCAAAAATCCCACACAGCCTTGCTATAGACTCTGTCTCGCTCTGGCGGCCGAACAAAATGCCGACCCCGACCGGGTACCCTCACCATATACTGTAAACACTCCCCTACTAGGGTCTTGTATGGTCACCAGCTGACGCTCACAGTCGATCATAGCTCCAAATCGACTTAACTAGTCCATACCCACGATGACACAGACGTCCCTCATCGCGATCGGTACCAGATCAATCGGAAGCTCAACTCCGAAAATATGAAGCACACATCCACGAATCACATCAGTCGCAAATACCGCATGCTCATCGGCAATGGAGACTCTCTGAGGTTGACTCAATGCCTCTCGTCGGATACTGATATGACGACTAAATGCTAATGATACAAAGGATCGACTCGCACCCGAGTCAAATAACACCAAGGCAGGCACAGAACTCACAAGAAAAGTACCTATACACAATCACAATATAAGCACAAAATATCTCAAAAGAATATAATAAGAACACGTACCAGCCACAACATCAGGTGCTGCGCGGACCTCCTCCGCTGTCAGCTGAAAGGCTCTTCCATGAACCCTCGGTGTCTAGGCCTTCGTTGGCCGAATCTCAGCAGCACGCACAGAAGTAGGTGCAGATCCCTGGGCCGATCCCTGCACGAGCTGAGGGCACTCAGCCTTCCTTTGGCCGGTCTGGTTGCAATGAAAGCACACCGAGAATCCCTTCGGGCAATCCATCGCCATGTGCCCCTCCTTGACGCATTTGTAGCAAATCTCCGATCGGCAAGAACCCTCGTGCCTCTTGCCGCACTTGCCACAAGTGCGGACCTTCTGGCCCCCAACTCTGGAATCAGCAGGCTTGGCCCACTTTGCCGCCAGCTACGACTGCACTAGTCTCCGGTCCTTACCCCGTGACTCCTCCTCTTCTTCCCTGGTCTGCAACTCAAGCTCAATCTCCCTCCTCCTGGCATTGGCCTGAAGCTCAACCAATGTCCTATACGACGAGTTCGCCACAAACTCTCGTATGTCCCTCCTCAGTATGCTCAGATATCGGCTCACACGTGCCTGCTCAGTGGACACGTGTTCAGGGTAAAACATCGCTCTCTCATGGAACATCCTCGAAATCTCAGTCACTGATTCTGTATTCTGCTTGAGAGATAGAAACTCCTGTGCCAAACGTTCCCTTTCCACCGGGGGAACATACTCGTCTCGGAACATCTGAACAAACCTCTCCCATGACACTGCAACATGATCTGTAGGGGTAAAACCAGCTGTCACAAACTTCCACCAGTCCTTCGCTCCCAAGCGAAGCTAGTTCAGTGCAAACCGGACTCTCAAGTGGCCGGGACATGAACACATATAAAAACACCCCTTAATATCAGAGATCCACCTCATCGCAGCAATCGGATCCTGCGTCCCATCAAAAACTCTGGTGGCTTCGTGTTGCTGAACTCTCGGAATAGCAACGAGTCAACTCTCTGAGGCTAGCAGCGGCGACAGATGCAGTGGCCGCTGCAGCAGCAGCCTCAGTGATAGCAGCGTATCGCTCATCGAATATTTGTACCAAGGTGGTCTTGATAGACCCAAACATCTCTGGAATCTCTGCTCGGATAGCTGTAGCCACCTCCTCGTGGATCATCCTCCGTATCTCCTCATCACTACTCCCACTGCTACCAGGGTTGTGGCGTGTACCCACCATGATGTCTCTGAAACAAAACACAAAATCATTAGAGACTCGCTCGAGCATACTCACACTCGAGCACCCGCCCCTACTTGTTCCTTAGCATCCTCAGGATTTTTACTTAGACCGCTCACTGATCCGGTACTTCCAGTAGTACGGGCCCAATACTACCTTCCACACCACATCAGTGTTCACCCCAAGTCCTCCTCCTCGGATCCCAATTACAAGTACTCTATGCATCACAAGCTACTCTCATAGTAGTCCTCTCATTGGCTCGCTCCTGCTAGATACCCATACTCAAGACAAATCACTGGTAGCAGAAAACTCTAGGCTAAGGCATCACAAATCAGGTCACCCTAGTCCTAATATATGGATTACCTAGCCAATCCTCTAGCATATATTATATCTCATAAAATATCTCGTAACATAAAATGAGGGTATTTTGGGAAATAAACGCTCGGCTCTGGCTGATTGTACACACTACTCCGGCTCGTCTTCTCTTAAACTCTTTCTCATTTTTAGAAAAATTTATCTCTTTTGAAAATCTTTCTCAAATCCTCAGTTTGAGTCCAAACACACCCAAGGGTGCATCCGAATCCCTCAAACCAAGGCTCTGATACCAACTTGTAACGACGTAAATTTTCAAACAAAATTTTCATTTTTGAAACACATCAAATTCTCATTTCACAATCTCAAAAACATAAGTATCCCAAATGACAAACATATCACAATGTAATTCTCAAATCCCAGAATCATAAAAACATCTTCCGCCAGTGTGTACAATCATGCCGGTGCCTTGCCGCGATCCTCGGAACTACCTGAAACACATAACACATAACACGGTAAGCATAAAGCTTAGTGAGTTCCCCAAAATACCACACACAACACATCAGCCACTCAAGGCTAAACTCCATAAGACCCTCCGGTCAATGTGTCTCAGTGGGACCCTTCGGTCCCATAACTCAGATGGAGCCTCTGGTCCCTCAACTCAGCAGCTCAATATAATACACAGTAAGCATATCACATAACAAATAGCAGGATATCTCAATACACAGCTCATTCACATAAGTCCCTCTGGTTACACATAAAATTACCACACAAGGTAAGTATAGTGAGAAGACTCACCTCGTAAGCTAGCAAATGAAACCTCGAACTCGGAATCTCGAACTCTACCCACCAGTCTAGCCTCCGTCTAGCACATAATAATTATCCGTAATCAATATTGGCTCTTAAGAAACTAGACTAACCCTTTTACACTCATAGAAGGGTGAAAAGACCATTTTACCCCTCAAAAGGCTTAATAGTCCACACTCTGACCAAAACCCTAAAAGTCAACAAAAGTCAACGGCAGGGAGTACGCTGCGCGTACTCGATCTCTACGCTGCGCGTACTCGGCTGCCATGGAGCATCGGGGATGCTCGACCCCTACACTGCGCGTATTGGGATTACGCCCAGCGTACGCCCCAGTTTCACTCTTCTCACATTTTTGGTCTTAACCAGTTAAGACATAAGCTCATATCTCAGATCTGGACTCTCTAATGTCTCTTAATCCATAAAGTCTGTGACTTTAAGCCTTTGCATGGCTGATTAGGCACCAATCTCCCAAAATATACACTCGTTTGTCTCAAAGGTCTCATAACTCATGCATGGAGTGATTTCACCAACCAAGATTGGATTTTTATGACATAACACAACTCATACACTCAAAAGGGGTTGGTCCTAGTCTCTGGAGTTCAAGATCTTCATCAAGTCTCCAACTTTTTGGGACAAAACCCTAAAATTCTCCAATAACATGCTCATAACAAAGGAAAGGTAAATTCTAAAGCTTTATACCTCAATAAGAAGCTTCCTACTCAGATTTGCTCGGATCTAGAAGCTTGGACTCCAACTCCTCCCTTTTCAAGACCTTCTCTTCTCATCAAAACCACACAAACACTCTAAAGGCTCCAACACACACACACACACACGAGCTCTAGAACAGAGGTTAGGGCACTCTTAGGATTTTCTCTCTGGGAATGGTGGCCATAAATGAGGCCATCATATCCCTTATATAGGGGACTCACCCCAAATTAGGGTTGCACTCTGGTCCTAGTATTTCGAGCGTACTCACGGGTACGCCCAGCGTACTAGGTGGTCTCCGCGTCACATGCACGCTGATGAGTACGCTAAGCGTACACCTCGGGTACGCCCCGCGTGCTCGTTTTTCACTCTTTTTAAAATAAGGACCAAAATAGACAATAGCTCAATAGATCAAGGTTCTAGAAGTATACCTGGACTCGGGATGTTACACCTTTTGAAATTTTTTCTCAAATCCTCAGTTTGAGTTCAGACACACCCGAAGGTAGATCCGAATCCCTCAAACCAAGGCTCTGATTCCAACTTGTAACACCGTAAATTTTCAAACAAATTTTTTATTTTAAAATCACATAAATCTCATCAACACATTTCAAAAAATCCCCAATTGTCAAATTAACGAAAACACATTTTCATAATTGTCAAATAAAATCCAGAATCCTCCAAAAACATAACTCCATCTCGTGTGTACAATCAAGCCGTCACCTTCCCGCGATCCTGAGAAATACCTGAAACATATATCACATAACACGGTAAGCACGAAGCTTAGTGAGTTCCGCAAAATACCACACACATCTCATTAGCCTCTCATGGCTATACTCGAATAAGACCCTCCGGTCAATGTGTCTCAGTGGAACCCTCTGGTCCCACAACTCGGGTGGACCCTCTGGTCCTAACTCAGTAAGATCAGAATAATATACAACATAAATCACAAAGACATAATGCAGGATATCACAATACTCAATATAAGAACATAAGGCCCTCCAGTCACACAAAAATTACCACTCTAGGTAAGTATAGTGAGAAGACTCACCTCGAAGCAAGCAAACAAATACACCTTGTACACGAATCACCGATCTAGCCTCCGCCTAACACATATGATAATTATCTCTAATTAAAATCATAATTCTAAATAAAATCATACTAGCCCCTCTCTAACTCTTGGGAAGGGTAAAAGACCATTCTACCCCTCCATGGTCTCTATTACTCACATTTGGTCAAAACCCTAAAAGTCAACAGAAGTCAAACTCGAGTCAACAGTCGATGTTGACCCAATTCGTCGAGTGCATCAAAGCCACTAGCTGAGTCCCCTTGCTTCCTCAGAAGCCTCATGAAAACCAACTCAACTCGTCGAGTTGACCTGTCAACTCACCGAGTTATAGCATGCTCAGACTCATCGGGATAAACCCTAACCGACTCGTCGAGTCGGCTCATCGACTCGTCGAGTCCCTTAAGTCGAAATCTCATTCAAACGTTTTAAGACATAAATGATGCCCCATACTCCAAATCTATCTTCCTAAGACTCGAATATCACATAAAGCTGCAAGCTTTACGTTCATGCATGGCATATTAGGCTCATAATGCCAATACAAGCTCCAACAAGGGTTAGATGCACAAGAGCTTGCCTCTAGCTCAATAAAGTTCGAATCTTTGGACTCTCAAGGCCTCCTACATCCCAGATATGAGGTTCCAACCTCAAACCATGCTCAAATAACTCAATGACACAAGATAGATGGGAGAAAACCCTAAAAAAACTCCCAAAAATGAGATCTAACAAAATATGTGGCCAAGATGAGAGCTTTTTACCTCCACATAGATGCTAATGAAAGAAAAACACTAGATCCACAGCCCCTCCTCGATCAAATCCACATTGCTCTCCAAATCTTCTTCCAAAAATGCACAAGAATGCTTAGTTTGGTCTCTCTCTCTCTCTCTCTCTCTCTCTCTCTCTCTCTCTTCACAACGAATGGGGCAGGTTTAGGGTTTCTTACAGGCTCTAAGATGACAAGGGTCGCGGAAAAGAGGGCCTAAGGTCCTTTAAATAGTACCCAACCCCGAAGATTTAGGGTTTACACACACAGCGGCAACTCGTCGAGTTGGCCTCTCAACTCGCCGAGTTGGTCATTAAACCCACGTGGCCAAAACCCGCCTCTACTCGACAAGTTGGACATCTGACTCACTGAGTTTCTCTGTCATGAAGAATATAAATCACTTAAATATGATATCGGAAATTTCGGGATGTTAAATTTATATTGCTGCTAGAAAACCCTAGAAACCCTGAATTTGAACATATAATAATATATATCAAATCTAGTAATTATCTAGTTTCCTAATATCAAATGGAGGCTTCCAGAAACCATAAAATAGTGCATCAAAACCGTCCATATGATGGAAGGTTTTGGATCCTCACTTTTTTTTTAACTATTGAACAATTACAGCTCGGCTCTTGCATGTTTAATTAATTCTAATTAATCCAGAAATTAATTCTAAATTAATTCTGATTAATAATGAATCAATTCTTATTGATTTCTTAATAATTTTATTATCATATAAATTAACAAATAATTTACTTAACTATCGGTCTCATATTAATTTATTAATCACATCATAAATTAACAAATCAACTTTCTATTTCTAATTAATATATTAATCATATAATATATTAACAAATCATTTATTATAATTTATTAATCATATAATAAATTTATCCTCTCTCTACAACTGTCATTCTGACCAAGTTCTAGTTATGAGGGCAACCCAAAAAAGGACTTTGTTATTATTTACAAGTATATACCAATTTAGTTATGAGCTTAAACACCTTAATCCAGCAGTCTCCCACTTGGATAAGTATATAACTACAATTACAAGTATAACCTCGAACCAAACAATAAAGAGTGCTTTCCAAAGACACTATCGAACTTTGATTCAAATCAAACGTTGTCCCTAAGATAAGTGATCAACTATTCCTTTGTTCTACAAGATATCGTATGGACATGAGACATGGTTTATAATCAACCTCATAGTCCACGATTTTGTTTCTCGATTTCCTGATTTATGATTACTGAATTCAAATTCAGACTACTAATTAAACACATCAATTTAGTCCGGGCTCAGACAAGCATGTCAGATGTCTTCAATAAATCATTGAGAGGCCCAAACATATCGCTTTTCCTGTTAAGGCAAAAGGAACGAATAATCTTTAACTATATAATCATACATTTTACTCATCTTATCATGCATGGAATTACACTTTATAACACTTAGGTACGGATGCATTAGAGTAAACCAAGGCATAACTGATTCGCAAAATATGACTTATATATCTCCATTTGAAGAATAGAAGATATTATCGTCATATAATTACTCATGATTTAATCCATGAAGTAATCCCTAAGTGTCGGTTTATCCAATACTGAAAATTTTTAATTTTCAAAGTACTCATCAATATTGTAGCAATCCTACGGAATGTCCAATTTCTATGGGCAATCTACAATCGATTCATGTCAGTCTTAATTCCTTTGTTGTTAGAATTCCAGTGTCCATTTCTCGGGAATAATTGTTCACTTAATCCTCCACATTTGATCAAATCCCTCACAAGATTGCGTAAATCGTAGTGAGCAGAGTAATACACAACAGTCTATTGTTTGAATTTGGATAGTGGGTATCGACTCTTGTTCGTTAATTATTTTAGTTTTTGATAATCAATATGCATTTGAAAGGGTCCAACTTTCTACCTGACAAATAGAACTAATGCTCTCAGAGGTGAGAAATGTTTTCTGATAAATCCCTTCTCAAGAAGTTGTCATAGTTTGTTAGATATTTCTTACATTGGTGATGAAGGTCACTGATAATGAGTCTTTGCTACTATCTCTACTCCTAGGAAGAAGTCGATTTGGAACTTGACTTGTCAAATTGGTGATATTTTAGGTACATTTTTAGGTAGTACATCAGGATAGGTTGCATACCTGGAACATGAATTTGACCTCCTTGTTCCTTTTATCTACCACATATGTCAAGCCAGCGTAGTGCTCCTTATGTAGATACTTTTGAGCCTTTACACAAGAGATAGGTTTTAGGTTTCGTTCCCACTTGATTTCGTGGATGATCAGGGTTCTTTTATTAGTCATGAGGTTCGTATAACATTTTCGTAGCACAATAGCTTAACATGACATGGGGAAATAACTTTATATTGATGATGACATTGATACTTTTGGAAGTAATAGATGTAAGTTTGTCGTAAAATACGTGTTTGTTATGTGTTAGGATGAAATTTATTAGAATTCCTGAAGTAGATTTCCGACAGTTTAATATCTGTTTCTACTATACAGGTTTCCTCCTGTCTACTTGATTTGCGATTTAGTATATGTCTAATTTTAGGGTTCATAAAACTCCTATGCATATTTCAATCAAAAGTACTTTGGAATATAAGTGGTTAATAAGAAATGTACTTGTTACTATTGATGGTTCCTGATTTTTATCTCTTTTTATGATCACGATTGATCTAACTCAAGCTTTACTTCCTAGTTCTTTAACTACGACCAATTTCTCTTAAAATGCCCGATTACAGCAAATTCATAACAAGTTCCTCCTCCACCAGTGCTTGCTCCCGCATTCAAACTATGGTTTACTGTTAAAGGGTTTAGGTTTTTGCAAAAGTTGATTGTGTTCCCCTTTTGTTGCACCTGTTGCATATATAGCATTCATCCTTTTGATGGCGGCTACACTGGTCGCATAGTAGTTTCTTTCCTAAATATTGCTTTTGTAGAGTGATTGATGTTGCATAAGTCTTCTTGGTGTCTTATTTCTTCTTAGAATAGTGGATTCAGGTTTCCATGGAACTATTCTCTTGTTTCCTTTTGTTATCCTCAGTTCTCATGGCATCCTGTTTCTTGATCAAGTTTCTTGGTAGGCTAACTGGTTTGTCAGAATGATGGCCAACCTCTAGGCAAGGTCGTGTGTGTTGGGTTTGATAGATATAAGCATCTATTGTATTGGTATGGTTAGACCGTTTATATAACTATCCATATTCTTGTCCTCTGGAGTTACAAAACCTGGACATAGCATTGCAAGATCATCGAATTGAGATGAGTAAGCTAAAATGTTCATTCCTTTCATGGTTAAGCTGTGCGGTTCTTGTTCCAATTTATGTATTTCATCCCTGGAGCAATATACTTCTATAATAATCGTCTTTAATGCTTCCTCTGTTTTGGCATAATAGGAGTCAATGCCTACGATTTTCGTATAGTAGTTACACAAGGTAAGGGATGTGTCCATAAAAGTGCAGGTGACAAACTTAACACAACAACTTTTTGTACAAGAGCTACCATGGAATATTGATTCCATCTTTTCAGTCCAAAGTGTCATTCATATAAATCCTTCATTTTCGTAGAAGGATTTGGGTTTGTAGTTCATGATATCTTTGTATGTGCATACCCTTGGAACGTCATTATTACTTCCATCAATATTGCTTCCAATTCCACCTTGTTCAGAGGCGTTGTTCTTATTAGCTTTGTAAGTAGCCAAGGTGTTAGACACTTGTTGTTAGATCATTAAATCGATTGTAGCGTTTTAAAGTGTTGGCGTTATTGTTGGGTGATCACTTTTTGATTTATTCACAAATATTGATCTATCCTATTACAATTGGTTTAAAGAGAAAATGAGTTGCATGAAAATATCATTGTAAATATAAATGATAGTACTACAGTTGTGTCAAATGTATTGAATTTATGTGGGGTTTGTCCAAGAATGGCTATACCATGAGTATCATGTGTAAGTAACCTTATAGCACTAATAGGACAAAATTTACACAAAGAATGAGTGTAAGAAACTATTAAGCACTGGGACAAACTATGCAGAATTTTGAACAAGTACAGTAGAGAAATTTGACCATTACTCGATTTTTTGGTAATATCTAAAGATCTCGGTCTCCGATTTACTTGAACTAAAATATTTTGGAAACAAGACAAAATTCCCAACAACTTTCATGTTTTGTGTTTTTGCGGATTCTACTGTTTTCACCTTCGAAAGGGCCACCGAAGGCGAAGGGAAAGTGCAGGCGCCCTACTTTTGAACTTGGATGGCTCAACCATAAGTTGGACGGTTCACAACAGAAATATATATCTTGTACTGTCATTCAATTTAATCACAGTCAGACTCGTTTCTGCTATCTTTTAGCATTGTTTAGGGTATGTTTGAGTGATTTAAGCTTAGTACATTCAAGGTTTGGCTTTAGGGATGAGATAACTTAAGTTCATCGTATTGCACTCGGGATAAACACTCCATCAAAAGGAGTGTACGGCCGTACACATGAGTGTACGACCATACACATGAGTATACGGCCGTACACCCAGGGTGGCCATGAACCCATACATATATATATATATATATATATATATATATATATATATATATATATATATATATATATATATATGTTTTCCCTTCATTCTTTCTCATTTCTCACACTTTCACCTCAAGAAATCCGATTCTCTCTCAACTATCATCAAGTTTTACACCTTAATCTTCAAAGATGTAAGTATTCCTTCCATTGAATTGTTGATACATGGCTTTATCTAGTGACGATCCATGTTTTCATCCATGAAATCTTCTCTTTTGGTTAGATCTTCAAATCTTCATCCATTTCACCAAGAACACCAAGAACACACACTTGTTCTTGTGCTGTGAACCCTCTAAAGACCCTCAAAAGTGTGAGTATTCCTTCTATCATCTAGTTAGACATGTTAAACACTTGATTCAAAGCCTTGAAACATCATCCAACTCAAGATCATCAAGGGTGTAGGACCGTACACACTTGGTGTGGCCGTACACACCTCAAAACCTTCCAAAATGATAGTTTTGTCCATCCTCTTGTTTTGCAATTGTCACACTAGTTTCCCCAAGGATCAAACACCCATTTTTGCATGTTTCTTCAATGAGTGTACGGCCGTACACTCCATGGACGTACACTACATGGGCCGTACACATCAAGACCGTACACTCCCTTAAGTGACCATAAACCCCTTTAATGCAATCACATGTGATTGTAACACTTCAATTCAAGTGTTTTCTAGTCCCTAAAGTGGTTTCCTATCATAACTAGTTGTTATATACACTAATTATATCCATATACGTATCATTATATGCTTAATAGGATTCGTCGTGTTCAAGACTTCACTTGACACTTAGCATCCTACCTCGACCTTTCACTCGAATCACTCACTACAGGTGAGTTCATACCCCCGTATTTTCATAGTTTTTACAGTTTTAAGGGGGGGGGGGGGGAGGGGGAATACAAGTCTAACACAAAGATTTTGTGTTATAAACAAATGGTTTCAAATATCTTATCAAAATGGATTTCAATTATCATCAATTCATATGGTTTTTCAATGATTGTTTCAAAATGACATCAAGTCACCCAAAATGTATTTCAAAATATTAAACTTATTTAAATGTTTTTATAAAATTATATTTCTCCCAGAAATCATACTTGTATATATATATATATATATATATATATATATATATATATATATATATATATAAGATTTAAAAGGCTTAGGACTAATAACCCACTTTGGTTCCTTTTCCTTGTTTGGATATGGGATTATAAACATCAGTTATTTGTCCGAGTGTCATTTAAATTTTACTTATATATATATTTGTATATGTATTAAAGTATAAAAGTTAGTTCATTAAATTTCAATTACCCTTTGTAACATGTTGAGCAAGGGGTTACATTCATGAATACTCAGTATCAATTCAGAAAGTGCATATAAATTATAATAGGTATAATTTATGATTCACAGAACATTAATTCACTATTCAAGTATACTAAAGTACATTGTTTTATAAGAACAAATGTTTGATTCAAAACTAATCAAGAGTATACCTCTTTCAGATACATGTTAAGCATACCAATTCAAGAACATACAGTCAATCATTTATTTCAGAACGATTGGGTTTTTTCATAACTGTTATACATGTAAAGTTTATATGCTTTTTATAAGTCAAGTGATACAGGTTGTTTAATTCATTTAAACAATATAGTAAAATCCTGACATTATAACCAGAATCTCCAGCCGGGGATCGAAACAATGTGTGTATAGATCTATATTGGGATTGACAACCCCACATTCGGACTGCTAGCTACAGTCAGGCATACACGCCTGTGAGTGACAATTGTTATCAACAGTTTTCAGCGCATTCATAGCGTTGGGTCAGGCCATCTAGTCAGTATGGTTATAATAACTCATATAAAAGATATTAACAATACGTTCGTGTATAATTATCTAAACCTAAGTATATTTTCAAAGTACTAGTTTACAAGATACAGTTTACACTATTACATTACGGTTTACAATAACAGTTGATGAAATCAGACACACTCTCAGATATAAGTTTACAAAAGGATTACAAATACAGAACATTGGTTTACAAATAGAACAATTTTACGTAACTAAAACTACTTTTCATATACAGCAGAAAATATAGGATTTTTTTGAACAGTTTACATATTCAAGAACAGAAAACATTCTTTCAAACATAAATACTTATGCACTCACTCAACTTTATGTTGATACTCTCTTTTCAAATAACTTGTATTCTCAGGGAACCAGTAGACAGGTACTCCTCGAGCTTTTGAGAAGATGGAGCTATTTATGTCTTCTCTTCTTCTTTTGTATAACTTTTTGGTTTCAGTACACTATGATGAAACACATGTAAATACTTATACTTTTTAAATACAGTGGTTGTTTGTACTCTGATTACTATAATGCATGTGTTGTGATACTACATATGAAGTCCTCCACCCCCGAACGTTTCCGTCGTCTGGTTTGGGGGTGTGGCACTAAGCCTTCCTACTTTTCAGTAGGACAGTTCGATCTTTATCTAGGCAGGTGTTAAGAAAAATATGACAAAAATTTACGAACTTCCTATCCTTTTTCTCACTTATAAATACCTATTAACTTCCAAACTCTAGGGAAATTTTTGTCACTTCTTTTAGGACTATTTGTTAATATTCCATAGCATCGTAGTTGTCTACAACCATAACTTATAATGATTTGTGAACGTGCATCTTTTGCAAGGTATTCATAAGATATATAATAGGAGCATTTGTAGAGTATCATAGCTAAGTAATTAGCATTTTGTAATAAACAGCAAACATGATTGATGTCTATGAGTACTAGAGTTTTTATGAGGATTCGAAGTGGATATTTATCAAATATTTATGAGGTGTTTACCAAATTTTTTGAGAGTTCTCATGTGTTTTTCTTCATATCTTTGAAATGTGATCTCTCTTGATTCTCTTAGAATTTCCAAGCATTTTAGTCTATTATATACCGAATCTAAGTCCAATTATGCATCGATCTAACCATAATTAAACATAGGTGGTCAGTTATGGTTCAACCTATGTGCAACAAACTTAGTTAAGGTATATGACCTAAAACCTTGTGTTGTATGCTTGTGGAGGGGTAATGTTTTATATATGTTTAGGTTTTATATATGTGTTCACAAATCGGAACTAAGTTTCTTAAAACTCTATATATAAATTAATAATACTTATTAATTGGTTTATAATAATAAACTTGGCATATAGAGCGTCATATGTCTAAAGAATGAACCTAAGCGTATAATGTTATAGGATAGGGGTATACCTAATCCTACAAGAGTAAGCCCTAGACTATAGTTGTTCTTTCCTAAGAAAGTACTAGTTCACTATAGTCGTTAGCTGTGGTACCAGTCTTTCACACCCCAACTGATGGTGGAAACTCTGAGGTTGCGACGACAATATTAGATCACAGTTAAAAGACCTACAATGAACAATACACAAACTTATATGAAATTAAATACTTTCAAATATCGAAATACAAAGGTTTCATCGACTAGAATTTTAGAAACACGAGTTTGTAAAACAAGTTCAGGAAAACGCGATTCAACATAAACAAAAGGTCTGAACAGACTATCCCATAACAAAAGACAAGGAAAGATAGGTTATTCCCTAACTCACAAGGCTTGTTCTCCAACTTCTTACTTCCTGGGAATACACACGTTTAAAAATACATCAACAATAACTGTTGGTGAATTTTACAAGTTTTGACTTTGTGTATATTATTAAAAGCAAAATTTTATATATAAATGAACGACTGTCAGATTATATAAAAAGTTACTTTATAACACAAAGTATAAAATAAACATGAAAAGAGTTGACCCGACTTAGGTGTGATTGTACTTGTAATCCCATACAAGTATGAATAATGATTTACTTATGATACATAAGTTTAAATTCAACATAATTTCATATTATGTATTATTAAGTATTTATTTTATTTAAATAATACACTGACACTTATCTAATTAACTAAGTGTAAACCATTATACTACATAGAATCCTATTTCAACTCGTATTAGTATTTTGCAAAATTTAAATCATATTTCAATCTTATATGACTTCCTGCTTATAGTGAACTTCTTGGGCAAAGTCTAGTCTATAACCGAGCTATATGAATTGACTCCGCCTATCTGAAGCACTTTATAAAGGGTTGTGTAGTAGTTTCACCAATGCTTCACCAACATCATAAATAGGAACAAAATAAGAAGTTATAGCCTGTTTTGTCTCATCATATGAATGTTATAACTAGCAACAATATGCGGGGGTGTCAACCTATATAGATCTATACACAACATTCTTTGCTCTTCAATATTGACAATTATTACAAAGGTCTTTACTAAGTCTGTGTTCTTAGTTGGTGAATATTAAACTCACATAGAGATCCCGTGTTTTACAATGTTACACATGTTTGTGTTTGAAAACTTTAGTTTTAAAGTTTAATGAACTTAAGTGTAAAACTACAAAATCCTCATAACAAAAATCAGCAACATAATGACTGCATTTCAACTAAAGCCGTATTTCAACCATGTGAAATCAACCAAATAAACGCAAGATTTAAATGCATAAAAATAGAACAATCATCATATCAAACAAATATCTAAAATTGTTAGTTACGTTCTATTGACATATAAGTGTATATAAAATCATTTTAAAACATATATACCTACATTATTACTCTTTCATGTCATGAAACATAATTACAAATACTTGCACCATTTTATGTCATAAAACATACATATATACATATGTTACGATTTTTGAAAGTCACAACATCAATATATGTATCTATACATATATATAAATTAAATTTCGTGAAACAATTTCATAAATGTATATTTTGTGATTGTTTTCGTAAAATGTTATATATATATATATATATATATATATATATATATATATATATATATATATATATATATATATATATATATATATATATATATATCGTAAAATAATATACTTTTGCCCTTTTATGTAGGAAAATAGTATAAGATGATATATATATATATATATATATATATATATATATATATATATATATATATATATATATATATATATATATTTGAAAATGAAACTTTATAACATGAGCACACCCCAGCCAGGAACTAGGGCACTCAAATGAACAGTTACATAGTGTTCAAAGCTATTCTAGGGTTCGAAATCCACAAGCTCCTATCATTCACCACTTTAGACACCCTAGTCTCGATCCAGAGAAAATATTCCATTTGAATCTGGATAAATAGCTCCTCCGCCTCCCTCTGATGGATCAAAAAAGTTGCCTCATTTCTATTTCTCTATAAAATATACAATGTGGCAATCCCTACAGAAACTAAAGCTTTTTTCTGCAAGATGCCATTTTCTTCCTCCTCTAACCAGCTTAAGATCTGTTCCACTGTGGTCGTCTCCCGAGCTCTGAGATCCCACCATAACATCACTTTGTTCCAAACAACCTCAGCCAAATTATAATCTTTAAGGGCGTGAATAACCATTTCCTCGCCTGAACGACACACATCACAGAGGCTCGATAGTTGAGGAATCCCCAATTTGATCAGGTTCAACTTAACCGCTAACCTGTTGTTAACCTCAAATAAAAATATTGACCTTCTTGGGTATCCACTTAGACAACCTATTTATTCCAGTCCAAGTATCTTTCTTTTTTATAATTTCTTTTCTTATCCAACTCACCGAGAATTTACCATTGGGACCCCTAGGACAGATCAACGTATCCACTTTGTTGACTAGTTGCACTGTGGATAAGGTCTCACGTAGCCGAACAAGCTCTTCCATACTTCTACCGGATCGTAATTCGCCTGTCCACTCCCATGAACCACCATCTCCGCACAGTCTATCTTCCACCGAACATAGTTTGTTGTTTTCCAAAGTAAACAATCTGGGAAACACCTCATGAAGTGGATCTTCCCCAAACCATCGATCAAACCAAAAGAGAGTGCATTTTCCATCAACGGTTTGTTTTTTTATGAGCTTTCTGGGATCGAGATCAGATTCATTCAACATATTCCACTGTTGAACAATTCGCCTCCACGTGTGACCGTATTTTATACCTGCACTAGATTCCAAGCAGGTATCCTTACCATGAATGCTATTAATAATTGAAACCCATAAAGCTCCACCCTCCGTTTTATATCTCCAATACCATTTAGCTAATAGGGCCTAGTTTAACGATTCCAATGAACCAATACCTAAACCTCCTTTTTCTTTATCCGCTAGAGCTTTCTCCCATTGAATCCCTTGGATTTTCTTTTCAGTTGATTTCCTCCCCATAAAAAGTCACACCTCAGCCCTTCCAGAGTATTTATGATCTTATTGGGAGCTTTAAAGAGTGAAAATAGATAGGTTCCCAAGCTACCTAAAATATTATTCACAATCGTTTGTCTTCTACCAATCGAAAGCGTTTTTATCTTCCACTTGCTTAAATTCTTCTTGCATCTATCTATTAGGTTCTTCCGCGGTTTAGCTGCACCCATATTCACACCCATATCATGCCTAAAAATATCACAAGAAACCTATCTACTTTACACCCACTAATGGTTGCCATCGCCTCCACTGAGATTTCATTGCTGCCGAATCCAAACAGGGAGCTTTTCTCCATATTCACTTTAAGCCCAGCTGATCTTTCAAAGCAATATAAAGAGGGTGTTTGGGATTGCTTTTAAAACAACTTTTGGCTTTTAACTTTTCCAAAAAGTTAAAAAAGATCCAAAAGATGTTTGGGAATTGAAAAAGATCTTTTAAAATGACTTTTTGTATAGAAGGAAAAGAGAGTGTTTCAAAAGTCACAAATCCTATCTTTTTGTGACTTTTGGGACTTTTTAACCTGAAAAGTTAACTTTTACCCTAAAAGCAAATACAAACACTTTTTAAAGATTTTCTTTTGAAAAAAGTCACTAGCCAAAAAGTACTTTTACAAAAAGGACTTTTAACCTTAAAAAGTTTTCCCAAACACCCCCAAAATTATGATAAGGTTGAGGACATTTTCGACCGACCATTCACCGAAAAAGACCGAGTCATCTGCAAAAAAGAGATGCGTTAGTGAAACCTTGTCGTCCCCCACCCCTATGCCTTTGAAGTTGCCATTCTCGACCGCTCTAGCAATAGCTTGATTTAGACCATCCATAACTAAAGTGAATAATAACGGGGATATAGGGTCCCCTTGTCTAAGGCCACGAAAGACTATAAACTCAGACATGGGGCACCCGTTGATAAGAATTGAAGACGATCCAGAACGCAGACATTCCTTCACCCAATTTCACCACTTCCAACTAAATCCTTTCTGATCCATCATCGAATCCAGGTAATTCCATGAAACAGTGTCATAGGCTTTAGTAATATCAGATTTGAAAATTAACACAGATTTCTTCTTTGCTTTAACCCAATCGATGACCTTGTTGACAATCAAAGGTCCATCCAGAATTTGGTGGTTTTTAACAAAGGCAGATTGGGGGGGGGGGGTACCAATAATGGAGGGGAGCACTTTTTTTTAATCTATTCACCAGCATTTTAGATAGAATCTTGTATACACACAAAATCGAACCGATGGGTCTAAATCCTTATCCAAAACAGGATTAGGAATTTTGGGAATAAGAGTAATAAAAGCAGCATTCACACCTTTCAGTATTTTAGGATTCCTTGGAAACTCATTATAAGCTTCCAGAAGATCATCTTTAAGGAGTAACCAGAATTTTTTAAAAAAATTCCACTCTGAATCCATCAGGGCCATGCAATTTATTAGACCCACAACTCCACAAAGCTTCCTTTAACTCAGTTTCTGTAAAATCTTTTTCCAATTCAATTCTTTCCCCATCAGAGATACGAGAAGTCTCACCCAAAGATTGACTCCAATTACATTCCTGGTCCTTACTGAAGATGCTCTCGAAATGGCACTTGAAGTGGTCTTTAACCGTGTTCGGATCATTAACCCACACTCCTTGAATCTCGATTCCTTTTATACAGTTAATATGTTTTTTCCTGTTTAGACTTTTATGGAACAATGCAGTGTTTTCATCTCCTTCTAAGCACTACTTATTTTTGTTTTTCTGAATAATGTCATCGTTATCATCCTTCTCCTTCTGTCTGATATTCGCAACAATATCCATCATTTCTACAATAAAGTCGTTACCACTTTGACCCGACTCAATAAGGTTATCAATCTCTTCGATTCAGCTCAATTAATCCTTGATTTCGCATTCTTTCTTTTTACTTTTTTCTAATGCCCATATCTTAATTCTTCCTTTCACTACTTTTAGTTTTTGCATTAAAACAAAAAGCTTCAAAATTTTGCCTTCGATGTTGAAGTTCTTCCAAATGTCATTGACCATCACAGCAAAATCTTCTTCTTCCAACCATGAATTAAAAAGGTTGAAAGGGAACCTGTTGACGTGTTTTAGAATCAAAGGTTTATGATCAGAGTATAGTCTAGCTTCCGGAATGACTTCAAAGTTTGGCCAAAATTCTCCGTAATTCCCCAACACCAAAAATCTATCTAGCTTAGAATGTTTAGATCCACCCCCTTTAATCTAGGTAAATTTTGTTCCTCCAATTTTGACATCAATCATATTATTGTCCTCAATGAAGTAATTGAATTTCATAGAAGCTCTACCATCAAAGTTAGAACCTCTCCTTTCTTTACTCCTCTGGACCTCGTTGAAATCCCCGAAAATCACAGAAACTCCCCGTCAACTTGTTGGATATAGTGTCTAAGTCCATAACTATATTTGGTATGTACTTGACCCGACCCGGCATGGTCCATCTGGGTTGCACTTCACCCGAACAATTTATGGATAATCGTTTGAGAATAGTATAAGTTATGATTTATTAATATATTATAAGTCCTAATATATTAATATAAAATCATATTATTTAATTAGTATTGATCTATAATTAATTTAGAGATCAAAATTATGACTAATTAAATATGGGCTCTTGTATTTATATAGTGTGGGCTAATGCTTATTTGGAATGGGCTAGACCTGCATGGAAAGTCCATGGATACTCCATGGAGCTTTAACCCATGGATCTCATGGAAATGAAAAGACATGGGTATTAGGGTTTACATGGATGTAACCCTAATCCACCACACTATACAAAGGAGACTTTGGTTCTTGAAATTGCACTAGTTGATGTGTATAAACTAAGAGGGCCGATTTCAAGAAGTTTGTGACTATTCTCTCAAGTTTCTAAGTTTGTGGTGATTTGTGACTTCCATTTGAGGCATCCACATTATTGGTGCTAGGCTCTCAAACTCCAAGCAATCAACTACTACTACAAGGTAAGTAATTCTACTAGTTTTATTTGATTCAAGTACCCCATGCCATGCTAGTTAGGATAAGAACCTTGGAAAAATAATTATTTGCATGTATCTTAGTCAAACATAGATCCAAGGTTTCTAGGGTTGCATGTACACCATAAGAGTGTTAGAATGCTGAAAAACTCATCAGTGGTATCAGAGCCTGGTTTGTTTATTTGATACTTGTTGAAAAAAAAAAACTTGAAAATCGAAGTTTTGTTCAAAAGCTCGTATCAAAATTTCAAGTTTTGTATATGTACTTACGATTCTTGAAATTTTTGATATGAACATTCATAAACATATGAGTTTAGAAGATCATAGAAATTATGTGCTAAAAATTGATTAGATTAATTCTTGATCTTTATGTGTTTTAATGGAGTCCATAACTAGTTCTTAAGTTATGGATAACCAAAAGTCACATTTATAAATAACCATTAAAAGAACACATAGGTTACAAAAAATGAAGAGTCTTCATTTTTAATAACCATTAACTCATAAGTTATGAGAAATGAAAAGTTTTGAAAGTTTACAAAACTTGCCCTCAAGTTTTGGAACATGTAAAGTCATATTAAAAACTTTAGTTCCAACCCCTAGAATTTTTAAAGTTAAAATTCAACCCTTATACTTTATAATATTATAAGTGTAATAATATTTATATATGTATAAGATCAAGTCGTCTTACCGCTAGTACGCCTCATTCACGAAGCCGGTCTATAAGGGGGGTATAAGGTTGTTGCCTATAAAATGGCAACTTAATGGGTGTCCACTCTCACCCACCGCTTCCTTGATCGGTGGAGGGTCGTTAGCCGAACGGGTAGGACAAGGACTTATAAATTCTCATTAAAAGTATAATGATAATACTAAAGTAACTAAACTTTATTGAATTCCCAATCTTAGTTATTTTAGGAAAATGTGAATAAGGTGCTAATCCATGAAATTACACTGTACACTTTGTTTAAGTCGTTAGTGGAGCGTGTGTGGTTAACCGGCACACTAACTTGAACTTAACAAGGTAGGTAAAGGGTGACTTAATGTTTATCATAGTATCGATGGAGCGTGTGTGGTTAACCGGCACATCGATTGAGGGGTAATACATTAAGGGTACCAAGTAATTTGCATTGTTACTTCACACCTTGTTTTGTGATCATCGGCATCCCAGTCACAAAACTTGAAGGGCACACTCGAGATTGAAACATGTCATTGAAGAAAGTTCAATGAATCTCAAAGAATCTAGGAGTTTCTAAACCAATTAAAACCTAATTAAATATTTCGTTTTTCATGGTGGAAATTGGTGAATCGTCATTCACCTACCTTCAAATATCTTATAGCTTAGATTACGGCATCCCTCTTCTAAGTTATAAAATATTGTGTTGGGTCCTAGCCTTAATATTACATTTGGGTGTTTTGTTAAGGACTATCTCTATATCTAATCTAATCTATTCCCTCTTCTTTTCAGATGTCTTCCAATAACAATGCTTCTGGCTCAAACCCTACTAGCTCCTTCTCTCTCATGAATCTTTGTGGGAGAGTCATCTTTGATGGGTCCAACTTTACAGATTGGATCAGAAACATCAGGATGGTCACTCGGTATGAGAACAAAGAATATGTTCTCGACAAGGAGCTGAAGGTACCCGAGCCAACTGCTACTCCTGAAGAGCTTGCTGAATATGAGGTACATGAAAGAGATGCTACAAAAGTGGCATGCATCATGATGGCCACCATGACAGCCGAGCTCCAAAAGTCCTATGAGGACTATTATCCTTTTGATATGCACCAGGACTTGATGGACCGCTACCATCAAAGTGCTCGTCAAGAGCGATATGAAATAATCTCCTCCATGATAACAACCCGAATGAAGGATGGTGAACCCATCACGGGCCACATGCAGAAAATGCAAAGGTATGTGGACCGTTTACTGAAGTTCAATGTGAACTTCCCTGAGGAGTTAGCAATAGACATCATTTTGCACTCCTTGCTATCGTGTTATGATCAATTCCGCATGACATATCACATGAACAAGGAAGAAGTCACCCTCAGCAAACTTCAAGGACTCTTGAAGACCTCCAAAAGTGGTCTAAAGGGTAAGTCGGTTGTTACTACTCCTACTCCTACTCCAACTGCGGCCAATGTCTTGGCAATCGGGCATGGAAAAGGGAAGAAGAGAAAGAACCCTTCTAAGGGTACCAAGGGTAAGACCCTTGAAGGCTCCTCTTCAAGCAAAACCAAGAAAGGTTTTGTCACTCCTTCTGCTAACCCTAATGAGGCTGAATGCTTCTATTGCCATGAAAAGATGCACTGGAAGCGAAACTGCCCAAAGTACCAGCAAGATTTGAAGGATGGGAAAGTAAAACCCAACCATGCAGGTATATACACTATATTGTCTAATAACTCACCTCATTCTAAGTCTTGGGCCCTTGATACAGGTTGTGGTATTCACATATGTTGTGATTTGCTGGGACTAAAAAGAAGTGAGAATGTGGAGCAGGGAAAGATAAACTTGATAATGGGAAACAGGAAAGCTTCACCTGTCACCAAGATAGGAGTTTATTCCTTAGTGCTAAATAGTGGGTTTACATTAGATTTGAATAAATGTTATTATTCGCCAGAAATGGCAAGAAATGTTATTTCCTTTCATGCATTGTATAAACAAGGTTTTACCTTTTATTTTGATAATAATAATGGTAGTATTGATGCTTTCTTTAATAATGTTCTTTATTTTAAAGAATTACCTTGTGATGGCATGTATGAAACTGTATCTGTTGTAGATAATCTAGGAAATAATGTATTGTGTATTAACTCTTCCACTAGCTTAGATAAAGCATCCTTATGGCATTGTCGTCTTGGACATGTAAGCAAGAAACGCATAGGCCAACTCCAAAAGGATGGAGTCTTGGAGTCATTTGACCTAAAGTCAGATGATAGTTGTGAATCTTGTTTGCTTGGTAAAATGACAAAGTCACCTTTTACTGGCACTTGTGCTAGGGGTGAAGGTTTGTTGGACCTCATACACACGGATGTGTGTGGACCCTTCAGAACCACCACAAGAGATGCTAATCGGTTCTATGTGACTTTTACTGATGATTTTAGTAGATATGGATATGTCTACCTAATCAAGCATAAGTCAGAAACCTTTGAGAAATTCAAAGAGTTTAAGCAAGAAGTGGAGAATCAGTTGGGCAGGAACATTAAGATGCTTCGATCCGATCGTGGTGGTGAGTATCTTAGTACTGAGTTCCTAGACTATCTTAAGGAATGTGGGATTGTCTCACAATTGACACCTCCTAGGACACCACAGTTGAATGGTGTAGCTGAGAGGCGCAATCGGACCTTGTTAGACATGGTTCGTTCCATGATGAGTCGAGCTTCGCTACCAATCTCATTTTGGGGGTATGCCTTAGAGAATGCCGCCCATATCCTTAATCTAGTCCCTACAAAGAAGGTTGCCAAAACACCTCATGAGGTGTGGACTGGAAAAGTTCCCAATCTAGACCACATCAAGATTTGGGGTTGTGAGGCTTTCGTGAGACGCGAGACCCACGCTAAGCTCAAACCCCGAAGCGAAAGGTGTATTTTCATCGGCTACCCACATAAATCCTTTGGTTACATCTGCTACAGACCCAGTGATAATGTGGTCTTTGTAGCAAGAAGAGGATTCTTTCGAGAGAGAGAGAGAATTCATGAGCCAAGGAGACAGTGGGAGGCAAATTGACCTTGAGGAAATTCAAGAGTCAAGTGGTGATGGAACCTCAAACCCTAGCCCTCAACCTGAGGACGAAACTCCTGTTGAGCCGACTGAAGAATATATACCTCTGAGGCGTTCCACCAGAGTTAGGAATGTACCTGAGCATTATTATGGTTTTCCTATTACTGCAGAAGGTGAGACACTTATCAGTGATAACACACTGGTAAATCTGGATGAGCCTAACAGCTACACGGAAGCAATGGCAGGCCCTGAGGCTGCTAAATGGAAAGAGGCTATGGATAGCGAGATACAGTCCATGTATGACAATCAAGTTTGGAACTTGGTTGACAATGTACCTGATCGTAAGATAGTTGGGTGCAAATGGATCTTCAAGAAGAAGAGCGACATGGATGGTAATGTACACACTTATAAGGCACGACTGGTTGCAAAGGGTTATTCTCAAACTCCGGGAGTTGATTATGATGAGACCTTTTCACCAGTGGCCAAGATTAAGTCTATTAGGGTTCTGTTAGCCATTGCTGCATTTCATGATTATGAAATATGGCAAATGGATGTCAAAACCGCTTTACTTAATGGAAGGTTGGCTGAAGATGTTTACATGGTTCAGCCAGAGGGTTTTGTCAGTACAGAGTACCCCAGTAGAGTGTGTAAGCTCGAGAAATCCATTTATGGATTAAAACAGGCACCTCGCAGATGGAATCTTTGCTTTGATGAGAAAGTCAAAGAATTTGGCTTTTCAAGGAGTGAAGATGAATCTTGTGTCTATATCAAGGCTAGTGGGAGTATAGTCAGCTTTTTGGTACTGTATGTGGATGAAATACTACTCATAGGAAATGACATCCCAACCCTGCAGGAAGTAAAGTCCTGGCTTGGGAAGTGTTTCGCTATGACGGACCTTGGGGAAGCTGCCTATATCCTAGGGATAAGGATTTTGAGAAACAGGAGTAAAAGACTAATTGGACTTAGTCAAAGCACCTATGTGGACAAAGTGTTGAAAAGGTTCAACATGCATAACTCCAAGAAAGGAGAGTTACCCATCCAGAGTAACGCCAGATTGAGTAAGACACAAAGCCTTAGTACTGAGGCTGAGATAGCAGAAATGAGTCGAATACCTTATGCTTCAGCTGTAGGATCGATCATGTATGCTATGATGTGTACTCGACCTGATGTAGCCTTTTCTTTTAGCATGGTTAGCAGGTATCAGGGGAACCCGGGCAAGGCACACTGGACTGCGGTAAAGAATATCCTCAAGTACCTACGGAGGACTAAGGACTGGGTCCTTACCCTCAGTGGCAGTGAGGACTTGAGAGTTGTAGGGTACAGTGATGCTAGCTTTCAGACTGACAGGGATAATTTCCGCTCTTAGTCGGGATGGGTCTTTACTCTAAACGGAGGGGCAATTACTTGGAAAAGTTCCAAGCAGGAGACAGTGGCTGATTCCACTTGTGAATCAGAGTATATAGCAGCAAGCGAGGCAGCAAAGGAGGCTATATGGCTAAAGAACTTCATCGGAGACCTTGGAGTTGTACCAGCTATAAAGGAGCCAGTGGAGATTTTCTGTGACAGCAATAGTGCGGTTGCCTTAGCCAAGGAACCAAGAGATCATGGGAGATCCAGACACATTGACAGAAAATATCACTTCATCAGACATCGAATAGAAGAAGGAATCCTCGTGGCAAAGAGGGTATCATCGGATGAGAACCCAGCAGATCCCCTCACGAAGGGACTGACTCGGGCTAAGCATCTTCAGCATGCTCGGAGCATAAAAGCATGCTCGGATGATATTAGTTTTAGTAGTTAGATAATCTTGAAATTTGTAAAATGTAATTGACATTTGATGATAAATAAAAGCTGTTATTTATGAGTAAAGTGTTGCTATCTCTTGTCAATCGTTTACTATTATTTCTTTTTGCATGTTTTGACTTCTAGAATAATTATGTTATGGTTTATATCATATTATTCAAACTCTCCACAGTCGGTCATATGTTGGAAGTAGATATGAATCAAGACTGTCATGGGTTAGCTTGTAGAGGTCTAAGATGTTAGACAAAGCGGGGCTACAACACTCATGAGTGCTCATAAGTTCTGAGTATTGGATTCAACCCACGCTCACTTGTATCACTTCATGGAATTTATCTCGAGTGATCGTGAGACGGTAATATCATATAAGTCTTCAAACCTAGAGATATGAGTTGTTGCCTATGAGTTGGTTATGCATTGATTGCACGAAAACGCATTGGTAACTCGATGTTATAAACCGTGCTTTTGTGTGTAATTCAACAAGTAGTAGAGCAAACATATGAGTCGAAGTTTATCTGTTCCTTCTAGGATTAGAAGCGATATCTGGGCCCCTCGATGATTTTGTTTTGACCTATGTACCGGGCCCGGTCAGAACTAAATTGATGTGTTAAGTGAAGTTCTATGTCAAACAAATCGGAAACCGGGAAACAAATGTTGGACAATAAGCAAGACCATGTTCCATGTATTTGTCCGGCTGATATCTAGAACAGAGGTTTATATGATCACTTATCTAAAATAGCGCTTCATATTTCAACAGAGTTTAAAGAGCTACGATTGCTGATCGGTTCCTGAAGTCATACTTGCAACTATAGTTATTAGACTTATCCAAGTGGGAGACTGTTGGATATAGTGTCTAAGTCCATAACTATATTTGGTATGTACTTGACTCGACCCGGCATGGTCCATCTGGGTTGCACTTCACCCGAACAATTTATGGATAATCGTTTGAGAATAGTATAAGTTATGATTTATTAATATATTATAAGTCCTAATATATTAATATAAAATCATATTATTTAATTAGAAATAATTAGTATTGATCTATAATTAATTTAGAATTAATTTAGAGATCAAAAGTATGACTAATTAAATATGGGCTCTTGTATTTATATAGTGTGGGCTAATGCTTATTTGGAATGGGCTAGGCTTGCATGGAAAGTCCATGGATACTCCATGGAGCTTTAACCCATGGATCTCATGGAAATGAAAAGACATGGGTATTAGGGTTTACATGGATGTAACCCTAATCCACCACACTATATAAAGGAGGCTTTGGTTCTTGAAATTGCACTAGTTGATGTGTATAAACTAAGAGGGCCGATTTCAAGAAGTTTGTGACTATTCTCTCATGTTTCCAAGTTTGTGGTGATTTGTGAGTTCCATTTGAGGCATCCACATTATTGGTGCTAGGCTCTCAAACTCCAAGCAATCAACTACTACTACAAGGTAAGTAATTCTACTAGTTTTATTTGATTCAAGTACCCCATGCCTTGCTAGTTAGGATAAGAACCTTGGAAAAATAATTATTTGCATGTATCTTAGTCAAACATATATCCAAGGTTTCTAGGGTTGCATGTACACCATAGGAGTGTTAGAATGCTGAAAAACCCATCACAACTATCCAATATAGCACTCGGGAACTGCCAAAGATCTTCCCTTCTACCCTGGTTCTGACTGGAATAAACATTAATGAGGCTAGTGGGCACATTGTTCTCCAACCACCTCCCTTGAACTATAATGCAGTCATCTCTAATTGTAACCTACTCTTTCATAAAAAGGTTTGTATTCCAGAGACTGACCAACCCTCCTCCTTGACCGAGGCTACCCACAAACGAAAAGTCATAGTCGCTACTTCCCCACATATTTTTTAGCATCATATCCGAGACAACCTTTCTTTTAGTTTCTTGAATGCCAATAACCGCCAATTTATGCTTCTTAATGAAACTACTAAACCACTTTAACTTGAACTCCTCTTTTCCAAGGTCGTTTGAATTAATCGACAAGATATTCATGATTGGTCATTAGATTCACCTTTTTTTCTTTCGTATTCCTTCCCTACCTTTTTCCTTTACCATACCTGAATCCACAGTTTGATCCGACCTCCTCCAACCTTTGCGTGATACCAGCACTCAACGCCGACTTAATAGACAACGAACCATCCAGAGAGTCATACGAATTTAGGGATCCTCTAATTCTTCTTTGACGGGTTTGACTTCTCGTAATTCTCTTCTCCATGGATATAATTTTCTCCGTTTGGCGATCTGAAGTCTGCTCTTCTTCATGCTCTTTTCTTGAGATGTAGTCGTCATGATTGATCACCTTGAGTTTCTCTTTAATGGGGGTATTTCTCGATAGAAGCACCTTCTTTTTATCTGATAAGTCTACGAATTTTATCGGGGATCTATTAATATTCTATTTCACCAAATCATTACTGTAACAAGGAAACTTATTGGGCTCATTTGTACCACATGATGATTTAGCACTCTCTACTTGTGGGCTATCCGACAATTGGGCTGAATGGGTCCTTATTGGGGCAGAATCCCCCATGAGGTTCACACACGAACCTTCTTTGACTTGACCATCCAACTTCTTCTCCTCGTTCACCTCATGCGTGTCCCTAATGAATGAAGACTCGGAAAATTAACCAGAATCCTTCGACATTTCGTGTTCCAGATCATCATCCTCAATAGGAATTCCAACCGGAAAATCATCAAAATCAACTGGAATATTGTCATCGGATGACAGGAAACAGTCGTCTTCTTCCGAATCCTCTTCGACCTCCTTCTGGACGTTGACTTCGTTCTTGGTATCCCAAATACTTGGATCAATCAACTTGCCTTCGCTTTCGGATACTCGAATTATAAAGGATTTCTGACCAACAAACATTCATAATTTCGCGAATGAACTCTGCACTTGAAGTTTTGATACATATGATTCCATACGACCAATCATTATTCCCGTCATAGCAAGAATCGTTAACAAGAACCGTCCCCTAGAGTTTCCTAATGTCATTGTTTGTATAAGTTAAAGAATGTGCTTGTAAATGTTTGATGTAAAAGTTTGTAAGTGTTTGATGTAAATATTTGTATCTTCCTAGAAAATCCTATATTTTCTACTAAAGTAGTCTTCTACCAAGACTCAACTATTCTCTATGTTTGTTATTTTGTAAAAGTATGAGTTTTCCCAAAGTATGACTATCATTACCAAAAATATAGTTTTTCATTACCGTTTATGTGAGAAGATCACAATGTGAATGTGTCACACCCCCGGACCAGACGGCGGAAACGTCCGGAGGCGGGTGACTTCATTGTGCAGTATCATAACAATTGAATATAAATGAAACAGAGCAATCCAAACATCATACATTGAGATAACGAACTTACATTGTTTACATATTCTATTTGTTCTTCGAGTTACATAAAGGAGACATAAGTAGAAATTCCAAACTACAAGTAAATAGTCCTGCATCTGCGTCCCTTGTTACATGCTTGCTGGATACCTGAGAATACAAGTCGTTTTGAAAAGCGTCAACTAAAAAGTTGGTGAGTTCATAAGCAGTTTTGTGTATAAAATCGTTTACACTTGTTTAGAATCGTTCGTATTGTACTTTCAGAAAATCCGATATTTTCTATGAAATCGTTTGAAGTCTTGCCTTGAAAATCATGGATATGTGTGTGCATGATATTACTTTTATTCATCCTTATAAGGAGTGATTTTGAAAGGTAGTGTGATTTGTAAAAGCGAGCTGTGTCCGAGAATAGTTCTTTTGAATAGTAACATTAAACCGTTTCAAGAAAAATCCCTTATTTTCAAAAAGGAAATATGGTTGAAAATCTTGTTCCTCTTATCGAGTAAATTAAGTGTGTGCGTTCTAGTTTATCGTTATCGAAATCGTAGAAAAATCGTTTTCTCCAGAAAATCCTATATTTTCTGCTATAAAATAATCGTAAGTTCTATTTTCCAACTATGTATATGTGTGGGTTAGTTTATCGTTATCAAAATCGTTTACAAACGTTTTCCATAGAGTCCTACGCTTTTTAATTTGTAAAAATAGCAGTATTACGACTCTATACTTGTAGGAGAAAGAATCAACATGACTATTGTGGACATTCTACGCGATGAAGAAGGACAGTCAACACAACAAATGCGGACCATCACCTATCACGTGTAGGACAGTCAACACAACGTGCCAAAAACTATTTATGAGGTTTTCCTTACATAAATTTCTAGTTAATATAACATATTCTAGTGAGTCGTTATAACCATACTAATCTGACGAAGTGCCTGTTTTGGCATTTCTCAGGCGCCCTCGGTTCGGATAAGACATTTGTCACCCTAGACTGGCCTGTCTAGTTGTAGCGAACAGCGAAAGTGCGGGGTGCCAACCCCGTATAGATCTATACACAAATTCCCGCTCTCCCTCTAGGAGACTCTGGCTATAACTCCTTACAGGACTTAGACGTACACTAATATTTTTATATTTAGGTACTTTTGAGATTTGTCTGACTAGAATTAACAACCTTTTGAGCAATCATTAGAGATCCATTATTTGTTAGATAAATAATGAAATTCGTACTCATTGAATAGACGTATCGTTCTCGTTCCATATCGTTGATTGTGCTCGTTAACTAGGTGCTCGTGTTCGTTCTTTTCGTTTATTGAAAAATAAGTCATTTTAGTCAAGAGAAAAAGTCTCAATTTATAATTTGTATAAATTTATAACCACCGGTTATGACACGCATTTTCTGTTTTATGACACATAGGACATTACTTATGTTCTTGGAGGTTTTATGACAGCAGTTTATGACATACAAATATTTCTGTCATAAAGGCTCTATTTGTGTATTTTCTTGACGCAAACTTTTATATTGAATATTTATAAAATACCCCCTGACAGTTTGCAAAATAGTCATAAAGTTCCCATTTTCGAAAATCACTAGAATAAGTGTCAACTTATCAAGGTTCCTTTTTATAAGTTTTATTTCTAGACATGAAAGCATAGGTAAAGGGCTTAAGTTCGACACATCCAATAGTAGGGAGACTCTTTTATACCAAAGTATCCTCTGTTCTTTATGGAATTGGGAATTCTTACGTTCGTGAGTATATTACTAAAATATTAATTTAATAATATTTCACACACACATACAATCATACGTATATAAGCAATTATTCAAGTATTTAGGAAAGATTTGACTTGTACTCTCCCCCCAAAAACATTAAAATATTGAAAAGGTGGGGTATGAAGCTCACCTTGAGTTGGTTGAGGAGTTGTTTGGAGTTATGGAGTGAAGATCTCAAGCTTAAACTCTTGCTGAGATGAGGAACTTCCTTGGGAGGGATGCTTTCCTTTCAACTCCAGGGAGAAATTAAGAATTTCCTTTCAGTAAGATCCCCTGTTCTTGTTTGAAGATGAGTTTTTGAGAGAAAATGGGAAAAGTGAGAGAGAAAGTGGAGTCTAAACTCCCTCACTGTCGTTGCTTTGGAGTATAAGGAAAAAGGGAGGAATCTCTGGTGCATGGGGATCTGGTGGTCCATGCATGGATATTTGGTGGGTAAAACATGGAATACCGTGATTTGCATGGGAAATGAGGATTTTATCAAATCACAAAGTCAACTTCCTTGTCCTTTTCTTGATTTAGGATAAGGTTTTCCTAAATCGCAACCATTTGTTTTTATGAAGGATATGCTTAAAATAATTAATTTTTGCATAAAATAGGAGTCTAAGGGGTTTAGGAAAGGAAAAATACGAGTTTGGTGTCATTTCCGGCGTCAAAATGCCTTAAAATGGTGAAAAAGTCTGAAAATAGTGAAAATCCGGAGTGGAGGGTTGTTTATGCGAGGTTCCGAAGCACTTAGAGAAATTCCGGAGCCATTAAGCAAATTTCGGAGTCAACAGGTGCGGTCCGAAGTGTCTCACATTTCCGGAGTGCTCTTCTCGGATCCGGAGTCAGGCGCAAATCAGCGGTCCGGTCCGGCCAGGGATTTCCGAAGCGAGGCGAGGCAAGAGGCTTCCGGAGCTGCGAGATTTCGGAATGGGTGGTCCGGATGAGAGGCTTCCGTGGTGCAACTTCTCTTGGTTTCCTTAGAAGACATTCCGGACTAAGTGGTTCCGGACCAAGAGGGTTCCGGACCAATGGTTTCCTCTTCCGGTTTTGAGCTGTTTTCGACTAAGGAAGGTACTTAGGGAGATTTGAGAGAGATTTGAGATACGTGGAGAGATTTGGGAGAGATTTCACATACTTGGAGAGATTTGGGAGAGATGTCACATGCTTGGAGAGATTTGGCAGAGATTCACTATACTTGGAGAGATTTCGCATACTTAGAGAGATTTGGGAGAGATTCACTATTCTTGGATAGATTTCGCATACTTAGGGAGATTTGGGAGAGATTCACTATTCTTGGAGAGATTTCGCATACTTAGGGAGATTTGGGAGAGATTTCACATACTTGGAGAGATTTGGGAGAGATTTCACATACTTGGAGAGATTTGGGAGAGATTTCACATACTTGGAGAGATTTGGGAGAGATTCACTATACTTGGAGAGATTTGGGAGAGATTCACTATACTTGGAGAGATTTGCATTCTAACACTTTATGGCTCCTTAGGAACTCATATTGAACACTTAGGAGTGTTAGCACAAATCTCACAATAGTCCTTACTTACCTGAGGACGGAATTTCCTAGTCAAAAGTGCTAGTTGTGACATCATCCACCCGCTAGAGGGAATTTCGTCCCGAAATTCTTTCGAAAGATAGAGTCATGAATATGGGAATAGATGAAGGTACTTTCGATTTATTTGGTTTTCGCGCTCCCAAGTGAATTCCGGTTCACGCCTAGCGTTCTCTCGAAGCTTCACAATCGGGATGCGGTTTTGTTTTGTGTACTTAACTTTTCTGTTCATTATCTCGATAGGCGGATCAATGATTAGGAGGTTCTAGTTCTCCTTAGTCTTGTCTAGTGAGACTGGGAGAGTTATCTGATAGACACTTTCTAGGTTCGATACATGGAATATAGGGTGTGCGTTACCAAATTCGGAGGGTAATTGGAGTTGGTAGGCTGCCGGGCCGATCCGTGTGAGGATCTCGAAGGGTCTGGTGCATCGGGAGTTCAGTTCACTTTTCCTTTTGATTCGAGTTACTCTTCCTCGAGGGGAGTTCCTAAATAATACCCTGATCCCTACTTGGGATTTCAAGGTTTTAAGATGTTATCTACATGGTTCCTTTGTCGGTGTTACGATGTTTGAGGTCGTGTTTGGGTTTTGACTATCCTTCTTGTGGCTTCTTGAGTAATCTCGGGTCTAGTGAGTGTGCTATTGCGCATTTGTCATCTTGCCGGCTGGGTATCTCCCATTTCAGCCTAACAGAGGATGATCTGCACCTCTGGCCACACAGGGCCTCGAGGGGTGCAACTCCTATGCTCGAGTGGTAGTTGTTGTCATATGAATACTCAATTAGAAGCAAGTGGGCATCCAACTTTGTCAATGTCCACTACACATGCTTCTCTTCGGGGTGTGGGTTCGTGTTTACCTTGACCTCGACAGGTGGAATTTCTAGAGTTTCGGTGGTCTGACACTCATGAGCGCTGAGCACATGGAAGGTGAAATGTCCAAAACTAGTTCCTTATGTTAATCGGAGACTGTGAGTTATCGGGCCCTTTCTTGGCGAGGCCTTTTGAATGGTCTTCTAGGGATCGGGATCCTGGTGTCCTAGAAGTAGAGTTTTCTGGGCGTTAGGAGTTGGTACTATGGTCACCAAGGCTGCGTTTGCGAGTGGTGTAGTTAACCTTATGAGTCTTAGATTATCTTGGGAGTTTTCTTCCTATAGTTTTCCCGACCTAATTGTAGGTCGGCCTCTGCCAGTCCTCGTTGTTGGTTGAACATGTCTCCGATTCGGGGTAGGGAGTATCGATCCTTGAGGATGGGTTTGTTTGGCTTATTCGTAGTCGGTGGTGCTTATGGTAATTTCGTCTTTCTCCCTTATGAGTTAGAAAGGTGTTTCCTGTGGTTAGGGACTGGGTCTGATGTTTACTTTATCTATTATGTCGATCTTGCGATCAGACACTATCTGTTCTTGTGACTGTGCTAAGTGGTATTGGGTGTTTGGTTATTGGGGTGGTTCCAGGAGTCAGGTGATTCTATCTCCGCTTAGCACATGGTTGAGGTGTCCTAAGAGATTTTGGGAATCTCTGGAGAAATGTTGGAAGCCTTTCGGATTCCATTTTATGCCCTTTGCTCCTTGATTTTCAATCTTTGCTGGGGCTAAGGAAGGGCGTGGTATTTCTTACGCCAGGACGTAGGCATCTGGTTGACAGGGATTTCTTCGTTATCGACTAAAAGAGTTTTGTTATTCGGTTGAGTAAAAACGAAAGTCCATTTACAGGGCTCGAGGTTTGTAAGGTGAGAATCAAGCCTATCTGTGTCAACTGATGACATTGGACTCCTTGTTGTTACATCGATTGCGGAGTATAGGTTGCTAGTAATGACAGGGTGTTCTATGTTTACGTTCTTATCGTTGCTAGTTTTGTTTTCGTTGTTACCATTGGGTCTATCTTGTTTCTGCTTGTTAGGTGTTCTAGTGTCCGTGTTCTTATCGTTGCTAGTTTTGTTTTCGTTGTTACCATTGGGTCTATATTGTTTCTGCTTGTTAGGTGTTCTAGTGTTCGTGTTCTTATCGTTGCTAGTTTCGTTTTCGTTGTTACCATTGCGTCTATATCGTTTCTGCTTGCTAGGTGTTCTAGTGTTCGTGTTCTTATCGTTGCTAGTTTCGTTTTCGTTGCTACTATTGGGTCTATTTCGTTTCTGCTTGTTAGGTGTTCTGGTGTTCATGTTCTTATCGTTTCTAGTTTCGTTTTCGTTGCTACCATTGGGTCTATTTCGTTTCTGCTTGTTAGGTGTTCTAGTGACACGAAGGTGATGTTATAAGGCAAGGGAATTCGTAATCTGAATTCCGCCAGGTCCTTCCGCTATAGATGGATGTGATCTAATCGTACATACTTAAGATCTTAGGATCTTTAGAGATGGTTGACCGGGGTTTTGTCCTAACCGCTATTCAGCCCAGGGGCAGAAAGTAAGGCGGAATCGAACGTTCGTAGTTTGCGGAATCCTAATCATAGGTGATACTAACGTTCATATGGGACCATCATGGTCCATTCATGAGGATCCCTAGCTTCCTGTGATTTACAGGATTTGCTCTAACGAGACCATAGTTTTTGGATTATGTTTTTAATTAACAAAAACTTTTTGGATAGATCGATGCTTAAGTTTATCGTGGAACGTACCAAAAGCTGTGGTAGGGTTCCTTGTCGTCAACTCCTGTCTAGTCGTTGACTCCTTCGTTAGTCATCTCCATTGGACAATCTCTCTTGAGATGTCCTGTTGCACCGCACTTGTGACAAACTGGACTTACTTCTGGGTTGAGGGTCGGAGTGACACATGGGGCCGGGGCTTTACAGTAGCGGGAGGTGCGTCCCATCTTGTTGCACCTTCTGCAACGAAATTTAGGACAGGCTCCCCAATGATGGTATTTGCCCTTGTTGCAGGGTTGATGGTTCCCAAGGTATGGTTGTATCGATGTGGGAGGAGTAGGGTTGGTAGGGGTAGGGACTGATCCCGCTCGTTTCCTTTTAGTAAGCCTTTGAGTTGAAATATCTCCTTTTTCGTTCCCGAACTTTCGTTTCTTGTTCTTAGGTTTAGGTTTTTGAGTGCATGAGTGGGTTGTTCTTCGTTGGTTTCCTTGGTTGTTGTTACGGTTGGAGTTACCAACACTGCTCTCAACTTCGCTTGTGTCGTTGGCATTGAAGTATGCCATGACGGCTGCCACAGCCGCTGTTACAGTGGCTTGGAAAGTGACAGAGTCTATTCGTAGGACCGGTGCATGGTCGGGGTACTGGATATCTTCATGAGAAGACATGACCCTGCTGCACAAGAAAAGTGAGCTCGTAAGTACTTGCAGATAGTTTCAAGTGGGTTTACTCCTATAATCTCAATGTACGGGTGTTAATCGGGTCAACCTACATCCCCATGATGCAGTTATGGTAGAGAGTGGGAACATGTATTGTCTGGCGTAAAGTCCGTCAAAATAGCACATAGCTAGCACTATAGTTAACGGATTCAGTTGTATGGGTTCTTGGAGGATGTACTCCTCTTGGTTTACTACTACTGGCTGCGATTAAGGGAATTATGAACCTACGGCGAGTAGTGTGGTGGTCCTCTTTTGGCGCACAAAGTGCTTGGCCATTTTACTTATACTATGAGTGTCGTTTTTGTGTTCCTTATGCTGCTAAGGCTTTCCTAGCCTTGGTTGCTATGAATTGTGGTCTCCAAACAACCATTTCCTCTTTTAAGGAGTTCACATGGTCTGCCTAGTTTTCTAGTCCTACTTGTGGGTTTCGCAAGGCATTTGGAATGGTGTTCTGGTTACTTGTTGGGGGATCGGATTTACATTCCCATATATCGGGCTTTGTTTGTGGTCTCCATTACTCCATGACAGAGGGTTGGAAACCGGGAGTCACTTTGGGTTACTTGTAGTTTAAACGGATGTCTGATTCGTGAGGGCGTTGGCTATCGGAGTTCGGTGCACGTCGATTGTGGATCGGGTTGTCTTTTGTGGAGATACGCCCTAAATAGGATAGGAGCCAATTTCTCAACTTGTGTTTGCGTGGGTATCGTTTTGTTTCTAGGTATGTCTATTATAGGAGTACCTATATCGATTGTTTATGTATCTGGGAAAAGAAAGGTGAAAGGGTCTCTGATCTACTATCAATTGGCAAAGCTTATCAAGGGTTTCCTTGGCGCTTTTATCTTTGTTGCGTTCTTAATCGGAATTCTCCCTTTCACGATTCATCCCTTGGTGTTCCTTAGGATCCACTTCTGGATTTTTCCTCATGGACTTCTTCTGGTCTCTCCTTGCCCCATCTGTAATTTACCGGGACAGGGTAGTAGAAGTCTTGGCGAGGAATTTCAACTACTTGTTTTTGCGAGAATCGAGGTACGAGATATACGGGGAAATTTTAGGTGTGGGAGGGGTTTATAGTGTCCTAAAATACTCATATAGTATTTAAAACTTGATGTTCGATTCTAGTATTCTCTTCTACTCATAGTTGGTAGGTTTTAGGTTTGTTGCAACACCACCATCACTCCCAAGCACATGTTGGTCATATCTCAAATAAATATAGTTGATCAGGCTATATTGATCCCAGATATGATTACATAACTGCCCAGGTTTGACTGTAGTGTTCAACCTTTAGTTACTTTCAGTTTCTTCTCGTTATGATACTGTGTTAGTAGATATGTATACTTTTATAAAATACTTATCTTTTTAAAGTATACTTTCAGGCAGAGTGTGTTTTACTCCCATTGTATTTATAGTTGTATATCTTGTATGGCTAGATATACCAGTTCACTATAAACAATGCTCTGATACCAATCTGTCACACCCCCAGACCAGACGGCGGAAACGTCCGGAGGCGGGTGACTTCATTGTGCAGTATCATAACAATTGAATATAAATGAAACAAAGCAATCCAAACATCATACATTGAGATAACGAACTTACATTGTTTACATATTGTATTTGTTCTTCGAGTTACATAAAGGAGACATAAGTAGAAATTCCAAATTACAGCTAAATAGTCCTGCATCTGCGTCCCTTGTTACATGCTTACTAGATACCTGAGAATACAAGTCGTTTTGAAAAACGTCAACTAAAAAGTTGGTGAGTTCATAAGCAGTTTTGTGTACAAAATCGTTTACACTTGTTTAGAATCGTTCGTATTGTACTTTCAGAAAATCCAATATTTTCTATGAAATCGTTTGAAGTCTTGCCTTGAAAATCATGGATATGTGTGTCAATGATATTACTTTTGTTCATCCTTATAAGGAGTGATTTTGAAAGGCAGTGTGATTTGTAAAAGCGAGCTGTGTCCGAGAATAGTTCTTTTGAATAGTAACATTCAACTGTTTCAAGAAAAATCCCTTATTTTCAAAAAGGAAATATGGTTGAAAATCTTGTTCCTCTTATCGAGTAAATTGAGTGTGTGCGTTCTAGTTTATCGTTATCGAAATCGTAGAAAAATCGTTTTCTCCAGAAAATCCTATATTTTCTGCTATAAAATAATCGTAAGTTCTAGTTTCCAACTATGTATATGTGTGGGTTAGTTTATCGTTATCAAAATCGTTTACAAACATTTTCCATAGAGTCCTACGCTTTTTAATTTGTAAAAATAGCAGTATTACGACTCTATACTTGTAGGAGAAAGAATCAACATGACTATTGTGGACATTCTACACGATGAAGAAGGACAGTCAACACAACAAATGCGTACCATCACCTATCACGTGTAGGACAGTCAACACAACGTGCCAAATTTTATTTATGAGGTTTTCCTTACATAAATTTCTAGTTAATATAACATATTCTAGTGAGTCGTTATAACCATACTAATATGACGAAGTGCCTGTTTTGGCGTTTCTCAGGTACCCTCGGTTAGGATAAGACATTTGTCACCCTAGACTGGCCTGTCTAGCTGTAGCGAACAGCGAAAGTACGGTGTGTCAACCCCGTATAGATCTATACACAAATTCCCGCCCTCCCTCTAGGAGACTCTGGCTATAACTCCTTACAGGAATTAGACGTACACTAATATTTTTATATTTAGGTACTTTTGAGATTTTTCTGACTAGAATATTAACAACCTTTTGAGCAATCGTTAGAGATCCATTATTTGTTAGAAAAAGAATGAAATTCGTACTCATTGAATAGAAGTATCGTTCTCGTTCCATATCGTTGATTGTGCTCGTTAACTAGGTGCTCGTGTTCGTTCTTTTCGTTTATTAAAAAATAAGTCATTTTAGTCAAGAGAAAAAGTGTCAAGTTATAATTTGTATAAATTTATAACTGCCGGTTATGACACGCATTTTCTGTTTTATGACACATAGGACATTACTTATGTTCTTGGAGGTTTTATCACAGCAGTTTATGACATGCAAATATTTCTGTCATAAAGGCTCTGTTTGTGTATTTTCTTGACGCAAACTTTTATATTGAATATTTATAAAATACCCCCTGACAGTTTGCAAAATAGTCATAAAGTTCCCATTTTCGAAAATCACTAGAATAAGTGTCAACTTATCAAGGTTCCTTTTTATAAGTTTTATTTCTAGACATGAAAGCATAGGTAAAGGGCTTAAGTTGGACACATCCAATAGTTGGGAGGCTCTTTTATACCAAAGTATCCTCTGTTCTTTATGGAATTGGGAATTCTTACGTTCGTGAGTATATTACTAAAATATTAATTTAATAATATTTCACACACACATACAATCATACGTATATAAGCAATTAGTCAAGTATTTAGGCAAGATTTGACTTGTACTCTCCCCCAAAAACATTAAAATATTTAAAAGGTGGGGTATGAAGCTCACCTTGAGTTGGTTGAGGAGTTGTTTGGAGTTATGGAGTGAAGATCTCAAGCTTAAACTCTTGCTGAGATGAAGAACTTCCCTGGGAGGGATGTTTTCCTTTCAACTCCAGGGAGAAATTGAGAATTTCCTTTCAGCAAGATCCCCTGTTCTTGTTTGAAGATGAGTTTTTGAGAGAAAATGGGAAAAGTGAGAGAGAAAGTGGAGTCTAAACTCCCTCACTATCGTTGCTTTGGAGTATAAGGAAAAAGGGAGGAATCTCTGGTGCATGGGGATCTGGTGGTCCATGCATGGATATTTGGTGGGTAAAGCATGGAATACCGTGATTTGCATGGGAAATGAGGATTTTATCAAATCACAAAGTCAACTTCCTTGTCCTTTTCTTGATTTAGGATAAGGTTTTCCTAAATCGCAACCATTTGTTTTTATGAAGGATAAGCTTAAAATAATTAATTTTTGCATAAAATAGGGGTCTAAGGGGTTTAGGATAGGAAAAATACGAGTTTGGTGTCATTTTCGGCGTCAAAATCACTTAAAATGGTGAAAAGGTCCAAAAATAGTGAAAATCCGGAGTGGAGGGTTGTTCCTGCGAGGTTCCGAAGCACTTAGAGAAATTCCGGAGCCATTAAGCAAATTCTGGAGTCAACAGGTGCGGTCCGAAGTGTCTCACATTTCCGGAGTGCTCTTCTCGGATCCGGAGTCACGCGCAAATCAGTGGTCCGGTCCGGCCAGGGATTTCCGAAGCGAGGCGAGGCAAGAGGCTTCCGGAGCTGCGAGATTTCGGAATGGGTGGTCCGCATGAGAGGCATCTGTGGTGCAACTTCTCTTGGTTTCCTTAGAAGACATTCCAGACTAAGAGGTTCCGGACCAAGAGGGTCCTTTTGGGGTTTCCTCTTCCGGTTTTGGCTGTTTTCGACTAAGGAAGGTACTTAGGGAGATTTGAGAGAGATTTGAGATACGTGGAGAGATTTAGGAGAGATTTCACATACTTGGAGAGATTTGGGGGAGATTTCACATGCTTGGAGAGATTTAGGAGAGATTTACTATACTTGGAGAGATTTCGCATACTTAGAGAGATTTGGGAGAGATTCACTATTCTTGGAGAGATTTCGCATACTTAGGGAGATTTGGGAGAGATTCACTATTCTTGGAGAGATTTCGCATACTTAGGGAGATTTTGGAGAGATTTCACATACTTGGAGAGATTTGGGAGAGATTTCATATACTTGGAGAGATTTGGGAGAGATTTCACATACTTGGAGAGATTTGGGAGAGATTCACTATACTTGGAGAGATTTGCAATCTATTACTTTATGGCTCCTTAGGAACTCATATTGATCACGTAGGAGTGTTAGCACAAATCTCACAATAGTCCTTACTTACCTGAGGACGAAATTTCCTAGTCAAAAGTACTAGTTGTGACAGAATGAAGTGGGAAAATAAAGATGTACTATAGTTTTATCTAGGTAACTACTAATGTACTAACTACCTTTAAACTTGTTAGTTTAATTAAGGTAAATGTGATATGATTGTAACCATACTTGATTAACTAGTATAACACGACGTTCGAGACGTCGAGATGATATGACATTTGTCACTCGTAGACCTGCAGGTCCCACTGTAGCTAGCATCAAGGTGTAGGAGGGTCAGTCCCGTATAGATCTATACACAAATTCACGCTTTCCCTCCAGGAGACTCTGGGTACAAAACGTGACGCAACAGTATATTGCCGAGCCATGAAGTAGTATCTCCCATTTATGTTATAGTATTCTTGTATTTGTATAGTATGCACTAGTGTAGTGTATGTTCTCTCTGTCTAGTATGTAGTATGTTCTCTAGTGTATAGTGGGTAGTGAGTATTGTTTCTCGTTATAGTATGTATTGTTTCTCTTTATAGTGAGTATTGTCTCTCGTTATAGTATTCTCTATCTGTTTCTCTTTATAGTGAGTATTGTCTCTCGTTATAGTATGTACTGACTCATGTATGAACTGACTCTTTGTGTGTTTCATTGTTCTAGTAATAGTATTAGTGACTTCCTAAACTATACCTATTATAGTTTACTAGCAATGTTGTTTGTATAAATGAACATGTTTGTACACCTTTTCTACCCAAAGGTATTGAACTGAAGGAAGAACTTTAATATCTATATACATACACATAATATATAACTAAGATTCAAACGACCTTCGTACAAACAACTGATACCCTAAGTCCACAACCAAACGAGGAACAGGAAATAAGGCGAGTTATCAGTCCTAAGTCCTTTCAATCCTACTTATATAACTATATCCATATACACATGATTTGACACTATATAAGTTTAAAAAGTTTTGCATATATAAAAGAGTTTGTAAAAACTATTTGAAGCAATTTGTTGAAAACACAGTTTGAAGTATAAGAATTCTATCTGTTTGATAGTTATTAATCACATGTGATTGATATAATAACTATAATTGTTCTACTTCTATTCCCCCCCCCATAAAAGCATTTAAAATCATTTAAAAGGTAAGTTAAAGGGGTATGAACTCACCTGCAGTGAGTGATACGAATGAAAGATCAGTTTGTAGGATGCTAAGTGCCAAGTGAAGACTTGAGCACAACGGATCCTAATAAGCATATAATGACACATATATGTATATAATTAGTGTTTATACAACTAATCATGTAAGGAAAACACCTTAGGAACTACGAAACACTTAGATTGAAGTGTTAGAATCACAAATGATTGCATCTAAGGGGTCAATGGCCACACAATGTTGTTTACGGCCAAGTGTTCACGGCCCTTTGTGTTTACGGCCAAGTGTTTACGGCCCTTGTGTTCACGGCTATAGGGTTTATGGCCCTATGTGTTTACGACCGTAAACTCATGAAGTCTTGTGCCAAAGAGTGTTTTAAAGTCCTTACAAGCATCAAGAAAGTGCTCTAGGTTCAATGCTTAGCTTTAGGGAGTTTATGGCCAACAAATGCACCCTTAACAAGGGTTTACGGCCAAGGGAGATGCTCTTGGCCGTAAACTCCTATTGTTCACGGGATTTGGATGCTTTCAAGGTGCAAATCAAGGGTTCCTACTAGATAAAAAGTATAGGAAGAGGATACTTACAATATGGAAGCAAAAAGAGTTGATTTCGGCCCAAAACACCAGTGTGTGTTCTTGGTGATCTTGAAGATCAAACCCAAAAAATGAAGTTAATGGATGAAATCAAAGAGTTATACTAGATAGTGTGATGTATCAACGAAACAAAGGATGAAACACTTACATTTTTGAAGAATAAAATGAAGATCCTTATGATACTTGAGAGAGAAATCAAGTTCTTGAGATTGAAATGGTGAATAATGAGGAAGAAATGAAAGAACATCATGTTTAAGGCATGAGTTTACGGCCACCTTGAGTTTACGGTCGTAAACTCATGGGATGTGGCCGTAAACTCCACATGATGAAGTTTATGGCTTGCTTGGTGCACAATAGACTCAAGCAGATACTTTCTAACACTCATTTCTTGGATGTACTAGGCTTAAAACGCTCTAATTAGCTTTAAACAATGCTAGAAGATAGCAAAACGAGTCCAACCTTGATTGATTTGAATTACTATTGAAGATAGAAATTTCGGGTTGTCATATCATCCCCCCGTTAGAGAGAATTTCGTCCCGAAATTAGAGTTCAACAAATAAGATATTACAGATAACTAAATGAAAAGATGAGGATATTTCAGTTTCATTTGATCCTCTCGCTCCCAAGTGAATTCAGGTCCTCGCTTGGCATTCCAACGAACCTTCACTATCGGGATACGGCTTTGCTTTGTTTGCTTCACCTCTCGGTCCATGATCTCTACATGTTCTTCCACGAAGTTAAGGCTCTCGTTGATCTTGATCTCGTCGAGTGGGATTACAAGAGTCTCGTCGGACAGAAACTTTTTCAAGTTCGAGACGTGGAAAGTAGAATGTACGTTACTGAGTTCACGAGGTAGTTTGAGTTTGTAAGCTACAGGGCCGATTCTAGCGAGAATCTCGAAAGGCCCTACGTATCTTGGATTTAGATTTCCACGCTTTCCGAAGCGTATCAAGCCCTTCCAGGGTGAGACCTTCAATAGAACACGGTCGCCCACCTGGAATTCCAACGGTTTCCTTCTCTTGTCTGCGTAGCTTTTCTGTCGGTCTCTAGAGGCTTTCAATCGTTCACGAATTTGAACGATCTTCTTTGTCGTTTCCCGAATGATTTCCGGACCTGTAAGAGTGCTGTCAGGAACTTATCCTTTAGATAACTGCATGTCGCCCACCTCAGCCCAACACAGAGGGGATCTGCACTTACGGCCATAGAGGGCTTCAAATGGAGCAGCCTTTATGCTCGTGTGATAACTATTGTTGTAGGAAAACTCGACAAGGGGTAAATGAGTATCCCATGCCTTCCCAAAGTCAATCACGCAGGCTCGCATCATATCTTCCAAAGTTTGAATAGTCCTCTCACTTTGTCGGTTGGTTTGTGGATGGTAGGATGTACTCATGTCCAGCCTAGTTCCTAGGGAACTTTGTAGCGACTGCCAGAACCTCGAAGTGAATTTACTATCTCTATCAGAGACAATGGATATGGGAACACCGTGCAGTCGTACTATCTCCCTAATGTATGTTCTTGTTAGTCTTTCCATCTTGTCAGTTTCTTTGATAGGCAGGAAGTGTGTGGACTTTGTTAGCCTGTCTACGATCACCCATATGGTACTGAGACCACCCGTTGTCTTGGGCAACTTGGTTATGAAGTCCATCGTGATTCGCTCCCACTTCCATTCAGGTATCTCCGGTTGCTGAAGTAAACCTGATGGTTTTTTGGTATTCGACCTTAACCTTGGCGCAAGTAAGGCATTTAATCAGGAAGGTAGCAATCTCTGCTTTCATGTTAGGCCACCAGTATAACTTTTTAAGATCCAGATACATCTTATCTGAACCTGGGTGGACGGAATAGCGAGTATTGTGTGCCTTGGTCATGACCAAGTCTCTGAAACCACCGTATCTCGGTATCCAGATCCGATCCATAAGATATAAGGCTCCGTCACCCTTGACTACCAAGTTCTTATCCATCCCTCGCAGGGATTCACCCGCCACATTTTCAGGTTTCAAAGCTTCGAGCTGAGCCTCCTAAATTTGTGTGGACAAGTGTGAATGGATAGTCATAGTCAATGATTTGACTCTACGACCAGAGTATTCTTTCCGACTTAGGGCGTCAGCTATTACGTTGGCCTTGCCTGGATGATAACGAATTTCGCATTCGTAATCACTGAGTAGCTTGAACCACCGTCGTTGTCTCATGTTGAGCTCCTTCTGGTCGAATATGTGTTGAAGGCTTTTGTGGTCTGTAAAGATAGTGCTTTTTGTACCGTACAGGTAGTGTCTCCAGATCTTCAGAGCATACACTACTGCTCCTAACTCCAGATCATGTGTGGTGTAGTTGACCTCGTGTGTCTTCAGCTGTCTTGAGGCATAGGCGATGACCTTACCTCGTTGCATCAGAACACAGTCGAGCCCTTGATTGGATGCATCGCAATAAACCACGAAGTCTTCTATCCCTTCGGGGAGCGACAGTATCGGTGCGGTGCATAAGGCTCGCTTTAGCGTTTGGAACGCTTTCTCTTGCTTCTCTTCCCAGTCAAAGGCCACACCCTTCTGGTTCAATGTTGTAAGCGGTTTCGGAATCCTAGAGAAGTTCTGAATGAACCTGCTATAGTAGCCAACGAGGCCTAGAAATTGACGAATTTTTATAGGCGTCTTCGGTGCTGACCAGTTCTTAATGGGTTTGATTTTGGATAGGTCCACATGTATTCCCTCTTCTCTAACCACGTGCCCTAAGAATTTGACCCTTCGGATCCAAAATTCACATTTCGAGAACTTCGCATACAGCTTCTCTGATCGTAGCGTTTCCAAGACCTGACACATATGCTGACTATGCTCCTCCTTACTACGAGAGTAGATAAGTATGTCATCGATGAAGACGATGACGAACTGATCTAACTAAGGACGACACACCCTATTCATTAAATCCATGAATACTGCGGGCGCATTGGTCAATCCGAACGGCATCACTAAAAACTCGTAGTGTCCATAACGAGTTCGGAAGGCTGTCTTCGGAACATCCTACCCTTGCACTCGTAACTGGTGATACCCGGATCTCAGGTCAATCTTTGAAAAGAAATTTGTCCCTTGAATTTGGTTAAACAAATCGTCTATGTGCGGCAGAGGGTAACGATTTTTGACGGTTAGTTTGTTCAGTTCTCTATAGTTGATGCACATATGGAATGATCCGTCTTTCTTCTTGACGAATAAGACCGGTGCTCCCCAGGGTGAGAAGCTTGGTCTGATAAAGACCTTTCTGAGCAACTCGTTAAGTTGACCGGATAGCTCCTACATCTCAGCTGGTGCTAGACGATAGGGCGATTTGGATATTAGGGTAGCCCCTGGAACTAAGTCGATTCTGAACTCGACTTGACGTTGCGGAGGTAATCCTGGGAGTTCTTCTGGAAAGAGGTCGGAAAAATCGCGTACCACTGGGATGTTCTTTTTGTCTTTCGTCTCTTGGCTCACATCGACAACATGAGCAAGGAATGCACGGCATTCCTTTCACAGGTACTTCTGGGCTTGAATGCTCGAGATGATGCGAAGGTTCGTGTTGGGTTTGTCGCCGTAGATAATGAGGGTTTCGCTAGACGGCAGATTAAGGGGAACAGCCTTCTCGTAACACATGATGTCGGCATGATGAGAACTCAACCAATCCATGCCGATTATGACGTCGAAACTTTTTATTGAGACCGACATGAGGTCGATTGGAAATGAATGGCTATATAGTGTTAGTGTACATCCTATGTATATGCAACTAGTGCTCTTTGTCTTCCCGTTAGCCATTTCTACAATGAACGGTTCTTTAAGTGCATGCGATTTTTGTTTAAGTAAGTGAGCAAATTTCTGGTTCATGAAACTCCTCTCCGCTCCACTATCAAATAGTATGCATGCATAAGAGTTATCGAGGAGAAACGTACCAGTGACCACTGTAGGGTCGACAACTGCTTCCTCGTGGCTTATAGCCAAAACCCTTCCCACTCCTCCGGCATTACCTGCCTTCGGGCAGTTCCTTTTGTAGTGGCCCACCTCTCCACAACCGTAGCAAGCCTGGCCCACACCACCGTCGGGGACCTGGGTAATTGGCTTTGCCGGAGCCTTGCAGAAACGGGTAGTGTGCTCCTTCTTGTTGCAGTTAGAGCACTGCATTTCCCGGCATGGACCATTGTGGTGGAAGCTGCATTTGTTGCACTTTGGTAAGCTTCCAGCATACTGCTTCGCTGGTGCAGTAGCAGTAGGTGCTATCGCAGCATGAACAGCTACGACCTGCTGCTTCTTGGCAGCCTTCTTCTTCTTGTCATCCTAGAATTTCCGCTTGTTGTCAGCGGCTTTGGGGGGTTCTGAGATGGCTAGGGTTGTTGTTGACGGGGTATGGACCCCATGGTCAATGAGCCTTTGTGCCAATCTCTTGGCACTATCAAAGGTAGTGGGGTTGGAAGCTAGGACGTTCACCTGAAATGGAGGCACCAGCCCCTAAATATACCTCTCCACCTTCTTTGCCTCAGAAGGGACCATTCCCGGACATAGCGCTACCAGATTGTTGAATCTGGCAATGTAGGAGACTATGTCGGAGCCCTTCATGGTTAGGCTCCAGAGTTCCTGTTCAAGCTTTTGAACTTCGCCCCTCGGTCAGTATTCCTCGATCATTAGCTCCTTAAGAGCTTCCCAACCGATAACATTTGCCACTATTATAGATAGTGACTTGACATGGTTGTTCCACCACGTCAAAGCTTGGTCCACGAAGGTGCAAGCGACAAATTTACCTTGCTCCCTTCCGGACAGGAGCAGATCTCAAAGATTGACTCTGTCTTCTCGAACCATTGCGAGAGGGCAATGATTCCGCCAGTTCCATTGAAGGCCCTGGGTTTGCAGCTGGTGAAGTCTTTGTATGAGCACTCTATAGAGCGCACTGGAGCTTCAACTGGGGTGGGATGCACATTCGTTCCACTCCCTCTTGTACCAGTAGTGTTGAATTGTGCTAGGGCTGCCGTAACAGCCGCATTTACCACAGCTTGGATTGCTGCTGGGTTGTATTGAGGATGGGGAGGTGTTTGATTCGGAGTTATTGGAGTAGCATGCTTGTTCGATCTACGAGGAGGCATCTTGAATCTATAATTTTAAGATATGAAGATGATAGTAAGAATCAACTGTAAGAATAATGAGGTTGAATCATGGACTAACTCTCCATAGCCCAACAAAACAGATGAGAGTATGATTGAATAGAAATCTAGCACTAGAAAGATGAAAGCATTTGGATAATAATTTTCCCAATAATTTTCAAGAGATTAAATATCTGTCAATAATACTGGTATTACGGATGCAATAAGTTTGGGAAAGTGACCTAGAAGTAGGTCTTACATCAAACCAATGATAAGAAAATTTTGACAGCATTAAGACCTAATAGACTGAAAGTTCAAGGTCTTACGATAAACTGGAAATTACAGGGAAAAGTGCTACTTAGAGCATAGATGAGAAGGCTAATCCTTAATCCAAAAGGAAAGGGATGAACAGAGCATCCCCTACTGACGACGGGAACCCCTTGGGCGAACCCTTAAGTCGTCCAGCTGACGTTCCAAGTTAAGAAGGCGTCGCTCGTACACTCGCTGGCGCACGCGATGTTCTATGACTTCAGCTTTAGTCTCAGCTAGTGCTTGCAGTAGAGACTCATGGTCTCTCGTATCTCTCTCCCGGGCATCCTCCAGACGATGAATGCGGACTGTGTTGATCCCTGTATTGGCATCCAGTTCTGCAATTCGGTTGAGGGCTGTCCTACCCTGAATTTCGTTACGAGCAACCCTGCAGACCAGAATAGGCATGACTCTGTCCGCTGAGCCTCCTTCGCTCACGTTGTAGAAGCTTCTGTCTCCATTGTAGGGAATGGGTTGACCCTGTTCTTGACTCCATGTCTCCAAACTTTCCACCCACAGAGGCGTCGGGCCTTGAAAAGTCGGACGAGGGTTAGGATTTTGGTTCGGAGCTATCAGGGGTTGATCATTGACTTCGGCCTCGGAGTCAAAATCCTTCGGAAAGTTCTCAGCGAAGTCATCATCCAATGGAATTGCAGGTTCCTCTTCGGGCTCAACATCGAGCCATCCTCCGTCGCCTTGGTTGGGAAAGTACGGGTCTCCGGGGATATGGAATCGAGCCATGTTATCTAAGCGAGAAAAGGGGTAAAAGAAATAATTAATAGACAAACTAATTAAGATAATTATAAGATGATCCTTACCAGTTACTCCAACATTTGCGTAGTGCATACCAGTCATATGTAACCAAAACAAGATAGACCTTCGAATAAGTGACCCTAACTCTAAGTCCACAACCAAACAAGGAACTAGAAATAAAGCAAAGATCACAGATTCTAAGTCTATAACACCCTAGTCACATATAACCTTAGCGTATCCACTCCGCAACTATTGACATACTAATAAAGACCTTTTTTAGTTTGCACATAAGTAATCATAGTAACACAAAATACTCCTATAGTATTTTAAGTTTATGTTCTGTTCTAATGTTTTCATTGTAGTAGTGTTGGTAAGTTTTTAGACTTGCTGCAACACCACAACCATTCCTAGGCACATGCTAATCACTTCTCGGAAAGATATAGTTGATCAGGCTATATCACTCCCAGATCTGATTATATGCCCCCAAGCCTACTTGTGCTGTCCAACAATCGTAATTGTAACATCCCAAATTTCAAGCCCAAATTTTTCATTTTTAATTAAGTAATTCTCAACATAGTTTACCAAAACATTTCCCATGCCATATCATTTGCAAACAGAAATATAACAATGTGTCTGAAAATCACAATGTCAAAGTAAAATAAATCAGAGTACAATCCCAGAAAACTCCATGCGGAAATCATGTGTGTGTGTGATGCGCTGCTACACCGTCGGCTCCTTCCCCTTGGACGAAGAGCTACCTGAAACCAAAGCTAAAATTGTAAGCACAAACCTTAGTGAGTTCCCCCATCATACCACATACCATACAATCACATAGCATCTATATATTGTCGAGCCATTCTGGGGCGCCCGTCCTACCCATGTCAAGCCATTCTGGGGTGCTGACCTACCCATGTCAAGCCATTCTGGGGTGCTGACCTACCCATGTCAAGCCATTCTGGGGTGCTGACCTACCCATGTCAGGCTATTCTGGGGTGCCGACCTACCCTTCGGTCTTTCAACCGGACCCGGGGACTATTTGACCCCTACTGCTAACACATAATGTCATATCTCTATCATATTGTCACGCGTATCTGGGGTGTCCGACCTACCCATTGGTCCTAGCAACCGATTCGGGGACTAGTCCCCTCCTACTCATACCATCTCACATAACATAGTAAACTAGCATAGTCACATATCAAGCAAACTAGCATATTCGCATACCAACAATAGCCGACCAGACAATTATCACAAAGACAATTATCTCAGCTAAACATCTACTAGTGGGCCGGCTTTGGTGCCGTAGACCCACTTCTACTGGAAGGTAACTCACCTCGATGTCGTGTAGTGTCCGAACTGTCCTTGGCGTGAAGGTCGGCTCTCCTCGACTCCTCAATCCCTACACGACAACCCTCAAGTCATCAAACAGAACAAACAACCCTAACCAGGGTCAATCCTTAAACCAAGCAAGTCAACATTGGTCAAAGTCAAACACCCAGTTGACCTGACTCGCTGAGTTGGTCTACCAACTCGTCGAGTCCATGCTAAACTAACACGGTCCAACCCCGACATCACTTGTCGAGCCTTACGAGAACTCGCCGAGTTCACCTTCATTCAAACCATCGGGACTATCTTGATCCGACTCGTCGAGTTGTATGAACAACTCGTCGAGTTCATCCCCATCCTATGAACAAGTCCTCCCTTGACTCGCCGAGTTGTATGAACAACTCGTCGAGTTCATCTTCATAAGTTGGGAGATTGCCTTGGACTCGCCGAGTCTGTTCATACACTCCTCGAGTCCCATGATTCCCAGGTCCCTTTCATGACTAAACATCTACGGGACTTTTCCTTGCTAACAACTGCTTCCTTCACAGAAAGGATTTTGTGGTCAATACACTGTGGCTCGTCGAGTCCCAAGAGCGACTCGTCGAGTCCCTTTATGACCATTACTATACAGTCGATTTAAATGGGTCTTAACACCTCAAAACCATAGATCTGGCCTCCTAATGTCCATTTTACACGTAAAGTTCCAAACTTGGTGCACATGCATGGGGTCTTTGGCTAAAAAATTCATAAAAGGAGCTTTACAATGTACATGGGGCTCTCATGGCCATAGAGTTGACACCTTTATGCCATGAGACCCCTCCAATGACTCAGATCTGGAAGTAGAACTCCATGAAACACTTCACAATTCGAAAAATGGCTTGGAAAGCCCTAAATGCACCCAAAAATCTAAGCCCTAGAGATGAACAACCAAATGGAAGACCAAAACAGGGGGCATTTACCTTGCTTAAGCTGAAGATGGAGTAAGATCTCTGGATCCACAAGCCCCAACTCGAATTTCCAAGCTTCTTCCTTCCTTCCAAGCTTCACAAACTATTCACCAGCACCAAAAATGGCCTTAGATCACTCAAAGCGGCTAGGGTTTCTATATGAGGTGTTTTGGGTGTGATAGGGGCGATGGAGGCTGAGTTAAGGCGTTTAAATAGGGTACAAACCCTCAAAATTAGGGTTTCACTCAAACAACACCTACTCACCGAGTCAGTCTTCCGACTCGTCGAGTAGGTCACTTAAACTTCCCGCGGATCCCGTCTCTACTCGACGAGTTAGGCCACCAACTCGTCGAGTCCCAAAAAATATACATAAAACTTTGAATTAAAGACATACCAAGAATCGGGTGCTACAGTAATACTTTTGTTCTGTCCTAGTGACACTGATTTTAGTATGAATGCAGGTATGTATACTTTGGTTAAATATTTTATTATTTAAAAGTATAAGCTCTTGGTCAGAGTATTTTCATCCCATTGTGTTTATAGTTGTATATCTTTTATGGGTTGATATACTCAATTCACTATAAACAATGCTCTGATACCAATCTGTCACACCCCAAAACCGGAACGGCGGAAACGTTCGGGGTCGGAGGACGTCATGTACAGTATCACAACAATGCATAATAGTAAACAAGCAACAACATCATCCATTGCATTAAATAGTATAATTTTAATACAAGTGTGTTCTGTAGTTTATAAGAGACCAAAAATGAATAATCAAAATAAAGACGAGTCTTGAAAGCTCCGTCTTCTCAAAACATGGTCATCGGTACCTGTCTACTGGCGACCTGAGAATACAAGTTATTTTGAAAGCGTAGATCAGCATTAAAGCTGGTGAGTTCATAAGTATTTTAGTGTCATTGTTTATATAAGTTAAAGAATGTGCTTGTAAATTTTTGATGTAAAAGTTTGTAAGTGTTTGATGTAAATATTTGTATCTTCCTAGAAAATCCTATATTTTCTATTAAAGTAGTCTTCTACCAAGACTCAACTGTTCTCTATGTTTGTTCTTTTGTAAAAGTATGAGTTTTCCCAAAGTATGACTATCATTACCAAAAATATAGTTTTTCATTACCGTTTATGTGAGAAGATCACAATGTGAATGAGGTGGGAAAATAAAGATGTACTGTAGTTTTATCCAGGTAACTATAATGTACTAACTACCTTTAAACTTGTTAGTTTAATTAAGGTAAAATGTGATATGATTGTAACCATACTTGATTGACTAGTATAACACGACGTTCGAGACGTCGAGATGATATGACACTACTAATGTACTAACTACCTGCAGGTCCCACTGTAGCTAGCAGCAAGGTGTAGGAGGGTCAGTCCCGTATAGATATATACACAAATTCACGCTCTCCCTCTAGGAGACTCTGGGTACAAAACATGACGCAGCAGTATATTGCCGAGCCATGAAGTAGTATCTCACATTAATGTTATAGTATTCTTGTATTTGTATAGTATGTACTAGTGTAGTGTATGTTCTCTCTGTCTAGTATGTAGTATGTTCTCTAGTGTATAGTGGGTAGTGAGTATTGTTTCTCGTTATAGTATGTACTTTTTCTCTTTATAGTGAGTATTGTCTCTCGTTATAGTATTCTCTATCTGTTTCTCTTTATAGTGAGTATTGTCTCTCGTTATAGTATGTACTGACTCATGTATGAACTGACTCTTTGTGTGTTTCATTGTTCTAGTAATAGTATTAGTGACTTCCTAAACTATACCTATTATAGTTTACTAGCAATGTTGTTTGTACAAATGAACATGTTTGTACACCTTTTCTACCCAAAGGTATTGAATTGAAGGAAGAACTTTAATATCTATATACATACACATAATATATAACTAAGATTCAAACGACCTTCGGCCAAACAACCGATACCCTAAGTCCATAACCAAACAAGGAACAGGAAATAAGGCGAGTTATCAGTCCTAAGTCCTTTCAATCCTACTTATATAAATATATCCATATAGACATGATTTGACAATATATAAGTTTAAAAGAGTTTTGCATATATAAAAGAGTTTGTAAAAACTATTTGAAGCAATTTGTTGAAAACGCAGTTTGAAGTATAAGAATTCTATCTGTTTGATAGTTATTAATCACATGTGATTGATATAATAACTATAATTGTTCTACTTGTATTCCCCCCATAAAAGCATTTAAAATCATTTAAAAGGTAAGTTAAAGGGGTATGAACTCACCTGCAGTGAGTGATAAGAATGAAAATTGGTTTGTAGGATGCTAAGTGCCAAGTGAAGACTTGAGCACAACGGATCCTAATAAGCATATAATGACACATATATGTATATAATTAGTGTTTATACAACTAATCATGTAAGGAAAACACCTTAGGAACTAGGAAACACTTAGATTGAAGTGTTATAATCACAAAGGATTTCATCTAAGGGGTGAATGGCCACACAATGGTGTTTACGGCCAAGTGTTCACGGCCCTTTGTGTTTACGACCAAGTGTTTACGGCTCTTTTGTTCACGGCCATAGGGTTTACGGCCCTATGTGTTTACGACCATAAACTCATGAATTCTTGTGCCAAAGAGTGTTTTAAAGTCCTTACAAGCATCAAGGAAGTGTTTTAGGTTCAATGCTTAGCTTTAGGGAGTTTATGGCCAACAAATGCACCCTTAACAAGGGTTTACGGCCAAGGGAGATGCACTTGGCCGTAAACTCCTATTGTTCATGGGATTTGGATGTTTTCAAGGTGCAAATCAAGGCTTCCTACTAGATAACAAGTATATGAAGAGGATACTTACAATATGGAAGCAAAAAGAGTTGATTTCGGCCCAAAACACTAGTGTGTGTTCTTGAAGTTCTTGGTGATCTTGAAGATCAAACCCGAAAGATGAAGTTAATGGATGAAATCAAAGAGTGATACTAGATAATGTGATGTATCAACAAAACAAAGGATGAAACACTTACATTTTTGAAGAATAAAATGAAGATCCTTATGATACTTGAGAGAGAAATCAAGTTCTTGAGGTTGAAATGGTGAATAATGAGGAAGAAATGAAAGAACATCATGTTTAAGGCATGAGTTTACGGCCATCTTGAGTTTACGGCCATAAACGCATGGGATGTGGCCGTAAACTCCACATGATGAAGTTTATGGCTTGCTTGGTGCACAATGGACTCAAGCAGATACTTTCTAACATTCATTTCTTGGATGTACTAGGCTTAAAATGCTCTAATTGGCTCTAAACAATGCTAGAAGATAGCAAAACGAGTCCAACCTTGATTGATTTGAATTACTATTCAAGATAGAAATTTCGGGTTGTCACACAAGCCTTCGATTTTCAACCATGCGATCCTGTCTGTAGTAACCAACGCATCCTCCCATTTACTTAACAAAATGAAACAAGATTGGATTTCTTTACTGGCCCAAATGCGATTTTCTTCTTCTTTGTTCTGAGTATCAATTAGAACCCATAGCCTCCCAAATATTTGACTAATCCACTTCTCAAACCTTCACTAACGCAAAGGTTTGCGATGATTGCGAGGTTGCTAAAGCATTTCAGTTCTCCCACCAGCTTTGTCCTAAGGGCATCTTCAGTACTTTTAATGGAATCCAAAGAAATGGACACCGACTTCATATCTGAGGAACTTACGATCCGATTAGTCGTAACCTTTCCTTCCACCAATTTCTCTTGCGCTCTTTCTTTACCTCTTACCACATCAGCGAACAAAACACTTGGTCTTCTGTCTTCACTAACCATTCGACGAGGAGGTTGTAAATTGGTCTGGTTATGCATCTCATTCATCTTTTTTCCATATCTTTTAAACTTTGCCACCTTGGCGTATATTTTCTTTCTTCCCATATAAATCGAATTGAGCACTGGCTCTAATTTGGAGATATCCGGGACCCTGTTAAATTTGGCGAAACCGAATCTATGCCCATGCTTATCTCAAGTTCCATCCTAATCTCCCCACTAGATAATTCAAATGGGAGGTTAGAGATGAAAAACGATGTAGCATCTTTGAACTCTCATCTATCTTTCTCCCCAATTCTCTTGATTTCATTGTTTGCCACCCAGACGAAATTTCTCCGGCGAGATCCATCTGGACGCCGGAAATCGCCGACCCTAATTTGGAGATATCCGGGACCCTGTTAAACTTGGTGAAACCGAATCTATGCCCATGCTTATCTCAAGTTCCATCCTAATCTCCCCACTAGATAATTCAAATGGGAGGTTAGAGATGAAAAATGATGTAGCATCTTTGAACTCTCATCTATCTTTTTCCCCAATTCTCTTGATTTCGTTGTCTGCCACCCAGACGAAATTTCTCCGGCGAGATCCATCCGGACGCCGGAAATCGCCGACCCTTCGCCTCGTCTCCCACATCCTATATATATATATATATATATATATATATATATATATATATATATACACACACACACACACACACATGCACACACACACACACATAGGGTGAGATTCAATAGAGAACCAATCGTGAACGTCGAAATTCATAATGATCAACGGTCAAGGAAATAGGTGTAGACTTGTACATTGGACGCACACAAACATGATTAAATTTTTTTAGGCCATATTTTTTATCGAGAAAAAAAATTGAATATACCATTGCTCACGATTTTTCGTCCTCTTTCCATAGGGATCCATGTTGATATATAAAAAGCGAATTTTTTTTTCGAAAAAAAAATCACTTCAATTTGTTATTTTTTTTTTAATATTTAAGTTTATTTTTATCCAAAAAAAAACTAATTATACCAAAAATATTAATTTTTGTACTCTATTAATAAACATCAACACTGATTAAAAAAAAACTCGATCAGTGTAGATTCACACTGTGAATCTAAACTGTAAATATGTCAATTTTTAACATTCACAATGTGAAAAAGCTCGATCAGTTTAGATTCACACTGTGAATCTAAACTGTAAATATTTCAATTTGTAACATTTACAATGTGAATTTGACTTACTATTTTAACTCTTTGATCATTCGCAAATTAACTTAGTGAAAATTTACTATTATTCACACTGTGAATCTGAGCAGGTTCATAATGTGAATCGGAACAAGTTCGCAATGTGAATCTGACTTACTATTATTCACACTGTGAGTCAGAGCAGTTTCACAATGTAAATCTGAATAAGTTCGCAATGTGAATCTGAACAGGTTCACAATGTGAATCTGAACTGAAATATCGATTTTTTTTATAATATCAATATGAATCTATGTTTAAAGAGTACCAAAAAGTATGAATTTTGATATATTTATTAAATTTTTTCTATAAAAAATAGACATTAACTTTTCAATAAACAAAGAAAATGAAGTGGTTTTTTTGAAAAAAAAAATCATTTTTTATATATCAATATGGATCTCTATGGAAAGAGGACGGAAAATGCTGAACAATGATATATTCGGTTTTTTTTTATAAAAAAGATAGCCTAAAAAAATTAAACTAAAAAAGGAAATGAGTTTTTTTATAATCATATGCATGTGCATCCATTGTAAAAGTCAACAACCCTTCCTTTTGTCGTTGATCGTTTTAAATTCCGACGCTTTGGATTGGTTCCTTGTATATATATATATATATATATATATATGTCACCGGCTTGGCACCGTCTAACTGAGGGCGGAAATGAAGAGCCTGTGGATCACAACAAAGAAGAAGGGATTTTCAGTCGTCGTTTGGGATGTTATCCCGGAACGAGGCTCCGACGATCAAGTCAGTGAGGGTCTGAGAGAGAGGGTTGATGTAGAAAGAGAGTATTCAAGGGTTAGAGAGCTTGACCCCTTAGGGGGAACAGATCACCGACAGTATCTTCTACCTTTTCAGATTTGGCAGGGGCTGATGACTTTTGATTGGAGGATCGTATTCTATGAATGGTTGTTTACTATTGGTGCAAACTCTGCCAGAAGCGGCGTCCGGATCACTACACCTGTCGCTCTGGGGAACTCTTGGTACTATTTTGTCAACAACGTTACCCTTGGCGCTTGGGCGCCAAGGAACGGATACGGGGTCTCGAAGGCGAGGGCGAAGGCCCGACGTTACTCACGCGTTGCTCCTTGGCCGATCTGTCTGTTGACCTAGTGATTCCAATATCTTTGACGGATTCCTGGTAGGATACGTCAACAAGTCCCCTAGGCTAGTAGACGTCAGCATTGGCTTAGGGTAGTTATGTTATTCTAGCTTGGATCTGTACACATGTTCGACGAGGATGGATTCTGATGACTACTGATGTGACGGAGGCGTGTTCGTAGACGGTTTTCATCATTGTAACCGGTTAGGCTTCCCGTCTGCATTTAAAACTTCCCCATTTGAGCCGAACTTCGTTTTCCTGGTTCTTTTCTCTTTTGCTGCTTCTTTTCATTTCTTCTCCTGTTTCTACTTCTTCAACGAACCATGTCTAGCTTGAATACCGGGATTGTTCCTTCTTCAGGCAACTTCGCCGCTCTTCAAAGTGGTTTAGTTTTCTTCCCGAGCACGACGTGGAGTATCCTCGAAAGGGGGCGATAATTTCTCGTCCACCGGAGGGGAAGGTCGGGGTCCCTATTCTGATATTCGAGGTCGGTCTGAGGCTGCTGACAATGGATTTCTTTGACGAGATAATGCGCAAATATGGATTTCATGTGGACGATCTGACTCCCAACACCGTCAACAAGATCGTCGGCTTTGAACTCGTTTGTCGTGCCCTTGGAGTTATGCCACATTTTTTGGCCTTCAAATCTTTCTTCAACTCTTCTACATAATTCGGTGTTTGGACCTTTTCCTAAAGGCGGGGTGTTCATGCCTTCAACATCAATCAAAAATCTCTGAAGAAGAACTGCCAGGATCGTTGGCTCTGGGTGAATCGCAATCTTGTGGGTTTTGGTTATCCTCGCTTGACTACTTTTTCTGATCGAGCGTCGGAACTGTTTGGTGCCAGCACCACTGTGGCACAAGCACTGAAGACCATTTGTTTTAACGACGAGGATTGGAAAGACCACGTGCTTGCTGCAGTTGGGATGAGTGCTGCCTGGAGGACCCGAGGGATGATGCCCCAGTTCTACATTGAGAAAGACGGTAATCACTTCTCCTTGCCCCTTTCTTTGATATACTCTCGCTTATGAATTGTGTAAAATGTGTTTGGATTTTTCCTTGCTTGCAGGTCATTAGAGGATTCTTCCCTTCGAGATGGTATTGAGGGTCCGTTTTCAGGGCACTCTACAATATCCGGAGGTGCCCTTGGTTGAGACACTTCCTCTGCTGGTTAGTCTTGACCATGCCTTAGCTGTTAACAATCCTTCATTCGTTCCTCTGTCTGGGTCCTATTCTCCTGTTGGTGAGGTGCTGGTTGATGCACCTGATGGCGGTGTTTCTCGTGAATACCCCCGCCTTCTGATACTGAGGGGGAGGAGCCATCAACTGGGCTAATCCATCGCATGACTCATGCGGCGAATTTCCTGCATGGATTTGCCACAGGTGGAGCCTACCGAGGCCGGCTCTTCAAGACAAAGCCTTCTAAATAGGCAAAACATGGACATCCTTCTGGGGGAAGACATAGTATTTGTGGATATCCCCGATTATAACACTCCGAAATAGTCGGAGGGGATGAAGGAAGGGGCAACAGAACCGCCCCGTGAACCCAAGGAAGAACCGGTGGATATTGCCATTGAAAGCAATTTCGATGTGCAGCAGGAAGCCAGTCATGGAGGTGCTTCCAGCTCGCCAGTTTTGCTTTTGGCTGGGGGAGACCCTGCTGAGGGCTCTGTTCCTGTTCTTCCGGCGGCGCTGACCGTGTATGTGCCCGGGTGGGGGATAACTCGGGAGTCTGTCCTTTCCCAGCAGACGGTGGCCTACGATTAGGGCCATCATGCTTTCCCCCACCACTATCGAGGCCTTTGATCTTCTCTCGAATGCTCATCTTTCTAATAGCCTCTTATATGCGGCTGCCCAGGTTGGTTCATATATGGTTGCCACTGCATCTTGCCTTCGTCAGGGCGATTCCAGTTCTGGCGAGCTCATTTAGATCAGGGTTGAGCGGGATGAGTTGAGGGCAAAGCTGCTGGTGTTAGAAGGGGAGAAGTGTCTGTTTGATGAGTGTTATGATCTCCTGGCGGGGGAGAAGGAATCTCTGGAGGATAAGGTCGCTTCTTTGGACGGGTCAGTGGAGCATTTCTCCCAGTGTATCGAGATGTTGGTGGAAGAGAATATGTTGTTAGAGGATCAGGTGGACCGTGCTAACAAGCAGTTGGGGGAAGAGGTGGCAAAGAGGAAGAGCGTGGAGGATGTTCTAGGGTGGCTGCTTCAGAAAGGAATTGTATATGTGGTGAACGAGGTGGTTGAAAGTTATGATTTTGCGATGGGAGTGAAGCAGATGAAGATGGCGTGCATGGCCGCCGGTGTGGAGAATGGCAAGCAGGAGGTCCGAGGAACATGTCATTGTTCGGAAGTTTCTCCCCTGGGAGGCATTTGCTACCACGGAGCATATTTAGTCAGTACACGCTGCTGTGAAAGCATTTATGGACATGGACTTTGCCTCCTACCTCCGCCTGGGCGAGCTCGACATGGCAGGCCTTCGGTAGTTGTGTGATGACTCTGACGCCGAGGATAGTCAGGTCGCAGGTGGCTCTTCTCATGCTAGTGCTTCCCCTGGTAAGTGATGGCTTCTATTTCCTCTTTGAATATTTTGAGAACAATGTTTGTGTTTGTTTGGTACTTAAACAATGCTTCAGTGCTTTTCTTTGGGCCTGCGTGGTCTTTATGCAAATCTCGGGGGTTGTCCGGGTAGACAATTTATCTTATGTATGTTAAATTCTCCTTCTTTTGGTCTGTTATACTATCGTTTTGTGCTTTCCTTGTGTTTGGTGGTTTATGTTGGCCATGTTTGGCTTGAATTCTTCTCAGAGGCTAGTGTCTCCCTTTTGGGGGTGGTTGTTATTTGTTTTGACAAGTTTTGGTGATCAAGAGCATCTGAGCCTATTGTTTGTCCTTTGGCCTAACCTCATTGTGTGAGGCTTTGGCTGGCTTTTAGGTGCGGGCGCTAGTTAGCCTGCTTCATTGGAATGTCCATTTTTTTAGCTAAAGGACTTATTTTGGGGCCTTTGTCTATGCCCCGGGCCAAAGAGAGTTGCACTCTCACCTTTGTTATCTGAACCAGACCGAGATCGTCACCATGAAGTCTGGGAGTTTATATGTTTCGAGGGAAAGGTTATGATCCTTTAAATCCTCTTGTTTGTCATGGTCAGGAGTTGCAGCTCTACTGACCTTGTTGACATGTTTGTTAGGGGGAAATTATGAGCCCTTGAGGCTTACAACTGTGTTTTCCTCCATGACTTTATTGTTATGCGGCATGGGTGATCAGCCAATTTTTGTTTGTCGTTTATATGAAAGTATATTGATATTTGTTCATTCTAAATTTTCATTGCATATATATTTTGTGCGATGTCTTGTAGACACCTACATCATTTAGGTGGGTATCTGTTTTTCAATAGCCGATGCTATTCTACTTCTAGGTCTTGTACTGGCTAGTTGGGGTGTGATTATCCGGTGGGAGTTTGATCACATAGCCCCTTCTCCTGGTTCCTTCAAAGCTAGAATCATTGGCTTGGGCCTTGGGGCTCCCAGGTCATGGCGATGAGTTCTTCTTCTTCTTGGTTCTTCTTGCTCTGTGCCTTTCCTGTGCTTACAAGTTCTCCGATGTTTGCATTCACGTGGCTGGCTATTTCTGGGACAATCATCCTTCGGAAGATGATTTTCAATTTCTTCCATTCTCTAGTGTCGGTTTCTTGGTTAGTATCTTTGGGAGGTTTCATGTCATCTGGTGTTGTGTTGTTGCTATTGATTCTGTTTTTAGCGGGGTTTTGGACCAGGTGCCGTCTTGGGAAAGCTTTTGCCAATTGCCGGCTCTTGCCGTTGCTGGCAGCCTCCTGTCTGTATCTTCTTTTGCAGGGTAGTTCCCTGTCTTTCCCTCCCCGACTTTCGCGGTTTCTTGTTTTTATTCTCTGTCAGGCTTCCGCTTCATACCTTGTGTCTTCACTTCGCGAAGTGTGTGGGCATGCTTATTTGTATCCAGCCCTTCTTGGTGTTCATACTGACAATACGCGATCTATCTGGCGTGGTAATACTCTTGCTACCGCACCCTTCCCCCGGACTATATGCCCGAGGCTTGTGCTTGTTCTTCTTATCGGGGGTGTGGGCATCTTTCCTCTCCTCTTTAACCATTTTGAGTGAGAGTATCATGGTCTGAATTCTTTTTGGGATCCGTGCGGTGGCCCACGCCGCGATTGCCCGGATTGGCCTTGCTTGTGTGTTAATGGTTGTGACCGTTGCTGAACCTTTGGTTGTTTTGAACTTGAACGCGCCATGTATTGTCGATGGGATAACTTGTAATTGAAAAAGAGCTGGTCGCCCAAGGATGATATCGTTATCGGATCTTTGCTTGACTACCAAGAACTCAATTATCCTGGTTACTTGTTCCTTCCCATCGACGCTAACTTTAGTCAATGGTAGGTTTATGGTGTCGATTGACTTGTGTCCCATGAAGCCAATGAGTGGTGCCTGGGCTGGGGGTTTCAGGTTCCTTCTCCAATATGGTGGGAGTTGCTTGAAACAGTGTTCGTAAAGGATATTGATGCTGCTACCTCCGTCGACTAAGTCTCGCTAGGTCTTCTGTTGTATGACCATGGCGGGGATTATGATTGGATCTAATGGGTCCCAGTCGTACACTCGCGGGTCTGATGGCTAGAAACTGATGTTTAGAGTGTCTCCTGGAGGGGTTGCATCACCTTTGGCCCGCCGTTGGTACTTGTCATGATCTTTGCGTCTCATTATTGTGAAAATCTCCTCTTTTTTGATTGGTTTTTTGCCTACTTCCTTGCGGGTTCTCCCATATTTTTGGTCATCTTCGAACTTTGACCGTAGGGTCCTTGCTATTTCTGTTAGGCCTCCTTTCAATTGCTTGTCCGCTACTTCTCTTTTGAGTATCGTGCATTCTTTGGTGTCGTGTGTTTTGCTTTTGTGGTATTCACAGTATTTGTGTTTTTCCTTCTCCGTCCGCTGTGGGCTTCTTTCTACGGTGTGTACTTCCGACTTGTGGCTCCTCGGATCGTCTTTGTCGAACGGGCAAAATCTGCGGGAGGAATGTCTCGAATGTCTGCTTTGTTTGTCGTGGTTTTCATCGTTGCGCTATTTATGAAACATCCAGAAATACGGTCCAAAAATTTCGTTTTGATTATTTATAAAAACCATAAATATCATTTGTCATTTGACAAAAACATAATTAATATATCTAAAATCATCATAATAAAATATTGTATCAAAATCGTGTGCCAAATATCAAAGTCTAAACATCCCAGACTAAAAGCTGTGGTGTGTGCCATACAGTCATCCCGAGCTCTTCCCCTTGCTAGCGGAAGTACCTGAAACCAAAACTGAAAACTGTAAGCACGAAGCTTAGTGAGTCTCCCCAAACTACCACATACCATATACATAATCACGTAATAACATACATTGGGCCTTGCCCGCTACATCGGGCCCCGCCTGTAATCGGACCGAAGTCCATCATCGGCCCCGCCGGCATCGGGCCCCGCCCGACATCGAACCGAAGTCCGACATCGAACCGAAGTCCGACATCGAACCGAAGTCCGCCTGGTATACATATGACATATCATCCAACATATAACATAAACATATAAACATTCCTCGGGCTTACCCCGACATCGGACCGAAGTCCGGAACACATAACAAACACATGTAAGAATCACGAAGACATCAAGCGTACAAACATTCCTCGGGCTTGCCCCGGCATCGGACCGAAGTCCGAAAACATATAATCTACATCGGGCTAGCCCTGACACCAGACCCAAGTCCGATATAAGCTAACATACATAAACGGGCCGACATTGGTGCCTTAGACCCATTTCCACTAGAGGAAAACTCACCTCTCAAGCTGCCTGCTGATGGCCCATTTCAGCCTAACATCTGCTAAGCCCAAAGATTGGCCCAAACCGAGGCCCAAATGTCGTAAAGCCCAAAATCTGAGAGTATGCTGAGCGTACTCTTCTGTACGCTACGCGTATAGCTTGCATGGATGGTACGCTGCACGTACTGGCGTGTACGTCCAGCGTACTACTATGTTAAGCCATTTTCTTCAAAACTGCTTAATCCCTCAAGACACTAAGTCTAAATTACAGATCTGAGTCTAATAACCCGTCTTAACCCATAAAGTTGATTACTTGGTGGCTTGCAACCCACCAAGTGAGACCAAACTTGGAAAATAGCAACTAACTTTCATGAAAATGACTCCAAACTCATGCATGGTCATCAAAGGACCTTAAAGATCGAGACTTTACTACTTATGGGACATGAATATCACTGAGAGTGGCACCTCTTGGCCTAGAAACGAACTTGAGTCATGAAGGTGCATTCTTGGAACTAAAAAGACCCCAAAACAAAACTACACTAGATCTAAGCATTCAAAAAGAAAGTTGAAAGCTTTATACCTCCAATGAGTCCCAAAAGCTGATGTTATCCTGGATCTATGAGCTCAAGATACTCAAGTTCCTCTTCACTATCTTCTCCTTCCTTCTTTCAAGCTTCTAATCTCCAAACAAGCTTCACAAGGCTAAAACACACACAAGAATGAGAAAGAGAGGCTATGTAGGATTTCTGAGAATGAGGGGCTGGTAAGGAGGCTAGGGTTTGAGTCATAATGTGGTATTTATATGGCTTAAACCCTAAAAATTAGGGTTTTGGAATATGCTCATGTACGATGCACGTACTCCTTGGTACGTTGTGCATATGTGCATGCGTCCCCCGCATCCAATGCTTCTCTACGCCCCGCGTATACCAAGGCTACGCCCAACGTACGTCTTATGGGCGACCCAAGTATTCGGCCCACTTACTAAAGGTCCACTCAAATAGTCCTTCTATTAACACTTCGCCCAACAATTAATTAAGAAATATTTAATAATTATTACCTCAAGTGACGGTCGTTACAATTCTCCCCAACTTAAATCAGATTTCGTCCTCAAAGTCCGTTGCATCCGGGAACAACTCCGGGTAGTGCTCCCTTATCTCCTCCTCGGGCTCCCTGGTCCACTCCGAGGCTTTGCGGTGCTGCCACTGCATGTTCACCAGCTCAACCCTCTTGTTCCTCAGCTCCTTCGTCTTTCTATCGAGAATAGATACTGGTCTCTCGATGTAGTTCAGGCTATCATCAACCTGAATATCCTCTAAAGGCACAACCGCTGAATCATCTACTAAGCACTTCCGCAACTGACAAACATGGAAAGTGCTGTGGATATGGCTGAGCTCTGCTGGAAGATCCAATCGGTACGCTACCTTGCCCACCCGGGCTATAACCATGAAAGGGACGATATACCAAGGGCCCAGCTTGCCCCGCTTCTAGAACTGGATGACACCTTTCCAAGGTGAGACCTTTAGGAGGACGATGTCCCCGACCTGGAACTCCAGGTCTGATCGGCGTCTGTCGGCGTAGCTCTTCTGCCGACTCTGATCAGTCTGAAGCCTGCACCTGACCTGTTGAATCCTTTCCGTCGTCTGGAGTACCACCTCGGTACTCCCCATGACCCTTTGACCGACCTCGCCCCAACAGATTGGGTTCCTACACTTCCTCCCGTAGAGCATCTCGAAGGGAGGTCGGTCTATGCTGGCGTGGTATACGAAAATTCGGCTAACGGAAGATACGTATCCCAACTGCCATCGAAATCCAAGACACATGCGTGTAGCATGTCCTCGAGAGTCTGTATCGTCCTCTCGCTCTGTCTGTCCGTCTGAGGGTGGAAAGCGGTGTTGAAGTGGAGACGAGTACCCATCTCGTCATGAAACCAATTCCAGAATCTGTAAGTGAAATGGACATCTCGGTCTGACACCTCCGAGACAGGCACTCCATGTCGTGCCACTATCTCACGCACGTAAATCTCAGCCAGCTTCTCAGCCGATATGCTCTCCTTGATTGGGATAAAATAAGAACTCTTGGTCAACCGATCCACGATGACCCATATCGAATCAACCCCACGTGCGGTCCTGGGAAGCTTAGTGATGAAATCCATAGTGATATCTTCCTATTTCCACACGGGAATGTCAAACGGCTGCATCTTGCCGTGGGGCGTCTGGTGCTCTGCCTTGACCTTCCTGCAGGTCAAGCATCTTTCAACGTACCAGACTACATCCCGCTTCATGTAGGGCCACCAGTAATCAGGACGAAGATCTCTGTACATCTTCGTCGCCCCATTATGAATGGAGAACCTCGAATTATGGGCCTCATCCATCAGAACCTATCGTACTTAGCTCCAGTACGGAACCCAGACCCTCCCATGCAGGGTCAGCAACCCACGACTATCATAATCAAATGAGGCCACTCGGCCTACGATCCGCTCACACTTCTAGCTCTCTTCCTTTAGGCCCTTTACCTTCGCCTCTCTGATCTGCTCCAATAATGGAGTCATCACTGTCATCCTCAGACAGATGTCTCAAATCGGGGCCGCTACCGCCTTGTGGCTCAGGGCGTCGGCCACCACATTGGCCTTTACCGGGTGGTAAAGGATATCATAGTTGTAGTCCTTCACCATATCTAACCATCGTCGCTGCTCATGTTCAGATTCAACAGATCCATGAGGTACCTCAAACTCTTGTGGTCCGTGTAAATTGTACAACGGACCCCATAGAGGTAATGTCGCCAAATCTTGAGGGCGAACACCGCAACCCCCAACTCTAAATCGTGCGTCAGATAGTTAGCCTCGTGAGGCTTCAACTGCCTCGATACATAAGCTATCACGTGACCCCGCTGCATCAATACTGCTCCCATGCCTGTGATCGAAGCATCACAATAAACTACGAAGTCATCAAATCCCTCTGGCAAAGACAAAATCGGTGCCTCGTGCTGGCTAATGGTCTCGAAGGCTGCCTGCTACTCAGGCCCCCAGCAGAATGTCACCGACTTCTTTGTCAGTCGGATCAGGGGAAGGACGATCTTGGAGAAATCCTTGATGAATCTACGGTAATAACCTGCTAGACCAAGAAAACTCCGAATCTCAGTTGGAGACCTCAAAACCTCCCACTGCATCATGGCCTCTATATAGGCCGGATCGACCAGAATACCCTTCTGGTTGACAAGGTGCCCCAGAAACTGCACCTCTCACAACCAGAACTCACACTGAGAAATTTGCGAAAAGTCTCTCCCTCCTCAGTGTCTCCAGCACCTCCCTCAGGTGCTCCTCATGCTGCTCCTAAGTCTTGGAGTAAACCAAGATGTCATCAATGAAGACTATTACAGACCGATCCAACATCGGTCTGCACACGCGGTTCATGAGGTCCATGAAGACGGCTGGAGCATTGGTGAGCCCAAACGGCATCACCACAAACTCATAATGACCATAGCGAGTCCTAAAAGCTGTCTTCTGCACATCCTCGTCCCTGACTCGCATATGGTGATAACCCGATTGCAGATCAATCTTGGAGAACCAAGATGCACCATGTAGCTGGTCAAACAAATCATCAATCCTCGGTAGGGGGTAACAGTTCTTCACCATTACCTTATTCAACTCCCGGTAGTCTATACACATGCGATGTGACCCGTCCTTTTTCTTCACAAACAGGATCGGGGCTCCCCATGGCGAACTACTTGGCCTGATAAATCCCTTGTCTAGCAGCTCTTGCAGCCACGGAGACAACTCCTGCATCTCGGGAGGAGCCAACCGATATGGTGCCTTGGCTATCGGAGCCGCACCAAGGACTAGGTCAATCCTAAACTCGACCTGTCTCTCCGGAGGTATCCCAAGCAAATACTCTGGAAATACATCCGGGTACTCTCACACCACCGGTACATCATCCATTTTCGTCTTACGCTTGTCTCGGGTATCCATAACATACACGACGTAACCCGCACAACCCTGCTGAAGTTAGCGCCTCGCTCTCACTGCTGAACACAGAATCGGTCCACCCTACGGCCTATCGCCCTAAATCACTAACCCTCCCCCACTAGGAGTCTGAACCCTCACTAGCTGTTGCTCGCAATCGATCACTACCCCATTGGGGCTCAACCAGTTCATACCAACTATAAACTTATTCCCTCGCAAGGGAATAGGGACTAGATCCACAGAAAACTGCTCATCGAACAACTGCGGTGTACATCCTCGGTGAACCCTCGCAACCCTGATGGTCCTATCATTTGTGATCTCTACATCAAGTGGGCAATCCAGCTCCCCAGGAGCCTCTGAGAATCGCTTGCTGAGCACGAGCAACATAAAAGATCAGGTGGCCCCCGAATCAAACATTACAAAAGCTGATATACCGTTCACTAAGAACGATCCTATAACAAAACACATAAACATAAGCAATAATCAATATCATAAAGAGATAAGGAAATATAGATACTCGTCACCACTTTGGGAGCTGCTCGTTCCTCCTCTGCTGTGAACTGAAAGGCCCTGCTCCTGAGCCTGAGCCTGATCCCTAACCGGCACCTGAACTGATGACCGGTCCAGTGCGTAGTGTCACCATACTGAAAAATACACCACAACAAACATCAGAATACTCGTCATAACTCAAGGGATCACACATACTACAAGTTTCCTAGTTTCATCTCAAACTTCCTTGATTCGAGTATGGATCCTCTGCTTTCAGTAGTACGGGCCCATACTGCCTTCCACTTCTATCCGTACTTTCCTCAAGAACTTCCTTGACTTCACCAAGTCCCTTCTACTACTAATGCTTCACGCGCTAACCTCGTCCTAGGCTTGCCCTATGGTAATCACGAATCTACTCTCCGCGATCAGCTGCATACGAAGTCCCTGCTGTTACCCCCAAACTAGCTCGCGAATACCATTACATATCACTAAGACTAGATAATTCTTCGAATGAAAGATCCTACCCTACAACGGTTGGACTCAGACAAGAGCTGCGAAATAGAGCTAAACCTAACTTTCTAAAATTATTTAGTCCTTGCAATATGTAACTTAACATATTTGTTTACTAGTTAGTAAAAGATAACTAGAACTCCTAAAACACAAAGCAAGCAGCATTCGAGCATTATGTAACACAATCAAGCATATCCGAATCAGGCCATCATATCACTGACTAATCTGTACTAGCATGCAGTTCATAAAGTTGATATATATATATATATAACAGGCACATAAGGCATCCTTCCTAGATCCTTAGCCCTAATCTAGCATGCATTTCTCATAAACATATCATAACATAAACTTTTATGGGTAATTTGGGAGTACTTACTTGAGCTCGGCTGATTGCATGCACCACACCATTTTCTCTTATTCAAAGTTCTTTTCTCTTTTCAAAATTCTTTTCTTTTTCTCAAAGTTCTTTTATAAAAAGGATCTTCTTTTGTAAATTTTCATACCAAGTCCTCAGTTTGAGTTCAAACACACTTGAGAGTATGCCGAGATCCCTCAAACCAAGGCTCTGATACCAACTTGAAACATCCTAGAAATACGGTCCAAAAATTTTGTTTTGATTATTTATAAAAACCATAAATACCATTTGTCATTTCAGAAAAACATAAGTAATATATCTCAAATCATCATAATAAAATACCGTATCAAAATCATGTGCCAAATATCAGAGTCTAAACATCCCACGCTAAAAGTTGTGGTGTGTGCCATGCAGTCATCCCGAGCTCTTCCCCTTGCTAGCGGAAGTACCTAAATCCAAAACTGAAAACTGTAAGCACGAAGCTTAGTGAGTCTCCCCAAACTACCACATACCATATACATAATCACATAATAACATACACTGGGCCTTGCCCGCTAAATCGGGCCCCGCCCGACATCGGACCGAAGTCCGGCATCAGGCGCCGCCCGGCATCGAACCGAAGTCCGGCATCGGGCGCCTCCCGGTATCGGACCGAAGTCCGGCATCGGGCCCCGACGGTATCAGACCGAAGTCTGGTATACATATAACATATCATCAAGCATATAACATAAACCTATAACATAAACATATAAACATTCCTCGCGGTTGCCCCGACATCAGACCGAAGTCCGGAACACATAACAAACACATGCAAGAATCACGAAGACATCAAGCATACAAACATTCCTCGGGCTTGCCCCGACATTGGACCGAAGTCCGGAAACATATAATCTACATCGGGCTAGCCCCGACATCAGACCCAAGTCCGGTATAAGGTAACATACATAAACAGGCTGACATTGGTGCCTTAGACCCGTTCCTACTAGAGGAAAACTCACCTCTCACGTTAGCTACTGAAAACTCGTGTGAGGAAATCTCTGATGGATGCTCCAACGACTCCTCCGCTATCATTATCACAATAAACACTTAGTCAAAAAATGTGAATCCTTCTAAGGGTAAAATGACCATTTTACCACCTGATCTAATTTGGACCATGACCTAGGCCCAATTCCTTCTAATCTTTCCAAACCCACTAACGGCCCACTAATGGCCCAATTTTCTACATTGAGCCTCAACTTATCAAACGGGACTTCCCTTAAGCCCAGACATGTCCATGGTCCATTATCTGACTTCTAATGGCCCATTTCGTCCCAACATCTACTAAGCCCAAAGATTGGCCCAAACCAAGGCCCAAATGTTACAAAGCCCAAAATCTGAGAGTATGTTGAGCGTACTCCTCTGTACGTTATGCGTACAACTTGCATGGCTAGTACGTTGTGCGTACTGGCGTGTACGCCCAGGGTACTACTCTGTTAAGCCATTTTCTTCAAAACTGCTTAATCCCTGAAGACACTAAGTCCAAATTATAGATCTGAGTCCAATAACCCGTCTTAACCCATAAAGCTGATTACTTGGTGGCTTGCAACCCACCAAGTGAGACCAAACTTGGAAAATAGCAACTAACTTTCATGAAAATGACTCCAAACTCATGCATGGTCATAAAAGGACCTTAAAGATCGAGACTTTACTGCTTATGGGACAAGAATATCACTGAGAGTGGCACCTCTTGGACTAGAAACGAACTTGAGTCATAAACGTCTGTTCTTGGAACTAAAAAGACCCCAAAACAACACTACACTAGATCTAAGTATTCAAAAAGAAAGTTGAAAGCTTTATACCTCAAATGAGTCCCAAAAGCTGATGTTATCCTGGATCTATGAGCTCAAGATACTCAAGTTCCTCTTCACTATCTTCTCCTTCCTTCTTTCAAGCTTCTAATCTCCAAACAAGCTTTACAAGGCCAAAATACACAAAAGAATGAGAGAGGGAGGCTATCTAGGGTTTCAGAGAATGAGGGGCTGGTAAGGAGGCTAGGGTTTGAGTCATAATGTGGTATTTATATGGCTTAAACCCTAAAAATTAGGGTTTTGGAATCTGCTCACGTACGCTGTGCGTACTCCTTGGTACACTGCGCGTACGTGCATGCGTCCCCCACATCCAATGCTTCTCTACGTCCCGCATACACAAAGGCTACGGCCAGTGTACGTCTTATGGGCGGCCGAAGTCTTCGGCCCACTTACTAAAGGTCCACTCAAATAGTCCTTCTATTAACACTTAGCCCAACAGTTAATTAAGAAATATTTAATAATTATTACGTCAAGTGATGGTCGTTACACGTTATGGTTGTGGCGGGAGTAGGAGTCGGTTGATTCTTGTTTGAGGTTGGCGTTCGCTACGACCTTTAAATTTTCTTGTTTGTGCTCTTCTCATTCGATCTGTCGGAGGTATTTCTCAACCTTGTATTTAAGCTCGTATTTGGATTTCAGTACTGTGCCTTGCATTTTTCTTAACAGGGATCCTGGGAGTAGCCCCTGGGTGAAAGCGCCTGTGACTAAGCATTCTTCATGTCCTGTGACGCTTAAAGTTGCTAAAGTGAACCGGTCATAATATGCTCGGATGGACTTTCCCTCCTTTCGCTTGCATGCCATGATCGAGTTGGCATCTCCTTTGACTTTTCTCAACTTCATGAAATTATGGAGGAATAGATGTCTTAATTTTTTGAAGCTAGAGACGCTTCCCGGTCGTTAAACCTTGAACCACTTGGTGGCGTTTCCTGACTGTGTGACCGGGAATTTGGTTTAGGTGAACCTATTGTCCATCTGGAGCGATGTCATCGTCCATTCATAAGTGTCTATGTGTTTGTCGGGAAATGTTATGTCGTTGTATTTTAGGATATTTGGGATCATGGTGGAGTATGGTATTTCGTAATGTAGGAGCTCCTGGTAAAATTCTAAGCTAATGCTTGGTACCGAGTCGTACATGTGTGGATATGCAGGTGCTCCACTGGCCATTGCGTGCTTCATGTGATAGGGGTTGGCGTACCCTTGACCATATTCGTAATGCTATATGTGGTTGTACGTCGGTGTTTGTGGCACATGAAATGCATGTGTGGGGGTATGCATGCACCAACTGATTTGACAGTGAGCTTAACTCCGTTGGTCCCATGGGGTGTGAGTGCGTTCCCTATACAGGTGTGCCTTGACTGTTATTATTTTGTGGTTGTGTTGGGGGGTACATGCCTTTGTAGTAATAAGAGTATGGGTTTAACACTGGTTGTTGTGCGAATAGCTGGACGCGCGACATGCCGGCCATCAGGGAGCATTGGTTGTATAGCGGATGTGATGGTGCTTAGGCACCAGGTGCTAGTCCCTGCCTGCCCCGTGGATGGCTGCTGGTGAGTTGCTGGCTGTGATTGTGTGGTCGGTGCCCTTTGGGGCATCGTGGCTAGAAGTTCCGTTGCAGCGGGTATTGTTCGCCATAAACTAGCGATGAACTATGCCTTGGAACCGACTGGCGGTGTTGTAGGTGTTTGTTCTAGCGGATGTCCTTCCAGTGTTGACGGACCGCTCCAGTCGAGGTACTGCATTGGTCGAACCGGGCTAGTGGATTCACCTTCTTGCCGCTGCGGTCCTTTTTCCGTCATTTCCGGCACCTAGTGTTGCTGAGTGGATTTTGTAGGACTGAGTGCAAGCCCAAATGTCGCCAACTATTGTGATGTAACCGGCTTGACACCGTCTATCTGAGGGCAGGAATGAAGAGCCTGTGGATAACAACAAAGAAGAAAGGACCGTCAGTCGTCATCCGGGAGGTTATCCCGGAACGAGGCTCTGATGATCATGTTAGTGAGGGTATGAGAGAGGGTTGAAAGTGTAAAGAGAGTATTCAAGGGTTAGAGATCTTGACCCCTTTTCTTGGGGGAGAAGGATGCCTTTTATACGTGTGGATAGGGGGAACAGATCCCCGACAATATCTTCTACCTTTTCAGATTTGGCAGAGGCTGATGACTTTTGATTGGAGGATCATGTTCCATGAGTGGTTGTTCGCTATTGGTGCAGACTCGGCCAAAACCGGCGTCCAGAGCAGTACACATGTCGCTCTGGGGAACTTTTGCTACTGTTTTGTCTTCAACGTTAGACTTAGCGCTTGGGCGCCAAGGAACGGATACAGGGCCTCGAAGGCGAGGGAGAAGGCCTGACATTAGTGACGCGTTGCTCCTTGTCCGATCTGTGTTTTGACCTAGTGATTCCGTTATCTTTGACGGATTTCCGATGGGATACGTCAATATATATATATATATATATATATATATATATATATATATATATATATATATATATATATATATATATATATATATATATATAAACTTGATTAAATTTGTTAATCATTTATAGTATATCAAAATGAACATAAAATGAACGTGGTCCTTAGTAGTTAACCCAAATAACATAATGAACGTGAAGTGAAAATGAACAATTTAAATGTAAAGATAAACGTGAATAAACCTAAAATGTAAGATACGTGTATTGTCCCCCGAAAGCTTTGAAAAGTATAAAAGGGGTCGTAAAACTCAATTTCGTAGTGTGATGTATCGTTGATTTGTTCAGACCTGAAATCGGGATTTGAACTGTGACTCGGGGTTTCACGAATGACACATCGTTTTCTCCAAACAACACTTAAAGTTCGTAGATCTGTCAAAAACGAGTTGGAAAAAGTATTTTGGTTCGTCAGAAAAATGGTTAGATCTTGAGGAGTAATTGTAAGGAATGAATCCTATTTTGGGGATTGGAACACGGCGTGTTGGAGGAACCAACACAGCGTGTCTAGTTAAGGACTAACGTGGTTTTCATTAAGACCAACACGGTGTGTTGGTGTCTAAACACGACGTGTTGGCATCTAGGAAGGAAACCCTAAATTGCACCCTACATAATCCCCTTAAGCCCCAAATGTTGGTCTCCTTACCAGCCTCCATTTCCACTTAAACCCTAATTCGTCCCTTAAGCTTTCTTGGTGGTGTTCTTGAGACTTTAGTGGATTCTTGTGATTATTTTGCTCATTTCCAAAGGAAGCTTTATATATTGAAGGTGCTTCGCTTGGAAGGAAGATCATAGATCCAGAATCTCTCCACTTCTTGCAGTCTCTTTGAGGTATGAAGTTTGCATCTTGGCTTGTGTATGATTAGATCTCTTCATGGCTAGTGTATTATGATTGTGGTCTCCTTTTTGGGTTTTTGGATGAGTTGAGTTGTTTACGGGCTTGATCTTTCGGATTTGGGTTTGTTTTGGTGTCCTTGAGCAGAAAGGTGCAAGCTTGATGTGAGGAATGGTGTCATGCATGCTTCAAGTCCCCTATTAATTCCCTTTTTATCTTAAGAGCTTTATTTAGTCATATGTGGACGTAAAGTTGGCAACTTTACATGATAATCCAGCTCAAGGAGGTTAGATCTATGTTTTGGGGTCATGTCTTTAAGGATTAAGTGCTTATTGGTTAAGCTGTTGAATCTCAAGCAAACACGGCGTGTTGGCTAGGGATTTCCTGATTATCTGGATGATGGAAGAACACGGCGTGTCCAAGAGGCAAAACGGCGTGTTGGGTCAACATAGACTGTTGACCTTGACCTTGACTTTTGTAGTTGACTAGGGTTGAGCATTGGATATTTTGGGTTTGGGCTATCTTTTGGGCTTGTTTGTTTGGGGATTTGTTGGGCCATTTGAGAACAAGTGTTTTGGATTAGGGAAAAGTTAATGGGATTTAGGGTAAGGCCCATGTAAGGGTTTGGGCCTAATTTGGAAAATCGGGACATAAGTAGACCTTGGTTGATTATTTGGTTTGTGGGCCTCTGATTGTGAGTTTGGACCTTAGTATTGGACCAAAATAGGTGAGGGGTAAATGGTCTTTTTACCCCATATATGTGGATTATTGGTTTTGGTTTGGAACCCAATTATTAATTGGGTGTTATTTGTTTGATAGCTCGGGGTTTCTAGCGGATTAGTGGTCAGAGATTTATTCGTGGGTTCGGCTGTCGAGGTGAGTCTCCTCACTGTTCTATGGGTCAAAGGCACCAATGGCGGCCCATTAAGTTTATGTATTATAGGAAGACCTGTGGGTGACCCTTGGCATTTTGTATGAAAGACCAGGATCCGACTCCTCGCTATCTATATGCAAGACCAGAGTCTGAACTCTGGCAGTTAATTAGTTAAGTAGTGTTGATTGTATGCTAGTTGTCTTTATGATGCTTGCATGGAAGACCAGGAGGTGGCTCCTGGCACTTCTCTGTAAGACCCATGGTTTTGGCTCCCGGCCTGGCAAGGAAGACCATGATACGGCTAGTGGCATAATGGCAAGACTATGGTTGGCACATAGCACTTTTATTGATTACTGGATATGTATGATATGTATGGCTCGTTTGATATGTATGGTATGTGGTATTTGTGGAACTCACTAAGCTATGTGCTTACAGTTTGTGGTTTATGATTTCAGATACTTCCGATTCGAAAAGGTAGGTCCGGCTTGATCGCAGCGTTTACAGCCGTATTTTCTGCAATATGTGATTTTGGGAATGAACTCTAATAATTGTTTTATCTTGAAATTCTCTTAAATGTTTTGCTTAATACATGAGTGTTTGACTATAATAAATATGAAAATTTTACCCTATGATGTTTGAGGATGTTACAAGTTGGTATTAGAGCCTTAGTTTGAGGGATTCGGGCATAGTCTCGGGTAAGCTTGGACTCAACTGAGGGTTTGGTGAAAATTTTCATAAAATAAATGTTTTATTAAAAAGGGTTTTAAATCAAAGAAAGGGGTGTGATGCGTGCAATCAGCCGATAGGAGAGATGACTTTATATGCCTGATTGTATGAGCTTTAGAATTGGATGCTAGTATGGATCCCAGATAAATGGATAGAATGGCTTGATTAGTGTATGTTGGTTAGATTTGACGTTGCCTAAATGTTGCTTGCTTTGTGCTTTATGGGACTCTTAGTGATGTGTATCAGCTACTAAGTGAATATGTTAAGTCATATGTTGCACATATTAAATAATCTCAGAGTAATGGACTTGGCCCTATTGCACAACTCTCATTTGAGTCCGACCGTTCTAGGATTGAGTCTTTTACTCGAAGGATTATCTCACATATGTTACATGTGGCTATATTCATGAGGTAGCTAGTTGGAATTAATGGGAATCCTTCAGCACCTGAGGGCAGGGTGAGGTCGGGAACCTAGGAGAGCCTGGGATATGCTTTAGTGGGTTTAGTGGCGCGGTTTAGTGAATTTTTGGTACATCAGGTGGAGAAGGTGACTTAGAGTACTCAGGATGATTCCTGAGGAAAGTATGGATAGGTGTGGAAGGTAGTATTGAGCCCGTACTACTAAAATCACATGATCCATACTCGAATCGGGGAGAGTCTTGGAGAATCTAAGAAAATTTTGGGAGGAGGATTTTTGGATATGTTCTGATCTTTGGCATGTCGTATTTCAGTTTGGTGTTGAGCACTCAGGGAGGAGGTTCCGGTTCTGATTTCGGCTCAGGTGCAGGTACTGAGCCGATTAGCGAGCAGATGCGGAAGTTCATCTCATCGGAGATTACCCACGGTATTTTGGAGCAGACTCCTGTGATCTTTGGTTCAGTCAAGGATGGGATTTTGGAGCTATTGGATAGTCGTCTCGGGGAATTTCGGGCCGAGATTGTAGCAGGGCAGTTGGGGCTCATCTGGAGCCCAAAACTTTTGGATCCCTAGGACCCTTCAGGAAGGAGGATCCTATTGTTAGCTTTTGTCATTTCGAATCGTAGGTGAGTTATGCACCATGTCTTTAGGAGAGTCAACCACATGATTGGATTGCCGCGGAGGCTTCGCGAGCCCTACACGAGGAGTTACCCGATATCATTGGGCGTGTCACTGATAGGGTGGTCGCCAGGTTCGAGGGTCGGGCCTCAGTTATTCAGGTGATTGATGGGGGTGGTCGGGGTAACCCAGGAGCAGGAGATTGGTTTAGATAGGCTGTTGGGGAAGAGGAAGCAGACTTTTGGCCTGGCTCGACAATTTGAGCAGTTAGACGCTACCATAGCTGGTGTCAGAGACCCGAGGGGTCGAGATGGTTGCACGAGGGATGAAGGGACACATGAGGATGTGCGCAGCAGGTCTAAGTGCGGCAGATGTAGATGGCAGGGTCACAACCACCAAGAATGCACATTGGAAGTAGACTTATGCCATCGTTGTCATCATCTTGGTCATATCAGGGTGAATTTCCCCCACTTAGTGATTGGGTCAGCTCAGGTTTCATCGCAGGTACTTCAGCATGAGAGGGATTCGGGGTTTCTTCAGACGATATTGTGGGTATGTTATCTTTTGCTTTCTTTGGTTATTATTCGTGTTTATAATGCTTGGAATTTTGTATCGATTTGGGTAAGATCCATTGATGGTTTAATTCTCAATTATTGATTGTATTGTATCATTAAGAATTGTTATATGCCATCTGCATGCCATGCATCATTAATGTGCTAGTGAGGGGTTGTATCTCATGTAACGGATTCCAAAGTGTTCGGTTGCCATTCTAGTTTTTGGTCGAGATCGGTTCAGGGTTATTGTGTGGTAGGTCTTTATTCAGGATTCAGCAAGGTAGTTCTCCAATATCGTCAGAATTCAGTGGTTTTAGCTATGGTGCTTGGTTGGCTCTTAGGGGTGCCAAGGGAAGTGGTCTATAGCTGAGGTTTTGGTCTGAGCATCTATTCTTTGGTTTTCAAGACTTGAGTGTAAAGCATCTGGGGTTATCATTTTGCTGGGATTCGGGGAGTGTCCATCTGGTCTTCAAGGGTTGTGTGGTCTTTTGGGTATGGCTAGTGATGGATCACTAGCATTGGTAAGAGCAGGTTGTCAGCAGTCTGATCATTGGAGGGTAAGAATGATTGGGAATCCATCAAATCTTGTGTGTTGTAAGAATTGAGTCAAATCAAAGTGGGGGAGACCTGTTCAGCTATTCAGGAACACAAGCATGCATGAAACTAGGATGAGTTTCGCGTCCCCGTCGAGGAGGAAGGTGGCCCAAGTGGCCGCCTGTATTGAGGATTGTACAAGATGGGAGTTTGGGAAACTTCCCAACAGTTGGTTAGTGCTTTCTTGGTAATGGTTACCATGCTTTTGATTGACCCAGGTTGGGGATTCCAGTCATGTCTCGAGTTCAGTTTGGGTGCTCAGTTGAATGCGTGTTCGACTCTGGGTATATTCGGATTGACAGATGAGCGGTAAGACCATGGGCGGTGGTTATGGCAAAGTAGAAGTGTTGTAAGAATGCGGGGTGGCTCGTAGCATCCACTAGTTGGTAGTTAGTGTAGAAGTGTTGTAAGACTGCGGGGTGGCCCGTAGCATCCACTAGTAGGCAGTTAGTGTAGAAGTGTTGTAAGACTGCAGGGTGACCCGTAGTATTCACTAGTTGGCAGATAGTGTGGGAGTGTTGTAAGACTGCGGGGTGGCCCGTAGTATTCATTTGTCCCTGTGCAACAGTAAGGGTGTGGCAAATCCATGTTTGGTCACGGATTCTTCAGATGGTTTAGGCCAGGATGGGTCTGTTTGCAAGGCAGTGGGAGGGCCACATCATGTTTGGAATCAGGAAATGATAGGTCGTGGGAGACCGAGTATGATGTAAGACTACATTTGGTCTCGTAATGTTCAGTTTAGCATTGGGTTTGGTGTCAAGATGGTTCGGGTAATTATTGCCAATTGAGGATTTCTTTCAGAAGTCGTGTGGGGGAAACTGTGTGAGTCTTTTGACTCAGCAACCGGGTGGGAATCCGTTGTCTTAGTTATTTGGCAGACAAGTTGGGGACCAGGGAGGTCTTGGCTGCTTTTGGAAGGCAGCGAGGGGGCAGCGATGATTCAGGCAATATTAGTGATTTGGGATTCGTGTATGGAGTCGCTTGTTATTCAGGAAGATGTTAAGTCACTTGCAGTGGGATTGAATAATCTTAGAGTAATTGCTTTGACCCTATTGCACAGCTCTCGTTTGAGCCTAACCGTTTCAGGGATTAATCTTCTACTCGAAGGATTATCTGAGCCTTGTGTCAAGTATAAGTGTTCTGCAGCTGTTTATGCTCAGTATTTTGTTCCCTATGGAAGCATCATTATTCAAGATTGGAAGTGTTTTGCTTGATCTGGTATTCAATAAGGATTCGGTATGGTAGTGACTCAGTATGGGCGGTCTGTTAGGGAGTCAGAACAAATCGAAAATTCGAGATTTCAGGTTTTAGGAAAGGTAGGGTTGATTGTCAGCATGGGATTATGGATTCGTCTTCTTTCGGGTCTGGAGAGTTCTGCTATGGTTGGGTTCGGTAGTCATGGAAAGGTCGTGTGTGTTCGGGGATGTGATTGCATTCTTCAGGATGCCTGGGTGCCTGGAATGGTAAGGAAACATTTCGAGGACGAAATCTAATTTAAGTAGGGCAGAGTTGTAACACCCAAAACCTTAAGGAGCAATTGTAAGGAATGAATCCCATTTTCGGGATTGGAACACAACCTGTTGGAGGAACCAACACGACGTGTCTAGTTAAGGACAAACGCGGTTTTCATTAAGACCAACACAGTGTGTCGGTGTCTAAACACCACGTGTTGGCAGCTGGGAAGGAAACCCTTAATTGCACCTTATATAATCTCCTTAAGCCCCAAGGGCTGGTATCCTTACCAACCTCCAGTGCCACTTAAACCCTAATTCATCCCTTAAGCTTTCTTGAGCCTTGAGTGGATTCTTGTGATTATTTTGCTCATTTCCAAAGGAAGCTTTGAAGATTGAAGGTGCTTAGCTTGGAAGGAAGATCATAGATCCAAAATCTCTCAACTTCTTGAAGTCTCTTTTAGGTATCAAGTTTGCATCTTGGCTTGTGTATGATTAGATCTCTTCATGGCTAGTATATTATGATTTTGGTCTCCATTTTGGGTTTTTGGATGAGTTGAGTTGTTTATGGGCTTGATCTTTCGGATCTGGGTTTGTTTTGGTGTCCTTAAGCATAAAGGTTCAAGCTTTATGTGAGGAATGGTGTCATGCATTCTTCAAGTCCCCTATTAAGTCCCCTTTTAGCTTAAGAGCTTTTTTTAGTCATATATGGACGTAAAGTTGGCAACTTTACATGATAATCCAACTTAAGGAGGCCAGATCTATGTTTTGGGGTCATGTATTTAAGGATTAAGTGCTTATTGGTTAACCTGTTGAATCTCGAGCAAACACGATGTGTTTTCAAGCCAACACGACGTGTTGGATAAGGATTTCACGATTATCTGGATGATGGAAGAACACGACGTGTCCAAGAGGCAACACGGTGTGTTGGGTCAACATGGACTGTTGACCTTGACCTTCACTTTTGCAGTTGAACAGGGTTGACTATTGGATATTTTGGGTTTGGGCTATCTTTTGGGCTTGGTTGTTTGGGGCATTGTTGGGCCATCTGAGAACAGGTGTTTTGGATTAGGGAAAGTTTAATGGGCTTTAGGGTAAGGCCCATGTAAGGGTTTGGACCTAATTTGAAAAATTGGGCCATAAGTGAACCTTCGTTGATTATTTGGTTTGCGAGCCTTTGATTGTGAGTTTGGGCTTTAGTCTTTGACCAAACTAGGTGAGCGGTAGATGGTCTTTTTACCCTATATATATGGATTATTGGTTTTGGTTTGGAACCCAATTGTTAATTGGGTGTTATTGTTTGATAGCTCGGGGTTTTTAGCGGATTAGCGGTCAAAGATTTATTCGTGGGTTCAGTTGTCGAGTTGAGTCTCCTCACTGTTCTATGGGTCGAAGGCACCAATGGCAGCCCATTTGGTTTATGTATTATAGGAAGACTCGGGGATGACCCTTGGCATTTTGTATGAAAGACCAGGAGCCGGCTCTTGGCAATCTGTAAGCAAGACCAGAGTCTGGACTCTGGTAGTCAATTAGTTGAGTAGTGTTGATTGTATGCTAGTTGTCTTTATGATGCTTGCATGGAAGACCAGGAGGTGGCTTATGGAACTTGTCTGTAAGACCCATGGCTTTAGCCCCCGGCATGGCAAGGAAGACCATGATACGGCTCATGGCATAATGACAAGACTATAGTTGGCACATAGCACTCTTTTATTGATTTCTGGATATGTATGATATGTATAGCTCGTTTGATATGTATGATATGTGGTATTTGGGGAACTCACTAAGCTTTGTGCTTACAGTTTGTGGTTTATGATTTCAGGTACTTTCGCTTCGAAAAGGAAGGGCCCAACATGATCGTAGCGCATACACCCGTTTTTTCCGCAATACGTGATTGTGGGAATGAACTCTGATAATTGTTTTATCTTGAAATGCTTTTAAATGTTTTCCGCAATACATGAGTGTTTAACTATAATAAAAATGAAAACTTTACCCTATGATTTTTGAGGATGTTACAAGGAGGGTGATCATTAGTGGTGTAGGACAGTGGGGCAGGGTTGGAGTATGGTCGAAGTGGTGGTGGCCGATGGCTTTTGTTTGCCGGAAAAGAGATAGAAAGAGAGAGATAGAGAGAGTTTCAGAGAGAGACTAGAAAGAGAGTGAGGGAAATATGATCCTTGAAGGACTTTTGAATACTAAAAATCAGATTTTAGAGGTTGCATCGAAGGTTCTATGCCCATGCATGTGCTAGGGAGATGTCATCTTTGTGATGTCACTCTCTGTTCTTCCTCGTTTTGTCTGTCAAGCAATCACGACCTTATAAAAATATCTTGAGCATGCCTTACTGATAGTCTTGATATGGTGATTTAAAAAACGCGAATATAATTCAATTACGATATTCGAAGCTCCTGGAATGTAACATCCATAAAATTCGAGCCAATTTAAAACTTTTTAAATCATTTAAAACCATTCGGTTATTACAATTTGTTTTCAAAATAGTTTAAGCATCAGAGTTCCCAGAAATCATAATCATCAATCGAGGAAGTGTACGGTCACGCCTTCGCCTTCCCGCGGTTATCCGCTGAACCTGAAACAATAAACTGAAACTGTAAGCTCGAAGACTTAGTGAGTTGCCCCCAAAATACCCAAACACACAACAATACACATACAATAACAAACAGCATACTATGGGTCCAATCATCCATCGGGATGGAATACCCCATGCCCTCAACCATCGGGTTGGAATGCCCACATACTACGAGTCCAGTCATCCTCGGAATGGAATACTCTCGGCCCACAACCATCGGGTTGGAATGACCACACACAATACATATAGAACAGATACTATAGGTCCAATCATCCATCAGGATGGAATACCCCAGACCCTCAACCATCGGGTTGGAATGCCAACATACTATGGGTCCAATCAACCATCGGGTTGGAATACCCTAGGCCCCCAACCATCGGGTTGGAATGCCAACAATACTAATCAAACATGTGCACCTATATCAGATAATCATATAACAATCTATAAAGACAACATACTAGGGTCCTATCATCCTCGGGATGGTATACCCTCAACTACCAATCAATCATGTGCACATATAACAGGTAATCTCCTACCAGCATACAGACAGTCAGACCAAACTATAGGTCACTAAGCATAACCACATCCGATCTACCAGGATACCGATATTATAGATCATACTAACATATAACCATCCTATCTACTAGGATATCGATCTAACAAATCATACTAGCATATAACCATCCTACCTACCAGGATACCGATCTAACATATCATACGAGCATATAACCATCCTATCTACCAGGATACCGGTCTAACAGATCATACCAACATATAACCATCCTATCTACCAGGATACCGAGCTAACATATCATACCAACATATAACCATCCAATCTACCATGATACCGAGCTAACATATCATACCAGCATATAACCATCCTATCTACCAGGATACCGATCTAACAGATCATAACAGTAAAAATCCCAAATTACAAATCAAAGGGCCGGCCTTGGTGCCTTAGACCCTTAATTACAGTGAGGACAACTCACCTCGCAATGTCGATCTGAACTGAAGAATCGAACTCCCGAATCGCTATCTCACCGGAAATCCCGAACTATCACATAAAAAAATACCAAGTCATTACACAACATAACAATCTTGACTAAGGATCCACACAATCCATCATGTCCATTCACTTTATTGGGCCAAGGCCCAATGCCAAGTCCATAACCTTGAAAGTCCTTGTGTAAAGCCCATTATTGGCCCAAATTTGCAAATTGGGCCCAACTCCCTAATTCGGCCTAATTCCAAGATCCATTATCAAAACTTGGCCCAAAACATAATATCCATAAAGTCCAGCAAAGGCCCAAATCCAACTAGTCCATAAACAGCCCAAAACCCGAAGCCCAATTGCCAAAGGCCCAACAGAGGACGTACTTAGGGCGTACTCGTCCTGATGTTGACCACCATCGGGGTGGTTGACCCAGTACGTTGGGCGTACTAGATTTACACGGGGCGTAACCTTGCAGAACTTAACACTTCCATAAGTGCTTAATATATTAAGCACTTAAGCTCAAAGTTCAGATCTACTGCTCAAATGTGCTCTAGGACCATAAAGTCACAAACTTTAAGACTTTGGTCGACTGAATGGGGCTCAATACATGGTCTTAATCCATTAAGACCTCCTACCAAGAACTAGGGACCCATCTAGCTCAAGGGACTTCATTTGTTATGCCTTATGACCCATTCTAGGGTCTGAAATGACAGCTCAAATCATCCAAAACGAACCATGCATCATAATGGGACTTTATGGGACAAAAAGTGCAAATAAACTACCTAGGATAGATCTACAAGAAATAGTTATAAAGGTAACAACTTTATACCTTATGGAGCTCCCAAAACAGATGATGAACAAAGATCTACAATCCAACCTTCCCTCCTTGGCTCCTTGATGCATAAGCTTCTTCTTGAAGGTACCAAAAACACACTTATAAGCTCAAGAATGATCACTAGGAGGCTAGGGTTCTCTCAAGACGGCTAAGGGAGGTGTGGAGGATGAAAGAGATGAGAGGGAATGGTCCATAAGGTGCTTAAATACTCCACAAACTCTAAAAGTTAGGGTTCCATCCTGGCATACGTACGCCCAGCGTACGCTCAGCGTACTAGGGCACGCCCTACTACGCTTAGCGTACCACATGTACGCTCAGCGTACTTACTTAAACTTCCAAACTTACCATTTTGCTACTAGGGCCTCCTTTTGCTACTTCCTTCTAATCTAAGGGCCAAAATGCCCTAATTAAAATCCAAGGGATGAGTTTGAAGCTACTGGATAAAAAAATGGATGTTACAACTCTCCCCCACTTAAAGTAGGCTTCGTCCTCGAAGCCTGCTGCGGCGAACAATTCACGATAATGCTCCCGCATCTTGGACTCTGGCTCCCAATTCTACTCGGATCCCTTCCGATGCTGCCACTGGTCTCCCTACATAGTTCAAGTGCTCTCTGGCCTGAACATCACCCAACGATACAACCGTTTACCCATCCAATATGTGAATCTAACCGAACCTTTTAAAAGGTCTATCCTACATGCCACTTTGCCAACCTAACAAAATCCTGATGATCCAAAGTATCGGAATCCAACTTTCCCTCTTCCTGAAGTGAACCCCTTTGTGCTGACAGGATAAAGCGTCCTTCAGCTCCCAAAATATCATACAAAATCAATCCACTAGTAAACACGAATACTCATGTATGGCCCAATCAGCCTCGGGCTGGAATACCAGGCATGCCTATGACGGGTCCAATCATCCCTAGGATGGAATACCCTCGTATCCCCCACATGTTTGGCCCAATCAACCCTCGGGTTGGAATACCAAACATATCAGGTCCAATCAATCATAGGGTTCGGTCATCCTCAGGATGGAATACCCTAGATCGGAATACCTCTATGAACATAACTCGGGTCTACTCATAACTTGAGATCCAAGGATCTATCCTTGTGTCTCATCCACTATCCTCTGATTCGTCACAACCGAGTGCAACTCCCCTGAATCTCAACAATACATCCAATTCGAACGCGCTCCTACCGGAGACATAACCACCACAATCTCTATTCCCTTTAGCCTATGACTTGAATACCCTTACATGGTTCTCGACATAGGTCTAGCTTGCTTCTGAGCCCACAGCATGAGTCTGGTATCCCTCCCCCCCCCCCCGGCCCTCAGCTCATGACTGGAATGCTCCCGATAACCTATCGACACGGCTGTTGTCACTTCAGATGTCCAGCACTCCATCCTGGAGGTACTCACCTCCTTCATTTCCTAAGAAGGTCTAAACAATGTCCTTCACAACACCAATAGGTATCACAGTGCAGAAACCTCACCCTACACTATCCACTCGTAGAACAAGTTGCTACCCCATAACACATAGATACTCGAAACCTGATTATATAAAAGAACAAAATCCATACAAAGTCATCAGCATACTCCATCAGCATGTTCAATACTTGGGGACAGACCTACTGATTGCTATAGCATAGCAGCATCCTCAATACCCGCACATAGATCCACAAACACATACATATACTTTTCGCACACCTGAAAACCCAAGCCGTCAATACCGCCCTAAACACAGAAACGGACCGAAACAGTAGGCTGCCTTCTGTTTGCTTACAAAGTCCACTGAGACCTCCCAGGTCCCCACTTATCTGGAATACCGAAGTCCTGTCCGGTTGCTGAGCCAGTAGCAATCTCACAGCCGCCCCACGTGAATCACGATAGAAACTTCAACTAGCAACAACCTCCCTAACTATATCGCCACTCCTGGCCCCATCAATCCTTCTGATCCATTCAATCATAACAGCCTGACAACCTGCCGCCATCGGATCAGATACAAAAAGTGAATGCTACTAGAATATTGGAGTCTTACATCATGCCCGCTCTCCAACGACCTACCGTTTCCTGATTCCAATTATGTTATGGTCTACCCATAATCTTGCGAATAGGCCCACCCTAACCTAATCATCTAAAAGAATTCGGGAATGCTACGAATCATCTCGCAGTCTCACAACACTTCCCACACCATCTGACCGCTAGTGAATGCTACGGCTACCCCCGTAGTCTTACAAAAATTTCACTCTAACACAACCGCAGTCCGATACCTTACCTTCAATCTATCAATCCAAATACCCTCAGAGTCTATCACACACACTCGACTGAACACCCGAACTGAACTCAATTCATGACTGGAACCCCAACTGATTCCCTAAATTCTGCTATCAAGCACCGAGAAGACGCGATACACATGCTGGGGAGTTTTACCGAACTCCCAACTCACACAACCCTCAAACCAAACAGCCACTTGGCCGCCTTTCTTGCTGACAAGGATGCGAAACTTAACCCAGTTTCGAAATCACTCCCGCTTCCGAATCCCGAGACGATTCTCCCCCACTTAGATTCGACTAAGTCTTCACAATACATGAAAAATTGGAGAATTCACAATCTTTCCCCCTTTCCAACGATCGATCCGATAACAACCAACTCATACCACTTGTGCTCCATTACTCGCCAATCCCAAATGATCACACACTTCTAAGGACTAGATGAACACTTCTTGAATCCCAGTGAAACCGACAATCACTAATGCTTGAATGATCCCACATTCAAATGTTGAAGACCAAAATATAGATAATTCAACTAATACCTCAGCAACTAGCTACTTCCTTTGGCGCTTTCATCCGCTAATCAATAACGGTTACTAAAACCACTGAATCCTGTAAATGCTGAATAACCATCCTGTGGGACCCTGTCCGCAGACCTCCCACATAATACCCCCTTTTTACAAAGGTGTTCCAAACAAGGTTCCCACTCAAACGTTCACAGCTGAACTGCAGTAGTTGACGCAACCTCTGCCATAAACCGGGCTGCAAACTACTCCCAAGACATAGTCTACGGTCCCAACAGTGCAATAGGTCGCATAATCAATCCTTACTGCCTGATACAAGAGATTCAAGGCAAATCGAACCTCACAAAATACTTATGCCACATCGACCCACCTGCGCTGAAATAATGTCGCCAATCCTTGCAACCAACTGACCCCGAGCTGGAATACAACCTGATCCTAGGGTCACAAGCCTGCTGTCACACCCCCAAACCAGAATGGTGAAAACGTTCGGGGGCGGAGGACTTCATGCAAGTATCACAATACATACAATATAGTAATCAAAGTACAAACAACCATTGCATTAATAATTATAAGTTTTACATAAGTGTTTAAACATTACATATTCAAACACCAAAGTAGATACAGTAGAAGACAAGAGTCGCAGTACGGTACTAGGTAGTCTTCTCAAAAGCTTCGGGAGTGTACCTGTCTACTGGATTCCTGAGAATACAAGTTATTTTGAAAGAGTAGATCAGCATTTAAGCTGGTGATTTCATAAGTATTTTAGTTATATAAAGTATAATCTAAGTTTTTGGAAAAGTTCGTTGGTTTCTCCAGAAAATCCTATATTTCCGGAGGTGATAAACTGATAACCTCAATAGTTCCCTCTACAATTACTTAGTTTATACTAGTTATACATAACCTAATATCGAATGGACAGTTAAATGGGTGTATCTGCCCTAAGCCCACAACCAAACAAGGAACAGGAAGTAAGGCGGAAGTCACACATTTCACTGTCAATCGGATATTACTTATATATAATTCTGATGTTAAAACTAAGGAATTATAGAATTAACCACTAAAGGTCCTTTATGTTATTCTAGTTTAAACAGAGTGAATGACTAAGTTACATCTGATAAGTAGTTTTAAATCCCCATAAAACCATTTCTGAATAGTAGTTTTAAATCCCCATAAAACCGTTCCATTTGTAAAAGTAGTTTAATCCTATACACCGTTTCATTTGTAAAAGTATTCTTAGTTGTATCCGTTCTACAGTAAAACATTGGTATTAATCCTGGAAAATATTATATTATCCATAATACTGATTTGTGGTTTTAAACGTTCCAAAACCAAAAGTACAAGTATATTTGCCATACTTGATTTCATGATACGTAGTTTTTACTATAAGTAAAAACTAACAGAAGGTATATTTGGTCAGTAAAATAGATAGGATGTAATTATCTTTTCTTACTGTTTTAAGATAAGTATATTACTAAGTAATTCAATCGTTGTTTTATCCATGTGAGTTCTATTAACCGTACTAATATGACTGATGTGCCTGATGTGACGTTCTTCAGGCGTCGGAAACGATGTATTAAACCGTACGAACAGTGAAGGTGCGGGATTGTCAGTCCCATATAGATCTATACACAAATTCACGCTCTCCCTACAGGAGATTCTGGTTAATAAGTCAGGACTTAAGGTCGTACTTAGATAAGTACACCATGAAGAGTCTCACAAATTTATTGTTTCAACGATATTACGATGTATTATTACCCCGTGATTGCTAACCCTGGTACATTGTATTTGTACCCTTGTTAATGCAAACCCGGTATGATGTATTATTACCCTGTGATTGCTAACACTGGTACGTTTGTACCCTTGTTAATGCAAACCCGGTATGATGTATTATTACTTCTTTAATGTATTATCCATATACTAAAAGTATTATACATATCCTAGTACAGATAAATGAATTATTAGTAATTTCCTTGGAAAGTATACAATCATGGATCATACTTGTATATTTAGTTTTGAATCATAAATTATACCTATTATAATTTATATGTTCTATCTGATTAGCATGATTTCTCATGGATGAACACCTTTGCTCAGCATGATACAAAGGTAATGATACCGAATGAAGTAACCTTTTATATTCATATATGTATAATATATATATATATATATATATATATATATATATATATATATATATATATATATATACAATTAAGAAGGGAACGACATTCGGACAAATAACACCACCTTAATTCCACATCAAAACAAGGAAAAGGAAATAAGATAATTCATTAGTCCTAAGCCCTTCAAATCTTATTTATATATTTATCCATATACAAACATGATTTTGGTAATTATAATTTGAAATAGTTTATAAAACCTTTTTCAAAGAATTTAAGGGAGTTTGCATGACTTTAAAGATTTAACATGGCTTTAAGTCATTTTGGAAGTATTTGGTAATCCTTAAAAGCATAAGTAAACCCTTTGTGTGATTATTATCACATACAATTATTAACACAATTTATATTGTGTTCAACGTGTATTCCCCCCCCCCTAAAAAGCATTTAAAAACCATTAAAAAGGTAGATTATAGGGGTATGAACTCACTTGATAAGTGGTGATTTGGGCAACGTTTCGTTTCTATAGATCATCTTTCTCGAAGAAACCGCGAGTCTTTGATTAAAAATCGGGCTTTACGGGGGCAACACTTCGACTGGAAAGAGGTTAGCTTCTCGAGAATTCCTGGGCTTCGGGGCTTGCTTCGGGTTTTAGATATGATATCGGGGCATTGGGGGGTTGTTTGTGAGTTTATGGAAGTGAAAGGGGTGAAAAAGGAGCAAAAATGGTGTAAAAAGGGCTTAAGAACTGGAGAGTCCCGCACCCTTTATATAGGTGCGAGGGTTCGGCCAAGGAGATGAGTCATCGGACAGGTGGCGAGGGGGTGGCTTTGGTTTGGACAGGTGGTGAGGGCGAGGAGGAGTCAGCAGCCACGCGTCAGAAGGAGAAGCGAAGCTGGTGGCGGTCTCGGATGCGCGTCGGATCAGGAGAGGACCGAACTTCGGTCCAATCAGGAGCTGCCACGAGCACTTCGGTCCAATCAGAAGGTGACACGCGTCGGACACGGGGAAGCCTCACATGCGAGGTGACGTGGCCGAAGGGTGACCATGCGATTTTTCCTGGTTTTCAACAGTTTTCGATTTTCGTGCCAAAAACTTGCGAAATTCATAACTTTCGCATACGAGCTCCGTTTTTGACGTTCTTTATATGCACGCGTAGGTAAAATTATACTCTATGAATTTCGTTTAGACTTCTTCGGCTAATTTTGAATTTGTTTTTAATATTATTAATTTTAACAGACCGGGACAGGAAATCCGTTAAAAATTCATAACTTCTTCATCCGACATCCGTTTTTGTCTGTCTTTTTACCGTTGTACTACTTTTGACGAGACCTTCGGTTCTCCTTTAAGTTGTGTCGGCTAAATATCGATCGATTTTTATTTCGAATTTTTAGCTCTCTACTGCTAAACCGAAACTTAGAAAAATCATAACTTCTTCACACGAAGTCAGATTTTTACGTTCTTTTTTATGAACGTTCTCGGTTTAACATATTCTACAACTTTCATTTACAATGTTAAGGCTAAAACGCCTTTTATCAAAAATTCACATTTTACACTGAACAGTGTTTTGCCGGTTTTGTCGCAGATCTTCGATTGATCATAATTTCTTCATTATAACTCGGATTTCAGTGTTCTTTATATTTTTGGAAACCTTGTTACAATCTCTACCACTTGGTTTATCCTAATCATGATTATTGATCAATTTATTTTTGACCTAAATTTGACTGGTGTAACATTATCCCCCGTTAAAGGGAATTTCGTCCCGAAATTAAGTCTAAAGTGATACTCATAGACTAGGGGAAAGATGTGGATATTTTTATTTTATCTAATCTTCCCTTTCCCAAGTGAATTCAGGTCCCCGGTTTGCAATCCAGCGAACCTTCACTATCGGAATAAGACTTTGCTTGGTTCTTTTGATTTCCCTATCCATGATTTTCATTGGTTCTTCTACAAAGTGTAGACTTTTATTTAACTTGATTTCATCGAGTTAAATAACAAGTGTTTCATCGGGTAGACACCTCTTTAGATTAGATATGTGAAAGGTGGGATGAATGTTATTAAGTGTTTGTGGTAGTTTAAGTTGATAAGCTACAAGACCCATTTTGGTAAGAATATCGATTGGTCCTATGTACCTTGGATTTAGTATTCCACACTTTCTCAAGCGTATCTTGCCCTTACAGGGTGAGACTTTCATATGACAAGGTCATCAACCTGGAAGTCCAAGGGTTTTTCTTTTATCGAAGCCGTAGTTTCTCTGATTAACTCTGGAAGCTTTATGTCGCTTCCTGATTTGTATTCTCTTTTCGGTAGTCTCTTGGAATAATTCTGGTCCCGCGGAGGTTTTGTGTGGAAATTTGACCTCTAGCTAGTTGCGTGTCACCAACTCTAGTCCAGCGCAGATAGGATCTGCACTTGCGACCACATAAGGTTTCGAATTGAGTAACTTTAAATGCTAGCATGATCAAGGACTCGACTACTTGGTAAATGGGTATTCCATACTTTATCATAGTCGATCACATAGGCTCATGACTACCCTAGTTCCCAGAGATTTTTGAAGTGACTACCTGAACTGGGAGATGATTCTATTATCTCAGCGGAGATAACAAATATTGGAACACCGTGCACTCACATGTTCTAGTTACCTTCTCTACTTGCCTGTTTCTTCAAAATTGTAGGAAGTGCGCGGACTTGCCTAATCTGTCGACGATCACCCAAAATGGCATTAAGTCCACATGTTGTCTTGGTAACTTTATTATAAAGCCCATTGTAATCGGCTACCACTCCCACTCAGGTATCTGCGGTTGTTGTAGTAAGCATGCGGCTTTTTCTTCGATAAGACTCATACTTGGCTCATCTATCATCATCTCGTGTATACGAGTCGTATATAATTTAGATTTCACAAAACGTTCGGATGGGTGACTCTGCTCCAGGTCCACAACCAAACAAGGAACAGGAGATAGGGCGGAATTACACATCCTAAATCTTGTTAAGTCTAAATTATATATCACTCTCGTGTATACACTTAGCAGCGATAGATTAACCTAATGAGTTCGTAGTCTCTATTCTTGAACTTGACCTGCGGTACAATGATTTTCCTATGAGATCTATTGGGGTACTTCGGTGGTTACTGACTTCTAAGACTACTTCGGTGCTTTTCGTTTGAAGTTTCGTGTCTACTGAGTAGGCTAGAAGGGCGAGGTACTCTTCGCATGGGTACTTATGAGGTTTTGAAATGAGAGAAAACCTAAGGGTTTGTGTTATGGATTGGAAGAATTTTATCTTACGGCTGATTAAGGAAAAAGTTCTCTTACACAGCATAAGAATTTTCACATGGTAAGGGCCAGCCCAAACCATGTCGAATGAGGATGTCGGAGTTTTCCCAATGAAATAGATATTAAGTCGTTCTGGGGTAAATGATTACTAGGATAATGAACTATCCTATGTACCTAAGTTTTCAGCGCTTCCGGTTACGAATCTCCTTTTTGATTTGAAATTGGCGGTACTACCAATACGAGGGTTCTGATAATTTGAAATTATGAACTTTCATGAAATGATCCTTACTAGGTCTCTCTATAATCGCTTGGTATATACAAGTCATGTATAATTAAGATTGGTAAGACCTTTGACTGAGCAACCCTGCCCTAAATCCACAACCAAACAAGGAATAGGAAAGGAGGCGGGATTACTCACTCTAAGTCTACAAATCTTAATTATAAATGACCCTTATGTATATACTAAGCCATCATAGCTTACATGTTAGGGTTTCAAATTCTATATGAATGCTGTGATTTAATTTGAACGGGAGAGTAATCATAATTATAGATAATTATTGGGGTTTGGAAGCGTACCAAAAATATAGCAGGGTTCTTTGATGTCTTCCCATGTATTGGGGTCAAACTTCTCCTGCTCCCCCGTCGTTCTTCTCTGTTGGACAGTCCTTCTTCTAATGTCCTATTTCACTACAAAGGTGACATATTGGATTCTGACATTGGCAGTTGAAGTGATGAACTCAACCGGAGTTCTACAGATGCGGGAGGTGTGCCCCTTCATGTTGCATCTATTGCAATGCAGCCCTCGGCAAACTCCATGATGATGGTAGTTGCACTTGCTGCAGTGTGGGAGGTTTCCTAGGTACGGCGTGGTCGGTGTTGGAATAACAGGGCTGATGGGGGTATTAATTGCCCCAGTTCATTGCCCTCCGTTTGGTTCTTGAGTTGAACAACTCCCTTTCTTGTTCTCGAACTTTCGTTTTAGGATATTAGGCTTAAGGTTCGAAGTATCCTTACAAATAGGTACTCATTACTGTACTTGGTCATCACCACGATCGGGGTTGCTGATAGCATTATTACTAACATTTGCGTTGTTAGCATTAAGGTGCGCCATGACAGTTGCTACAGCTGATGTGACTGCAGCTTGAAACGTAGACGCATCTATTTGAAGGATTGGTGTCTTGCTGGTGGGTTGGTTACGTTTCTTTGGAGGCATGATTTTGTTACATGATAAGAAAATGAGCTCGTGAGCGAATATCGTTGGCTCTAGATGTATTCTAATCATTTGTATCTACCTATAAATCTTTCATTTTGTTATATTGTTCTCAATAATTCGACCTGCATCCCTATGATGCAGTCCTGGTAAGGAACAGAAATAAGTTTCTAGAATGGTTATGAACCGAGTATCATTCGAACTAAGTTACCTTCGATTGGTGGATATCGTTTTCCCAACTTTCGAAATGATTTGAAAACAATTCATAATAAAGTCTACATAAAATAGACTTATGAATTTGAGAACTAATCACTATCAATTGAGATTTCGTGATCTGATTTATTGTTACTAGCCGTGACAGGAAAAGAGGATAAGCTCAAAACCTAATGTGAGTAATGTAATCACTAACTCACTAGGTTGAATCAATTTACTAGTTATTACTTAGATGAAAAGGTGCTCAAACACTTCACATGAATCACACGTGGTTTTCCCTTGTTCTCTGTTCTATTCTGGGTGGTAATGATTTGTTCTCTCCTGGTATCTGTAGGATGTCCTTCTCCTCCGTAGGTATATCAAATTCCTGAGTTGTCTTACTTCCAATTCTGACACTGATCCCCATTACTTCGTAATGAAGATTTTGAATCTCGGAAGTTCATGCGAATCTCTCATTGGTGTCCTTAATAGGGTAAGGGCACTAAATGATTTCTATAGTTTCTTTACTTCTGTTTCTTTCTCGAAATTCTCCTAATGAAATTTTGTTGGATCCTCCTTGACTCTTCTATTGATTGCTGGAGTGACTACATCTATCTAAGGGGTTTATACGATAATGGGAATGTCTAAAGAATCTATGAGAAAATTTAAATTTTTACGAAGGTGATCCTTTCTGGTCCTTCTATAATCACATGGTGTGTACTGATTATATATAATCCAGATCAAATAGACATTCGAATAAGTAATCCTACTCTAAAACCACATCCAAACAAGGAAAAGGAAGTAGAGTGAAAATCACATATTCTAAGTCTATAAAATCTCAAGTATATATAACCTTAATGTATCCACTTAGTAATTATAGACTTACCAGAAAACATCTTTTTGACATTTCCCCAAAGTTATTTATGGTATATAAAATACTTCCTTGGTATTATAAGTTTGATTCTTGGACTTCTAGATATAAGAACTTGACAAGTTTTCAGTTTTCTTGTTATAGCATCCTAAAATACTCCCATAGTATTTTAACCTTTATGTTTGGTTCTAGAATTCTTCTGGTACCTGGGTAAGTTTTAAACTTGTTGCAACACTACAATCACTCTCAAACACATGTTGGTCATATCTCAAATGAATATAGTTGATCAGGCTATATTGATCACAGATCTGATTACGTCAATGTCTAGGTTTAACTGTAATGTCCAACATCCAAATACTTTTGTTTTGTTCTTCTTGTGATACTCATTCTAGTATATATATTTTGCATGTACTTATACTTTTATAAAATATTGTTATATTTTTAAAGTATAACTCTTGGTCAGAGTGTTTTTATCCCAATGGGTTTATACTTGTATATCTTTCATGACTGATATACTGAGTTCACTATAAACAATGCTCTGATACCAATCTGTCACACCCCCAAACCAGAACGGCGGAAACGTTCGGCGGCAGAGGACTTCATGCAAGTATCATAACACATGCAATATAGTAATCAAAGTACAAACAACCATTGCATTAATAATTATAAGTTTTACACAAGTGTTTAAACATTACATATTCAAACACCAAAGTAGATACAGTAGAAGACAAGAGTCGCAGTACGGTACTAGGTAGTCTTCTCAAAAGCTTCGGGAGTGTACCTATCTACTGGATTCCTGAGAATACAAGTTATTTTGAAAGAGTAGATCAGCATTTAAGCTGGTGAGTTCATAAGTATTTTAGTTATATAAAGTATACTCTAAGTTCTTGGAAAAGTTCGCTGGTTCCTCCAGAAAATCCTATATTTCCTAAGGTGATAAACTGATAACCTCAATAGTTCCCTCTACAATTACTTAGTTTATACTAGTTATATATAACCTAATATCGAATGGACAGTTAAATGGGTGTATCTGCCCTAAGCCCACAACCAAACAAGGAACAGGAAGTAAGGCGGAAGTCACACATTTCACTGTCAATCGGATATTACTTATATATAACTCTGATGTTAAAACTAAGGAATTATAGAATTAACCACTAAAGCTCCTTTATGTTATACTAGTTTAAAAAGAGTGAATGACTAAGTTCCATCTTTTAAGTAGTTTTAAATCCCTATAAAACCGTTTCTGAATAGTAGTTTTAAATCGCCATAAAATCGTTCCATTTGTAAAAGTAGTTTAATCCCATAAACCGTTTCATTTGTAAAAGTATTCTTCGTTATATCCTTTCTACAGAAAACATTGGTATTAATCCTGGAAAATATTATATTATCCATAATACTGATTTGTGGTTTTAAACATTCCAAAACCAAAAGTACACGTATATTTGCCATACTTGATTTCATGATACGTAGTTTTTACTATAAGTAAAAACTAACAGAAGGTATATTTGGTCAGTAAAATAGATAGGATGTAATTATCTTTTCTTACTGTTTTAAGAGAAGTATATTACTAAGTAATTCAATCGTTGTTTTATCCATGTGAGTTCTATTAACCGTACTAATATGACTGATGTGCCTGATGTGACGTTCTTCAGGCGTCGGAAACGATATGACATTTGACAACCTAGGCCTGGCGGCCAAACTGTACGAACAGTGAAGGTGCGGGATCAGTCCCATATAGATCTATACACAAATTCACGCTCTCCCTACAGGAGATTCTGGTTAATAAGTCAGGACTTAAGGTCGTACTTAGATAAGTACACCATGAAGAGTCTCACAAATTTATTGTTTCAACGATAATACGATGTATTATTACCCCGTGATTGCTAACCCTGGTACGTTGTATTTGTATCCTTGTCAATGCAAACCAGGTATGATGTATTATTACCCCGTGATTGCTAACACTGGTACGTTTGTACCCTTGTTAATGCAAACCCGATATGATGTATTATTACTTCTTTAATATATTATCCATATACTAAAAGTATTATACATATCCTAGTATAGATAAATGAATTATTAGTAATTTCCTTGGAAAGTATACAATCATGGATCATACTTGTATATTTAGTTTTGAATCATAAATTATACCTATTATAATTTATATGTTCTATCTGATTAGCATGATTTCTCATGGATGAACACCTTTGCTCAGCATGATACAAAGGTAATGATACCGAATGAAGTAACTTTTTATATTCATATATGTATAATATATATATATATATATATATATATATATATATATATATATATATATATATATACAATTAAGAAGGGAACGACCTTCGGACAAATAACACCACCTTAATTCCACATCCAAACAAGGAAAAGGAAAAATAAGATAATTCATTAGTCCTAAGCCCTTCAAATCTTATTTATATATTTATCCATATATAAACATGATTTTGGTAATTATAATTTGAAATAGTTTATAAAACCTTTTTCAAAGAATTTAACGGAGTTTACATGACTTTAAAGATTTAACATGGCTTTAAGTCATTTTGGAAGTATTTGGTAATCCTTAAAAGCATAAGGAAACCCTTTGTGTGATTATTATCACATACAATTATTAACACAATTTATATTCTGTTCAAGTTGTATTCCCCCCCCCACCCCCCCTAAAAAGCATTTAAAAACCATTAAAAAGGTAGATTATAGGGGTATGAACTCACTTGATAAGTGGTTATTTGGGCAATGTTTCGTTTCTATAGATGATCTTTCTCGAAGAAACCGTGAGTCTTTGAGTAAAAATCGGGCTTTACGGGGGCAACACTTCGACTGGAAAGAGGTTAGCTTCTCGAGAATTCCTGGGCTTCGGGGCTTGCTTCTGGTTTTAGATATGATATCGGGGCATTGGGGGGTTGTTTGTGAGTTTATTGAAGTGAAAGGGGTGAAAAAGGAGCAAAAATGGTGTAAAAAGGGCTTAAGAACCGGAGAGTCCCGCACCCTATATATAGGTGCGAGGGTTCGGCCGAGGAGATGAGTCATCGGACAGGTGGCGAGGGGGTGGATTCGGTTCGGACAGGTGGTGAGGGTGAGGAGGAGTCAGCAGCCACGCGGCAGAAGGAGAAGCGAAGCTGGTGGCGGTCTCGGATGCGCGTCGGATCAGGAGAGGACCGAACTTCGGTCCAATCAGGAGCTGCCATGAGCACTTCGGTCCAATCAGAAGGTGACATGCGTCGGACACGGGGAAGCCTCGCATGCGAGGTGACGTGGCCGAAGGGTGACCATGCGATTTTTCCCGGTTTTCAACAGTTTTCGATTTTCGTGCCAAAAACTTGCGAAATTCATAACGTTAGCATACGAGCTCCGTTTTTGACGTTCTTTATATGCACGCGTAGGTAAAATTATACTCTACGACTTTCCTTTAGACTTCGTCGGCTAATTTTGAATTTATTTTTAATATTATTATTTTTAACAGACCGGGATAGGAAATCCGTTAAAAATTTATAACTTCTTCATCCGACGTCCGTTTTCGTCTGTCTTTTTTCCATTGTACTACTTTTGACGATACCTTCGATTCTCGTTTGAGTTGTGTCGGCTAAATATCGATCGATTTTTATTTCGAATTTTTAGCTGTCTACTGCTAAACCGAAACTTAGAAAAATCATAACTTCTTCACACGAAGTCAGATTTTTACGTTCTTTCTATGAACATCCTCGGTTTAACATATTCTACAACTTTCATTTAGACTGTTAAGGCTAACAAGCCTTTTATCGAAAATTCATATTTTACACTAAACAATGTTTTGTCGGTTTTGTCGCAGATCTTCGATTCGTCATAATTTCTTCGTGATTGCTAACCCGGTATGATGTATTATTACCCCTTGATTGCTAACCCTGGTATGTTTGTACCCTTGTTAATGCAAACCCGGTATGATGTATTATTACTTCTTTAATATATTATTCATATACTAAAAGTATTATACATATCCTAGTATAGATAAATGAATTATTAGTAATTTCCTTGGAAAGTATACAATCGTGGATCATACTTGTATTTTTAGTTTTGAATCATAAATTATACATATTATAATTTATATGTTCTATCTGATTAGCATGATTTATCATGGATGAACACCTTTGCTCAGCATGATACAAAGGTAATGATATCGAATGAAATAACCTTTTATATTCATATATCTATAGTATATATATACAATTAAGAAGGAAACAACCTTCGGACAAATAACACCACCTTAATTCCACATCCAAACAAGGAAAAGGAAAAATAAGATAATTCATTAGTCCTAAGCCCTTCAAATCTTATTTATATATTTATCCATATATAAACATGATTTTGGTAATTATAATTTGAAATAGTTTATAAAACCTTTTTCAAAGAATTTAACGGAGTTTATATGACTTTAAAGATTTAACATGGCTTTAAGTCGTTTTGGAAGTATTTGGTAATCCTAAAAAGCATAAGGAAACCCTTTTTGTGATTATTATCACATACAATTATTAACACAATTTATCTTGTGTTCAACTTGTATTCCCCCCCTAAAAAGCATTTAAAAACCATTAAAAAGGTAGATTATAGGGGTATGAACTCACTTGATAAGTGGTGATTTGGGCAGCGTTTCGTTTCTATAGATGATCTTTCTCGAAGAAACCGCGAGTTTTTGAGTAAAAATCGGGCTTTATGCGGGCAGCACTTCGACTGGAAAGAGGTTAGCTTCTCGAGAATTCCAGGGCTTCGGGGCTTGCTTCGAGTTTTAGATATGATACTGGGGCCTTGGGGGGTGTTTGTGAGTTTATGGAAGTGAAAGGGGTGAAAAAGGAGCAAAAATGGTGTAAAAAGGGCTTAAGAACCGGAGAGTCTCGCACCCTTTATATAGGCGCGAGGGTTCGGCCGACGGGATGAGTCATCAGACAAGTGGCGAGGGGGTGGCGAGGGCGAGGAGGAGTCAGCAGCCACGCGTCAGAAGGAGAAGCGAAGCTGGAGGCGGTCTAAGATGCGCGTCAGATCAGGAGAGGACCGAACTTCGGTCCAATCAGGAGCTGCCACGAGCACTTCGGTCCAATCAGAAGGTGACACGCGTCGGACACGGGGAAGCCTCGCATGCGAGGTGACGTGGCCGAAGGGTGACCATGCGATTTTTCCCGGTTTTCAACATTTTTCGATTTTCGTGCCAAAAACTTGCGAAATTCATAACATTCGCATACGAGCTCTGTTTTTGACGTTCTTAATATGCACGCGTAGGTAAAATTATACTCTACGACTTTCGTTTAGACTTCGTCGGCTAATTTTGAATTTATTTTTAATATTATTATTTTTAACAGACCGGGACAGGAAATCCGTTAAAAATTCATAACTTCTTCATCCGACGTCCGTTTTCGTCTGTCTTTTTACCGTTGTACTACTTTTGACGAGACCTTCGATTCTCGTTTAAGTTGTGTCGGCAAAATATTGACCGATTTTTATTTCGAATTTTTAGCTGTCTACTGCTAAACTGAAACTTAGAAAAATCATAACTTCTTCACACGAAGTCAGATTTTTACGTTCTTTTTACGAACGTTCTCGGTTTAACATATTCTACAACTTTCATTTAGACTGTTAAGGCTAAAAAGCCTTTTATCGAAAATTCACGTTTTAGACTGAACAGTGTTTTGCCGGTTTTGTCGCGGATCTTCGATTGGTCATAACTTCTTCGTGATTGTTAACCCGGTATGATGTATTATTACCCCTTGATTGCTAACCCTGGTACGTTTGTACCCTTGTTAATGCAAACCCGGTATGATGTATTATTACTTCTTTAATATATTATCCATATACTAAAAGTATTATACATATCCTAGTATAGATAAATGAATTATTAGTAATTTCCTTGGAAAGTATACAATCGTGGATCATACTTGTATATTTAGTTTTGAATCATAAATTATACCTATTATAATTTATATGTTCTATCTGATTACCATGATTTCTTATGGATGAACACCTTTGCTCAGTATGATACAAAGGTAATGATGCCGAATGAAGTAACCTTTTATATTCATATATGTATAATATATATATATATATATATATATATATATATATATATATATATATACAATTAAGAAGGAATCGACCTTCATACAAATAACACCACCTTAATTCCACATCCAAACAAGGAAAAGGAAATAAGATAATTCATTAGTCCTAAGCCCTTCAAATCTTATTTATATATTTATCCATATATAAACATGATTTTGGTAATTATAATTTGAAATAGTTAATAAAACCTTTTTCAAAGAATTTAACGGAGTTTATATGACTTTAAAGATTTAACATGGCTTTAAGTCGTTTTGGATGTATTTGGTAATCCTAAAAAGCATAAGGAAACCCTTTTTGTGATTATTATCACATACAATTATTAACACAATTTATCTTGTGTTCAACTTGTATTCCCCCCCCCCTAAAAAGCATTTAAAAACCATTAAAAAGGTAGATTATAGGGGTATGAACTCACTTGATAAGTGGTGATTTGGGCAGCGTTTCGTTTCTATAGATGATCTTTCTCGAAGAAACCGCGAGTTTTTGAGTAAAAACCGGACTTTACGCGGGCAGCACTTCGACTGGAAAGAGGTTAGCTTCTCGAGAATTTCGGGGCTTCGGGGCTTGCTTCGGGTTTTAGATATGATATCGGGGCCTTTGGGGGGTTGTTTGTGAGTTTATGGAAGTGAAAGGGGTGAAAAAGGGGCAAAAATGGTGTAAAAAGGGCTAAAGAACCGGAGAGTCTCGCATCCGGATTTCCAGGTATTATGTTTTGATTATTTATTTTGAGTTAAAGAGAGGGACTCGACGAGTTGACGCTTGGACTCGTCGAGTAGGACCGCGATTGCTGACTGGATTAATGAACGGACTCGACGAGTCGGAAAGGGAGGACTTGACGAGTCCGCGCTGTGAGCTGAAACCCTAAATCCCCCGGCCTGAGCCCTATTTAAAGGACCTTATGGCCCTTAATTGCGGCTACCTTCGTCCTTGAGAGTACCAGAGCAGCTGTGAGTCTTGTGAGTGAGAAAGGAGGCCATTGTTCACCATTTCTTGTGTGTTTTAGCAAGAAGAATCGAGGAAGGACAAGCTAGGCGAGTTGGGGAGCTTGGATCTACTTCCATTTTATCAGTGGAAGCTGTTGGAGGTATCAATCTGTGCTTATTCTCGTGATTATGATGATTTAGTGGAATCTAGGGTTTCTTTATGCATCATTTGAGTGTTGTTATGGGAGCAACTCGTCGAGTTCATAAGTGGACTCGACGAGTCGAGTCAGGGTTGCCCCGCGATTCGTTGCAGAGTAACTCGGCGAGTGGAGGAGGGACTCGACGTGCCAAGTGAGGCTTAGAAGGATTCAGGGTACCCACGTGGACTCGTCGAGTCGCCCGTGTGCACTCGATGAGTCTGGTCAGAGTTGACCGTTGACTAGAGTTGACTTCGTTGACTATTAGGGTTTAGTCAATGTTTGGACTTTTGAGCCATTGGAGGGGTAGAATGGTCTTTTACCCTTCTTAGAGAACTTATAGAGGGATTAGCCTAGTCTTTGAAAGTCGTATTGATTAGAGTAATTATTTTATGTGATTAGGCGGAGGCTAGATCAGTATTTCCGAGTTCGAGGGTTACCGAGTTATCCGAGGTGAGTCTTCTCACTATACTTTACCTTGAGTGGTAATTAGAGTATGTGATAGAGTATCTTGTTTTCTATGTATGTCATGTGTTGATAATTTATGCTATGTGTATTCCAGAGTTTACAGAGTTAGGACCAGAAGGTCCACAGAGTTAGGACCAGAGGGTCCACAGAGTTACGGCCAGAGGGCCCACAGAGTTAGGGCCTCGAGTGGCTAATATGTGTTATATGTGGTATTTTGGGGAACTCACTAAGCATTTATGCTTAGAGTGTTTTGTGTTATGTGTTTCAGGTACCAGTGAGGATCGCGGGAAGGCGCCGACATGATCAGTACACACTGAGGATTTGAGAGATTTTTCAAAATAAAACAAAATTTTTCTTCTAAAAGGAGTAAAAGGTTTTGAAAAGAGCAGAACAGAGCAGTTTGTACGATCAGCCAGCGCCTGAACGGTGATTTCCCAAAATACCCTTATACTATGTGATATGATATGATATGTATGCTAGAGTAGGGTAGGTGTTCTTATTAGGACTAGAGTGGCCTGATTTGTGATGCCTTAGGCTAGGGGTTTTGCTGATAGGAGATGCTTGAGAGTGAGTAGATTGCAGCGTGGAGCTTATGAGAGATCTGCTATAGAGTAGCTTATGGATAGGGAGATTAGAGTACTTGGGATTTGGGATCCTAGGAGGAGGACTTGGGGTGAATACTGATGCGGTGTGGACGGTAGTATAGGGCCCGTACTACTGAAGACATCGGATCAGTGTGCAGTCCAAGTAAGAATCCTCAGGGTACTAGGGAGCAAGTAGGGTTGAGTTATCGAGTGTGAGTATGCTCGAGCGATTCTCTGACATTCCTTATGTTGTATTTCAGAGACATCATGGTTGGGACACGCCACAGACCAGAGACCAACGGTGTGAGTGACGAGGAGCTTCGTCAGATGATCCACGAGGAGGTGGCTGCGGCTATCCGCGCAGAGATTCCAGAGATGTTTGGGTCTATTAAGACCACGTTGATTGAGACCTTTGATGAGAAATACACAGCGGTTACTGAGGCTGCAGCCATTGCAGCTACCGCAGCTGTTGCTGCTGCTAGACCTCAGGGTGGTGATTCGTTGCTGTTCCGGGAGTTCAGCAAGACGAAGCCACCATAGTTTGATGGGACGCAGGATCCGATTGCTGCGATGAAATGAGTTTCTGACTTTGAGGTTGCCGCGGTGACCTGGGAGAGGTTCACCGCTATGTTTCGTGATGAGTACGTTCCCCCGGTGGAAAGGGAACATTTGGCCCAGGAGTTCTTGACCCTCAAGCAGGGTACCGAGTCTGTTACTGTGATCACCAGGATGTTCCATGAGAGGGCGATGTTCTGCCCTGAGCACGTGTCTTCCGAGCAGGCACGCATGAGTCGGTATTTGAGCATTTTGAGGAGAGACATCCGCGAGTTCGTGGCGAACTCGTCGTACCGGACATTTGCCGAGCTTCAGGCAAATGCTCGGAAGAGGGAGATAGAGCTTGAGACTCAGGCTAGGGAGGAGGCCTAGTCTCAGGCGAGGGATCGGCGATCGGCTCTATCCCAGCCGGCAGCCAAGCGGTCCAAGCCCGCCGATTTGAGATCAGGGAACCAGAAGGGCCGCACTTGTGGCAAGTGCGGAAAGGGTCATGAGGGGATTTGTAGAGCGGGGTCTTGCTACAAGTGTGGCAAGGAGGGGCACATGGCCAAGGATTGCCCCAAGGGGTTTGCAGTCTGTTTCCACTACAACCAGACCAGACATCGGAAGGCCGAGTGTTCGCAGCTGCGGGGGTCAGCACAGGGAGCATCATAGGGATCTGTCCCTGCTACTGTACGAGCTACCGAGAGTCGGCCGGTGAAGGCCGAGGCACCAAAGGCACGAGGAAGAGCCTTCCAGTTGACAGCGGAGGAGATCTGCGCAGCGCCCGATGTCGTGGCTGGTATGTATTCTTTCATGTATTTAATTGATGTTTGAGATATTGTGCTTATATTATGATATGCATAGGTACTTTTCTTGTGAGTTCTGTACCTGCCTTGGTGTTATTTGACTCGGGTGCGAGTCGATCTTTTGTATCATTAGCCTTCAGTCAGCACATCAGTATCAGTCGGGAGGCGTTGACTCGGCCTCTGCGAGTTTCCATAGCTGACGAGAGATCGGTATATGCCACTGATGTGATTCGAGGATGTGTACTCGAGATCTTCGGCGTTGAGTTTCCGATTGATTTGGTCCCGATTACGATGGGAGATGTCGGTGTCATCGTGGGCATGGACTGGTTGAGCAGGTTTGGAGCGGTTATCTACTGCGAGCGACAGCTGGTGACCATACGAGACCCTAGTGGGGGAGTTCTTACGGTGTATGGCGAGGGTACCCATTCTGGATCAGCATTTTGTTCGGCCGCTAGAGCGAGGCAGAGCCTACAGCAAGGCTGTAGTGGGTTTGTGGCTTATGTGGTGGATACGAGGGTAGATGCAGAGAGGCCGAGATCGATCGATGAGGTTCCGATAGTGCGTGAGTTCCCGGACGTTTTCCCTGAAGAGTTGCCGGGAGTGCCTCCCGAGAGGCAGGTAGAGTTCTGTATCGATTTGGTTCCGAGGGCAGCGCCTATCGCCAAGGCGCCCTATCGCCTTGCGCCACCAGAGATGTAGGAGTTATCCTCACAGCTGCAGGAGCTGCTGGGGAAGGGGTTTATTCGGCCGAGTAGCTCGTCGTGGGGAGCGCCGATCCTTTTATTCAAGAAAAAGGATGGTTCACACCGGATGTGCATTGATTACCGGGAGTTGAACAAGCTAACAGTCAAGAACCGTTACCCCTTACCAAGGATCGACGATTTGTTCGATCAGTTGCAGGGAGCGTCTTGGTTCTCCAAGATTGATCTGAGGTCTGGATATCATCAGATGAGAGTGCGCGATGAGGATATCCAGAAGACGGCGTTCAGGACTCGTTATGGGCATTACGAGTTCGTGGTCATGCCTTTCGGGCTCACGAATGCACCGGTGGCGTTCATGGATCTCATGAACAGAGTGTGCAGGCTGATGTTGGATCGTTCGGTGATCGTGTTCATTGATGATATATTGGTGTATTCGAGATCCAAAGAGCAGCATGAGGAGCATTTGAGGGAGATCCTCGGAGTTCTGAGATCGGAGAGGCTTTACGCCAAATTCTCCAAGTGCGATTTCTGGTTACGAGAGGTCCAGTTCCTAGGACACCTCGTCAACCAGAATGGGATATCGGTCGATCCGGCCAAGATTGAGGCGGTGATGAGTTGGGAGGTGCCGAGATCCCCTTCAGAGATCAGGAGTTTTCTAGGATTGGCCGGCTACTATCGGAGATTTATCAATGATTTCTCTAGGATTGTTGTTCCTCTCACCAGGTGGACCCGGAAGGGCGTGGCTTTCAGTTGGGGCCCAGAGCAGCAGGCCTCATTCGAGACACTTCGCCAGAGATTATGCGAAGCCCCAGTGTTAGCCCTTCCGGAGGGGATGGAGGATTTTGTGGTATATTGTGACGCGTCGATATCGGGATTGGGTGCGATGCTGATGCAGAGAGGGCACATGATAGCATACGCATCGAGGCAGTTGAAGCCTCATGAGACGAGGTATCCTACTCACGATCTGGAGTTGGGGGTTGTGGTGTTCGCCCTCAAGATCTGGCGTCACTATTTGTATGGGGTTCGGTGTACCATATACACGGACCACAAGAGCTTGAAGTATCTGATGGATCAGCCCAACCTGAACATGCGCCAGAGGAGATGGTTGGATGTGGTAAAGGATTATGAGTGCGAGATCTTGTACCACCCAGGCAAGGCTAACGTTGTAGCCGATGCCTTGAGTCGTAGGGCGGAGAGTGCCCCGATACGAGATGTTTGTATGAGGTTGACGGTGATGACTCTGGTGTTGGACATCATTAGGGAGGCCCAGGTAGAGGCCATGAGACCGGAGAACCGCAAGAGAGAACGGGTGATCGGGCAGGTATCTGAGTTGATTGCCGATAGCCGAGGGCTTATGACCTTTCAGGGTCGGATTTGGGTGCCATTTGAGGGCGGGGCACGTACCATTCTGATGGAGGAGGCGCACAGATCGAGGTTTTCGATCCATCCCAGGGCCACTAAGATGTATTTGGACCTAAAGAGAGACTATTGGTGGCCCTGTATGAAGAGGGATGTTGCGTGGTTTGTGGAGAGGTGCTTGACCTGTCGCAGGGTTATGGCCGAGGACCAGCGGCCGTATGGCAAGTTGCAGCCACTTGAGATTCCCCAGTGGAAGTGGGAACAGATTTCCATGGATTTTATCACCAAATTGTCGAGGACTGCGAGAGGTGTCGATGAAATTTGGGTGATCGTTGACCAGCTGACGAAGAACGCTCATTTCCTTGCTATCAGTGAGAGCTCTTCTGCTGAGAGGCTGGCGGAGTTGTATGTGAGAGAGGTGGTATCGCGGCATGGAGTACCGATCTCGATCGTGTCGGATCGAGATGTGTGTTTCACTTCCAGGTTCTGGAAGAAATTCCATGAGGAGTTGGGTACGAGGCTGCATTTCAGTATCGCATACCACCCACAGACGGACGGTCAGAGCGAGCAGACGATTCAGACGCTCGAGGACATGCTTAGGGCATGTGTGTTGGACTTCGGAGGAAGTTGGGACACGTATCTGTCGTTGGCTGAGTTTTCTTATAACAACAGCCACCATTCGAGTATCGGTATGCCTCCCTTTGAGTTGTTGTATGGGAGGAGGTGTCGGACTCCCATCTGCTGGGGAGAGGTCGGGCAGCGAGTGTTGGGTAGCACTGAGTTAGTGCTTCAGACGACAGAGTAGATACATCAGGTCAGGCAGAGGTTGTTGACAGCTCAGAGTCTCCAGAAGAGTTATGCGGATAGGCGACGATCCGAGCTTGAGTTCCAGGTGGGAGACTTCGTACTCCTGAAGGTATCTCCTTGGAAAGGAGTGATCCAATTCAGGAAGAGGGGCAAGCTGGGGCCCCGATACATTGGTCCGTTCAGGGTGACCGGGAGGGTGGGCAGGGTAGCATATCGTTTGGAGCTACCTGCGGAGTTGAGCCAGATTCATGATACCTTCCACGTGTCTCAGTTGAGGAAGTGTATAGCCGACGAGTCGGCGGTGGTGCCATTGGAAGATATTCAGGTGGATACGAGCCTGAATTATGTTGAGAGGCCAGTTGCGATTGTGGATTGAAAGATCAAGGTTTTGAGGAACAAAGAGGTGCCCCTTGTTCAAGTCCAATGGAAACATCGGAGAGGGTCCGAGCTGACTTGGGAGCCAGAGCTGGAGATGCGGGAGCAGCATCCAGAGTTTTTTGCAGGGCAAGACTTCGACGGCGAAGTCTGATTCTAGTGGGGGAGAATTGTAACATCCGGATTTCCAGGTATTATGTTTTGATTATTTATTTTAAGTTAAAGAGAGGGACTCGACGAGTTGATGCTTGGACTCGTCGAGTAGGACCGCAATTGCTGACTGGATTAATGAACGGACTCGACGAGTCGGAAAGGTTGGACTCGACGAGTCCGCGCTGTGAGCTGAAACCCTAAATCCCCCGGCCTGACCCCTATTTAAAGGACCTTATGGCCCTTAATTGCGGCTACCTTCGTCCTTGAGAGTACCAGAGCAGCTGTGAGTCTTGTGAGTGAGAAAGGAGGCCATTGTTCACCATTTCTTGTGTGTTTTAGCAAGAAGAAAGGAGGAAGGACAAGCTAGGCGAGTTGGGGAGCTTGGATCTACTTCCATTTGATCAGAGGAAGCTGTTGGAGGTATCAATCTGTGCTTATTCTCGTGATTATGATGATTTAGTGGTATCTAGGATTTCTTTATGCATTATTTAGCTTGAATCTGGAGTGTGAGAGGTCCCAAGGTGAAATAGTTCTTAGATGTGGACCTTAAGAGGTCCAGAGAGTCCCTATCACCCTGGTTTATGCCATTCTTTTGGAGTTATGAGCCTTGGTGGCTATTTTAGTAGTTACTTCGCCAAAAGAAGCCTTGGGTGCGTTGCATGTGCGTCAAGATTTGACCTTTACGTGGTTAATGGTCTTGGGGAAGTCAGATCTATAGGTTAGACAAGCAGATCTGACCTCAGAAGGTCATTTGAGTGTTGTTATGGGAGCAACTCGTCGAGTTCATAAGTGGACTCGACGAGTCGAGTCGGGGTTACCCCGCGATTCGTTGCAGAGTAACTCGGCGAGTGGAGGAAGGACTCGACATGCCAAGTGAGGCTTAGAAGGATTCAAGGGACCCACGTGGACTCGCCGAGTCGCCCGTGTGCACTCGATGAGTCTGGTCAGAGTTGACCGTTGACTAGAGTTGACTTCGTTGACTATTAGGGTTTAGTCAATGTTTGGACTTTTGAGCCATTGGAGGGGTAGAATGGTCTTTTACCCTTCTTAGAGAACTTAGAGAGGGATTAGCCTAGTCTTTGAAAGTCGTATTGATTAGAGTAATTATTTTATGTGATTAGACGGAGGCTAGATCAGTATTTCCGAGTTCGAGGGTTACCGAGTTATCCGAGGTGAGTCTTCTCACTATACTTTACCTTGAGTGGTAATTAGAGTATGTGATAGAGTATCTTGTTTGCTATGTATGTGATGTGTTGATGATTTATGCTATGTGTATTCCAGAGTTTACAGGGTTAGGACCGGAAGGTCCACAGAGTTAGGACCAGAGGGTCCACAGAGTTAGGGCCAGAGGGCCCACAGAGTTATCGCCTCGAGTGGCTAATATGTGTTATATGTGGTATGTGTTTCAGGTACCAGTGAGGATCGCGTGAAGGCGCCGGCATGATCAGTACACACTATTGAAGTTTTATACATTATGATCTTGGGATGTGTTTTATGGATTTGATATGTGATACATTGAGATTTGAGAATATTTATGAATGAAATTACATTTTTAAAAGTGAAAAATTGTTTTGAAATTTACGTTGTTACATTTTGAGTTTATCGAAGTGAAAGGGGTGAAAAAGGAGCAAAAATGGTGTAAAAAGGGCTTAAGAACCGGAGAGTCCCGCACCCTTTATATAGGTGCGACGGTACGGCCGAGGGGATGAGTCATCGGACAAGTGGAGAGGGGGTGGCTTCGGTTCAAACAGGTGGCGAGGGCGAGGAGGAGTCAGCAGCCACGCGTCAGAAGGAGAAGCGAAGCTGGAGGCGGTCTCGGATGCGCGTCGGATCAGGAGAGGACCGAACTTCGGTCCAATCAGGAGATGCCACGAGCACTTCGGTCCAATCAGAAGGTGACACGCATCGGACACGGGGAAGCCTCGCATGCGAGGTGACGTGGCCGAAGGGTGACCATGCGATTTTTCCCGGTTTTCAACATTTTTCGATTTTCGTGCCAAAAACTTGCGAAATTCATAACTTTCGCATACGAGCTCCGTTTTTGACGTTCTTTATATGCACGCGTAGCTAAAATTATACTCTACGACTTTCGTCTAGACTTCATCGGCTAATTTTGATTTTATTTTTAATATTATTATTTTTAACAGACCGGGACAGGAAATCCGTTAAAAATTCATAACTTCTTCATCGGACGTCCGTTTTCGTCTGTCTTTTTACCGTTGTACTACTTTTGACGAGGCCTTCGATTCTCGTTTAAGTTGTGTCGGGTAAATATCGATCGATTTTTATTTTGAATTTTTAGTTGTCTACTGCTAAACCGAAACGTAGAAAAATCATAACTTCTTCACACGAAGTCAGATTTTTACGTTCTTTTTATGAACATTCTCGGTTTAACATATTCCAAAACTTTCATTTAGACTCTTAAGGCTAAAAATCCTTTTATCGGAAATTCACATTTTACACTGAACAGCGTTTTGTCGGTTTTGTCGCGGATCTTCGATTGGTCATAACTTCTTCGTGATTGCTAACCCGGTATGATGTATTATTACCCCGTGATTGCTAACCCTGGTACGTTTGTACCCTTGTTAATGCAAACCCGATATGATGTATTATTACTTCTTTAATATATTATCCATATACTAAAAGTATTATACATATCCTAGTATAGATAAATGGATTATTAGTAATTTCCTTGGAAAGTATACAATCATGGATCATACTTGTATATTTAGTTTTGAATCATAAATTATACCTATTATAATTTATATGTTTTATCTGATTACCATGATTTCTCATGGATGAACACCTTTGCTCAGCATGATAGAAAGGTAATGATATCGAATGAACTAACCTTTTATATTCATATATGTATAATATATATATATATATATATATATATATATATATATATATATATATATATATATATACAATTAAGAAGGAAACGACCTTCGGACAAATAACACCACTTTAATTCCACATCCAAACAAGGAAAAGGAAATAAGATAATTCATTAGTCCTAAGCCCTTCAAATCTTATTTATATATCTATCCATATATAAACATGATTTTGGTAATTATAATTTGAAATAGTTTATAAAACCTTTTTCAAAGAATTTAACGGATTTTATATGACTTTAAAGATTTAACATGGCGTTAGGTCATTTTGGAAGTATTTGGTAGTCCTTAAAAGCATAAGGAAACCTTTTGTGTGATTATTATCACATACAATTATTAACACAATTTATATTGTGTTCAACTTGTATTCCCCCCCCCCCCCTAAAAAGCATTTAAAAACCATTAAAAAGGTAGATTATAGAGGTATGAACTCACTTGATATGTGGTGATTTGGGCAACGTTTCGTTTCTATAGATGATCTTTCTCGAAGAAACCGCGAGTTTTTGAGTAAAACCGGGCTTTACGCGGGCAACACTTCGACTGGAAAGAGGTTAGCTTCTCGAGAATTCCGGGGCTTTGGGGCTTGCTTCGGGTTTTAGATATGATACCGGGGCCTTGGGGGTTGTTTGTGAGTTTATGGAAGTGAAAGGGGTGAAAAAGGAGCAAAAATGGTGTAAAAAGGGCTTAAGAACCGCAGAGTCCCGCACCCTTTATATAGGTGCGAGGGTTCGGCCGAGAGGATGAGTCATCGGACAAGTGGCGAGGGGGTGGCTTCGGTTCGGACAGGTGGCAAGGGCGAGGAGGAGTCGACAGCCACGCGTCAGAAGGAGAAGCGAAGCTGGAGGCGGTCTCGGATGTGCGTCGGATCAGGAGAGGACCGAACTTCGGTCCAATCAGGAGATGACACGAACACTTCGGTCCAATCAGAAGGTGACACGCGTCGGACACAGGGAAGCCTCGCATGCGAGGTGACGTGGCCGAAAGGTGACCATGCGATTTTCCCAGTTTTCAACATTTTTCGATTTTCGTGCCAAAAACTTGCGAAATTCATAACTTTCGCATACGAGCTCCGTTTTTGACGTTCTTTATATGCACGCGCAGGTAAAATTATACTCTACGACTTTAGTTTAGACTTCGTCGGCTAATTTTGATTTTATTTTTAATATTATTATTTTTATCATACCGGGACAGGAAATCCGTTAAAAATTCATAACTTCTTCATCCGACGTTCGTTTTCGTCTGTCTTTTTACCGTTGTACTACTTTTGACGAGACCTTCGATTCTCGTTTAAGTTATGTCGGCTAAATATCGATGGATTTTTATTTCGAATTTTTAGTTGTCTACTGCTAAACCGAAACTTAGAAAAATCATAACTTCTTCACACGAAGTCAGATTTTTACGTTCTTATTATGAACGTTCTCGATTTAACATATTTTACAACTTTCATTTAGACTGTTATGGCTAAAAAGCCTTTTATCGAAAATTCACATTTTACACTGAACAGTGTTTTGCCGGTTTTGTCGCGGATCTTCGATTGGTCATAACTTCTTCGTGATTGCTAACCCGGTATGACGTATTATTACCCCGTGATTGCTAACCCTGGTACGTTTGTACCCTTGTTAATGCAAACCCGATATGATGTATTATTACTTCTTTAATATATTATCCATATACTAAAAGTATTATACATATCCTAGTATAGATAAATGGATTATTAGTAATTTCCTTGGAAAGTATACAATCATGGATCATACTTGTATATTTAGTTTTGAATCATAAATTATACCTATTATAATTTATATGTTTTATCTGATTACCATGATTTCTCATGGATGAACACCTTTGCTCAGCATGATAGAAAGGTAATGATACCGAATGAACTAACCTTTTATATTCATATATGTATAATATATATATATATATATATATATATATATATATATATATACAATTAAGAAGGAAACGTCCTTCGGACAAATAACACCACCTTAATTCCACATCCAAACAAGGAAAAGGAAATAAGATAATTCATTAGTCCTAAGCCCTTCAAATCTTATTTATATATTTATCCATATATAAACATGATTTTGGTAATTATAATTTGAAATAGTTTATAAAACCATTTTCAAAGAATTTAACGGAGTTTATATGACTTTAAAGATTTAACATGGCTTTAAGTCATTTTGGAAGTATTTGGTAATCCTTAAAAGCATAAGGAAACCCTTTGTGCGATTATTATCACATACAATTATTAACACAATTTATATTGTGTTCAACTTGTATTCCCCCCCCCCCCTAAAAAGCATTTAAAAACCATTAAAATGGTAGATTATAGAGGTATGAACTCACTTGATAAGTGGTGATTTGGGCAGCGTTTCGTTTCTATAGATGATCTTTCTCGAAGAAACCGCGAGTTTTTGAGTAAAAACCAGGCTTTACGCGGGCAGCACTTTAACTGGAAAGAGGTTAGCTTCTCGAGAATTCTGGGGCTTTGGGGCTTGCTTCGGGTTTTAGATATGATACCGGGGCCTTGGGGGAGTTGTTTGTGAGTTTATGGAAGTGAAAGGGGTGAAAAAGGAGCAAAAATGGTGTAAAAAGGGTATAAGAACCGGAGAGTCTCGCACCCTTTATATAGGTGCGAGGGTTCGGCCGAGGGGATGAGTCATCGGACAAGTGGAGAGGGGGTGGCTTCGGTTCGGACAGGTGGCGAGGGCAAGGAGGAGTCAGCAGCCACGCGTCAGAAGGAGAAGCGAAGCTGGAGGCGGTCTCGGATGCGCGTCGGATCAGGAGAGGACCGAACTTCGGTCCAATCAGGAGTTGCCACGAGCACTTCGGTCCAATCAGAAGGTGACACGCGTCGAACACGGGGAAGCCTTGCATGCGAGGTGACGTGGCCGAAGGGTGACCATGCGATTTTTCCTGGTTTTCAATATTTTTCGATTTTCGTGCCAAAAACTTGCGAAATTCATAACTTTCGCATACGAGCTCCGTTTTTTACGTTCTTTATATGCACGTGTAGGTAAAGTTATACTCTATGACTTTCGTTTAGACTTTGTCGGCTAATTTTGATTTTATTTTTAATATTATTATTTTTAACAGATCGGGACAAGAAATCCGTTAAAAATTCATAACTTGTTCATCCGACGTCCGTTTTCGTCTGTCTTTTTACCGTTGTACTGCTTTTGAAGAGACCTTCGATTCTCGTTTGAGTTGTGCCGGCTAAATATCGATCGATTTTTATTTTGAATTTTTAGCTGTCTACTGCTAAACCGAAACTTAGAAAAATCATAACTTATTCACACGAAGTCAGATTTTTACGTTCTTTTTATGAACATTCTCAGTTTAACATATTCTACAACTTTCATTTATATTGTTAAGGCTAAAAAGCCTTTTATCAAAAATTCACATTTTACACTGAACAGTGTTTTGCCGGTTTTGTCGCGGATCTTCGATTGGTCATAACTTCTTCGTTATAACTCGGATTTCAGTGTTCTTTATATTTTTGGAAACCTTGTTACAATCTCTACCACTTGGTTTATCCCAATCATGATTATTGATCAATTTATTTTTGACCTAAATTTGACTGGTGTTACACCTGCTCACTCCTTCGAACTCGAAAACTGAAAGGGCACAATCGTTGCCCGATACAACGACAGTCCAATCCATCAGTTAACCACTCCACTTCCAGCTACCAGAACCCCAGTTGAACATAATCATCACCCCTTTCCAGAGTCCCCGTGACTCACATTCCGGCTTCGAGCAAAACTCCCGAAGTCTCAAATCCATACACTCCTGATAGCCACTCCCACTCAGTCCGCGGGAAACAATAAGTACAGAATATCTCCCTGATCTAAGGTAACTGCAGCCCTCCGCTCATCTGGATATGACCCAGTACTGGAAGCTCGACCATCTCTTCCCCTTGCCATCGTTACAGCTGCTATTGTTGATGAGGCAACCGTCTTGGCAATGGCTGCATAGCGCTCGTCGAAATACTCAACCATGGCGGTCTTAATAGACCCAAACATCTCCGGAAACTGTCCTCGGACAACCCCGATCACCTCCTCCCGGATGATCTCACTGACACGGTCCTCTGAAAATGCTGGCCTATCCTGGTTGCCAGCTTCCGATCTTAACCTAGATCCGGTCTCAAGACGTCTCGTAACCACCATTCTGGCAAGATACCAGAAAGATCTTTGATAATCGATATAATGACAGGGGACCAACTCCCAACCCAACCCTAGGGGTTGTGACTTCCTTGATACGCGTATGGGTCCTGTGCTTTCATTAGTACGGCCCCATACTACCTTCCACACCTACCCATATTTGTCTCAAGTATCACCACAACACCCTAACAATAAACATATACATAGCGAGCGCTCAATCCTCACTCCTAGAGGAATGCTAAATATCTCATAACTGGCCTCCCGGCCTCTCACTACCCACCCCTCCCTGAAACTTCCACCAACCCTACAGCACTAGTGTATGCTAACCATACATAACGCTGGACCCTATAGACTTTTGAATATCTGATCCTACCCTAAGCCTTAAACAATAAGAGCAGAACATAAGGCCAAATCAAACATTCTCGGGCTATAAGATCTTAATTATGTACAGTCGCGATACATACACAAGTAACAAAAGTAATGATGTCAATCTCATATAAAGGAAAACCCTAGGCTAGCAGGCATCATGTAATCAGGAAATTCTATCATGCAATTCCTGAAGATTCCTAGCCTAATACTAGCATGTTGTTCTATCATCTCACATAATCAAATAACCGTATGGTGTTTTGGGGTCTACTTACTGGCTTCGGCTGATCGTACACTTGCATCCTCCTTTACTTATTTTGAAAACCATTTAAAAATCATTTTGAAAATCCTTCCTTGATTTGAGACTGGATTCACACGAGTGTTCCTCCTATTCACTCAACCCAAGGCTCTGATACCAATGTAACATCATGTTCCAGATTGTGTTGTGATTTAAGTTCGTGGGCCTTAATCCGAGTATGAGAAGGATTTGAGGCTTTAGAGCCCAAATGTGTTGTTAAATGCACTGGTGCGGGCTTTTCATGATTTTTGGGATCTAGTTCGAGTGGGCTTAAGGAGGAATAAAGTTGATAGAAGTGTAGAGTTTCTCGGATATTAAGTTCTTCAGAATCGGACTTAGAACGAAGAAGTGATAGCACTTTAAAGTTTTTGGCAATATTGGTCCCTAATGTAAATGGTTAACAAGTGAGTCCTATGCATGCATGGAATGCATGCATGTGAGCAGCTGGGTACGCCCAGCGTAAGTTGGGTTACGTCGGGCGTATGATGGGAAATGATCGCGGATGCTTTTGGCGTACGCCCAGCGTATAGGTTGTACGCCCAGCGTACGTCCAGAGTCCAGAAACCCTAAATTTAGGGCGTGCCACTATAAATAGAACATTACGGTTTGAACCCTAGCCTCCATGTTTGTTCCCCTACCTCGGAGAAGCCCTAGAACGCCTCATATCTTCATCCTTGGGGAGATTTGGTTTTTAAGAGGTTCATTTGGTGGTGTAAGCTTGGGATTTGCAAAAGAAGAACTTGGCAAGGAAGAACTTGGGAGTTTGGAGCTTATGGATCTGGAATAAGATCATCATTTGGACCTTTATGATGAAATATCGTATTTGAGCTTAGGGTTGCCACCCTTAGAGCTAAAGGGGTCCCATAAGTAGTAAAGTTCCAATCTTGATGGTCCTAATGAGTTCATGCATGGTATTTATCCCTTGTTATGGAAGTATGTTGTTACTCATTGAGTTTGAGCTTATTTGGTGGATTGCAAGTCACCAAGCTAATGACTTTATGGATTAAGAGGATAAAAAGGACATGGATCTGTAATTGTAGACTCTAGTTTGGGGCATTAAGCACTTAATAGGAAAGTGGATTAACAGGGTTGTACGCTTGGCGTACAAGGAGGTACACACGGCGTACAAGCCACTAGCTAGTACGGTTAGCGTACACGAGTGTACGCCCCGCGTACTCTGTCAGTATGGGCTTTGTGTTCTTGGGCCACGGTTGGGTAATCCCTTGATTCCTTGGGCCTTTTGGGCCATCATAAGTCAGATATTATGGGCCATAGATATTTTTGGGCTTGGTGTAAGGCCTATTGTAGGGATTGGGCCCAGTGTAGCAATTTGGGCCATTAGTGGGCTTGGGGAGTTTGCCTAGTGTTGGGCTTGCCTTCGAGAATTGAGATTTGGGCCTCTAGAGAGCCCACTTATCGTTGGGACTTGGTGGGCCCAATGAGTTTTAGGTTATTGATGGGATGATTAGTGGTCTGTCTTGGACCTTCGGAGTGAGAGTTGGACTTAGTTCCTAATTGGGTTAATTGTGGATTGGCATAGAGTTAGTAGCCGATGCATAGCTGCAGCATTATGAGGGGTTGTTCATCATCCGAGGTGAGTCTTCTCACTATACCTTACCTGGAATGGTAAATATGTGTGAACAGAAGGTCTTATGTGCTTATAAGTGTTACGTGATATATGTTCTATGTGATATGTATATGTTTGCATGGTTTGGACCGGAAGGTCAACAGGGTTTGGACCGGAAGGTCAACAGGGCCTGGACCGGAAGGTCAACAGGGTTTGGACCGGAAGTTCAACAGCGTTAGGACCGGAAGGTCATCATGGGTAGGACCGGAAGGTCTACCAGAGTTGTGGGACCGGAAGGTCCCATTGAGACACATCGACCGGAAGGTCTCGTAGAGTTATAGCCTCGAGTGGCTAATTATATGTGTGTGGTATTTTGGGGAACTCACTAAGCTTCGTGCTTACCGTGTTATGTGTTATGTGTCTCAGGTTTTTCTCAGGATCGCGGGAAGGCACCGACACAATTGTACATACCAGTGGAAGAGTTATGTTTTTGAGGATCCTGGATTTTAACCAATCGATTATGAAATTTTGAAAAGTGTAAACTTAATAAATGAGATTTTGTGAAATGCATTATGAGAATTACGTGATTTTAAATGAAAAATTTGTTTTGAAAATTTACCGTGTTACAACCAACTTGTAACATCCATATAATTCGAGCCAATTTAAAACTTTTTAAATCATTTAAAACCATTCAGTTATTACAATTTGTTTTCAAAATAGTTTAAGCATCAGAGTTCCCAGAAATCATAATCATCAATCGAGGAAGTGTACGGTCATGCCTTCTCCTTCCTGCGGGTATCCGCTGAACCTGAAACAATAAACTGAAACTGTAAGCTGGAAGGCTTAGTGAGTTACCCCCAAAATACCCATACACACAAAATTACACATACAATAACAAACAGCATACTATGGGTCCAATAATCCATCGGGATGGAATACCCCAGGCCCTCAACCATCGGGTTGGAATACCCACATACTACGAGTCCAGTCATCCTCGGGATGGAATAATCTCGGCCCATAACCATCGGGTTGGAATGCCCACACACAATACATATAGAACAGATATTATGGGTCCAATCATCCATCAGGATGGAATACCCTAGGCCCTCAACCATCGGGTTGGAATGCCAACATACTATGGGTCCAATCAACCATCGGGTTGGAATACCCTAGGCCCCCAACCATCGGGTTGGAATGCCAACAATACCAATCAAACATGTCCACCTATATCATATAATCATGTAACAGTTTATAAAGACAACATACTAGGGTCCTATCATCTTCGGGATGGAATACCCTCAACTACCAATCAATCATGTGCACATATAACATGTAATCTCCTACCAGCATACAAACAGTCAGGCCAAACTATAGGTCACTAAGCATAACCGCATCCGATCTAACAGATCATACTAACATATAACCATCATATCTACCAGGATATCGATCTAACAGATCATACTAGCATATAACCATCCTATCTACCAGGATACCGATCTAATAGATCATACCAGCATATAACCATCCTATCTACCAGGATACCGAGCTAACATATCATACCAGCATATAACCATCCTATCTACCAGGATACCAATCTAACAGATCATACCAACATATAACCATCCTATCTACCAAGATACCGAGCTAACATATCATACCAACATATAACCATCCAATCTACCAGGATACCGAGCTAACATATCATACCAGCATATAACCATCCTATCTACCAAGATACCGATCTAACAGATCATAACAGTAACAATCCCAAATAACAAATCAAAGGGCCAGCCTTGGTGCCTTAGACCCTTGAGTAAAGTGAGGACAACTCACCTCGCAATGCCGATCTGAACTGAAGAATCGAACTCCCGAATCGCTATCTCACCGGAAATCCCAAACTATCACATAAAAAATACCAAGTCATTACACAACATAACAATATTGACTAAGGATCCACACAATCCATCATGTCCATTCACTTTATTGGGCCAAGGCCCAATGCCAAGTCCATAACCTTGAAAGTCCTTGTGCAAAGCCCATTATTGGCCCAATTTACCAAATTGGGCCCAACTCCCTAATTGGGCCTAATTCCAAGATCCATTATCAAAGCTTGGCCCAAAACATAATATTCATAAAGTCCAGCAAAGGCCCAAATCCAACTAGTCCATAAACAGCCCAAAACCCGAAGCCTAATTGCCAAAGGCCCAACAGAGGACGTACGCGGGGCGTACTCCTCTGGTACGCGGGACGTACTCGTCCTGATGTTGACCACCATCGGGGTGGTTGACCCAGTACGCTGGGCGTACTAGATTTACGATGGGCGTAACCTCGCAGATCTTAACACTTTCATAAGTGCTTAATAGATTAAGCACTTAAGCTTAAACTTCAGATCTACTGCTCAAATGTGCTCTAGGACCATAAATTCTCAAACTCTAAGACTTTGGTCGACTGAATAGGGCTCAATACATGGTCTTAATCAAGTAAGACCTCCTACAAAGAACTAGACACCCTTCTAGCTCAAGGGACTTCATTTTTATGCCTTATGACCCATTCTAGGGTCTGAAAGGACAGCTCAAATCATCCAAAATGAACCATTCATCATAATGGGACTTTATGGGACAAAAAAGTGCAAATAAACTACCAAGGATAGATCTAGAAGAAATAGGTATAAAGGTAACAACTTTATACCTTCTGGAGCTCCCAAAACAGATGATGAACCCAGATCTACAAGCCAACCATCCCTCCTTGGCTCCTTGATGCACAAGCTTCTTCTTGAAGGTACCAAAAACACACTTATAAGCTTAAGAATGATCACTAGGAGGCTAGGGTTCTCTCAAGACGCCAAAGGGAGGTGTGGAGACTGAAAGAGATGAGAGGGAATGGTCCATAAGGTGCTTAAATACTCCACAAACCCTAAAAGTTAGGGTTCCATCCTGGCATATGTATGCCCAACGTACACATGCGTACGCCCAGCGTACTAGGGCGCGACCTAGTACGCTTAATGTACCACATGTACGCTCAGCGTACTTACTTAAACTTCCAAACTTACCATTTTGCCACTAGGTCCTTCTTTTACCACTTCCTTCTAATCTAGGGGCCAAAATGCCCTAATTAAAATCCGAGGAATGAGTTTGAAGCTACTGGAAAAAAAATGGGATGTTACATGGAAATGACGTTTAAAGTTTCAAGTCTAAAAGGTTTCGATTCTATAGTTTTGGCGAATTTGATCTAGCTTGGGGTTTAAAATATTACGAATAAGAAATCAAATATTAGACCTAAGTCTGAGCTCAAAAATAATTTACGAAGAGTGTAGCTATCCCTAACGGAGCAATATAGACTTAGTTTATGAGAAAATTAGATAAATATTGGTTTTCTATCTTAAAAAGAGCATAACTTCTTCTTACGATTTTCATTTTTGACGTTCATTATATCCACGAAGTCGTGAGAACATATTCTATCCAATTTGTTCATCTATATTTCCCAAATATACTTCATGCAAAAATCTTTATTTTTTAGAGCATTAATAATACTTCGTTAGCGAATTGTTTTCTGTTCGTTAACAATTGTCAACTTTTCGAGGAAATCGGGGTAACTTGAGTGCATGTATGAGTAAAATAATATTAACTGTGTTTGAAACATAGAAAAACACACAATAGGTCCTATTACAGTATGGTTCATAGTGGTTTGGCCAACGAACACTCACTTATTTTTACCGATTATTACACATTGGTTTTCCAAAACTTTATAGTTTCAGAAGGTGTGGATGTTGGGGTTGGGGTCTAGGTTTCAAAAATTGTTGGTTTTCAAGATCAACAAACGCCAGAAGTGAAATATCGATCGTTGGACGTGATTGAGTAGTGGTAGCCGAACATGAAAAAGAAGGAGTGTGAGAGAGATAAAGGGTTGGGTGGACGTTTTTGAGAATATAGGGACCTTCAATGAAACCGAAAAATTTAGGGACTAAACCACACACACCATTTATGAAATCAAGGACTAAACATCATATTCATGGTATTTTAAGTCATCATTACGATTGAAAAAGATGGTCAAATAAATAATTTTTTTTAAGTAATTAATCATAACAATAACTACCACTAAATTAATATTTTTGTTTATATTTATTCGTATACAAAATGTGTATATGAATGTGTAAAAACTTTTTGTATGATAAAACAAATTCTTTTGAAGATTACATCTGTAGATCTAGACGATATAACATTGCTATGCATGATCCGTTGTACTCTATTCAGAAGCTTTACCGTGTTCGGTGCGAGGAAACCAAATATATCAAATGCAAAAGGTATGAACACGTATTGATTTTCCAAGCACGATTTCTCATGTTTTTTTATTTTACATGAGTCACCTGTTAAAGCAGTGTGTCCCGCCTTATAACCCCAACCCTTAAGCCCACGAGAGGGATACCCCTGTATGGTCCACGCAAGCATTTTTCCTTCCAACCCATGCAAAAACCAAAACATCAACTGGTCTAAGGGTTAACCTTCTTTCAGTCGGGTCTGTCAAGAAATTAACAGGTCCCTCTTTCGTGGCGAAAACTCTGGCACGTTTAAATATGTCAAACAAAACATCCTAACCATATCACGACGGAAACCCAGGAAACCCTGACACTTAATGTAAAAATTATTATTTCATACTCAATGTAATTAACATAGTTATATTTAACAACATAAATTTGTCAAAAAAAATTATATGCTGTACAATGTAAAGAATATTTGTCGAGAGCATATCATCTATATCTCTATCTATATCTATCTATATCTATCTATCTATCTATCTATATCTATATATATATATATATATATATATATATATATATATATATATATATATATATATATATATATATATATATATATCTATATCTATATCTATCTATCTATCTATCTATATCTATCTCTATCTATAACTATATCTATATCTATATCTATATCTATATATCTATATATCTATATCTATCTATCTATATCTATCAATCTATATCTATATCTATATCTATATCTATATCTATATCTATATATCTTATAAAGCTAGCATTTTTCCTGGAACCTCATGCATTTGACACTCCCAAGACACCACATTCATTTGAAACTCCCATGACTTTTCAATTTCTTTCTAATGATGATTATAATTGGTTAATAATGTTAAATAAAGATCAAACCTAAAGTGTAATCATATATAAACTAAATTTCAATATTAAAATAATATATTTACTTTTATTTATAAAGTTATGTCTTTAACTTTTAACATATTATACTTTATTTATTAATTTTAAAATGTTGTTGTATGTAAACCATTATCATTTTAAAGCTACAACTTTTGAACAATTTGGATAAAATAATTAAATTGTTAATTTAAATATAACCTTACATGGTCAACTTAAATATAAATTTTAGTTCAACTTAAACAACGCAAATAATATTTTGTAAATAGTTAAAAGTGACAAATTGTAGTGTCTTTCTAATAATGATTATAAGTTGGTTAATAAAGCTAAATAAATATCAAACCTAAAGTATAATAATAAATAAAATAAATTTTAATATTAAAATAATATTTTTACTTCTACTTATAAAGTTATATCTTTAATTTTTAACATATTATACTTAATTTATTAGATTTAATATGTTGTTATATATATAAACCATTATCAGTTTAAAGCTACAACTTTTGAAATCAGTTTAAAGCTACAATTTTTGAACAGTTTGGATAAAATACTTAAATTGTTAATTGAAATATAACATTAAATGGTCAACTTAAATATAAATTTCAGTTTCACTTAAAAACCCCAAATAATATTTTGTAAATACTTAAAAATGATAAATTGTAATGCTAAATGCAAAAACTAAATTGTAATATCAATTTAACTAAAATATTTCCTAAAGATATTTTTATAATAATTTAAATTTTCAATAATTAGCTTAAAAAATAATTTACAATAACAATAATTAAAACTAACTTTATATAAACGATTATATTGTTACATTTAAGAAACAAAATAACAATTTTTGATGTTTTTAATAATTATCATGATAGAAATTAAAACATTAAACAAATAAGTTTTAAAAAATTAATTAACAATAACAAATAATATTAAACCATAGATTATTTTTATTTTCATTTATAAGTAACCCGCGGGTAGAGGTCATTCAAACGATTGAGATTATATAATTTTAATAGATGCATATATTATAATATAATTCAAAATAATCAATATATTATATCAATTTCGTATACGAATTATTATATCAAATTTAACAACAACGTTATTGTTATATTTAGAAAAACATATATTCGTAAAGATTTCAATTATATAGGCATTTCTACGCAACGCATGGACATTCGGCTAATATTCACATGTAGAAAAAAGTTGCGATTCTAATTCAAGTAAAGAAACTGATACGAAAAACTCTTAAATAGAGAGTAAGAAACATATATTAAAAGGAAATACACTTGGCTAGTACGGAAAGAAAAAGACAATAAAATAAAAGCAGAGTCTCTTTATTGTGAACATTTGATACTACCATTCTGGTAAGAAACATACATTAAAAGGAAATACATTTGGATAATACGGAAAGAAAAATACAGTAAAACAAAAGCAGAGTCACTTTATTGTGAGCATTTGATACTACCATTCTGGTAAGTACAATTTAGATTTGGTTTACAAGTCTCTTGGCACTGAGCGAAGTTACCTGAGCTTGCTACAAATGTGTAAACACAATATGCACCACAAGTCACATGTCCAGGCAACCCTCGTGGGCGAGAACACTTGAATTTACTCAAACATTTACCTGTTACGGTGTTATAAGCTTTTCCAGTCTTCACACCTATCTTGAAAACCTTCTTTGGACCCGTATTTGCCCCTCCAAACAGCTGTTTTATCTTGTTCACCAGTCCTTTGGCCACATTACCTAATCCATCTACATCAACCAATTCACCATCTTCTATCCTGTACAAATACTTATATATATATATATATATATATATATATATATATATATATATATATATATATATATATATATATTGAAAACTTAAATATTGGTAAGAATATATATGATGTTGTAAAAAAAAGGTGAAACAGAAACTTTGTTGATGCCAAAATAACATGCGGGTTATATATTGGGTTAAGATTTATAATAAACACTTATATATATATATATATATATATATATATATATATATATATATATATATATATATATATATATATATATATATATATATATATATATATTGAAAACTTAAATATTGGTAAGAATATATATCATGTTGTAAAAAAAAGGTGAAACAGAAACTTTGTTGATGCCAAAATAACATGCGGGTTATATATTGGGTTAAGATTTATAATAAACATATTAAGTTATATATTAAACTCTAAATAACATAATGATAACTGAAATATTAGTAAGTTAACAAGAAGAAAAGGTTGCATACCGATCTTGAGGGAGGCGACTTGCATAGGACGAACAGATAAGAAAAGTGATTACTAAGAGAAATATCACTGATTTCTTGTTGAAGAACTCCATTTTTGTGAGTGGAGTAGTACATGATGCTACTATCATTTATAGACAGAGTATTTTACATATTGGTCCTTCATTTTTCCAATGTTCATAATAAATACTTTGATATCCTTTATAAATTCGAATATATAAAAATTTTGTATATATGATTCAAAAAAAATTTCATTTTTTCATTAAGCAGATTGAAACTCAATAAAAAAAATTAATAAAAATTTTACTTACTACTATAACATGTGGATTTGAGGTATGAGTGACTATTATGCTATTTTCTCCTTAACCGTTTCAATTATTCAGATTCCGATTTATCAGCCTAAGACATTTTTTAAAAAATTTCTTATTTTTGGAGGACATGTAAATTTTATTTTGTGATTATATAATTGTTTATATTATCTTTTTAAATACTCATAATTACATTTGTTAAGCAAGTTGCCTTGTTCACGGACTTAACTTTATATATATATATATATATATATATATATATATATATATATATATATATATATATATATATATATATATATATATATATATATATATATATATATATAGGGTTAGGTTCATGTGAGACTACGACGGAGAGATGCAATCTTAGCCACTCATTTTATAGATAAAAAAAACATTTTTCAAATGCAATATAATTGAAAATTTTCGAAATTTTTTTTTTAATATTTTTTTGTCATTTTCTTTTTCCAAAAAAAATTTTAAAATTTTTAAAAAAATACTGTTTTTTGAAATAGCTTTGAAATATTTTAGTAGAATATTAGAATATTTTACATATCTGACAAATCTAGTAGAATACTTAAATATTCTAACATTTTAAGAAGCACATTAGAATATTTACAGTATAATATTCTATTAGAATATTTCACGTATTTTTAAGATAAAAACGGTAATTTTTACTTATTTATTATTATTATTTTAATTTTTTTTAAGTAAATAAAATGACAAAAATAATAATTATAAATTTTTTTTTTGGATTTTTCCATTTGTTTTGCATTTTAAATTTATTTTTATATTGCTTTATATATATATATATATATATATATATATATATATATATATATATATATATATATATATATATAGATTCAAAGAAAATACATATGAAGGTTACAAGTGTAGAAATCAATTAAGCAGTAACATATATCGATTTTTTTAGAAGTTATTTAAGTTACAAAAATCGTTCTTATAGTTTGATTAAACTTAAGCATTTAGTCCTTATTTATCTTATTGTTATTTATTTATAATCCTCCCTAATAAATGAAAATAATTTTGCCACATGTCACACTCTTATTAATTTGGACACATGTCATTTTTTGGTATTTTTGAATAAATGTTTTTTCCATTTGTCATTTTCTCATTTTTTTTATCTTTTCTTAATTAAGACATCGTATTTACATCTCAATTAATAATTGTCTTAATTGAACAGAACCAATAAATTACAATATTAGTACTCATATAATATTTACTATGTTTCATTTTAAATTCAAATCTTAAATTTTAAATTTCAAATCTAAAATTTCAAATTTAAATAAATTTTTGTTTAAACTTTCATATTAGCCTACGAATCAGGGCATCAACTACCACATTAGCATTGCCTGGATGATACAAAATTTCACAATCGTAGTCGTTCACTACATCCAACACCTCCTTTGTCTCATATTCAGGTTGGGTTGATCCATAAGGTACCTCAGGCTCTTATGGTCTGTAAATATGGTACATCGGGCACCATAGAGATAGTGACACCAAATGTTGAGGGCGAATACCACCGCTCCCATCTCCAATTCATGGGTGAGATATCTCGTCTCGTGAGGCTTCAGCTGTCTTGACGCATATGTTATAACGTGCCCCCTCTGCATCAACACAACACCCAATCCCGTTATGGATGCATCGCAGTAGACTACGAAGTCCTCCACTTTTTCCGGGAGGGCTAGTACCGGAGCATCGCATAACCTTTGACGAAGAGTCTCGAATGATGCCTACTACTCAGGCCCCCAAGAAAAAACAACACCCTTCCTGGTCAATTTGGTGAGAGGAACAACAATCTTGGAGAAATCCTTGATAAATCTCCAATAATAACCCGCCAGACCAAGAAAACTTCTGATCTCGGATGGGGATCTCGGTACCTCCCACTGCATAACAGCCTCAATCTTAGCCGGGTCGACCAAAATCCCGTTCTGATTAACGAGGTTTCCCAAGAACTGGTCCTCTCGTAACCAAAAATCACACTTAGAGAATTTGGTGTAAAGCCTATCCCTCCTCAACACTCCAAGAATCTCCCGAAGATGCTCCTCGTGCTATTCTCTAGACTTTGAGTATACCAAAATATCGTCAATGAACACGATCACCGACCGGTCCAACATGGGCCTACACACCCGGTTCATGAGATTCATGAACACTGCCGGTGCGTTGGTGAGCCCGAAAGGAATCACCACGCACTCATAATGCCCATAACGAGTCCGAAAGGCCGTATTCTGAATATCCTCCTCACGGACCCTCATCTGATGATATCTAGATCTCAAATCAATCTTGGAAAACCAGGACGCTCCCTGCAACTGATCAAATAAGTCGTCGATCGTCGGCAATGGATAACGGTTCTTAACTGTCAACTTGTTCAACTCCCGGTAATCGATGCACATCCGGTATGAACCATCCTTCTTCTTGACAAAAAGGATCGGCGCTCCCTACGGCAAACTACTATGACAACCCGGAATCTTTATCTGTAATTCAAACTCAATCAATAAAAGTCAGACTAGTTTTCTGCTATCTTTTAGCACTGTTAAGGAACTGTTTGAGAGTCCTGAGTCTAGTGTAATGTATGAATGAATGCTAGGACGAGTTAGCTTGAGATCGGGAGGTTAGATTCGAACCAGAAAAACCACTCACAAGGTGTTCACGGCCATGAACCCCCCTCTCCTATATATGAGTGGCTTCATTTCTTCCCATTTCTTCTCCTCCCAACCGTGAACACCCCCACTCTCTCTCAAGAAGCTTCGACCTTGAACCCTCCAAAGGCTCCAAAACGTAAGTGTTTCAACCTTAAACCTGTTATACTTGAAAGCCTACTAGATGCTAGCCATGATTCTTCATGATTCATCACCATCTTCATGAACTTGAAGGGATCACGGCCGTAAACCCTTCAAGAGGGCCGTAAACCCTTCATAGTTTCATAAGGGCCGTGAACACCTCATGAGGCCGTGAAATCTATACGGCCGCAAACCCATCCTTGGGTGGCCGTGAACCCCTTCCAAACTTCCAATTGTGAGCCTAACACTTCATTTAGGGTGTTTCCTACAATCTTAGATGGTTTCCTATACTTATTAGTAGTATAACCACTAATTGAATACACATATATGTGAATATATGTCTTATAGGATCCAATTGTACTTCAGATGTCCAATTTTGAACTCAAGCATCCTATATCTTTCTCACCTTCCAAGTCACTCCTAGTCAAGTGAGTTCATACCCCTATGCTTTTACTATTTTTAAGGTTTTCAGGGGGGAATGCAAGCCAAACATGAATGATTTTGTGAACTTATACAAAATATTTTCAACAGGTTTAAAACTTATGCAATTGATACAACCAAAGGATTTCCATGTTTTATAAAATATTTAGATATTTTATCCCTTTTGTAACATGCCAAGCATAAGGGACGTTTTCAATGTACAATCATAATTGCATAGTTTTCAGATCAATACACGAAACAAGTACACTACATACATGCAAACTATAATAGGTATAGTTTGGAGTTTTCAATACACAGTTTCATGAATTCAGAGTTATGCAGTGCAAAACATATAAACTATGACAGATTTAGTTTATGAAATACATCACTACATTCGAACTTCAAAAGTACAACATTAAATAATTATTTAAGTATAATTATTTTTACTCTACAAAGCATACATACGGTTTTCCAAGAGAGAGAACGACACTAAACAACACGTAAACTAGTCGATAGAAGATTGTGAGGCACTAATTCACTTTGTACCCTTCAGAGTACTAAACTAAATCCTAACATAGTATAACCAGAGTCTCCTGGAGGGAGAGTGTGAGATTTGTGAATAGATCTATTCGGGACTGACAATCCCACACCTGAACTGCTAGCTACAGTAAGGCAGGCATGCCTGGGGTGATAAATGTCATTTAACCGACACTTGAAGAACGTCGAAAAGGTCGCTAGGTCATATTAAGCATGGTTATATGACTCACAATAGAATAAACAAACCATTTGTTTACGGGATTTCATTCTTCATTAGTTTTATTTTAAGTAATGAAACTACTATACATATTGGTCGTAGCCAGGGTTTTCAAACAGAACATACTATACATATTGGTGGTAGCCAGGGTTTTCAAACAGAATATACTATACAATGGTTTTCGTACAGAATGCACACACACTTCGATTGTCAGCAACCAGACATACAAACTAACATCTTCCTACACTTCAACAGAATACAGTAACGAACACTCCTCACTAAATTCTATAAAACTTAGTTTATGCATCCGAGTTACGTATAAAGAATACCCGATAGGCCGTGGGATGTGTGGTTTCCGCCTTATTTCCTGTTCCTTGTTTGGTTGTGGGCTTAGGGCAGATCCATATAATCAACGTTCTGTTCGGTATTAGGTTATACATAGCTAGTATGAACTAAGTGGTCATAGAAGGAACTGGTTTTAATCATACCTATACTAAAAGAAAATATTGTATTTTCTTGAGAGCATGCAGACATTTTACAGATTTACAAACAGGATTTCACTACAAAAACATACTTATGAACTCACCAGCTTAATGCTGATACACTTTTCAAAACTGCTTGTATTCTCAGGAAATCAGTAGACAGGTACCTCCCGCATTTTTGTAGAAGACGGAGCGTATAGAGTCACGTCTCTTACATTTGTTATACTTCTGATGTATATAAATATGAAACAAACAGATGTAAACGTTTTACTAAATCAATGCAATGGTTGTGCTTACTTTTATTACTATGATGCAATTGTTGTGATACTACATATGACGTCACCCACCCCCAAACGTTTCCGTCGTACCGGTTTGGGGGTGTGACAACTACCCAGCTGAATGAAACCCTTCCCCAATAGCTCCTGAAGCTACGAGGATAACTCATGCATCTCGAGCGGCAGAAGACTATATGGTTCCTTGGCGATAGGCGCCGCCCCCGGAATTAGATCGATCCGGAACTCCACCTGCATCTGAGGAGGCACGCCCGAAAAATCCTCGGGAAATACAAGTGAGTTCATACCCCTATGCTCTTACTATTTTTAAGGTTTTCAGGGGGGGGGGGGAATACAAGCCAAACATGAATGATTTTGTGAACTTATATAAAAGATTTTCAACAGGTTTAAAACTTATGCAATTGATACAACGAAAGGATTTCTATGTTTTATAAAATATTTAGATATTTTATCCCTTTTGTAACATGCTGAGCATAAGGGACGTTTTCAATGTACAATCATAATTGCATAGTTTTCAGATCAATACACGAAACAAGTACACTACATACATGCAAACTATAATAGGTATAGTTTGGAGTTTTCAATACACAGTTTCATGAATTCAGAGTTATGCAGTGCAAAACATATAAACTATGACAGATTTAGTTTATGAAATACATCACTACATTCGGACTTCAAAAGTACAACATTAAATAATTATTTAAGTATAATTATTTTTACTCTACAAATCATACATACGGTTTTCCAAGAGAGAGAAGGACACTAAACAACACGTAAACTAGTCGATACAAGATTGTGAGGCACTACTTCACTTTGTACCCTTCGGAGTACTAAACTAAATCCTAACATAGTATAACCAGAGTCTCCTTGAGGGAGAGTTTGAGATTTGTGAATATATCTATTCGGGACTGACAATCACACATCTGAACTGCTATCTACAGTTAGGCAGGCATGCATGGGGTGACAAATGTCATTTAACCGACACTTGAAGAACGTCGAAAAGGTCGCTAGGTCATATCAAGCATGGTTATACGACTCACAATAGTATAAACTAACCATTTGTTTGCGGGATTTCATTCTTCATTAGTTTTATTTGAGTTTGAGATTTGTGAATAGATCTATTCGGGACTGACAATCACACATCTGAACTGCTATCTACAGTTAGGCAGGCATGCCTGGGGTGACAAATGTCATTTAACCGACACTTGAAGAACGTCGAAAAGGTCGCTAGGTCATATCAAGCATGGTTATACGACTCACAATAGTATAAACTAACCATTTGTTTGCGGGATTTCATTCTTCATTAGTTTTATTTTAAGTAATGAAACTACTATACATACTGGTGGTAGCCAGGGTTTTCAAACAGAACATACTATACATACTGGTGGTAGTCAGGGTTTTCAAACAGAATATACTATACAATGGTTTTCATACAGAATATACACACACTTCTATTGTCAGCAACCAGACATACAAACTAACATCTTCCTACACTACAACAGAATACAGTAATGAACACTCCTCACTAAATTCTATGATAAGTTAGTTTATGCATCTGAGTTACATATAAAGAATACCCGATAGGCCGTGGGATGTGTGGTTTCCGCCTCATTTCCTGTTCCTTGTTTGGTTGTGGGCTTAGGGCAGATCCATACAATCAACGGTCTGTTCGGTATTAGGTTATACATAGCTAGTATGAACTAAGTGGTCATAGAAGGAACTGTTTTAATCATACTTATACTAAAAGAAAATATTGGATTTTCTTGAGAGCATGCAAACATTTTACAGATTTACAAACAGGATTTCACTACGAAAACACACTTATGAACTCACCAGCTTAATGCCGATACTCTTTTCAAAACTGCTTGTATTCTCAGGAAATCAGTAGACAGGTACCTCCCGCATTTTTGGAGAAGACGGAGCGTATAGAGTCATGTCTCTTACATTTGTTATAGTTTTGATGTATATAAATCTGAAACAAACAGATGTAAACGTTTTACTAAATCAATGTAATGGTTGTGTTTACTTTGATTACTATGATTAGAGGTGGCAAAAATTGACACGACCCGAAACTCGACCCGAAATCGACACGAAATAAATGGGTTTGGGTTAGAGATTTCGACACGTTTATTTAAATGGGTTGACACGAAACGACACGAGTATTAAACGGCTAAGGTTAGGGTTAAGATTTTCAACTCGAAAACTACACGAAAATAACCCGTTTATATATATATATATATATATATATATATATATATATATATATATAATGTATTGGGCTAATGAAACATATCGGGCTGTAATTGTGTTCAAAGGGTATTAGGCTAATAAAGAGATTTTTTGACCTAATTAGGTGATAACCTAATTTCTTTCCTAGTTTCCTTCCAGCCGCACACCAGTGACCACAGAACACACTCCACACTCCACAAAACCGTGAAAACGCTCTCGATTCTCGTCTTTCTTTGCCTCTTACGTCGTTCGTTCAATCGATCCTTGTGAGTCGCAACAACTATCGGTTTACTTCCTCCCACATATCAATCGTTCCTTGTTTACATCATTCTTGGGTTTTATTCTTATGTGTTCTGTTTTTTTTTTTGTTGCAGTTAAGTTAATCATGGATGAACCAATCAACTTGTCTGGTGATGAAATCGATGTTTCTGATGACGAAATAGGAGATGATATGGAAGAGGAGGTTGGTAGTGCACCACCAATTTCTAATCAGAATATGCATAAACCGAATTTTTGAGTGTCGAGTTAGAGTGTCGGGTTAGAGTGTTTTATACGTGTCGAGTTCAGGTCAACAATTTTTGACCCGTTTAATAAACAGGTCGTGTCCGTGTCACGTATTTCCAACCTGTTTAAGTTTCGACACGACACGAACTCGACACGACACGACCCGTTTGCCACCTCTAACTGTGATGCAATTGTTGTGATACTACATATGACGTCACCCACCCCCAAACGTTTCCGCCGTACCGGTTTGGGGGTGTGACAGATTGGTATCAGCGCTATTGTTTATAGTGAACTAAGTATACCGAACCTTACATGGTATACAACTATAAAAACTAAGGGGCCGAAGTGCTCTGAACTAAAAGTATACTTTTTAAAATATAAGTATTTTACAAGAAGTATGCAAGTATACATACGTACCAGAAACAGTACCATAAGCAGAACAAAACAAAAGTATTTGGATGTTGGATACTGCGGTTAAACCTGGATAGTTATGTAATCATGTCTGGGATGAATATAGCCTGATCAATTATATTTATTTGAGACATGACCAACATATGTTTGGGAGTGACTGTGGTGTTGCAGCAAGCCTAAAACTTACCAAACTATACACAACAAAATATCGATAGAACAGAGCATACAACTTAAAATACTATAGGAGTATTTTAGCTTGAGCCGAATACAGTGCATAGATTCATTTTAAGTGTTGCTGCTTATTTATTCCTAGCGATAGTTTACTTGCATTGGTAACTTTTCTTGTTTATCGCTTAGTAGAACACTTTGCCTTTCAAGCTGAGATATATCTGGTGTCCTATCTCTTGATTCAAATTCTAGGGGACTTACCATCCTCTTCTTCCTTTCTATTTTTAGAACAAGATGCCTCCGAAGAAAAGACCCAACAGAAAGAACAGCAATCCCCCGCCAGATCCGACCCCGCCACCTCCTCAGTTCGATCCTGCTGTATTCCAGGCAGCAGTTACAGCCGTTGTAACTGCCGTGATGGCACAAATTAATTCGGGTGGTGCCAGCGGATCAGGAGGTGGAACCGATCCTTAAAACCTTGGTGGGGGTCAGGGACACCAGAAGGAGTGTTCCTATAAAGACTTCATGAATGCAAAACCCAAATCCTTCGACGACAATGGAGGTGTCATTGCCCTAACCCGGTGGTTCGAGAAAATCGAATCAATTTTCGAGATTTGCACGTGTTCTGAGGCAAACAAGGTGAAGTTTGCCGCATGCACCTTCACCGATAGAGCACTGACCTGGTGGAATAGTCGGGTCAAATCCTTAACTCTTCCAGTAGCAAATGCCATGGGTTGGGAGAAATTGAAGGAACTCATGCTAGCTGAGTACTGCCCAAGGGGCGAGATGCAGAAATTAGAGCATGAGCTTTGGAACCTGAAGATGAAGGGCTCCGACATCGCCACCTACACAGCTAGATTCTGCGATCTGGCTCTTCTGTGTCCGGGAATGGTCACCCCGAAAAGCAAGAAAATTGAGAGATACATTTGGGGATTGACGCCCCCAACTCAGGGAAATGTCTTGGATGCTAAGCCTACCACTTTTGACAGCGCCAAGTGCCTGGCGCAGACCCTGATAGATCACGGGGTTAATCTCGATGAAGTAACAGCCACTCTCGAACCACCAAAGGCAAGTGTTGGAACGAAGAAATTATGGAACAAGCGCAAGGGCCAGTCCTTGCAGGAGCCCTCCAAGAAACAACAGACAGTGGCAGTCCACGCTGCTACTACTCCTACCGCTGTTCCTACATCTCAAGCACCTGCCAGTAGGTATGCTGGTACCCTTCCTCGGTGCGACAAGTGCAACTTTCATCATCACGGACTCTACCGTGATTTGCAATGCAACAGCTGTGGGAAGAAGGGTCACACAGCTCGGTTCTACAAGGCACCAGCCCAACCAATCAATCAGGCATCTAGGGCGGGCGTTGGTCAAGCCTATTATGGCAGTGGAGAGGTCAGGCACTTCAATAGGCCAGGAGGAAGCAGTTACTGATCCCACCGTTGTTATGGGTACGTTCCTCCTCGACAACTCTTATGCATGCATTCTTTTCGATTCTGGTGCGGAGAGAAGTTTTGTTAGTCATGCATTTAAGCATCTTCTCAAGCATAAATCCCAACCTTTAACTGAAACATTTACCGTCGAGATGGCTAACGAAAAGAAAGATAGCACTAACGACGTATACATAGGCTGTACCCTTACCCTAAACGACCATTCCTTTCCAATCGACCTTATGCCAGTCTCCATAAAAAGCTTCGACGTTATCATTGGCATGGATTGGTTGAGCCCCAATCCTGCTGACATCCTGTGTTACGAGAAAGCCATACGTCTCAATCTGCCATCCGGCGAAGCCCTTGTTATTTACGGTGATAAACTGAGTTCAAACCTTCGTATCATTTCATGTATCAAAGCCCAGAAGTATCTGCGAAAGGAGTGCCATGCATTCCTAACCCATGTTATTAACGAAAAGCAGGAAGTTAAAGACCTCGAGAGCATCCTCGAAGTCTGCAACTTTCCTGATGTCTTCCCCGAGGATTTTCCCGGAATCCCTCCCGAGTGCCAATTCGAGTTCCGTATTGACTTAATCCCTGGAGCTACTCCTGTAGCTAAATCTCCATACCGTTTAGCGCCGGCAGAAATGCAAGATTTATCCAGCCAGCTGAATGAGCTGCTCAGCAAGGGATTCATAATACCAAGTTCCTCACCCTGGGGAGCCCCGGTCTTGCTTTTGAAGAAGAAATATGGACCCTTTTGGATGTGCATCGATTATCGTGAATTGAACAAGTTAACCATCAAGAACCGTTATCCCCTACCCATAATCGATGACCTCTTCGATCAACTCCAAGGAGTCGGCTACTTTTCAAAGATAGACCTAATATCAGGGTACCATCAGTTGCGAGTTCATGAGAGTGACGTTCCTAAGACAGCATTCCGAACTCGCTATGGTCACTACGAATTTGTAGTAATGCCCTTTGGTCTAACCAACGCACCCGCTGTATTCATGGATCTGATGAATCGGGTGTGTCGTCCTTTCCTGGACAAGTTCGTGATAGTTTTCATTGATGATATACTTGTCTATTCTCGAAGCGAGGAAGACCATAGACAACACTTGAGGCGAGTGCTAGAAACTCTAAGGGCGGAGAAGCTGTATGCGAAGTTCTCTAAATGCGAATTTTAGATCTGAAATGTAACTTTCCTTGGTCACGTTGTTAGCGAGGAAGGAATACACGTGGACCCTTCCAAAATCAAAGCAATTGAGAATTGGTCAGCACCGAAGATACCCACAGAAATCCGTCAATTCTTGGGTCTCACTGGCTATTATCGCAGATTTATTCAGAAATTCTCGCTGTATTCATGGATCTGATGAATCGGGTGTGCCGCCCTTTCCTGGACAAGTTCGTGATAGTGTTCATTGATGATATACTTGTCTATTCCCGAAGCGAGGAAGACCATAGACAACACTTGAGGCTAGTGCTAGAAACTCTAAGGGCGGAGAAGCTGTATGCGAAGTTCTCTAAATGCGAATTCTGGATCCGAAAGGTAACTTTCCTTGGTCACGTTGTTAGCGAAGAAGGCATACACGTGGACCCTTCCAAAATCAAAGCGATTGAGAATTGGTCAGCACCGAAGACACCCACAGAAATCCGTCAATTCTTGGGTCTCGCTGGCTATTATCGCAGATTTATTCAGAATTTCTCCAGGATCGCTAAACCTTTAACCACCCTGACGCAGAAAGGTATACCCTTTAGTTGGGGAGAAAAGAAAGACATTGCGTTCCAAACCATGAAGCAGGCCCTATGTAGCGCACCTATCTTGTCTCTGCCAGAAAGGACTGAGGATTTCGTTGTCTACTGTGATGCATCCAAACAGGGCCTAGGCTGTGTAGTCATGCAGCGAGGAAAGGTTATTGCCTATGCCTCGAGACAGCTGAAAGCACACGAGGTCAATTATACAACTCACGATCTAGAGTTGGGAGAAGTGGTCTTTGCATTAAAGATTTGGAGACATTATCTCTATGGAACCAAATGTACTGTCTTCACCGACCACAAGAGCTTACAGCATATCTTCGATCAGAAGGAACTGAACATGAGGCAACGGCGATGAGTAGAGTTACTCAGTGATTATGAGTGTGAAATACGCTATCATCCCGGCAAGGCCAATATGGTAACTAATGCCCTCAGCCGGAAAGAGTATTCAGGTCGTAGAGTGAAGGCACTGACCCTGACCATCCATTCGCATTTATCCGCTCAAATCAGAGAGGCTTAGTTGGAAGCCTTAAAACCAGAGAACATGTCGGATGAAGCCTTGATGGGAATGGAAAAGAACTTAGAGGTCAAGGGAGACGGAGTTTACCATTTCATGAACCGGATCTGGATCCCGAAGTACGACGGTTACAGAGAAGTTGTCATGAACAAAGCCCACAAGACTAGATACTCCGTTCACCCAGGTTCGGATAAGATGTATCTGGATCTCAAACAACTCTATTGGTGGCTGAACATGAAAGCAGAGGTCGCTACCTTTATGGGCAAGTGCCTGACTTGCGCCAAGGTGAAGGTGGAGTATCAAAAGCCCTCAGGTCTACTTCAGCAGCCAGAAATACCTGAGTGGAAGTGGGAAAAGATTAGGATGGATTTCATCACCAAGTTGCCCAAGTCTACAAGTGGGCACGATACCATCTGGGTAATTGTCGACCGATTGACCAAATCCGCCCACTTCCTGCCAATCAAAGAAACATTCAAGATGGAGAGACTTACACAAATCTACATCCAAGAGATAGTTCGTCTGCATGGTGTGCCTGTGTCCATTTTCTCCGATCGGGATAGCAGATTCACCTCGAGATTTTGGAAGTCACTGCAGAAGGCTCTTGGAACTAAGCTGGATATGAGCACAGCTTACCATCCACAGACAGACGGGCAGAGTGAGAGAACCATTCAAACCCTAGAAGACATGCTGAGAGTGTGCGTTATAGACTTTGGTAAGTCGTGGGATACCCACTTACCGCTAGTTGAATTCTCCTACAACAACAGCTACCATACCAGCATCAAAGTTGTGCCGTTTGAAGCCCTCTATGGCCGTAAGTACAGATCCCTTATGTGCTGGACTGAGGTGGGTGACACGTAGTTAGCTAAGGGTCAAGTTCCCGATAGCACTCTCACGGGCCATAGGTCATCTGAGAAACTACAGAAAAGATTGTACAAATCCGGGAGCGACTGAAAGCTTCAAGAGGTAGACAGAAGAGCTACGCAGATAAGAGACGAAAACCCTTGGAATTCCAGGTTGATGACCGTGTTCTGATGAAGGTCTCACCCTGGAAAGTCGTGGAAAGCTAAACCCAAGATACATAGGACCATTCGAGATCCTCGCTAGGATCGGTCCAGTAGCGTACAAACTTTGTTTACCCCATGAACTTAGTAACATCCATCTTGTCTTCCACGTGTCGAACCTTAAAAAGTGTTTGTCCGACGAAACATTAGTGATCCCTTTCGATGAGATCGAGATCAATGAGAACCTCAATTTCGTGGAAGAATTAGTCGAAATCATGGACCGGGAAGTCAAACGAACGAAACAAAGTCGCATACCGATAGTGAAGGTCCGCTGGAATGCCAAGCGAGGGCCTGAATTCACCTGGGAACGCGAAGATTCAATGCAACAGAAGTATCCTCATCTTTTTCAGAGTCCATGATTTGTATTCTATGTTTGAATTTCGTGACGAAATTCCCTCTAACGGGGGGATGATGTGACAACCCAGAATCTTTATCTGTAATTCAAACTCAATCAATAAAAGTCAGACTAGTTTTCTGCTATCTTTTAGCACTGTTAAGGAACTGTTTGAGAGTCCTGAGTCTAGTGTAATGTATGAATGAATGCTAGGACGAGATAGCTTGAGATCGGGAGGTTAGATTCGAACCAGAAAACCACTCACAGGGTGTTCACGGCCGTAAACCAGTTCACGGTCGTGAACCCCCATCTCCTATATATATATATATATATATATATATATATATATATATATATATATATATATATATATATATATATATATATATATATATATATATATATATATATATATATATATATATATATATATATATATATATATATATATATATATATATATATATATATATATATATATATATATATATATATATATATATATATATATATATATGAGTGGCTTCATTTCTTCCCATTTCTTCTCCTCCCAACCGTGAACACCCCCACTCTCTCTCAAGAAGCTTCTGTAGTGGTGTTGATTATGATGGCATGTGCAGAATTAGAAAAGATCTAGTGAATCATCATGTAAACTCAAGAACACATGGAGTAAATAAATCTGTGTAAGCCCATATTAGATCTAGAAAGAATATACAAATGGGTTTGTACAAAGTTTCTCTCTCTAGTCTAACACTCCAAATTGTTCCTTACATAATGGGAGTCACTCACTTCCTATTTATAGGAAAGACTCAACCCATTTACACATACAAGAGGGTAAGCCTAAAACACTACATCCAAGAGTGACTTTGTGTTGGGTTATGAGCATTCTAACACTCCTAAGTGTACATGCAACCCTAAATACCTTGGATCTATGTTTTCTCTATTATACATACAATTATGAACATCCAAGGTATTATCCTAATCTAGCATACAAAATAATAAATATAACAAGATAGAATACATACCTCTTTGATGTAGAATGTCTTCATGAAGCTTGAGTGCCTAGTGCCCCAAGTGTGACACCTCAAATGGTTCACACAACACCAAATACACTTGGAATAACTTGAGAGAAACTTGAACACTCCTTGAAATCGTCTAGCCCTCACACTCACACATTAGTGCACGATTTCTTGAGCCATGGGATTCTTTTATATGGTGGCTATTAGGGTTACACCATGTAACTCATAACTTTACCCATTCCTTATGCTCCATGGATTTTAACCTCCATGGAGTATCCATCGGTCACCCCATGGACTTAGTCCAACATAAGGAATCTTGGATCACAAGCCCACATATATAAGAATGAATGATTTACACAATCAACCCATATATTTAATTAGTCTCCTTTTGATCACTTAATTAATTCCAAATTAATTCTTGATCAATACTAATTAAATAACCTTATTAATATATTAGAACTTATAATATATTAACCAACCTTAAGTGTTATTTCTCTCATTATAGTCTATCCAAATGCATGATGCCATGCAACCCAAATGGACCATGTCGGGGTCGGGTCAAGTCTTACCAATTATAGTTATGGACTTAGACATTAATCCAACAGTCTCCCACTTGGATAAGTCTAAAACTATTATTGCGTATGACTTCAGGAACCGATCAGCAATCGTAGCTCTCAAAAGCGTCTGTCGAACTCTGACCTTGTCGATGAACTCTGACCTTTGTCAATGACTTGTCCATTAGATAAAGGATCATATATTCCTCCATTCTAGATATCATATGGACTGAGACATGGATTATCAATCATTCTCTCTGTCCATTTGTTGTTTCCCGATTTCTGATTCATGATGACTGACTGATTGAACAAATCAAATCAGTCCTGGCTTGGCCAAGCACTCACATGTATCATCTTTAAATCATCGAGGGGCCCACAGATATCGCTTTTATCCCGAAGGTAAAAGGAATGGATAAAATTCGACTCATATGGCTTGTTCTACTACTTGTTGAATCATACACAAAGGCACGTTTTATAACATCGAGTTACCAATGCGTTTCCGTGCAATCAATGTATAACCAACTCATAGTAACAACTCATATCTCTAGGTTTGAAGAATATAAGATATTATCGTCTCATGATCACTCGTGATAAAATCCATGAAGTGATTCAAATGAGCGCGGGTTGAATCCAATACTCAGAACTTATGAGCACTCATGAGTGTTGTAGCACCACTTTTGTCCACCAACTTGGACCTCTACAAACCAACCCATGACAGTCTTGATTCATATCTACTTCCAACATATGACCGACTGTGGATGGTTTGAATAACTTAATCATTCAGGAAGAGCGACTTAGTTATTCTGGAAGTCAAAACATGCAAAGTGAAACACAAGAATAAATGAATCAAATATGGTATCAAACCCTATGAATATAAATAAACACTTTTATTTATCACCATACTGATTACTCATTATTCATTGTTTCGGTTTTATCAACTTTATACTTGAATTTAAAACAATAGTTGTCCCATGCTCCAAGCATGTACACTATGTTTTCTAAACACTAGTCATGCCATACACCAAGTATGCATACTATGTTTGTCTATGATCTTTACTTTGTAAAATAGATCAATTGAACATCACTCCAATGATCCTCTTTTCACAGTCCCAAATCCTTACTGCAAATGCAAGAATTCCAAATTCATGCCATTTACTGAAATCTGTTAGATTCTAAACTTATATGCATTGATCCTCTTAATGATTATGCACGAAGTCAGAAAGACTTGACAACAATCATTACAGAGCATTCCAAAGGAGATCAGCTCCTTGGAAACATCTTTCTTTCATTAAGTTTCCTAATCTTACACAGATTGAATAATTTCTAACTTTGAAACATTTCCATATTCCATTTTGACTATCACTTCTGAACAAGAGTTGCCTCCTTACAGATTATGTCAATATGGTCCTTCCAGAATTAACATTATACTTCCAACTATCCTTGAGCAACCAATCTTTGGTAAACCTTAGATTATCCTCGACAATTGCTTAATCATTTTAGTCATATCCAATTCTAGACCTTTTCCCTTCATAATGCCCCAGGCATTTGGAAAATTTTAGAAAGGATGAATATAGCACATGCAATCGATCCTATATCTGAAGCATATGGGACACGATTCATGATGTCTCACATAAAGACTAAACCAGTCTTTTGCTATAATATTTCCATTTCAATTTGCCAAGTTCTCAAAATTCAGATTATGAAAAGGGATGTCGTAATCATAATCGAATTTTAGAACGCAAATAATGGACCCATATATAGAATTTCCTTATGTTGAGCCATTCCAACATGAAATTCATATATATATCCTTGATTAAATACGATTAAAATCTCAATCTAAGCTTTTAGAATTGAAATGAAGTATAATTTCCTCTCCCTTAATTATAGCAAAACAACTTTTTCAACCCCTGCAACCTCACGAATTGAAACTTTTGTTTTCTATAATTAACATTGCTAACTTGCAACCTTTGTCATAATTATCATGCTCCCACTAACATGATGATTATTAGCATAACACTTATGCTCCCACTAGCTTTGACATATACTCAGAAATCAGCTGACTTTCTTACCAAAGTTCAGATTTCTGATACTAGATTGTTTTGATAAAACTTTATCAAAATCATACACCTCTCTTAGATAGCTCACATGTGTGTCTAAACAATTTTAGAACTATGAAAAGGGATGCCGTAATCATAGTCTCAATTGTTTAGACCTTTTCCACTTCTCACAAGTCCATGTTAGTGTGCCGGTAAACCACACACGCTCCACTAACGACTTTGAGAATGCAAATATCACAATTGCTATCTAGCTAAAATCTACTTAGTGAAAGTGTTTCCTCACCATCATTTTCATGAATCGGAGAGAAACCTTATGACACTTAGATTTAATAGTGTATGTGTTCTTATCCATGTGAATTTGTCAAAACCATAATCACAAGACAAGGTTAGTGACAAATCCAAACTCATATTGATTAAACTTGTGCAATCTTAAATTCTTGCCATTTGGCAGCTCAGGTGCCTGCCATTGCTTCCAAGTAGTTGTGCAACCAATTGAGAACTCTCAGAACTCCTATGCAAAGCCAACTTGAATAGGCACAAAAATTTCAACACGATAGGTTATAAACCTCAAGTCGTGTGCTAGTGAAGGACTTTAGGTTTTATTCTTGATTAAGTCTTGAAACTTTCAAGAGCTTTAAGACTCCCACTGTCCTCTTGACATATAAGACTCCCTTGTCAAATATTCAAGAGATAGTGCGGATTCTTTATCAAGACTAACACTTTACACAATTGGCCTAAGTTGGTCTCTGTTTTATCCAAAACATCACAACTTACCAATTGCAAATGTACAAGAGTAGATAACCTTTTACTCTTACATTTGACTAGTGTTAACAAACCCTCTTTAAGATATGTCACTCAAGTTACAATCTTGGAGTATGACTCTAAGAATTGTTTTGGAACGAAGTATGACTCATCTTTTTGATTTAACCATTTAACAATTCATGACTCCTCTTCTTAGTCATAAGAATGCACTAAGATGACTTTAGAGGACCAATTGTGATATGGTATCTTAATCATTAAGATGATCATAAACATGATACTAAAGTACTCTCCCATCTTTTCAGATTTGAGAAACTTTTATCTTTCCGCCATACTTTGATTCTTCTTATTCGTTCTGTCTCACATTGAAACTTCTCCAATGCTACAGACTTATACTTAAACTTATAAGTATAACCATATTTACTGAACTTAAGTAAATCATGACGAATAGTCTTCTTGATCTTTTGTGGTGGACTTGACCAGTGCACAAGAATGTGTACTCGATCCCTTAGTCCTTTCCTTATTCATATAAGGAATTAGTATTAATTTTCCAAGCTGAAAGTTCTCATTCACCATACTATACAACTTGCATGATTCCAAGTTTCGGTCCAATTGAACCTTGGGTGATGAGAATCTTTCCTTATTTGGTAATATTAGACACTACCACAACCGAAAGAATCAAATCCATTTTTCCAATATTGCTATCAATGGAATCTTATAAGCAACAACTTTTCACAAATTCCATTGTAAGGATACTTAAAATAAATAAAATCAAAACCTTTTTCTTTTATTTTAAAACTTTGCGGAAAAACTTATCCTTACAATCCATATGAAAACCTTGTTGTTATCTATTCCTAAGCAATATAAATATCATAACTCTTAAGTAATAGCCCAAAATTCTGATCACCGAACCATGCGATTGAAATCCATCTTCGCGATCAGAATCAGCATGTACTTAATAGAGTTAGACAATGGACTTTACCTGAAGTAGAGCCAAACTTATTGACTTTAACATCCTTAGGTAAATTTGGCAGCTTCGTAACCAATGCCCCTTCCTTTGGCAATAGTTACCTATGGACCCTTGATAATGGGACTATCTCAGACTTCGCCTCTCTCTTTACCATTGGGTCAACCGAGTTGACTATGGCCGATCCCTTTCCATTGGGAAGAGAGAGCTTTACTGGATATCCAATGTCATCATTGTCAATGTCCATAGCGTTTTAGGAAGTTGATCTTAGCAAATAGATAAGATCATTAAGGGTCTTGTCTTAGTCTGTTTCATAGGATTCCCAAAAGAACTCACTATGTGACTTAGAAAATAGTTGAGCCACCAACTTTCTCAAGACTTTGACACCCAACTCTCCCGGCTTGTCAATATGTGACTACATCTCCAAGATGTGATCACACCTAGACCTTGCCTTGCCAATAGGGCTTGAGTGACCTTAAACTTTTTAGGAACTTGTGGGTTAGGGAGAATAATTGGAGGAGGTGAAAGAAGTATGATATCCATGGGACATCATCTTCATTTAGGAAAGCTTGTTTCAAGAGATTTGGGAAGATCATAAATGTCTAGACCAGACATCTTTTTGGGAGATATTCAAGATAGTTGATTTAAAGTCTTTAATATGACACCCAATATGAAATATTAAGGCTAGGACCCAACAAACTATTTTATAACTTAGAAGAGGGATGCCGTAATCCAAGCTATAAAATATTTGAAGGTAGGTGAATGACGATTCACCAATTTCCACCATGAAAAACGAAATAATTTATTAGGTTTTAATTGGATTTGAAAGTCCTAGATCTTTGAGATTCATTGAACTGTTCAAAGGCACGTTTCAATCTCGAGTGTGCCCTTCAGGTTTTGTGACTGGGATGCCGAGGATCACAAAACAAGGTGTGAATAACCATGCAAATATACTTGGTACCCTTAATATTTACCCCTTAATCAGTGTGCCGGTTAACCACACACGCTCCACCGATACTATGATAAATATTAAGTTACCCTTTGCCTACCTTGTTAAGTCCAGGTTAGTGTGTCGGTTAACCACACACGCTCCACTAACGACTTAAGCAAAGTGCAAAGTGTAATTTCATGGGTTAGCACCAAATTCACATTTTCCTAAGTAACTAAGATTGGGTATTAATAAGAGTTTAGTTACTTAGTATTTATCATTAATACTTTTAATGAAAGGACAATTATAGTCCGTGTCCTACCCGTTCGGCTAACGACCCTCCACCAGTCAAGGAAGCGGTGGGTGAGAGTGGACACCCATTAAACTGCCATTTTATAGGCAGTAACCTTATACCCCCCTTATAGACCGGCTTCGTGAATGAGGCCTACTAACGGTAAGTCTGACTTTACTCTTATACATATATATAAATATTATTAACTTATAATATTATAAAGTATAAGGGTTGAATTTTAACTTTTAAAATTCTAAGGGCTAACTTGGAATTAAAGTATTCATAAGTGAAAACTTTTCATATTCCAAAACTTGAGGGCAAGTTTTGAAACTATTCAAAACTAATTAATTCCATAACTTATGAGTTTAAAGTAGTTTTAATTAAAAAAAAAAAAAAAAAAAAAAAAAAAAAAAACTCTTCAAGTTCCATAACTTGAGGATAAGTTATGGAAGACTTTAAACTAATTAATAAAAAAAAATAACTTCTTTTATTGTAACTTATGGAACTAATTAAGGTTACACTTTTTTTTTAATTTAATGAAGAGACTCTTGAACCTCCATAACTTGAGGACAAGTTATGGAGTCATAAAACCATTTAATTAGAACTAGACTCTTCATTTTGTAACCTTTGCCAACTTTTATGAGTTGTATGATTCATAAATGTGACTTTTCATATAACTTGAGAACAAGTTACAAAAACACACTTTGGAATCAACTCTTAGATTAAAATGGATTGAAAACAACTATTTCACACAACTTTTCTATTAATCTAAGAACCTCATAAGAACAAGATAATTCAAATCATCAATCTTCAAGAAATTAGCATGAACATACAAACTAATACAAATCTTGAAATTATGACAATTATCTTAGAAATTGGATTAGCATGAACATTACCACATCAAAAACAAGTTTATAAGTCCAAAAACATCTTAGGGTAATGTTCCTAGTCCAATTCCAGCCAAAACAATCGAATATATGCATCCAACTCGATTTTTCAGCTACTTTTGCAAGTATAACAAGAAAACAAGCCTAGGCTCTGATACCACTGTTGGGTTATGAGCATTCTAACACTCCTAAGTGTACATGCAACCCTAAATACCTTGGATCTATGTTTTCTCTATTATACATACAATTATGAACATCCAAGGTATTATCCTAATCTAGCATACAAAATAATAAATATAACAAGATAGAATATATACCTCTTTGATGTAGAATGTCTTCATGAAGCTTGAGTGCCTAGTGCCCCAAGTGTGACACCTCAAATGGTTCACACAACACCAAATACACTTGGAATAACTTGAGAGAAACTTGAACACTCCTTGAAATCGTCTAGCCCTCACACTCACACATTAGTGCACGATTTCTTGAGCCATGGGATTCTTTTATATGGTGGCTATTAGGGTTACACCATGTAACTCATAACTTTACCCATTCCTTATGCTCCATGGATTTTAACCTCCATGGAGTATCCATCGGTCACCCCATGGACTTAGTCCAACATAAGGAATCTTGGATCACAAGCCCACATATATAAGAATGAATGATTTACACAATCAACCCGTATATTTAATTAGTCTCCTTTTGATCACTTAATTAATTCCAAATTAATTCTTGATCAATACTAATTAAATAACCTTATTAATATATTAGAACTTATAATATATTAACCAACCTTAAGTGTTATTTCTCTCATTATAGTCTATCCAAATGCATGATGCCATGCAACCCAAATGGACCATGCCGGGTCGGGTCAAGTCTTACCAATTATAGTTATGGACTTAGACATTAATCCAACACTTTGGACCCTAACATTCTCCCCCCTCAAAGTTAGGATTGGATGTCCCGGCTTCAGTCTCCAACGAGCTAGCGCGATCAAGACCAAACTCCCCCTCGAAGTAACACCGGTCTTCAAATACGCAAATGAATATCCGACATACTCGCTTCGAATACTCATCATTCTCCCCCTTTTTATAATCAAAAAATGATTATAAAACCCATTAAGGGTGAGAAGCGCCCGAGGAATAAACTTCACAATACTCCCCCTTGATGTGTACCAAAAATGAATCACCAAAAATCTTGCACGGAAAAACAATCACGAAAAAGCCTCAAAAAAATTTCCAATTTGTGAAAAATTTTGACTTTGTGGGTGAAAGTTGCAAGATTTTCCAAAATCCGAGTAAAAATCATCACTTCCTAAAACTTGCAGGGACCCATTGCGCCAAAACCAGCCTAATATGCGAAACTCTAGCCCATTTGCGAAACTGGGCATAAAGCGTAAATTCGTACAAACTGTAGGGACCAGAACTGTAAAATCTTTATTTTCTCAGCAAAAACAGTCCTTTGTTGAAATTGGATACTTGTTGCCAAATTTTCGAAATTATAGGGACTGCTGACAAAACTTCTGCATTCTTCACTTCACAAACATAACGAAAACACCCATTTTGTCGAAACTGGGTGAAAGATGTAACTTTGCAGAATCAACAGGGACCAATTGCGAAATACTCTATCATCTTCCCAATTCTAACGAAAATAAACTCACACAGCTTCCCATTTGACATCGACCTGTAACCATTCGACTGTAAACAGATTCTCATATGAACCAAATCGTGAGTTCAAATCGATCAGATAGCGAAGCCATTGACGCCAAAACAAACCATCGATCAACAGATCTTCGAAATCAAGCCATCAACCAAAATCGATTTCTTGACCCATCTGATTTCAATTTCAGTTCTAAGTTCTCAAGATCACTGATTTTGACTCCAAAAAGTCAATGCAAACCCAATCAACAATCAAATACTCAAAACGATTCCCAGTCTTCGTTCTCAAGCAATCGACATGACATAGCAACTTCCAGTTCGTACCAAAACTATGACCATTAATCAACTGTTTGTCATCATTCATCGACCATCGAACCCGATTTCAAGCATTTAACCATCGAATCCAACTGCTTTTTTTTCGTAAATCAACTATCGACTATCTGACTCCAAGCTTTTGCTTTTCAAAAATCAAGTCTTCCCAATGGACAATACAGTGATCCAAAATAACTATCGTCAATCAAATTTGAATCTTACTCAATAACAACGCTTCGATATTACTGGACTTCCCTTCGATTCACTTGAACAATCAATTCTTTCGATTTACTGAACAAAAGAATCAATTTTGACTTTTTCAATTTTGACTTTCCGTTCATCAGACGAACTCGCTTTCCACATTCAATAATCATAAACGACTTGGACTCAAACCATTCGCTTTAGACTATCGACATTAACAATTGTACACATCGATGACTCTTAAGCTTCGAAATCAAAAGCATCAACCATCGATTCCAAATCAAATTCGATTTCAGTTGAAGTATTATCAAACCTTCAATATTCTTCTGTCGATTCCAATACAAATCAAACCACTTCAAGTTTGATAGACATCAAATCGATTTCATACTTATCTGATTCGTTTTCAATTTCAAATCCTGGATTCATAAGATACTGGTCGAACTTGATTTTGATATGAACAAAATCGATTCAAATCGATATGAATAAATCGATTCAAGAAACATAGTGAAATAACAAAATCATAATCGATTTTGATTTGAGTCGTGAACAACAAGATGCGACGATAGAAACAAGTCACGAACTGAAGATATCGAGTTTAATTATGATTTAAATTGGAATGATTTTGGGACAAAAATGGTATTTGAACAGTATCGAACATGTGATTTGGGCTCAATACAAACAAATTTTGAATTGGTGAACAGCATTTGAGTTTGGGCTTGATCTAAAAAAAGAGTTGGATCACCAATGGGGTTGAAACGGATTAGATCCAACGAAACAAATCGATCAAAATGAAAAACGCAAAATACGAATCGAAATCATGGACATTTTGGAATCCATTTGAGAATTTGAGATACCTTTTTGACGAATCGAGCTCCGTTTTCAATGAACGAATCAAATTTAGAAGATATTGGTTCTTTTGTTGGAATGAGAAAATCTCCAAATCGAACATTGTACCACCCACTATGCGTGATGTACAACTCGTTCTTCGTGTTCTTCGTGTTCTTCAACGATCCAAGAACATCTTCAAAAGAACCACCAACACTTTTGGGTTTTGACTTCAAATTCAATGCAACATTTGGAGATTGTTGCTTTGGAACCCAAATTTGCTTCACGGATTTCGGATTCACAACAACATTCGACGATTTTTGTGAATAAACCGCTTGTTCTTCCATTTAATCTTCTTCTTCTTTTTCTTTCTCATCTTTTTGCATCTTGAAGACTTGATTTCATGAACAAACCCACTTTCCACAACTTGAACATTTTGAGTTTGAATCAAATCTTTTGGAGTTTGATACTTGTGATTTTCTTGGATCACCGGCTTCTGATAAGGAATCATTCCTTCAAACGAATCACAAGAGCACAAAATATCATCGGTTTGAACTCCAATCGAAACAAATCGATCAAAATGAAAAACGCAAACTACGAATCGAAATCATGGACGTTTTGGAATCCATTTGAGAATTTGAGATACCTTTTTGACGAATCGAGTTCCGTTTTCAATGAACGAATCAAATTTAGAAGATCTTGGTTCTTTTGTTGGAATGAGAAAATCTCCAAATCGAACATTGTACCACCCACTATGCGTGATGTACAACTCGTTCTCCGTGTTCTTCGTGTTCTTCAACGATCCAAGAACATCTTCAAAAGAACCACCAACACTTTTGGGTTTTGACTTCAAATTCAATGCAACATTTGGAGATTGTTGCTTTGGAACCCAAATTTGCTTCACGGATTTCGGATTCACAACAACATTCGACGATTTTTGTGAATAAACCCGCTTGTTCTTCCATTTAATCTTCTTCTTCTTTTTCTTTCTCATCTTTTTGCATCTTGAAGACTTGATTTCATGAACAAACCCACTTTCCACAACTTGAACATTTTGAGTTTGAATCAAATCTTTTGGAGTTTGATACTTGTGATTTTCTTGGATCACCGGCTTCTGATAAGGAATCATTCCTTCAAACGAATCACAAGAACACAAAATATCATCGGTTTGAACTCCAATCGAGCAAAAAACTTTTTCATCATGAGAATCAACTTGAACTCCTTTTTCTTGAACATCAAGAACATCACATTGAACTCCATTGTCAAGAACTTCAACAAACTTAAGAGCACGAAGATCATTTGGGTCTTCAATAAGAGAAACATATTTCTTTTTGAACAAATATTTTTCTTCTCCAATCTTATCACCACTACGTGTTGATATGGACCATGTAATATCAGCCAACCATTTGATCTCACAAAGTGGTTGAAATATCAAGCTTCCATGATCATCCTTCAATCCTCCATAAGAAACCATAGTTTCCCAATATATCAACTTGTTTAACACCAACCCATAATATTGATCTTTATTGACTTTGTATTTGATATCTTCAACGATCACAATCCAAGAATTGTAAGGCAAATTCACCATGATCTCAAAAACTTGAAGATTTCTAGAGAGAGAAAGTGATTTCAAGGAGATCTCTAGAAAGAGAAAGTGAAACAAACAAGTATTCTAGAGAGAGAAAGTCGAATTATGGATCAAATCAAGGAAAAATTCGATTTCTAAAACACAAAACACGAAGATCAATAAGAACATGAAGACTCACCAAATCAAGATAGCCATTAAGGATCAATTCTTGATCCAATCAAGAACACCCGCTCTGATACCAATTGTAGTGCTGTTGATTATGATGGCATGTGCAGAATTAGAAAAGATCTAGTGAGTCATCATGTAAACTCAAGAACACATGGAGTAAATAAATCTGTGTAAGCTCATATTAGATTTAGAAAGAATATACAAATGGGTTTGTACAAAGTTTCTCTCTCTAGTCTAACACTCCAAATTGTTCCTTACATAATGGGAGTCACTCACTTCCTATTTATATGAAAGACTCAACCCATTTACACATACAAGAGGGTAAGCCTAAAACACTACATCCAAGATTGACTTTGCACCCCAACAGCTTCGACTGTGAACCCTCCAAAGGCTCCAAAACGTAAGTGTTTCAACCTTAAACTTGTTATACTTGAAAGCCTACTAGATGCTAGCCTTGATTCTTCATCATTCATCACCATCTTCATCAACTTGAAGGGATCACGGCCGTGAACCCTTCAAGAGGGCCGTAAACCCTTCATAGTTTCACAAGGGTCGTGAACACCTCATGAGGCCGTGAACTCTATATGGCCGCAAACCCATCCTTGGGTGACCGTGAACCACTTCCAAACTTCCAATTGTGATCCTAACACTTCATTTAGGGTGTTTCCTACAATCACTGATGGTTTCCTATACTTACTAGTAGTATAACCACTAACTGAATACACATATATGTGAATATATGTCTTATAGGATCCAATTGTACTCCGGAACTCCAATTGTGAACTCAAGCATCCTATATCTTTCTCACCTTCCAAGTCACTCCTAGTCAAGTGAGTTCATACCCCTATGCTCTTACTATTTTTAAGGTTTTCAGGGGGGGGGGGGAATACAAGCCAAACATGAATGATTTTTTTAACTTATATAAAAGATTTTCAACATGTTTAAAACTTATACAATTGATACAACGAAAGGATTTCCATGTTTTATAAAATATTTAGATATTTTATCCCTTTTGTAACATGCTGAGCATAAGGGACGTTTTCAATGTACAATCATAATTGCATAGTTTTTAGATCAATACACGAAACAAGTACACTACATACATGCAAACTATAATAGGTATAGTTTGAAGTTTTCAATACACAGTTTCATGAATTCAGAGTTATGCAGTGCAAAACATATAAATTATGACAGATTTAGTTTATGAAATACATCACTACATTCGAACTTCAAAAGTACAACATTAAATAATTATTTAAGTATAATTATTTTTACTCTACAAAGCATATATACGGTTTTCCAAGAGAGAGAACGACACTAAACAACACGTAAACTAGTCGATAGAAGATTGTGAGGCACTAATTCACTTTGTACCCTTCGGAGTACTAAACTAAATCCTAACATAGTATAACCAGAGTCTCCTGGAGGGAGAGTGTGAGATTTGTGAATAGATCTATTCGAGACTGACAATCCCACACCTGAACTGCTAGCTACAGTTAGGCAGGCATGCGTGGGGTGATAAATGTCATTTAACCGACACTTGAAGAACGTCGAAAAGGTCGCTAGGTCATATTAAGCATGGTTATATGACTCACAATAGAATAAACAAACCATTTGTTTACGGGATTTCATTCTTCATTAGTTTTATTTTAAGTAATGAAACTACTATACATACTGGTCGTAGCCAGGGTTTTCAAACAGAACATACTATACATATTGGTGGTAGCCAGGGTTTTCAAACAGAATATACTTTACAATGGTTTTCGTACAGAATGCACACACACTTCGATTGTCAGCAACCAGACATACAAACTAACATCTTCCTACACTTCAACAGAATACAGTAACGAACACTCCTCACTAAATTCTATAAAACTTAGTTTATGCATCCGCGTTACGTATAAAGAATACCCGATAGGCCGTGGGATGTGTGGTTTCCGCCTTATTTCCTGTTCCTTGTTTGGTTGTGGGCTTAGGGCAGATCCATACAATCAACGTTATGTTCGGTATTAGGTTATACATAGCTAGTATGAACTAAGTGGTCATAGAAGGAACTGGTTTTAATCATACTTATACTAAAAGAAAATATTGTATTTTCTTGAGAGCATGCAGACATTTTACAGATTTACAAACAGGATTTCACTACAAAAACATACTTATGAACTCACCAGCTTAATGCTGATACACTTTTCAAAACTGCTTGTATTCTCAGGAAATCAGTAGACAGGTACCTCCCGCATTTTTGTAGAAGACGGAGCGTATAGAGTCACGTCTCTTACATTTGTTATACTTCTGATGTATATAAATATGAAACAAACAGATGTAAACGTTTTACTAAATCAATGCAATGGTTGTGCTTACTTTTATTACTATGATGCAATTATTGTGATACTACATATGACGTCACCCACCCCCAAACGTTTCCGTCGTACCGGTTTGGGGGTGTGACAACTACCCAGCTGAATGAAACCCTTCCCCAATAGCTCCTGAAGCTACGAGGATAACTCATGCATCTCGAGCGGCGGAAGACTATATGGTTCCTTGGCGATAGGCGCCGCCCCCGGAATTAGATCGATCCGGAACTCCACCTGCATCTGAGGAGGCACGCCCGAAAAATCCTCGGGAAAAACATTCGGGAAATCACATACCACTGGAACATCAAAAACAAAAATCAACCTCTCCTTGACAACCCGAGTACCCACTACATAAGCTAAGAAGCCCGTACATCCATGCTGCAGACTCTGTCTCATCCTGGCGGCAGAGCAGAAGACTGATCCCAAGTTAGTTCCCTTGCCAGAAACAGTAAGTACTCCCCCTCTAGGGTCTTGAATCGTCACCATCTGACGCTCGCAATCAATCACAGCTCCAAATCGGCTCAACCAATCTGTGCCCACTATGACACAGACATCTCCCATCGCTATCGGCACCAGATCTATCAGAAACTCAACACCGAAAATCTCCAAAACACAATCCCGGAATACATCAGTAGCAGAAACCGCATGCTTGTCGGCTATAGAAACCCTCATTGGTCGACTCAAAGCCTCGCGCCTGATGCTAAAACAACGACTAAAGGATAAGGACACAAAGGATCGACTCGCACCCGAGTCATATAACACTAAACCATGCACACAATTCACAAGGAAGGTACCTATATAAAGCACAATATAAGCATAAACGAGTCATAATAACAACATTAATAATGAGATACGTACCAGCAACAATGTTAGGTGATGCGCAGACCTCCTCCGCAGTTAGCTGGAAAGCTCTCCCATGAGCTCTCGGAGCCTCGGCCTTCCCAGGCCGACCATCAGTGACATGCAAGGAAGCAGGAGCAGGGGCCTGGGCTGGTCCCTGAGTGATCTGAGGACACTCGGCCTGCCGGTGGCCAGTCTGGTTGTAATGAAGGCAAATCGAAAATCCCTTGGGGCAATCCTTCACCATATGCCCCTCCTTGACGCATTTGAAACAAATCCCCGATTGACAAGATCCCTCGTGACTCTTACCGCACTTGCCACAAGTGCGTCCCTTCTGGCCTCCTGCTCTAGTATCAGCGGGCTTAGCCCGCTTGGTTGCCGGCTGCGACTGCACTGGTCTCCTGTCTCTCCCTTGAGACTCTTTCTCCTCCCTCGTCTGAGTCTCCAGCTCGACCTCCCTCTTCCTGGCATTGGTCTGTAGCTCAGCCAATGTCCGATATGATGAGTTCGCAACGAACTCCCGAATGTCCCTCCTCACAATGCCCAAGTACCGGATCACACATGCCTGCTTAGTAGACACATGCTCAGGGCAGAATAACTCCCTCTCATGAAACATCATCATGATCTCAGTCACCGTCTCTGTCTTTTGCTTGAGATACAGAAACTCCTTGGCCAACCGTTCCCTCTCCACTTGGGGAAAAAACTCATCTCGGAATAGCTGGGTGAATCTCTCCCAAGTCACCGCAACATGATCTGCAGGAGAATAGTCAGTCGTCACAAACTTCCACCATTCCTTCGCTCCTAAGCGAAGCTGGTTCAGCGCAAATCGAACCTTTAGGTTCTCAGGGCATCAACAAGTATAAAAATATCCCTCGATATCAGAGATCCATCTCATTGCAGCAATGGGGTCCTGGGTCCCGTCAAACTCTAGTGGCTTCGTGTTGCTGAACTCTCGGAACATCAATGAATCACCCCCTGTGGCCTTGCAGCTGTAAGAGCTGCGGTGGCTGCGGCAGCGGCAGCCTCAGTGACGGCAGCATAACGCTCGTCAAAAGTCTTGATCAACGTGGTCTTAATAGACCCGAACATCTCCCGAATGGCCTCTCTGATAGCTGCGGCCACCTCATCCGCAATAATCCTGCGGATCTCCTCGTCACTGGTACTCACCCTCTCAGGGTTGCTGGAGCCTGAACCTCGGGTAACCACCATATTCTCTCTCTAGAACACAAACACAGAAATCATCAGGAACAGGCTAAAGCACACACACACATTTACACACCCCTACATGTTCCTTAGTACCCTAAGATTCTTACTTGAGTCGCGTACGGATCCAGTGCTTTCAGTAGTATGGGCCCAATACTACCTTCCACACCAACCCATATTCGTCCCAAGTCCTCCTCTTAGGACCGTAATTCACAGGTAGTCTATCCCTCATAGATATCTATCTACTCTCTCAGTAGACTTCTCAAGCTGAACATCTAGGTACCCCTCCTAGATTACTCTTCCACTCTAGTCTGTCACTTAAATATCTTTTCCATGTACAACTACGCAACCCACATAGAGCAAATGGCAAATAGTGTCGATAAAGAAATGACCTCCTAGTCTAAGGCATCATGAATCAGGCAACTCTAGCTCAAAATCCCTAAAATACCAAGCCTACCATCTAGCATGCAGTTCTAATAGCTCAAGAGTAACTCATCTTATAATATAAGCAAGTAAGGGTATTTTGGGAAATTACTGCTCGAGCTCTGTCTGATTATACACACTGCTTCGTCTCGTTTCCTCTTAAAATCCTTTGCTCATTTAGAAAATCATTTCTTTTTGAAAAATTCCTCAAATCCTCAGTTTGAGTCCAGACATACCCGAGGGTACATCCGAATCCCTCAAACCAAGGCTCTGATACCAACTTGTAATGCTCTAAATTTTCAAACAAAATTTTCATTTTAAAAGTTTCACACAAAACATAGTTTAACATTTCTCATGCCAAATTTGAAATTTTCCCAAACACAAAACATCAAAAATTGTTTGTCAAATATCCCAGAATGCACATAATCACAAATCATCAAGCTAGTGTGTACAATCATATCGGCGCCTTCCCGTGATCCTGAGATGTACCTGAGACAGATATTACACAAACACTGTAAGCACGAAGCTTAGTGAGTTCCCCAAAATACCACATACACAAATAATTAGCCTCTCATGGCTATGTCTCGATAAGGACCCTCTGGTCCTGTGTCTCAGTGAAGACCCTCAGGTCTCACGGCTCGGTATGGACCCTCCGGTCATATGTCTCAGCGAAGACCCTCCGGTCTCACTACTCGTTATGGACCCTCCGGTCATAACTCAATACATGCACAAAATAATATAACAGCATAATTCACAAAGTCAGAATGCATAATAACACATATCTCAGTATAAGAAAATAAGACCCTCTGGTCAATAACACAAATAAGACCCTCCGGTCGCACAATAACTACCACTCAGGTAAGTATAGTGAGAAGACTTACATCGTAAAGTAAAGCAAGTAAATTCCGCACCCGAACTGCCGGTCTAGACTCCGCCTAACATATGTCACATATACCTATAATTAGAAATTGATATTAACAACCCTCAAAGATGTTGGGCTAGGTTTCTCTACTAAACCTCAGAAAGGTAAAAAAACCATTTTACCCCTCCATGGCCTCCAAAGTCCATAAGTTGACCAAAACCCTAAAAGTCGACGGAAGTCAACACCCAGCGCGTTCGATAGGGGTACAACCCTCTACGCTGGGCGTACAACTGGTCATTCATGCATCAGGGTGGACTCAACGCTACGCTGCGCGTAACTGGGGGTACATACGGCGTACGTTCCAGACTTACTTTTCTTACTCTCCTGGTCTTAATTCGTTAAGACTATTGCTACAATCTCAGATCTGGGCTAACTAGAGCCTATTACTTCACAAAGTTGGTGACTTTAAGCCTTAGCATGGCTGGACAAGTCTAAAAATCATAAACTATAATCCTTTGCTCCCAAAGGTCCACATATCTCATGCATGGAGAGATCTTGACGACCAAGATCTAATTTTTATGAATCCAAACGACTAAAAACACCTAAAAGGACATGTATTATGCTCTGGAGTTCATCAAACTCAGAAAGCTTCAAGCTTGGGACATAAAACCCTAAAAATGGACCAAAACATGAACTAATCAAAACAATGAGAAAGCTTTGAGCTTGATACCTCTGGATGATGCACCAACCACATAAAAACTCAGATCCAAAAGCTTAGACACCAACTCTTCTTCTTTCAAGGCTCCTTCTTCACAAAAGAACTCCACAAGAACAATCAATAAGCCACAAATGCTTACACAAGCTATGGAAACCGGATTTAGGGTTTGAAGGGAGCTGGAGGCTGGAAATGAGGCCATCATGTTCCTTAAATAAGGACACCCAAGACAATTAGGGTTTACACTCTGAGCCTAGTAGGCTCATCATGTTCCTTAAATAAGGACACCCAAGACAATTAGGGTTTACACTCTGAGCCTAGTAGGCTCAACGTACCCTCTGGCACACCCAACGTACTAGGTGGCCTCTGCGTTCCTACTAAACACATGAGTACACTTAACGTACACATGCGTACACCCCTTGTACTCAATTGCCACCTCTTCTCAAATAAGGACTAGTCTTGACAAGTGCAATAAAAGTTAGGGTCATCGATGCATACCTTATTTTAGGATGTTACAAAGACCTTCCATGAAAGCACCATCAAAACCCAAGTAGTCCCTTATTTGAACCTTAAAGCACTTCTTTAGTTCATCCAAGAAAACATACACTTATTTAGTTCATCCATACGAACCGGATGAACTTGGAAGCAAAAAACAGGTAAACCTGGAATAAAGAACAATATGTTAACCACATTAGGCATTTCAACAAACACATAGTATGCATGTTGTTAAACACAAATTATAACAGACAAACATCAATTGCTTATTTCCAGTATAACACACAAACACAACAAGAAGATGAAAAAACGCACCAAGTAAAAAAAACTAAGAAAAAATGCAACAAAGATATGATGAAGAAGATGAGCACTCGAATTTCATTCTCCCATGAAAAGAACACAACAATACATGTGGTTGAGGTTCTTCAACCTCATCTTTCTTCGATTCGACCTAATCTCCTCACCAATCCTTTCCAGATTACTATTTCCATTGTTGGTGTTCATACGTTCGGGGTGGGGAGGAGGTCGTCACTGCCGTTTCTATGTGGAGGATGTCACAAAATGTAGGGCAAAATTGGAAAAGTGTAACCCCCCAAATTTTAAACCAAAATTTTCGATTAAAACTTTAAGTATTTATTAAAATCACAACTGCAAGATCTTAAAACATTTATTAGAGTATCATTAAAAATTATCGAGTACACAAGTACCCCATTGATGCGATGGAATAGAGTCGTGCCCCTCCTTTAATATAAGAAAACCTGAAACATGTAAACCACAAATCGTAAGCACAAAGCTTAGTGACTTACCCAAAATACCACACACAACACAACGCAAATAAACAACTATGGGTTATCAGCAACCCTGGGGACTATCAGCAGTCCCAGTGGGTAAACAACATGCCTGGTGGGTTATCAGCAACCCTAGAGACTATCAGTAGTCTTAGTGGGCAAACAGCATGCCCGATGGGTTATCAGCAACCCTGGAGACTATCAGCAGTATCAGTAGAGAGTATCACATATCACAGTAACAACAAGCAAGACCCAGCTGGTCAGCATGCACACTCACACACACAGATATATATATATATATATATATATATATATATATATATATATATATATATATATATAACCACACAACTTATACAAACATGCAAGAGTCACAAAGACAGCTAGCATCCTACATACACAATTTAGTGAGCCGACATTGGTGACGTCGACTCATGAGCAATGCGAGAAGACTCACCTAAATCGAAGAACTCTAAAACACTACGATACGATCCCTTTTCTGCACGGCTTGCACCCGCAAATCCACTAACATCAGAACTAAATGAAATCTTAATTAGTAACCCAAAACCCCCAAGTTTGACCCAAGGTCAAACTTGGTCAAAAAGTCAATGGTCAATGGAAGTCAAAGTCAACAAATTCAACTTCAGGTTGAGTACGCCCAACGTACTCAACTCGTACTCATGGTGTGCTCACTGTAACGATCGAAGATGAGGTAATTACTTTTTCCCCCTTGGATGAATTTTCTTTGCAAAAAGACCCCTATGTACGCTGGGCATACATAGGCATACGCAAAGCGTACTGGGGGAAGGTTGGTCGCGGCCATGCACCACGTACGCGGGGTGTACCAAGCAGTACCCGGGAGTACGTGGCTCAGGACTAAAACCCTAAGTTTTGGGCAAGACCCCTATTCAAACACTTTTATGTTGCTTGGACCTTACCCTAGTCACAATTCACACATTGTTTGTGATCCTCGGTATCCAAGTCACAAATGAAAAGGGCATAATCGATATTAAACATGCGATTTTCAATTAAATTACGACATCCCTCTTCTGAATTGTGAATTGTTTATTTGGGTCCTAGCCTTAATATTTTATTTGGGTGTTATATTAAGGATTTTCTTATCTAATCAAATCTTATCCTTTTTCATTTTCAGATGTCAACTTCAAAGAATGCTACCGGCTCCTCCAACAACAACTCCAACCACTTTTCGCTCTTGAGCATCTGCTCGAAGGTCACCTTTGATGGTTCTAACTTTAATGATTGGATCCTATAACACTCTAAATTTTCAAACAAAATTTTCATTTTTAAAACCTCATAAAACAAAATCTCATTTTCTCAAAAACCCAAATGTATAAGTTATTCAAAACACAAGACAACAAAATGTTTAACAATATCCCAGAACCCTCAAAACATAATCTCAAGTTGGTGTGTACAATCAAGTCGGCGCCTTCCTGCGATCCTGAGAGGTACCTGAAACATATTTCACACAACACTGTAAGCATGAAGATTAGTGAGTTCTCCAAAATACCACACACAAATAATTAGCCTCTCTTGGCTATATCTCAATAAGGACCCTCCAGTCATGTGTCTCAGTGAAGACCCTCCGGTCTCACAGCTCGGGTCGGACCCTCCAGTCTGGTATCTCAGTGAAGACCCTCCGGTCTCACAACTCGGTTTGGACCCTCCGGTCCTAACTCAATAAGGTACAAAATAATATACAACATAAATCACAAAGACAAAATGCATGATATCAAATAACTCAGAATAAGCACATAAGACCCTCCATTCAGTAACTCAAATAAGACCCTCCAGTCAATAACTCAAATAAGACCCTCCGGTCAATACCTCAATATAAGACCCTATGATCATACAGTATTAACACTCAGGTAAGTATAGTGAGAAGACTCACCCTGTACGTAGGCAAGTAGGTGTCGTACTCAATGATCGGTCTAGACTCCACCTCCAAATGGCAGCTAACATTGAAAGAATACTGGATCCAAGGGCTCCATCTCGTTCCAAGCCTTTTGCTCCTCCAACTCCTGGGAGTCGGGATGTTACAATTCTCCCCCACTAGAATCAGAATTCACCCTCGAATTCATCCTTTGGAAACAACTCTGGGTACTGCTCACGCCTCTCGGACTCTGGCTCCCAAGTCCACTCAGATCCATTCCGATGCTGCCACTAAACCTGAACCAAGGGCACCTCTTTATTCCTCAAGACCTTCACCTTCTTATCCAAAATTGCCACCGACTTCTCAATGTAGTTCAGGCGATCATCAACCTGAATATCCTGTAAAGGTGTTATGGATCTGGCTCAACTCTGCAGGAAGCTCTAACCGATAAGCTACCATACCCAATCGAGCGATCACTCTGAAAGGATCAATCCATATAGGGCCCAGGTTGCCCTGCTTCCTGAATCAGATCACCCCTTTCCATGGGGATACCTTCAGGAGGACAAAATCTCCGACCTGGAACTCTAGCTCGGATCGTTTCCGGTCCGTGTAACTCTTCTGACGACTCTGGGCTGTCAGTAACCTCTGTCTGACCTGTTGGATCTGCTCGGTCATCTTTAGAACTATCTCAGTGCTCCCCATCACTCTTTGCCCTTCCTTTCCCCAACAGATAAGAGTCTGACACCTCCTCTCGTATAAAACCTCAAAGGGAGGCATACTAATACTGGAGTGATGGCTGTTGTTGTATGAAAACTCAGCCAAGGGCAAGTAAGTGTCCCAAATTCCACCGAAGTAAATAACACATGCGCGTAGCATGTCCTCGAGCATCTGAATCGCCTACTCGCTCTACCCGTCTGTCTGTGGGTGGTAAGCGGTGCTGAAATGCAATCGGGTACCCAAATCCTCATGAAATTTCTTCCAGAACCTGGAAGTAAAACACACATCCGGATCTGACACTATCGATGTAGGCACCCCATGTCGTGCCACTACTTCTCGAACGTAGATCTTGGCTAACTTCTCCACAGAAGATCTCTCACTTATAGCCACGAAGTGAGCACTCTTCGTCAACCGATCTACAATCACCCATATCGCATCGACACCTCGCGCAGCCCTCGGTAACTTGGTAATAAATTCCATGAAGATCTGTTCCCACTTCCACAGGGGAATCTCCAAAGGCTGCAACTAGCCATGGGACGTTGGTGCTCTACCTTGACCTGACGACAGGTCAAGCATCTCTCGACTACCCATGCCACATATCTCTTCATACAGGGCCACCAATAATCCCTTTTCAAGTCCAAATACATCTTGGTGGCCCCCGGATGGATCGAGAATCTCGACCTATGGGCCTCCTCCATCAAAATACATCGATCTCCACCCGAATATGGCACCCATATCCATCCACGGAATGTCATAAGCCCCCGACTATCAGTCTCAAACTCAGAAATCTGCCCGATCACCCACTCACTTTTACGATTCTCTGGTCTCATGGCCACCACTTGGGCCTCTAGGATGGTATCTAAGACTGGGGCCATCACCGTCATCCTCATACACACATCATGGATCAGAGCACTCGCTGCCCTACGACTTAGGGCATCGGCTACCACATTAGCCTTGCCAGGGTGATACAAAATCTCACAGTCGTAGTCTTTCACTACATCTAACCACCTCCTATGTCTCATATTCAGGTTGGGCTGATCCATAAGGTACCTCAGGTTCTTATGGTCCGTGTATATGGTACATCGGACACCATAGACATAGTGGCGCCATATCTTGAGGGCGAACACCACCGCCCTAACTCTAAATCATGGACGGGATACCTCGTCTCATGAGGCTTCAGCTGCCTCGACGCATATGCTATCACATTCCACCTCTGCAGCAACACGACACCCATCCCCGATATAGATGCATTATAGTAGACTACGAAGTCCTCCACTACCTCCAGAAGGGCTAACATTGGAGCTTCGCACAATCTCTAGAGAAGAGTCTAGAATGATGCCTGCTGCTCAGGCCCCCAAGCAAAAGTAACACCCTTCCTGGTGAATGTGGTGAGAGGAATGAAAATCTTGGAGAAATCTCTGATAAACCTCCTATAGTAACCCGCCAGACCCAGAAAACTCCCGATCTCGGATGGGGATCTCGGCACCTCCCATCACATAACTGCCTCAATTTTGGCCGGGTCGACCAAAATCCCATTCTGGTTAATGAGGTGTCCTAAGAACTAGACCTCTCGTAACCAGAAATCACACTTGGAGAATTTGGCATAAAGCCTCTCCATCCTCAATACTCCAAGAATCTCCCGAAAATGCTCCTCATGTTGTTCCCTAGACCTCGAGTACACCAAAATGTCATCGATGAACACAATCACTGACCTATCCAACATGGGCTTGCACACCCGGTTCATGATGTCCATGAACGCTAACGGTGCATTGGTGAGCCCGAAAGGCATCACCACAAACTCGTAGTGCCCATAACGAGTTCGGAAGGCCGTCTTCTGAATATCCTCCTCGCTGACTCTCATCTGATGATACCCAGATCTCAAATCAATCTTGGAAAACCAAGACGCCCCCTACAACTGATCAAACAAATCGTCGATCCTCGGTAGTGGATAACGGTTCTTAACCGTTAGTTTGCTCAACTCCCGGTAGTCGACAAACATCCGGTGTGAACCATCCTTTTTCTTGACAAAAAGGATTGACACTCCCCACGACGAGCTACCCGGTCTAATAAAACCCTTCCCCAGCAGCTCCTGGAGCTGCGAGGACAACTCCTGCATCTCAGGCGGCGCAAGGCGATAAGGAGCCTTGGCAATAGGCGCCGCCCCGGGAATCAGATCGATCCAGAACTCCACCTGTCTCTCAAGAGGCACACCCGATAATTCCTCGGGGAAAACGTACAGAAACTCATACACTACTGGAACATCGGAAATAGAAATCGGCCTCTCAGTGGCAACTCGTGTATCCATCACGTACGCTAAAAAGCCCATACATCCCTGTGTAGACTCTGCCTTGCCCTTGCGGCAGAACAGAAAGCTGATCCCGTGTTGGGTCAAAAATATGTTTTATATTTTACTTTTCTAGGAAAATATATTTTTCTGTAATGTAATATATATTTGCTGCTGTGTTCACGGCCAAGTGAGTGTTTACGGTCGTAAACCAGTTCACGGCCGTAAACTTGTTCACGGCCGTGAACCCATCTAAGGCCCATGTTCCCCATACGTATATAAATAGATGTTAGGTGGGTGAGGAGTGGTTGATGCATGTTAGAGAGCATATTGTAGAGAGAAGAGAGAAGAATAGTGTGTGTGAGAGAATCTAATGTGTATGGAGCATCACTCATATCTTTTAATACATCATAGATTCAAGTCCGTTTGATCTGGCATCATCCATTTGATCGGGATTCCGCATCATCAAACGGATCTGATTGATACACAAGCAGATTCGGGACTTACAAGTGGTATCAGAGCTTGGATTGTATCAATCAATTTTGTCAGATCTGGAGCGTATTTGATCTTATTTTTGAAGGATTTCTGCGTTTTTGGATAGATCTTGGCAAAATAAGGGGGGTTTGTTCTTCGTGTTTTTGATAAAAACGAGTTTTGGATCGAGTTTTGGAGCAAAAAGGGGCAAAAATCACTATTTTTATTCGTATCTGAAGCTGGTGTATGGCCAGTTGAAGGTGTACGGCCGTAATCGCGTGTACGGCTAGCGTTTCTCGGAGTGTACGGCCCGAAGTTCACGGCCCACAGGCATTTACGGCCAAGAGTTTTCCGCCCAGCAGGTTCACGGCCCAGCACATGTTCGGCCCATTTTCGTTCAGCAGCCTCCTTCTCGTTCTGCAACAACCTCTTGCTCGTTCAGCGTCTATTAAAAAGAGGGATTTTTTCGTAGTGGCCAAGATTCGAACCCTGGTTTCTCGCCCCATTCCTTCACACGCCTTACCAGCTCATCTACCTTGAAAGATGTTTATCAGTTTCCTCTTTTCACTTATATAGTCTTTGCAGCAGCGTACATTTAAAAAAAAATTTGATTTTCGGGGCTGCAAGGGATCTAACCCGGATCCCCTGATTCATCAACCAGCGTCTTACCATCTGATCTAGCATTTCACACGCTAATCATCTTCCGGTTTTAAATCATAAAGACTCATTATCTCGGTTCTAAATTTCGCATTTTTTACACTTTTTCCCCAAAAATCAATTTTTCAAATTTTCAAATTTTCATTTTCAATCAAAAGTTTTGATTTTTAATTTTTGTCTTTTATTTTTGACTTTTGACCTAAAATTTTGACTTTGACTTTTCAAGTTTGACTTTTAAGTTTTACTTTTTAAATTTGAATTTTAAGGTTGACTTTCTCGGTTTTTAAGTCAAAGGGCAATTCAAACAAAAATTAAAAATAAATAAAAATAAATAAAAATAAAAATGAGTTCCTCAAACATCCCGGTCAATGAAGTATCTTGTTCTCAATCTTGTATTAAGACTGTCAAGTTTTTACGTGATCAAATCGAGTTGATTAAAAAAGAAAATGAGGATCTAAAATATGAGAGATATACTATTAGGAAAGAACAAAAACCATTAAAAGAAAAATTAGAAGCCAAAACTAAGGACTTCATGAAATTGCAAGAAGATTACAGCAACAAGTGTGTAAACTATGATCACATTAAAAGCAAAGTTGCTGCTGTAACCAAAGAACTTGACACTTTGAAAATTAAGTGTGGAAAAACAGATGTTAGTTTCAAAAATTATACTGCGTCAAGTAAGACAGTCGAGTCCTTAGTTGAAAAACAATTGAGTTTTAAAGATAATCAAACCAAGGGTCTAGTGTATGATAAAGTCCCTCCTCCATTTAACCATTTGTATTATGTTAATCCCTTGACTCAGGAAGAGATTGATAGAGAACCATATATGGTATATGGTAAACCAGCTGTGACAACCGTCAATTTTTGGCCAAGTCAAAGTCAACTAAAGTCAAGAAGTCAAACCGGTCAACTCATCTAACCCTTGTACATTAGGGTTTCCATTATGCTTCTTATTGAACAACTCGCAATCTTAATACAAAGTATCACTTAGAGTTTTCACGTGTTCGGAGATTCTAAACCCTAATCAGGGCAAGTGATGAAACTACTCGATAAAACATTATTCCTTAACCCTCAGGGGCATATAACAATAATAACGAGACTTAACTTTAATGTACAAACCTTGCGTTGCAAAGCCAAACACTCAAAAAGGTCACAAAAGAAATCTCTCCCAATCTCTTTCACTCTAACTCTCCCAAAACTCTCTAAGTAGGAGAAATCGCTACAAGTGTGTGTAATCTCTCCCAAATCTCTCCAAGTATGTGAAATCCCTCCCAAATCTCTCTCTGTATGAGAAATCTCTCCAAGAATGTCAAATCTCTCCCAAATCTCTCCAAATATGTGAAATCTCTCCCAAATCTCTCTCTGTATGAGAAATCTCTCCAAGAATGTCAAATCTCTCCCAAATCTCTCTCTTTATGAGAAATCTCTCCAAGAATGTCAAATCTCTCCCAAATCTCTCCAAGTATGTGAAATCTCTCCCAAATCTCTCTCTATATGAGAAATCTCTCCAATAATGTCAAATCTCTCCCAAATCTCTCTAAGTATGTCAAATCTCTCCAAGTATGTGAAATCTCTCCCAAATCTCTCTCTGTATGAGAAATCTCTCCAAGAATGTCAAATCTCTCCCAAATCTCTCTAAGTATGCCAAATCTCTCCAAGTATGACAAATCTCTCCCAAATCTCTCCCAAAATCTCTCTCAACTTTTTATAATCACCCGGGGCATCCCGACCCTCGAAATTGACGAAAACAGCTCGAAAACGGAAGTCTACGCGAAAAACAACCTTAAGGAGCCGAAACTCCTCTTAGGAACCGAAACTCCTCTTAGGAGTCGAACCTCTTAGGAGCCGAACCTCTTAGAGCCGAACCTCCTGAGAACCGAAACCCTCTCAACAGAAATGGACCGAGCGGTCGGTCTATTTCGGTCCCCTGACTAATCAGAACCGAAACCTGACTTTCGGCTCTTCCCTTCTCACTTTCGGTCCGAGAAGCACCTGCGCAGCCGAACCCCTCCACTCTCGGTCCCTTCTGATGAGCAGCCTGCGAGACCTCTCGGTTCCCATGCACAACCGAGCCTCGCCTTCGGTTCTATGCTCCTAAGGAGCCGAACCTGCGCACCTTCGGCCCTGAAGTTCGGATTTCAGCAATTCCTACCCGGTTTTCAACATTTTTAGCGTTTTGAGCCCGTTTTTCGAGATTTTAACGCGGGATTTTCACCCAAACTCGTATTTTAACAAAATAAACCCCAAATATTCATATTTTAATTATATTTTGGGGAAAATCATTGTCTAAGAATAAAATCTAGTTGGTAAGATATTTAGGAGGAGTGTTGACTTATCCTTTGAACAAGGACACAAGCAACCTCCCCATACCTTCATAGTACAACCCCTAGTCACTATTCACCCATACCTAGTCAATCATTGTCCTTTTCCCACTCTTTTTCAGCCATAATGTTGAACAAAAGCTGGAGATATCCTCCCCTTTCCTCCCACTTTATTCACTCTTTCTTAAGAAGAACAAACACCTCTCTTCCACTTTCTATGTCTAAAAATTCGAGATTCAAAGGCTGGTCTTGGGTTTTTCCTCCACATTTGGTAAGTATCTTCCTCCCACACTTAGATATTCTACTATCTTTCATCTAAATCATAGATTGCTTACACAAATATCGTCATATTTGTGTTAGATCTTCAAATCTTCAAGCACCTCCCAAGTGTTCTTGAGTTGAGCACTTCTTTTCTCCATCATCCATCTACTGAAATCACTCAAGGTGAGTTCATACCCCTATCTTTTCATGTTTTTCTTAAGTTTTAAGGGGGGGAATACAAGTTAAAACACCAAGAACTCAACTAAACTCATTTAACAGCCTTCATCAGAAAAGTTCAACTCAATTCACGGACTGTTTTGGTCAACTTAAACATTTTAGTTTTCAAAACTGTATTATGTGCAAATAGTTCAGGTTCATACCTTTAAAATGACTACTTGCACATCACCATACGATTTTTCTACGATTTATGGTGATTTTTACAAAACTGCCTATCATTTCAAAAACGAATTCGGACCAGTCTGTGAATATGAACATTTTAACACAAGTTAAAGACTTCCAAAAATCATAATAACAATTATGAACAAACTAGACACATTTTATGAACTCTCAGAATTTACGGATTCAGTTTTCGACTTCATATGATTTTTCTAAAATAGTGCAGAACGGTTAAAAACTAGTTAACAGCTTATAACTTTCAATACACTTTGTATTATGTTGAGCAAAGTGTATAACAATAAGTTCTAAATATTGAATGTATTTTCTTGTTAGTTTATCATCATAAACTGAAATTTAGTCATTCATGATAAGGTTTACTCATTCATTTCGAATACTTATAATAAACTTCAATAAGCATAGTTTATGGATTTTTACTACATGAAAAAGGTTTTACTCTCAAAACAAATGGGTTTTTTATATCTTTACGTAATAAACTATAATAGTAATAGTTTAAGGATTTCATATCACTAATTTATTCAGAAAAGGTGATTTTACTTCCTTCATGGAAGAGGTTTTAATATCAAACTGTGTGTAAACTAGTTAACTTAGGATGTGAGGCAATTCTCTCCCCGTACGTTCGAGTACGGGATCCCAATTCCTGTAAGTTATAACCAGAGTCTCTTGTAGGGAGAGCGTGATAACTGTGTATAGATCTATATTGGGTTTGACACCCCACACCTTGCTGCTAGCTACAGTGGGACCTACAGGTCTACGGGTGACAAGAGTCATAGTATCTTAACGTCTGAAAAACGTTGTGCAAGTTATTTCTCGTCATAGTATGGTTATAGCGACTCACAGAGGTAGTTAACAATCTTTTAAGTTTACATGGAAACTTCTACTTTGAAAAGGGGTTTTACTTCTAAACTAAATGAGTTTATGCCGATTTAAAACCACTTTTATATCTTTAAGTATGGAAAATACTTGTTTATTTCCGGTCCTGGGATTTAGGACCACATAACTTTTATAAGGAAAATATAGGATTTTCTTTGGAATCATATCTCTGTTAAAACTATATTTCATCTAGAATTGTTAGACTTCAGCTATAATTGCTAAGTGTATATGCTAGAGTTATATAAGAATCTAGTCATAATCGACTTAGAATTGGTAGGCCCGCCTTACTTCCTGTTCCTTGTTTGGTTGTGGACCTAAGGCAGACCCATTATATTCGACGGTTTATTTAACTTGAATTTTATATAACTTATATACACTGGGCGATTATAGAAGGAAATCTATGGGCCTTTCTAGGGTTCATTATCGCATAACATAGAAGCATTCATTTCACTTAATAAAGAAAATATTGGATTTTCTGGAAACATACTTTGTCGCTTTTACAAGGAAAACGGTTTCTTTCCCAAACAAACTCTTATGAACTCACCAACTTAATTGTTGACACTTTTTCAAAACTACTTGTATTCTCAGGAAATCAGTGAAACAGGAAAACCAACAGCATTTTGAGGATGGGACGATAAATCGTCAAACGTTTCATTTTGTCATCATGATGTAATTGATTTTGAAACATGTAAACTTATTCCATGGTGTAACCTTTTCAATTATATTTATGATGGTTGTATTTACTTTGAGCACTATTATATTCGTTGTTATGATACTATACATGAAGTCCTCCACCCCCGGACGTTTCCGCCATCCTTGGTTTGGGGGTGTGACACCAGCTGCTGAACAGGCGACAAAAAATAGTGCTAGGAAATTAGATACTAACGTTTCTACTTCCGATGCAGATACATCTTTAAGCCAGGGAAAGCAGGAGTCTGGAGAGAATTGTGCTAATAATAATTCTATTTTGAAAAATGATGTTTCTGTTTCAGATAATATTATTTCTAAAACTGATGATTTGATTGGTGATGATTCTGTGTCTAATTCTAATGCTTCAAAAGTTGCTTGTGGTGATGTGTCTAATAATTCTGATGTTTCTGTTAATAGCACACCCACTGCACCTACACCTGTCACACAACATGAATCATGCACTTGCTCATGTGGAAAGAGAAAGGGAGTTGCTATGAATAATAAATCTGAAAAAGGCAAGGGCACGCCACCAGGGGCAAGAAGAAACAACTTCCCAGTGAAGAAAAAGACATGTTTTCACTGTGGAACACCTGGACACATTGCCCGAAACTGTCCAAATCGCGCATATGTTCCCTACTACGCACAAGGATGGCAAAACGCACCAAGAGGGAGATACCCCAAAAGAGGCCCTTCGAGGCCACGTTCAAGCAATGGTGACTGGAACGCGCAGAAGGCTAAGAATCAAAATCCCAAGGTCAAGAAGGGAATGCCGGCCAAGAAGCCAAACCCAAGAGATGCTCCCGTGAAGCCAAAATCAAAGTCATCTCAACGGCCAGCTTCAAGTTCAAAATCAAGTGCCGAGGCACCCATCCGCTCGAAAAAGAAATGGGTTAAACCCGACTATAGATAGGTACCAAAGGTTCAATCTCCTAAATCATCTAATGCGTCTAATATTTCTTCATCTTCTGTTTGTGATAAACAGGATATGTCATGGGAGAGAGTTCCTTGCACAGATGACAAAGGTCAACCCAGTTTCAAAATGGACTGGGTTCCAAAGACCAACTAATCCCACTCTGTGTCGGAGCAGCTATGGAGGCATATCATCAGACTTCGGTTTGTTGGTAGTGGCTGTTCCAGGCACATGATAGGAGACATCTCTCAACTGTACAACATTCAAAACTTTGCTTGAGAGTATGTGTCCTTTGTAGGAAATGAAGTAAGGAAGGAGAGGATCATAAATGGGGTTATGTGCTTAATGACATGAAGAATTTTCGGATCTGTTCTGAGATTATGCGTGCTATTCTCAAACCTTCTGGATGCAAATTCAATCGGTGACTTACGGTTTGAGTTTTTATTCTCTATACTCCCGAGTTTATCTTACACTATTTCATTTCAAAGACTTTTTTCTTTAATTTCCTTATATGTCTTTCTTTAGTACGATGTTTTGGGAAGTGATATATATAAAGTGATAACGGGCAGTCTAAACCTGTGTAAGGGACTGAATCTGAATTATCTAGACTCTGTGTTCAATGTGCTGGTAGGCACGAAGGATTTGACAGTGTGGATTTCGATAGGATTGTTTGGACTGACCATACGACGCTCGGGTAGATTGAGCAGTGAGATAAACACGGGAACCGACGGGATACACTAAATTAATATGCATCTAGAACAGTGGTTCAACTTTTCCTTGATGTACGGACTTATGTCCTTAATTATGGTTCTGATAGGGCAACTGGGGGGTTCTGATAAAGTAGGTCTGTAGGAAATTATTTTCTTGCTTTCTATTTGTCAGTCATTTGTTGCTTCCTCTGCGTGATTGGAAGAGATCCGACCTGGAATGCAACATATGCAACTCTATTTCTACGCACCTCATTATCTATGAAATTCTTTCTATCTGTTAGCCATATGCTGTCCCCTCTGCGTGATCTGAAGATCCGACCTGGGACACATCATATGCAACATTCTACCTCTCAATTCCTCTATCCTAGTTAGCCATATGTTGTCCCCTCTGCGTGATTGAAAGAGGTCCGACCTGAACACAACATATGCACCTATGTCTAAATTTGACTTCCTCCTTAATAATTGTTTACTCACCTAAATTAAGGAGTTCTTTGGAAGTTCTTGATAACCAGGGTATATCGGGAAGTGGGGAACACGTTCTAGTGCAACTAAAATTAAACCATTTAGAGGTTGTCTGTAGATCTCGCTGCTTAATTTAAGTGGACAACAATACTCGTGGTCGTCGTCAACTAAATGGTATATTTGGAAAAATTTGTCGATATCCATCGTGTTTAAGTGGACCACAATACCAGCAATTGACCAGATCTATTCATGAAGGTGAAGGTACTGATAAACAAGTTAAGGCTGTCTCAAAACTTTGATCCCAAGTATTTTTGTTTTTGTTAAATTTGTTCATAGTTTTCCTCTATGCACAAATTTAGGGGGAGAATTAAAAATATCAAAAGTCAAACAAAAATTAAAAAAAAAAATCAAAAATCAAACAAAAATCAGAAAAATTAAAAAAATCCAAAAATAGTGTTATTTCTGTTTTATTTTTTCAGAAAATATAAAAAATCCAAAAATATTGTGTGCTAAGTTTTCTTTTAGTTTTGTTTTGTCTTGAAAAGTGAATTCAGATGTAGACGAGACTCATGGAGACTGTGTCGAAAATTTCTGAGCCAAAGCTTCATCCGTGATCATCGAAGAATTCTCATTCGAAGGAGCAAGAAATGAAGATTATTCTTTCAACATTCAATCTTTCAACCCCAGAAGCAAGGTCAAGCTGTTCTTGAAGATTATGTGACAAGTTGCATTGAAGCCTCCTCAATCAATTTGTTGCTATCTTGTACCTGCTAAAGTGATCCAGAAGATTGTTTCTCTCTGATATTTTCTCTGAAGATTCTGAAGCTGAAAACGCTATCTTTCAAGAATCAGTACATCAAGTCTCCTCACCCAATGTGCGTTCAATGTCAAATTCTGAAGAAAAGCCCAACTGCTCAAGATGAAGTCATTCATTGAAGATTCATATGTTGATCTTGAAGTCGTGAAGATATCGAAGATTAAAAATGAAGCCAAACTCCCAATGAAGATTGACAAGAAAAGACAACTATTTTTTTGGGGGAGCTTGTTGGGTCAATTAGAAAATAAAGCTATAAACCAAGGGGGAGATTGTTGAGTCAAAAATATGGTTTATACTTTACTTTTCTAGGAAAATATATTTTTCTGTAATGTAATATATATTTGTTGCTGTGTTCACGGCCAAGTGAGTGTTTACGGCTATAAACCAGTTCACGGCCGTAAACCTGTTCACGGCCGTGAACCCATCTAAGGCCCATGTTCCCCATAAGTATATAAATAGATGTTAGGTGGGTGAGGAGTGGTTGATGCATGTGAGAGAGCATATTGTAGAGAGAGAAAGTTAGAGAGAAGAGAGAAGAATAGTGTGTGTGAGAGAATCTAATGTGTATGGAGCATTACTCATATCTTATAATACATCATAGATTCAAGTTATTCTTCTTCTCCTTCTTCTTCATTAGATCTGGCATCATCTGTTTGATCGGATTCCGCACCATCAAACGGATCTGATTGATACACAAGCAGATTCGGGACTTACATCCCGATCTAGTTCCCTCACCATACACAATAAGTACTCCCCCACTAGGGTCTTTTATGGTCACCATCTGACGCTCACAGTCAATCACGACTCCAAACCGGCTCAACCAATCCATGTCCACTATGACACAGAGATCACCCATCGCTATCGGCACTAGATCAATCGAAAACTCAACACCGAAAATATCTAATACACATCCCCAGAATACATCACTGACAAAATCTCTAATACAAATCCCCGAAAATCTCTAATACACATCCCCGAAAATCTCTAATACACATCCCTCAGCGATCGACTCAACGCCTCGCATCTAACACTAATATAACGACTAAAGGATAAAGACACGAAAGATCGACTCGCACCCGAGTCAAATAACACCAAGACAGGCACATAACTCACAAGAAAAGTACCTATATGCAACATAGTATAAGCATAAACAAATCTCAAAATAACATAAATAAGGAGCTACATACCAGCAATAACATCAGGCGCTGCACGGACCTCCTCCGCAGTCAGCTGGAATGCTCTCCCACGAGCTCTCGGAGCATCGACCTTCCCCGGCCGACCATCAGTAACACGTAAAGCAGCAGGAGCATAAGCTTGGGCTGATCCCTGTGTGAGCTGAGGACACTCGGCCTTCCGGTTGCCAGTCTGGTTGCAATGAAAGCAAACCGAAAATCCCTTAGGGCAGTCCTTCGTCATATGCCCCTCCTTTCCACATTTGTAGAAAATCCCTGCTCGAAAAGATCCCTCGTGGCTCTTTCCGCACTTTCCATAAGTGCGGCCCTTCTGGCCTCCTGCTCTCGAATCAGCGGGCTTAGCCTGCTTCGTCGCCGGCTGTGACTGCACTAGCCTCCTGTCTCTCCCCTGATGCTCTCCCTCCTCTCTAGTCTGAATCTCCAGCTCAATCTCTCTCCTCCTGGTACTGGTCTGCAACTCAGCTAATGTCCGATATGACGAGTTCGCCACGAACTCCTGAATATCTCTCCTTAATATGCTCAAATACCAGCTCACACGTGCCTTCTCAGTAGACAAGTGTTCAGGGCAAAACAACGCCCTCTCATGAAACATCCTTGTAATCTCTGTCACTGATTATGTCTTCTGCTTGTGAGACAGAAACTCTTGGGCCAAACGTTCCCTCTCCACCTGGGGAACATACTAATTTCTGAACAACTGGGTAAACCTCTCCCAAGTAACTGCAGCATGATCTGCAGGAGTAAAATCAGTCGTCATGAGCTTCCACCAGTCCTTTGCTCCCAAGCGAAGCTGGTTCAACACAAATCGAACTCTCAAGTGCTCCGGGCATGAACATGTACATAAACACCCCTCAATGTCAGAGATCCATCTCATGGCAGCAATCGGGTCCAGGGTCGCGTCAAACTCTGGTGGCTTCGTGTTGCTGAACTCCCGAAACAACAAGTCACCCCTTGTGGCCTCGCAGCAGCTACGGCCGTGGTGGCTGCGGCAGCAGCAGCCTCCATGACAACAACGTATCGCTCATCAAATGTCTCAATCAGTGTGGTCTTAATAGACCCAAACATATCTGGTATGGCCTCCTTGATAGCTGCGTCCACCTCCTTAGCAATGATCCTGCGGATCTCCTCGTCACTAGTACCACTGCCCCCGGGGTTGTTGCGGGTAATCACCATAGTGTCTAGGAAACACAAACACGAAAATGATTAGAGACTAGCTCGAGTACACACTCTATTACCTACCCCTACATGCTCCTTAGTATCCTAAGATTCTTACTTGGATCGCATACAGATCCGGTGCTTTCAGTAGTACGGGCCCAATACTACCTTCCACACCAACCTGTAGTCGCCCCAAGTCCTCCTCCTAGGATCCTAATTCACAAGTACTCTATCCCTCATGGATATCAAACTACTCTCTCAGTAGATTTCTCAATGCACATCTAGGTATCTCTCTTAGATTACTCCTCGACTCAAAGCTCTTTCTACAAGATTCCTGATAGGTACTCCTACTTAGCACATACACAGAGCAAATAGCAGATAATATCAATCAATAGCATCCCCTAGGCTAAGGCATCATGAATTAGGCAACTCTAGCTCTAAATTCCTGAAATACCTAGCATATCCTCTAGCATGCAGCTCTAATATCTCATAAGTATCTCATAATATAAACAAGTAATGGTATTTTGGGAAATCACCATTCGGGCTCTGGCTAATTGTACTCACTGCTTCATCTCGTTTTCTCTTAAAAGCTCTTACTAGTTTTAGAAAAATAATTTCTTTTAGAAAATTTTCTCAAATCCTCAGTTTGAGTCCAGACATACCCGAGAGTACTTCCGAATCGCTCAAACCAAGGCTCTGATACCAACTTGTGACACTCTGAATTTTCAAACAAAATTTTCTTTTTTAAAACCTCATAAAACACAATCTCATTTTCTCAAAAACCCAAACGTATAAGTTATTCAAAACACAAAACAACAAAATGTTTAACAATATCCCAGAATCCTCAAAACATAATCTCAAGCTGGTGTATACAATCAAGCCGACGCCTTCCCACGACCATGAGAGGTACCTGAAACACATTTCACACAACACTGTAAGCACGAAGTTTAATGAGTTCCTCAAATACCACACAAAAATAATAAGCCTCTTTTGGCTATATCTCAATAAGGACCCTCCGATCATTTGTCTCCGTGAAGACCCTCCGGTCTCACAGCTCGGGTCGGATCCTCCAGTTCGGTATCTCAGTGAAGACCCTCCGGTCTCACAACTCGGTTTGGACCCTTCGGTCCTAACTCAATAAGGCACAGAATAATATACAGAATTAATCACAAAGACAAAATGCATGATTTCAAATAATTCAGAATAAGCACATAAGACCCTCCGATTAGTAACTCAAATAAGACTCTCCGGTCAATAACTCAAATAAGACCCTCCAGTCAATAATTCAATATAAGACCCTTCGGTCACACAGTATTACCATGCAAGTAAGTATAGTGAGAATACTCACCTTGTACGTAAGCAAGTAGGTATCGTACTCAACGATCGGTCTAGACTCTGCCTCCAAATGGCAGCTAACACTGAAAGAATACTAGATCCAAGGGCTCCTTCTCGTTCCAAGCCTTTTGCTCCTCCCACTCCTGGGAGTCGGGATGTCATAGATCCGCAACATCAAAATGACCTTGAGGAAGGAATACGTTCTCGAAAAGGAGCTGAACGAGATTGATGAAACTAAATCTACTCCCGAAGAAATTGATGAATATAGGAGACACTGCAATGATGCTACCAAAGTTTCATGCATCATGGTGGCTACTATGACTCCCGAACTAAAAAGGTTTTATGAGGACTATTGGCCTTATGAGATGTGTAAGGACTAGATGGAGAAGTACCATCAACAAGCCCGTCAAGAAAGGTATGAAATAGTCAAGTAACTCATAACCAGCAGGATGAATAATAAAGAGTCTGCCACGACCCACTTGCAACGCATGCAACGTTATGTGGATCGTCTATTGAAGCTCAATGTTAACTTTGATGAGGAATTGGCTATTTACATAGTCTTGCACTCATTGCCTAGTTTTTATGATCAGTTTGTTATGACTTATCATCTAAACAAGGAGGAAACCACATTGAGTCAACTCCAAAGCTTGCTGAGAACCACCGAAAGTGGGATGAAGGGAAAGAGTGTTGCCTCCACTCCTGATGTTGTTGCTCCTGTCTTGGCTATAGGGCAAGGGAAAGGGAAGAAGAGGAAATCTCCCTTGAAACAGAACTGGAAGGGAAAGTCTCAAGTCGGTCATCGAATAATGGCCGTAAAAGGAAATCTAGTTCTGAAGCTCCCCCTGCCTCTGATCCAAAGGAGGCTACTTGCTTTTACTTCCATGACAACGGGCATTGAAAGAGAAGCTGCCCGAAGTACTTGCAAGATATAAAGGATGGCAAGGTTAAGCCAACCTCGACAGGTATTTACACTATTCTATATACAAACTCATCACATTCAAAATCTTGGGTCCTTGATACTGGGTGTGGTTTTCACATTTGCTCTGACTTGTAGGGGCTAAAAAGAAGTGAATATGTGGAGCATGGGAAGATGAACCTAATTATGGGCAATAGGAGATCATCGCCTGTTACCAAGATTGGTTTTTATTCTTTAGTGCTTAGTAGTGGGTTATGTTTAGATTTAAATAAATGTTGCTACTCGTCAAAAATGACAAAAAATATTATTTCATTTCATGGTTTATATAGACAAGGCTTTAGATATTCTTTTGATAATGAGAATGGTTTTATTCATGCTTATTATAATAGTATATTTTATTTTGAAGCATTACCTTGTGATGGCCTGTATGAAACTGTGATGTTGTAGATAATTTAGGAAATAGTATGTTGCAAATTGATTCGTTTGGTGGTTTAGACAAGGCATGCTTGTGGCACTGTCGTCTTGGACATGTCAACAGGAATCGCATTGCCCAACTCCAAAAGGATGGAGTGTTGGAATCATTTGACTTAAGGTCGGATGATACATGCGAGTCTTGTTTTCTTGGAAAGATGACTAAATCACCTTTCATGGGTTCGTGTGAAAGAGGTGAGGGATTGTTGGATCTCATACACACGAATGTGTGTGTGCCCTTCAGATACACCACAAGGGATGCAATTAGATTTTATGTGACTTTTGCCGATGATTATAGAAAATATGGATATATCTACTTAATCAAGCATAAGTCAGAAACCTTTGAAAAGTTCAAAGAATTCAAACATGAAGTCGAAAATCAATTGGGCAGGAAGATCAAGATGCTCAGATCTGATAGAGTTCCACGACTACCTTAAGGAATGTGGAATTGTTTCACAATTGGCACCTCCTAGGACACCACAACATAATGGTGTGGCTGAGAGGTGTAATCGAACCTTGTTGGACATGGTTCGTTCCATTATGAGTCGAGCTTCACTACCAATCTCATTCTGGGGGGATGCCTTAGACACTGCCGCCCACATTCTTAATCTTGTTCTGACAAAGAAGGTTGCCAAAACACCTCACGAGATGTGGATAGGGAAGGTTCCCCCGTTGGCCCATATCCAGGTTTGGGGTTGTGAAGCTTTCGTTAGACGAGAGACTCACAACAAGCTTGAACCTCAAAGTAAGCGATGTATTTTCATCGGCTATCCACATAAGTCCTTTGGATACTTGTTCTACAGACCTAGTGGGAACGTGGTCTTTGTAGCAAGAAGAGGAGTCTTTCGAGAGAGAGAGAGAGAGAGAGAGAGAGAGAGAGAGAGAGAGCTCATATGTAAAGAGGACAGTGGGAGTGCAATTGATCTTGAAGAAATTCAACAGCCAAGCGATGAAGGAACCTCTAACAGTAGCACTCAACCCGAGGAAGAAATTCCTGTTGAACCTATTGACGAGTTATTTCCTCTTAGATGTTCCACTCGAGTTAGAATGACACCAGCGTTTTATGGTTTCCATATAACTACAAATGGTGATACATTTATCAGTGATATTACACAGGTAAATTTGGACGAGCCTTCTAACTACAAGGAAGCCATGGCGGGCCATGAGGCTGCTAAATGGAAAGAGGCAATGGACTACGAGATCCAGTCCATGTATGACAATCAAGTTTGGAACTTGGTTGACAATGTACCAGGTCGAAATATAGTTGGGTGCAAATGGATTTTCAAGAAGAAGACCGACATGGAAGGAAAGGTGCACACCTTCAAGGCTCGACTGGTTGTGAAGGGCTTTACTCAAACCCAAGGGGTTGACTATGCTGAGACATTCTCACCGGTGGCCAAGATTAAATCTATTAGGGTTATGTTAGGCATAGCTGCGTTTCATGACTATGAAATTTGGTAGATGGATTTCAAAACCACTTTCCTTAATGAAAAGTTGATTGGGGATGTTTACATGAGTCAGCCAGAGGGTTTTGTAGATGCTGAATACCCCAATAGAGTGTGTAAGATTAAGAAATAAATCTATGGATTGAAACAAGCTTCTCGCAGATGGAATCTTTGCTTTGATGAGAAAGTCAAAGAGTTTGGTTTCTCTAGAAGTGAGGATGAGTCTTGTGTGTATGTCAAAGCTAGTGGGAGTATAATCACTTTCCTGGTATTGTATGTTGATGACATACTACTTATAGGAAACGACATTCGAACCTTGCAGTAAGTTAAGTCCTAGCTTGGACAGTGTTTCGCTATGAAGGATCTGGGAGAGGCTGCTTATATTTTGGGAATAAGGATGTTAAGATATAGGAGTAGAACACTAATTAGACTTAGTCAAAGTACGTATTTGGATAAGGTGCCAAAGCGTTTTAGCATGGAGAATTCAAAGAAAGGGTAGTTACCTATCCAAAGTAATAACAAGCTGAGTAAGACTCAAAGTCCGCGTACAGATGCAGAGATAACAGAAATGAGTCAATTCCCATATGCTTCAGCCGTTGGATCGGTCATGTATTCTATGACATGTACTCGCCCTGATGTGGCTTTTGCGTTGAGCATGGTTAGTCGATATCAGGGAAATCCAGGTAAAGCTTATTGGATAGCGGTTAAGAACATACGTAAGCATCTACGAAGAACTAAGGACGGGGTCCTTGTGCTTGGTGGCAGTAATGAATTAAGAGTTACTAGGTATAGTGATGCCAGCTTTCAGATAGACAAAGACAAATTTCGTTCTCAGTCTGGCTAGGTGTTTACTCTTAATAGAGGAGTAGTAACTTGGCAGAGTTCCAAGTAGGAGACCATGGTTGATTCTACTTGTGAATCAGAGTATATTGTCGTGAGCAAAGCATCGAAGGAGACTATATGGTTGAAGAACTTCATTAGAGATCTTGGAGTAGTGTCATCCATTAAGGAGCCGATGGAAATTCTCTGTGATAATGAAGGAGCGGTTGCCTTGACCAAGGAACCAAGAGATCATGGTAGATCAAGTCATATCGACATAATATATCACTTTATCAGACATCGTGTAGAAGAAGGAAGCCTCGTTATTAAGAGGGTATCATCAGAGGAGAATCCTACAGATCCCCTCACAAAGGGTCTGAGTAGGATTAAACATGTTCAACATGCAGGGAGCATTGGTCTGAAGGATGATATTCATTTTATTGATTAGATAGTTATTTAGAAACTTGTAACAAATAAATGTAATTGACATTTGATGATTAAATAATAGAGGATTTATTTATGAGTATCATTTACTATCTTTTGTCAATTGTTTATCTTTGTGTTTCTTTTTCATGTTTTACTTTCCAAATAATTGGATTATTCAAACATCCACAGTCGATCATACTTTGGAAGTAAGTAGTGAATTAAGACTGTCATGAACTGGATTGTAGATTGTCTAAGTGTTTAGACATAGCAATGGTTTGCTGCAATATTCATGAGTACTTTTGAAATAGGGATTTAAGTATTGGATTAACCCCACGCTCAGTGAATCACTTCATGGAATTTATCACAAGTAATTCTGAGACGATAATATCGTATAATCTTTAAATCGAGATATATGAGTTGTTGGTTATGAGTTAGTTGTGCATTGATAATGCGTAAACGCATCAGTAACTTGGTGTTATAAAACATATTGTTGTGCATGATTTGATGAGTAAATAGTACAAGCATATGAGTCAATTTTTTTTGTTCCTTTCGCCCTAAGGGGGAAAAGCAATATCTTGGGCCCCTCGATGATTTGGTGTTGACTTATGTGTCGGGCCCGGTCTGGACTAAATTGATGTGTTCAATTAAGTTCTTTGTCATTACAAATTAGAAATCAGGAAACAAACTGTTGAATAATGAGAATGATTTTGTTCAATGTCATTTGTTCACATGATATCTTGCAGAACGGAGGATTATATGATCCCTTATCTTCGGACACGCAACTGACTCGGTCAGAGTTTGATAAAAGCTATGAGAGCTACGATTGCTTATCAGTTTTTGAAGTCATACTAGCAATTATAGTTATTAGACTTATCCTAGTGGGAGACTGTTGGAATAGGTGTCTAAGCCCATAGCTATAAATGGTATGTACTTGAATTGATAGTGGCATGGTCCTTTTGGGTTGCCTTCACACGTGCAACTAGACACGATGATTAATTGAGGAAGAGGAAGAATTTATTAATTTGATTAATAAATTGTAATTAATGATTTATTGATATGTTATGGAAATAATATATTAATTAGTAATCATGTTATTAGTTAATTTTTAATCAGAAATTAATCTAGAATTGATTTTGGGATTAAAGAAATTAATTAACAGCGTAGGGACTAAAAATGCAATTGTTCAATAGTTGAGCAAAAGGGCCCAGAACCTTCATAGGGAAGGGTGGACGGTTTTTTGATGATATATGTAAGATTATTCTAGAGTTTCTAGAATATCTTATCATATATGGATAATTAAAGGAGGTGGATAATTACCATATTTGAAATTAAGGTTAATCCATAGCATCCTTGGTACACTATATAAAGAACCCTTAGGGATATGATTTTCAGACACTCTTTGGAAGAAGCAATAGCCAAAAATTTGATCTCCTCATCCTCTCTCATATCATTCTCTTGCATTGTGTGTTTATGATCCATTAGAGGTGTTACACTTGTGACACTAAGTTCTCAAGCTTCAAGATCTACAAGGGAATTATTGTTATTACAAAATAACAATCAAGGTATGTAAACCTAACCCTAGTTTTATATGAATTTCGAAAATTTTCTACACTTCCTAGGGTTTCTTCTTTTGTGTTGAAGTTTTCATGTTCAATTAGAGAAAACCTAGATCCCAAGCATTAGGGTTGCATGCACACTTAGGAATTGTTGTTATGCTCAAAACCCATCACTTACATCACATCCAAAACTGCACACTAACCAAAAACACTGCGAGTCAAAACCTTACCTACCAGAATCTATCAGGTGTTTGGGTCGTGCTTCAGACCCCAAAGCCTTCATCAGACAAGAAAAGACAAAAAGGTCCTAACACAACCCTCAACCTGATCCTAACCACGAATCTATATCATTTGCTCTGATGCTCATCACTGACTAAAGATAACTATTCCTTACTTAACCATGAATCCTCTCGCAACCAGAACTGGCTCTCTAGTTGACTTAGAATGATACTATGTTGACTGACATTCCTAGTTAATCCTTAATCAAAAAATATCCTATCCACACTACCCGATTAGACGTTCAAGGCACCGCCGGCTACACGGTAGTCTGCTCCACACTCACAATCCTGACTTATCTTGGATTTTTTTCCAAACTCAAGGAACCCTGGCGCTCCCTCCAGCTATACCAATCCAAAACTCTAACATAGGCACAAATTCTAAACTGGCTCGCACTTAGAACTATCCATGTCATCCCAGGTGACCATCCCTCACTTGGATTCATCTACATTCTTATAACTTCAAAATCACTGGATTACCTAGCCATCCTACAACCTTCCTACCCAATCACCACCACACTGAGGTCACTGGACTAAGATCCCATGATCAAATGATATCGGGTGATCACACCCCAAACCAGATAAAGCAATTTACCACTCTCAACAAAGATTGTCATATCCAAGGTACCTTCCCTTGATACATTTCCACATCCTTTTACAATCTCAGCTAATGACATGAAACCAAAAAGACCCACAATTGGAACAGATAGATAATCACTTCAATGTTCTACCTACTACCGAAACAAAACCGAGTCTACTATAGACCGTAAACAAAACATGACGATAGGTTTTCACGATCATTGACCTCCAATTATACAACTGAAGTCCTTCGAAGCATCCCCACCCATTGACGATAAATGAGAACAACCAGCGATCGACAATGCACTGACAACACCCTGTTAATCCAAAGTTTTCCCACTAAAGTAAACCCATGCAGAACTACATATACCGAACCTTGAAGTTGATTCACAGATCAACCACTGCTTATCTTAGACTATAGGTAGCAGTTTATACACCGAGCTGACAAATCTTTCAACCACCGACGCTCAACCTGAGCGACCTAACCAACTTTTGAATAGTTCATCAGCCTTCCCGAAAGGGCCACTGGCTACAACGAGCTCCTTGACCAACAAATTCCTATGACGAAGACAACTCATTCTGAGAACATATATCTTATGGCAACTTGCTCGGCACCCTCGACTCGAACCAAAGTCTCGCATTCCCGAACCGTTGATCCCTGCAACCCATTCCTCTAGAACCACAAAATCAAAAAGATCAATGATCTTTCAAGTAGCATGCCCAGTTCTCCCCTACTTGGGTTCGAAATATCACCAAATGACGTTGTAGACAACCCAGACTTCAAACCGACTTGGCCAGATACATACCATCCCTGACTCTTAAAATGTGTAACACAACGCAAGATAATCTCTCATATAAGGACCCATTAACTCAAAGAAATTCTGAATCTTAGATGGAGACCTCAGAAACTTCCCAGTCATAACCGCCTTTATCATCAATAATCCTATGCAAATGCACACGAAATAACTCTGACAGCCCATTCATAGCACTGATTCTCCATTTAAGAACAACTGGACTATCACACAGTTCGCCTCCAAATCCCTGACCTTCACTCCATCGTAATACACAATTATAAAACATTAGGCATCATCCTTCAGTCGATATATAACATAGAAAACGAAAGTTTTTGTTCCTGATTCACTTCTCCTGATCACCTAGAACAACTTGCCAGAACACGCTCTATCTGAACTCAAGGAAATCATACCCATGGTCCTCATCTTGTACAGTCTCCATGAAAATGAATCTCTTTCCACACATGAAATTTTCTTGAGGCGATCAAACTAGAAGAATCCTCTGGTGCATTTCCACCTTTGTTGCGGATACCACAACCATCCGGTTTCTCCTAGTGGGTCATCCTCTGATCTCTGCAATCATACGATCGGTCTCTCTTTCCCCCAACATAGAAAACTGGAAGAATAGAATCCTCATCATAGAAAATTACATCATAAGCCATCGGCTGGGCACTCAACCTCAAGGCTACAATCCTCAAGATGTTCATCCCACGACTCTGACTGTCTCTTCCTCAAGTAAGGCCCCGAAAACCTTGAAATTAACTACTCATCCAACCCTACACCATTCAACCCCAACTGACATGGACACTAAAGCCCAAACAATCACCCAGCCCGTCTTCTTCCAGACCGCCATAACCGAAAAGCTAATAATACCCAAGATGTTGCAATAGATTCATGGTGCAAAACCAGGTTCCTACCCTCAACCAACTCCTTAGAATTTTTGGGACTTTCCTTGATTCGAGTTCGGATCCTGTGGTTCCAGTCGTACGGGCCCAATACTACCTTCTACACCTATTTGTACTCTCCTCAGAATCATCCTGAATCCTCTAAGTCATTCCCTCACAATGATACCGTCCAAAATCTGTTGAATAGCGCATCACTCTGACTAAAGCGCTTCCTAGGCTCTCCTAGAGTTCCCACCTCACCCTACCATCAGCTACTGAAGGACCTCTACTAATTTCAGTTAAACTACTTCATGAATACAATTACATGCAATAAAACTTATATAATCCTTTGACTAAAAGACTCAACCCTACAACGGTTAGACTCAAACGAGAGTTGTGCAATAAGGCCAAGTCAACCACTCTAAGATTATTTAACCCTTACTGCATGTAACTTAACATATTCATGCGATGACTAAATTACATCAATATGAGTCCTACAAAGCACAAAGCAAGCAACATTTGGGCATCAAGAACTAATAACATCACATAAACAGGCAGTCCTATCTTAGAAGCTCCTTAAGATCTTTAATTAGTAGCATGCATCACTACCAGCTCACATAACAGGCATAAAGGCATCTCTCTTAATCAGGCATCCTACCATGCAACAGAGTAGATCCTTAGCCCTAATCTAACATGCAATTCTCATATACTCACATCAAACATCAATCATATAAAACACATGGGTATTTTGGGAAATACTTACTTTAGCTCGACTTATTGCACGCATCGCACCCCTTTTTATTTAAAAAACTTGCTTAGAAAATCATATTATTTTATAAAATTTTACCAAATCCTCGGTTTAAGTTCAAGCACCCCCGCGAGTATCCCTGAATCCCTCAAACCACGGCTCAATACCAACTTGTAACGCCCCAAATTTCAACCCAAATTATCCGATTAAAACTTTAAGTTTTTATTTAAATCACAACTGCAAGATCTTAAAACATTTATCAGAGTATCATTAAAAGTTATCAAATACACAAGTCCCCCATTGATGTGATGGAATCGAGTCTTGCTCCTCCCTTAAAGCTTAGTAAGTTCCCCAAAATAACACACACAACATAACACAAATAAACAACTATGGGTTATCAGTAACCCTAGGGACAATCAACAGTCCTAATGGGTAACCAACACGCCCGGTGGGTTATCAGCAACCCTAGAGACTATCAGCAGTCTCAGTGGGCAAACAGCACGACCGATGGGTTATCAGCAACCCTGGAGACTATCAGCAGTCTCACTACAGAGTATCACATATCACAGTAACAACAAGCAAGACCTAGCTGGTCAGCGCGCACACACACACACACACACACACACACACACACACACACACACATATATATATATATATATATATATATATATATATATATATATATATATAACCACGCAGGCTCATACAAATATGCAAGAGTCACAAAGACAACTAGCATCCTACATACACAATTTAGTGGGCCGACATTGGTGTCTTCGACTCACGAGCACCGGGAGAAGACTCACCTGAATCGAAGAACTCTAAAACACTATGATACGATCCCTTATATGCACGTCTTGCACCCGTGAATCCACTAACACTAGAACCATATGAAATCTTAATTAATAACCCAAAACCCTCAAGTTTGACCCAAGGTCAAAATTGGTCAAAAAGTCAACGATCAAGAGAAGTCAAAGTCAACAAATACAACTTCAGGTTGAGTATGCCCAACGTACTCAGCTCGTACACATGGCGTACTCACCATCCAGGGACGGGACTCTACACGAGTACGCGCAGCGTAATCAAAGGTACGCCCAACGTACTCGACCACATGACACTTTTCCATTAAGTGCTTATTCTCTTAAGTCCTTTTATCCAATACTCAGATCTTGTCCCGCAACATCATTTAAGTAATAAACTTTCCACCTTTATGAGTTTCCATGTCTAGAAATGGTCCAAAAGTTAAAACCTTAACTTATTAATCTATTAAAACATCATGACACTTTCATGGAAGGAATAGAATGATCAAGATCACATTTTTATGGATCCTAAAAGCTCCATAATTGATAAAGTTTAGAAGTTTATCCATTAGAATGGTCCAAACCACCAAGATCTTGCCTTTAAGCATTAGAGAGACCAAAAGTGCATCTTTTTCAACTTAATCGATTAAGTCCAAGTCTCCAACCTTTAGATCTGAATTATAATGATGTTTATATGGATAAAGTTTCCAACTTTATCCATAACAAGGTCCCAAACTTTCAACATCTAAACTTTATGCACTAAAATGACCAAAAGCTCATAACATCCAAAACTAGCTAGATTTAACAAATGCATCATGAAGATTCAAATTTATACCTTTAGAAGAGAGATCATGGTGAACAAATTCCAGATCTACAAGCTCCAATGCAAAGAACACTTCTCCAATCAGTTTGTTCTTCTCCAAGATGCAACAACAACACTTCAAAACACTCAAAACACCTTCTTTTAGCTCACCAGGCTCAAACTAGGGTTAGGGTTTCATGGGTGGGTTTTGGAGAGGTGGAGGCTGAGAATGGAATGGTTTTGGGGAGTTAAGGAGGTTAAATAGGGCATAAACCATGAAAATATGGTTTGGGCGCTGATTGCGTACACCTTGCGTACTCCTGGTATTCCAAACATACTCAGGATGCCTTAGTACGCCCTGCGTATGCCTCTGCGTACTCAGCTTAATCCAAAATCGTTCAAAATTCAAACGGTCATAACTTCTTCGTTTCAACTCCAATTTCGACAATCTTTATATACACAGAAAGGTATTGAGGAACTTTACAATCTTATCTAATTACTTTTGACTTAATACACATCGAACTAAAATCCATAATTCATAAAAGAAGTCTAAAACACTACTTTCCCATTTTACCCTTTCAATCCAAAGCACAAACCCACTTCTTGGATCACATAATCTATATTACCCACATCCAAATGGGTTTAAACCTCTCGTTACCAAAGACCGAATCTTTATGATACCTGATCTTTGGGTCATGACACGAATTGTGAAATGAATCGAAACAAGGTGTTACAAAAAGGCAAAGAGATTCACATTTCGTCCAAGTTGGAGAAGATGAAAAATGAAACAGATTGAAGAATGTTTTGTGGGAATATGGAATGACGACTGGATAATGGTTTTTACCTAATACCCAATTAGATATTGAACATCAATTTGTCATTCGGATTCCCCTGCTTCACCGTCGGCATCCCACATCGACGGAGTTTTGAACGAATAAACAACCATGTGTGCAAATGTATAGAACTGTTACACGTTTGGCATCTACATCGTTGGTGGGACAATAAATGAAGGCACACATATTTTATAAAAGGAGACTTAGGTTCCATTAAAAAAAATCAAACCCAAATATTAGGTGGGCTAGCTGGCTCTTTGAGCCTGTGGATAGTTGGACTGATTTGGCCTAATTTCGAGTCCAAGTTGGACCGATTTAGTCTGAGTTAGACCAGTTCTAACCGATTTTGATCAATGGCAATTATTTTACCCTCTAACCCTTATTCGTAGGCGGTTGGAGGCTGCCAAGCATCTAGGCGCCGATTAATCGGCCGCCTAGACAGATCTTTACAACCGTGTGTGTGTGTGTATATATATATATATATATATATATATATATATATATATATATATATATATATATATATATATATTCTGGTAGGTATTCGACAAACAAATATGATGTAAGAGGAAGAAAATATTGAAATTTTGAAAATCTTGAAAGTAATCAAGTTTGGGGTTAAAGTTTAAGAACATTATAATGCATATATGATACAAAATAACATATTTTGGTGGGTTTGGATACCTAAACTTATATACCTTAAATGGGGTATTAAGATATATATATATATATATATATATATATATATATATATATATATATATATATATATATATATATATATATATATATATATATATATATATATATAGTAGAAGCTTACCCGCGCGATGCGGCGGCGGCGATTTGTTTCATTTCGGCGATTAGTTTTATAACGAAATTTAGTGTCATTTCGGTAATAATTCTTGGTGGCGGCGATGGTTAGTTTCATTTCGATGAATTGTTTCGTACGGTGATTAATTGTTTTTGGTGAATAGTTTCATTATGAAAATATTTCTCTTCGACGGATATTTTATTGACAACGATTAGTTTTCGTTTGGGAAACAGTTTGTTTAATGAAGTGGTCTTTTGTTTGAGCTTTGAGTCCCATAGTAGATTGCATGATCATTCATTCTACTTTTTCAGCATCATCATCATTTTATTTCAGGTTCACACATAATTTATTTCCGATTGTGCTGTAGCATAGTTATTACAACGACAACCTATCAAAATAAAAACAAAAGACTTGACAATTTGTTGTTTAAACATATATGTAAATGTGTACTTGTAATAACTTATTTGATTGCTAGTACGCTGTTATTAGTTGATTTTGTATATGTTAGATGTCGTTATTAATAAAGCGATTGGATTCGGAAATTATTCTTATTTATATAAAAATCAGTATCTTAATTTTTTTTGTTTGGTATTAATATATTGATCAAATCGCTAAATTGTTTTTTTTCTTAAAATTTAATTTAATTTTTTATGTAATTTAAGAGGTTGAAACTTGTAATGATTTAAATCCACCGTCAATCACCATCTATGTTGATATATTTTAGTTTTAAGGTATTTTAGATTTGGAAAAACCTCATAAAAACCCCATGTATTATACCCAAATGTTTAAATAAACCCCTATATAATTTATTTGTACGAATTAACCATTATGCTTTCTAACTTTGATTGTTTTCATGCTTTGTGACCGGTTAACCCAAAGCTACCGGTAACCTTAGAGTCACTGTTCATCCACCATCTAGATTGAAAGAAGACTCAAGGAGAAGTAAGGACACTCTTCATCGTCCTCATCCACCTTTTGATGATTGTATGTAGTGACATAGAACTAGAGAAAATAAGGTCTTCAGATTGTTTTGCTCAACTAATTCAGGGTCACCATCACATTATGGTATGATTTTGTAGGTTTTCAAGATATCAAGCTTTCATGGAAGCAACTAACCATGCTTGCCATCCATTTTCCTATAATGATAAAAAAAAAAAAATGAGTTATCTTTAGATTTGTAGTAAAAAAGAGGTAACTTGCAATGTTAGAGACATTTGAATCTAGCAATTCAAGCAGATCTCCAAGTATTTTTATTCTTGAATTTGCATCCTCACAATTAGACATAAATTTAAAAATGAGAACCAATATTTGTGGTAGGAAGAACTGCACATTGGTTCCTTTGTTTTTTTGCTTCTCAGGCTGATTATGTCTCTGTATAACCTGCAAAATCATAAGAGTGTTTCAGTTAACCACAGCCTTATAAACCTTTGCCATTAAACACCACCATATCCCATCTTAAAAACAACCTAGCATCACCTTGTTTATCAAACTAGAAGAAGAAAAGAAAATACAACAACCCGTCTTGTGTACTAATTTCTACACGGCCCGTGTGGCTTGATTTGGAACCAACAAACAGCTGCTGCTCGCTTCCATCCTGGCACCACCTCCGAACTAGAACCTGCTACCTTCGTCGGTTCCAGTCCAGCCGAACTCCCTCTCGGACAGCCGAACTCCCTCTCGGACAACCTCACTTCTGAGACCTGCAACCAAGAAAAGAAAAGAACAAAAAAATTGTTGCCGTCAGTTCTGTTCCATCCGAACCGGAGACCTGCTGTCCAACCATCCCTCGTTGCAGCCCTTTTCTTCCGAGCCAAAAAGCGAAGTCACTATTCATCGTCATCTTTGTTTGGACCTGCAACTAACCAGAAAAGGAAAAAGGAAAAGAAAATTGAATCACCAAGAAGCCGACAGCCCTTTTCATTTCTCGTTCCAACCTCCATCTCCATCAAAATCGCTGCTTTTGCCTTCGTTTTTACCTCCATACCGAGACCCACAAACCACAACAGTTCAAGCCTTTACCTTCTAAATCCACACCTCGTGAAAGCCATTAAAACCGAGAACCACTCACCTCTTCGTTTGTTCCAGTTTCTTCGAACACATCTTAGCCAACCTTCACTTTGCCGAGAGTCATCTCAACCAGAGACCCCTGCTGCCATGGAAAAACAAAAAGTAAAGAAGAAGAAAGTCTTCCCAGGAATTGCAAACCTTCAACCATCACTTCGAAACCAACAACCTGTCAACCGGATAAAATAGGTATTTTAAACAGTTTTAGAAAGCATAATGGTTAATTCGTACAAAAAAATTATATAATGGTTTTTTTAAGCATCGAGATATAATGCATAGGGTTTTTATGAGGTTTTCCCTTTAGATTTACAAGAAATGAGATATTTTACAGTAAATTGAAAATCAAAAGTCATGACAACTATTTGTCAAGAAACAAAATAAAACAAAATCCACCTTATACATTATTTTTAAGGTTTATTTTATTTATTGTAATTATTTGGTTGGTTTTTTAGGGACGGAGAGGAGGTAAAATATATTACTGAAAACTTAAAAGGTTAAATGCATTTTGTAGGAGGTAAAATATATTACTGAAAACTTAAAAGGTTAAAAGGTTAAATACATTTTGGAGGAAGAGGTAAAATATATTACTGAAAGAGGACTATTTTACCCTCAACATCATACATATTTGATGTGACTCATGAACAAAGAGCTTCACAATAAGGCAAAATACAATTCTAGATATTTTTCAAAACATATACAATCATAACATCGTACATCGGAGATATTTTCCAAATGACTTTGAATATAAACGGCAAATGTAATCATTGACGTTAAAGTTATACATTAACATCTTATAGTTTATTAGCATTTAAAAAAAGATCACTTACATTTGTTTAGCCTTTTAAAAAAGCTTCATATGGTCATGGAATCCAAATGTAAAACAAATTTGGGTTATAAAATAAGAGAAATGTTGAAACTTAATAGCATTATTATACATATGAAAAAAAACATGGAATTAAGTACTTCAAATCATAATATTATAAAATACTAAGACTCAAAATTTTAATGATTTAATTAAAATCTTGAAATCCAATAACAAACTTAACCATTTCTTACATGATTATCACAATTAGCTTTAAATTTTCGTATATAGTGAAGTATTCAAGGTTGAAAAAGACCAGAAAGAAATCAAGAAAACAACATATGCAACTTACAAATCACATGTTCCAGAAGGGTGCTTAGGTGGGGCTTGTAACCCTTTTCAGATAATAAGAAGAAAATAACTTTAAAAAGTACACCTTCCACACTCAGGTGGCCTGTAGCAGAAAGAAAAGAAAATTTTGATTGAAACATGTGGTGTTTCCCTTTAACAATCTTACAATTATACCTTAGTTTAATTAAATTTTGCCAGTTAATCTGCCTATAGTGTTATCCCTGAAAGTATTAGTGATTATTCATTAGTTATAACATAAACTCAAATACATGACGATGAAATTATGTCATATTGATAAGATTAACACAAAAGTTACATTTTTTCAAGTTAACGAACTCCATTTCCATAGAAAAACTACAAAAAAAAAAGTTAAAACTGAGCGTTCTAGACACCGTACTAACCTGATTGAATGCAGTGACCTATCATTTAAGCCACTTGTCTGATGAGAAAGCAACACAGTTGATTCAGGGGAGTACCTTAGCAAACCAGGTCACGGCCAATCAAGGCCATGTATTCCCCCTGATAAACTACATACTACAACTGAATAATCAAAATCATAAATAAAACTCAAAACTGTGAGAACTCAAATAAAAAAACATATATACATGAACATGTTGATTATAAAAGCAAAAAAAAAAAGGAAAATCAAACCTATTAGAACTCCAAAAGACCTGTACAACACCAATGGGTAAAAAAAGTAAGCATGTTGAAACACAAATGAATAGAAAAAATCAGATTAAACCTGTTAGAACTTGAAGACGCCAAATTTCATTTCCATCTTTTTTTTGTGTTGATATTTCAAACCAAGACATATAGAAGGAGCAATTTGTAGACCTGGAGGGAACCATCTGATAGATCTGCCTACAAAAATCAGGAAAAAGAATGTGTCTTCAAAAAAATGAAACAAAAAACCCCCAAAATAGGGTGTCGGTTGTGAGGGATTTGTGGAGGTAAGTTGTTGATGTGGTTTTGGTTTCTTGATCGAGGGAGACGGAGACGGAGACGGAGAGAGATGGTGGTATTTTCTGAATGAAGATATGGTATGGAAGGCATCTATGATTTTCTTCAAAACCTGCAGCAGAGTTTAGGGTTGTGAACGCCAGATCTGAATGGTTGAAGGCATTCGGAAACGGTGGTGTGTATATTTCACGGTTTGAGTGGCGATGGTGGGGGCAATAGGGAAGATGATGCTTCTAATCTCTCTCTTGAATGAATAATAAAAGGCTGAGATTGGGGAATAGTGGGCCTGAACCATCAAAGGCGGTGGATATTGGGAGTTATTTTTTGATTCAAATTCAAATTTTGAAGTGGATTAAGGTCTGAGATTGTGTTTGTGGTGTCATAGTTGGCAGCAATGGACGGTCACTTGTATTATCAGATCAACGGCTAGGAGTCAAGGAGAAAAACTATCTGGCAATCCTTGTCATTGTACCGGCCTTCAAAGAGCGTTCTACAATCAAGCATTGATATGTTGTACCTTTTTCATAATATTTTGTACCTCTTAATTTTAAGATGTTGTGCTTAATAAGTTGTACATCAAGCTACTAAAGTTGTATTTAAGACTTAAAGATGTATGTATTATAATATATATATATATATATATATATATTCCTTCAATCAAGAACATTTCTTGTTTCGAGAATAAATTTGATGTAACACCCATAATAATCACATGAAATTTAACTTTTTAAAACCAACCCAAATTCACAAATTGATTAGAAACATAGTTTTGAAAACATTTCGAACATCAGAGTCTCCCAAAATCATAAGTCATAACAAGAGGATGTATACGGTCATGCCTTCGCCTTTTCGCGGTCATCCAAAGTACCTGAAACATAACCCAAAAGTGTAAGCCAACGCTTAGTGATATCCCCCAAAGTACCAACACATAAATAGGTAACATATACAATAACAACATGTCAGGTTCAATCAACCATCGGGTTGGAATGACCCCAGGCTCAGTCAACCATCGGGTTGGAATGCCAATATAATATGGGTCCAGTCAACGATCGGGTTGGGATACCCCATGACCAATCAACCATCGGGTTAGAATGCCAATCTACAACGGGTCCTGTCATCATCTGGATGAAATACCCTTGGGCCCAATCAACCATCGAGTTGGAATGCCCCGGGCCTGTTCGCTTACGCACAAAGCAGTAAAGCCTCAACCACCAACCAAATATGTGCACATATAACAGAGAATCATATAAACAATCTACAGACAGTCTGGAAGATCTATAGATCACTAAGCATAGCACCATCCTATGTACCAGGATACCGATCTAACAAATCAGTACACCACCGATAACATATTATCACATAGCAGGATATCAAATCCAAATGGACGACCTTGGTGCCTTCAACCCGCAAGTACAGTGATGAAATCTCACCTCACAAACTGGACAAAAGATTATGGGGACCCGACTCCAAATATCATCTCTCTAACCGACACCTATTTCAATCAAATGACCAGTTTCCATCAAAATCCCAAAATACCCAAAAATACCCTTAAGGTTAAACTTTGTCAAACTTGGTCAAAGTCAAGATGAATCTGGTCAAAATCCATAAATCAACTGAGTCAACCCAATTGAGTCAACTCAGCCGAGTCAACTCAGCAAGCGTACATAGTGCATACTCTGAAGGTACGCTGGACGTACTCCTCCGTTGACCAAAAACAGAGTCGTTGACCGCTTACGCATGGCGTAACCCAGGTACACTCGACGTAACTGCAGACTTTCCTGTTTCTCCATTAAGTTCTTAATATAATGTCTTAACACGTCCAAATGCAGATCCAAGGTCAAAATGTCATTAGGTGTCATAAAGTTTCCAACTTTATGACCTTGCATGCTCAATAAGTGCTTAATCCATAAAACCCCAACATCTTAATGCCTTAAGACTCTCCATAACATGCATGGGACAAAACCAACCATTGGGACTCCACTTTTATGACTTAAGACCCCTCCTAGGGTTTGAAAGGACAACTTAATGGTCAAGAAGATGCGATGCTCAATATCTAACATTTTTGGGACCAAAAAGTATCATTAAGACATCGAAATATAGATCTATATGATAAAAGGGTAAAGTTGCAAGCTTTATACCTTAAAAAGGTTGCAAATGATGTAGAAACCCCAGATCCAAAGTGCTTCACTCTTCCAAGATGATCTTAGCTTACTTCCTTCGTCTTCTAAGCACAAAACACTCATTCTTAGGCTTGAAATAGCTTTTCAAGGTCAACTAGGGTTGCAAAACGTATGAAGAGGGATGAAAGCTGGTGAGGTGAGGGGAAATGAAGCCATAAGGGTGTTTAAATACGAGCTAAACCCTAAAAATTAGGGTTTCCAAATCTAGCAATTACGCCCAACGTTCAACTTGTACGGCCAGCCTACTAGGGTGCACCCTAGTATGCTCAACGTACACGCTTACGCATGGCGTACTCCCCCAAGCATATTTACAAAAATGCCGTTAGGGCTCTTTTGCACACTTTCTTGAAATTAGGGACGAAAATGAAACATAATTAAATTATAGGGTTGAAATTAGAAGTACCTTATCATCGGGATGTTACAATTCTCCCCACTTGAACTAGAGTTCGTCCTCAAAGTTTTCGGCGGTGAATAACTTAGGATAATGCTCCCGCATCTTAGTTTCCGGCTCCTAGGTCCACTCGGAGCCTATCCGATGTTGCCACTGTACCTTTACCAAAGGTAGACCTGGAAATGGAGAGGGTTTTGACCCTAATCCGCTCTAAAACTGTTCAAAATTAATGGTTTTGGATCATATTTTATGATTCGTTTACTCGTTAACGACCCTTTCCCGTTAACCCTTTTATTACAAGGGTCGCGTATGGATCACTATCAATCTGATCCGTTTATAACCTGCCCCATCTAAAATTTTGAAATATAAATTAATTATGTATAAGTAATAATACATTTATCAATCTTTACATATAGGAGTCAAGGAGCTAGACTATTAGACGTTCTACTTTAACTTCCCAGTTCGGTTCCTAATCCAAATGGTTGATTGCATTCGCCTTTTGGAATCAACTATGAAATCGATATTCCACAATCAAGACTCACGAGCAAGAAGAAAAGGGTTCAATCAAGATTCAAGAAGAAGAAGAAAAGGCTATAATCGAGTGATCGATATTCTACAATCATAATACATTGGAAGAGTTATTTATATATCTATAATAAATGTTTGTTTTGGAGTGAATGTTGTTTGGTTTTAGTGATCATGTTATATGTGTTTAAATGAATAATTATAGCCTAAACTTAATATTGTAAATGGGTCGGGTAAAAGGGTTGAAATCCTTTGATCCGGTGGATAAGGGTATTGGTTTAATCATTCAAAACCATGCGGGTTATGGGTCGGGTTTGGATCATCATTTGAAAATTGCTTAACGGGTTTCGATCAAGGCTGATCTGCTCCAAACCCGCTCCATTTCCAGGCCTAACCAAATGTATCTCCTTTTTGCGCAGAACCTTCATCTTCCTTTCTAGAGTAGCCACTGGTCTCTCCATATAGTTCAGGCGCTCATCGACCTGAATATCATCCAACAGAATCACTGCCTCGCTGTCCAATACACACTTCCGCAACTGCGAGACATGAAAAGTGTTGTGGATCTGACTGAGCTTCCTTGACAATTCCAACCTGTAAGCTACCTTTCCAACCCTGGCAATCACCCGAAAAGGTCCAATGAACCGGGTACCCAATTTCCCCCTCTTCCTGAAGCGTATCACACCCTTCTAGGGTGAGACCTTCAGGAGTACCATATATCCGACCTGAAACTCCAACTCTGATCGACACTAGTTAGCATAGCTCTTCTGCCAACTCTGAGCGGTCTGCAATCTCTGCCTAATTTGCTAAATAAGCTTCATGGTCTGAAGGACTACTTTGGTCCTTCCTATAACCCTGTTGTGACATCCCCATTTTCACGGCCAGAAAAGACCGATTTTGTTTATGCTTTATAAAAATCAGAGTACCTCTTTTAATGAAAATGTTGCGGAATTTGTTCCCAGAAAAACATGATAAATACGTTATCAAAGCATTTCCGAAGAAATGTATTTTTATTCATTTTAAAACATTGGGATGTCATCGTCAATACAGAAACATAAGCATAAACAGAACTTACATTCATTTACACTAGTGATCTACATCTCTTTTAAATCTCTCAGTGTAATGTAACTTCATATCGACACCTGTGATACAAATAAACTGAGTGGGTCAGGTTGGGAAACCTGGTGAGTACATAGGGTTTTCAACCCACAATAATATAATTATTATGTTTAATCATCAAACAGTTAACCCAATTACCCATCCCCATTATATTATTTACTCTTAAGGATCTACCCTAAGAATCTGTTATTTCTTGTTCATTCATTCCTAAGGATCATCCTAAGGAATAAGCACGAAATCCATCGTTGCCAGGGTTTTCTCAACGGACACTAAATCCATAGTTGCCAGGGTTTACTCAGCGGGCACTAAATCCATAGCTACCAGGCTATTTCGTTTATCAACAATATCGTTTCCGAGAATCCACTTGCAATACATGTCAATGGGTTTTTAGAGTACACCGGTGAACACATCGTTCACAACACCTACAGGTTGCGAGCCTGCTAGTGTTCCACTGGACTGTCTAGAATGGTCCGTGGTTGTCATCTATACTCTGCTAGATGACGGGGCCAACATTTGGGTACAAGGCTTCTTACATCTTCCACCTCTCACCCTCACCTCATGGTCTATTTCACCTCTCACCTCATCATCCGACTCATATTTCATCTACCCATGTTTTACCCAACATATTTTGTAGATACAAAATATATATACATTTTAAATCATTTAAAGCATGTATAAAAATCTTTCACCCAGCATAGACAGCAAGTCTATAGACAATATGCACACATAGCACATAGTTTATATATAATACTTCATATCTATGTGTAAGATGAAAGGGACCATGCACTCACCTGATAAGGTGATGACTCGGTACTTGGACAACACTTCGTTACTGTTAAAACAATTTCCCTCGGACAAAACCTAGTATCATTACCGCTAGAGTTTAGTCTAACGTTAACCACTACTAATTAATAGTCTAGCTATTATTACTATTATATAAGCATTAAGCAACACTCTTATATAACTCATAATAACAGCCCAAATAATTATTTTAAGGTCCTAATAATGTTACTATATTAAAACATAAGTTATACTAAAAATAGGGTAGGCATAGCTCACTTACAGCGGGTTTTTCGCAAAACTGGGCTTCGCCGGAGCAGCGTTCCCGAGCCGAAAGGCTCTTTTCTTGGGGCTTCGGGAGCCTCGGGGCTTCCTTCGGGTGCTAGGGGGTTTACCTAGACTTTAGGGGGGGTTAGGGAGGCTAGAGAGAGAAAGTGGAAGAGGAAAGGTGTGATAATGAATGGAACCCAACACATCTATTTATAGTGTGAAATCCTGATGGACTCGCCGAGTCGGTTCACTGACTCGTCGAGTCGGTGCCACGTGTCATCACCTGATGGCTTTTCTTGGGGAGAAAGCCTTAGCCCATATTCAACCACGTCACCCCTTTTGCAGCAGCACACTGCCGACTTCTAAACCCCGTAACTTTCACATACGAGCTCCGTTTTCGACGTTCTGTTTTTTCCACGCGTAGGTAAAAACAAGATCTACAACTTTTATTTAGGCTCCGTCGGCTAATTCTCGACCGATCTTAAATTTAATAGTAGGAGGTGATTAGACTGTTAAATGACCACGAAGAATTCGTAACTCCTTCATACGGACTCCGTTTTCGTCTGTCTTTTTACCGTTGAGTTCCTATTAATGAGATCTTCAACTCTCATTAAGGTTGCGTAAGCCAAAAACGGCTCGAACTAAAATTTGAGTTTCGGGCCGTGCATTGCTATGCCAAATCTTAGAAAAATCATAACTTCCTCATACGAAGTCAGATTTGGGCGTTCTTTTTTTGTATGTTCTCGGTTTAACATATACTACAACTTTTGTTTAGATCACTAAGGCTAAAAAGTCCTCTATCGTAAATTCACTATTTACGTCTCCCGGTGTCGTGCCGGTTTTGACGTAAAACTTCGACGGGCCATAACTTCTTCGTTATAACTCGGATTTCGGCGTTCTTTATATGTACAAAACCCTTGAGACATATTCTACAACTTGGTTGAGATTATTTATTCTAAATAATCTTTTGTAAAAAAAAGTCATTTTCGACCCCTATTATCTCTAAATTAACTAGCCCGGATCTGCGGGCGTTACAATTATCTCCCTTTAGGATGATTACGTCTCAGAATCATCAACGAAAACAGGGCAGTATAATGACTCCATACGTTATCTCTTCATCCTAGGTAATAATCGTAACTTCTTTGTTCCTTCGAATGAGTATCTAACTCTTGGACTCCTTGACTGCAGGCGACGCTCGATCTCGCTCCCGCTCTCTGTCTCATGTTAGACCTTTAATCATGACCTTTGATTCACACTCCCGATCCTTATTGGAGACTCCTTCTTCTTCTTAACAAAGTTAAGATAAGTTCTTTTATTACTACAATGGAACGATGTGTCATATTCTAATGACCTATCATCGTATGTTGCAACGCTTAGACTCAGGTCTCTTAGAGTCTTCCAGAACAGACTATACTTTCCTTCATGTTCTAATCTCATCTTAAAAGGTAGCATTTCTAGCTACAAGCAACCGTCGCGATACCTCTATTGATCGCTTTGATTAATTCTTCCGGCTTAAGTCAGGTGCTACATCGAACTTGGTTCTCTGAACCACTTAACATACTCATCGGAGTCGGACTCAATTTGATATGACCACTAGGGTCGGAATAACAATCATCTTCTTAGTCATTACCGAAACAATGGTAATGACATACATGAACAAAACGGAATCAACTACTAGCTTCTTGGTAACCTTGTGACTTTCCCTGATCCAAGTGTGAGTCCTGTGCTTCCGGTAGAATAGGCCTCTACTACCATTCACACCTACTCATACTCGTCCCAAGTATTTTCTCACAGTTTTCCAAGTCACCATACAAGTAAATCACACAACAGCTTAACATATCAGATAGCAAAACGAAGGTTTTTATATTATTCCTTGAAACGATTACATAGGCGTTCAATTTCACCCTATACTATGCTTCTAATAAGCTACACCACATATTACTATCTACATGACTACTTCGTGACTTGCTCCTCGGATATTTGTCCTCACTCCTGATTCCTTGTATTGTTAGATGCTTCGTTAAGGATGCTTCTTGGCTTCGGAGGTGCATCCGCTCTTGCTACTTCATTTTTCTTCGGGCAGTCCCTAGATAAATACCCTTCTTTGTTACATCCGTAGCACACCCTCTTTTTGGATGTGCACTTGCTGGTGTAATGCCCTTTCTTTCCACATTTGTAGCAAGTCACTTCCTCGTCGTATCTCTCATAGTGCTTCAGCGGTACATTTGGCGTCGTAGCTCTCACCGGGCAATCTTGCTTGAAGTGTCCCTCTCCACTACACTTAAGGCAAACTCCCTCCTTGGTTGAGCATGTGTGGGCATAGTGACCAGTCTTCCCGCATTTGAAGCAGGTTACTTCCTTAGGGCATCTCCTGTCGTGTTTCCTTCCATACTTGTTACACCATGTTGCTTCACCTCTTCCTCCTCCAGACTGTGAGAACATGTTGTTCCCGTTGGACCTTAAAGATCCCTCAAATTTCCTCTTCTTGCCAATTCCAACCCAGATGGCTGCCTCAAGAGTGGGTGCCTGGCGTACTGGCACAGTAAGTTCGTCCTTATTTTGTTGAAGTAATCGTCTTGTCTCTTCCATCTGACGATCCAACATCATCTGCACCATTGCTTGTACTCCTGCCATCGTGATCGTCTCGGGTGCAGTTGCTACCTCTGGCACACGCTCAATCACTGGTGGCTCGGGCTGCGGGTTACCGCTTCCAAATCCGCTTCTAGTGCTCACCATGTTGATCTATACACCAAATCAGACGTTTGGTGTGGAGTGATGAGAATTTAGATAGAGAAGACTTAATTTACGATTGACGTGTAATTCTCCCTATTACTCCGAAAAGTTACATGCCAGTTCTAATACCGTAATTAAACGTTTAGAAATCTGAACACATAAAGTTTCCAGATCTGGTCGGCAACAGACCATAGATCCGATCATATAATGCATATCATAAATCATTTAGCATATAAAAGCATGTTAGGCATTTTCCCTAAATAAGCTAGTGCTTGTGTCTATTCAGGTGTACTACCTAAAATATATTAGACACTCTTCTCACGATCATCGCTTAGCATTCTAAGTTTAAGTCTAGTAATAAATCCATATTCCTAGTTCGCTTAAACTAATGCTCTGATACCAACCGTGACATCCCCATTTTCACGGCCAGAAAAGACCGATTTTGTTTATGCTTTATAAAAATCAGAGTACCTCTTTTAATGAAAATGTTGCGGAATTTGTTCCCAGAAAAACATGATAAATACGTTATCAAAGCATTTCCGAAGAAATGTATTTTTATTCATTTTAAAACATTGGGATGTCATCGTCAATACAGAAACATAAGCATAAACAGAACTTACATTCATTTACACTAGTGATCTACATCTCTTTTAAATCTCTCAGTGTAATGTAACTTCATATCGACACCTGTGATACAAATAAACTGAGTGGGTCAGGTTGGGAAACCTGGTGAGTACATAGGGTTTTCAACCCACAATAATATAATTATTATGTTTAATCATCAAACAATTAACCCAATTACCCATCCCCATTATATTATTTACTCTTAAGGATCTACCCTAAGAATCTGCTATTTCTTGTTCATTCATTCCTAAGGATCATCCTAAGGAATAGGCACGAAATCCATCGTTGCCAGGGTTTTCTCAACGGACACTAAATCCATAGTTGCCAGGGTTTACTCAGCGGGCACTAAATCCATAGCTGCCAGGCTATTTCGTTTATCAACAGTATCGTTTCCGAGAATCCACTTGCAATACATGTCAATGGGTTTTTAGAGTACACCGGTGAACACATCGTTCACAACACCTACAGGTTGCGAGCCTGCTAGTGTTCCACTGGACTGTCTAGAATGGTCTGTGGTTGTCATCTATACTCTGCTAGATGACGGGGCCAACATTTGGGTACAAGGCTTCTCACATCGTCCACCTCTCACCCTCACCTCATGGTCTATTTCACCTCTCACCTCATCATCCGACTCATATTTCATCTACCCATGTTTTACCCAACATATTTTGTAGATATAAAATATATATACATTTTAAATCATTTAAAGCATGTATAAAAATCTTTCACCCAGCATAGACAGCAAGTCTATAGACAATATGCACACATAGCACATAGTTTATATAAAATACTTCATATCTATGTGTAAGATGAAAGGGACCATGCACTCACCTGATAAGGTGATGACTCGGTACTTGGACAGCACTTCGTTACTGTTAAAACAATTTCCCTCGGACAAAACCTAGTATCATTACCACTAGAGTTTAGTTTAACGTTAACCGTGACTAATTAATAGTCTAGTTATTATTACTATTATATAAGCGTTAAGCAACACTCTTATATAACTTATAATAACAGCCCAAATAATTATTTTAAGGTCCTAATAATGTTACTATATTAAAACATAAGATATACTAAAGATAGGGTAGGCATAGCTCGCTTACAGCGGGTTTTTCGCAAAACCGGGCTTCGCCCCTAAATCAATATCATGCGTGGGATATCGTGTCTCATGCGACTTCAGCTGCCACAAACCATAAGCAATTACTCGTCCTCTCGGCATGAGAACCTCCCCCAAACCAGTGATGGATGCATCACAGAATACCACAAAATCCTCGACCCCCTCCGGGAGGGTCAATATCGGGGCCTCACATAACCTCTTCCGAAGAGTCTCAAACGTCGACTGCCGCTCAAGACCCCATCGGAAATCCACCCCCTTCCTCGTCAGACGAGTGAGGGGTACCACAATCTTGGAGAAGTATAGAATAAATCTTCGATAGTACCCAACCAAACCCAAGAAACTCTTGATCTCTGAGGGAGATTTCAGAACCTCCCACTGCATCAAAACCTCGATCTTGGTCGGATCGACCAAAATCTCATTCTAGTTAATGAGGCGCCCAAGGAACTGAACCTCTCGTAACCAAAACTTGCACTTCAAGAACATCGCATAAAGTCGTTCTTGCCTCAAAACCCCCAGAAGCTCTCAAAGGTGCTCCCCATGTTGCTATTTGGTCTTGGAATACACCAAGATATCATCAATAAACACAATGACAGATTAGACGAACATTTGCCTGCATACCTGATTCATCAAATCCATAAACACACCAGGCGTATTGGTGAGCCCAAATGGCATCACTACAAACTCGTAATGCCCATAACAATTCTGGAACGCGGTCTTGTCCACGTCCTCCTCTCTCACTCTCACCTAATGATACCCAGACCCGAGATCTATCTTGGAGAACCAACATGCACCCTGCAACTGATCAAAGAGGTCACCAATCCGTGGAAGGGGATAATGGTGCTTCACCGTTAACTTGTTCAACTCCCGATAATTAATGCACATACGGTGTGAACCATCCTTTTTTTCTCGAAGAAAAGTATCGGTGCTCCCTACAGAGAACTTATCAGTCTAATGAACTGCTTTCCTAGCAGCGCTGAAGCTGAGATGACAACTCTTGCATATCAGGCGACACCAAGTGGTAAGGTGCCTTGGAAATCGGAGCCGCACCTGCCACAAGATCAATCCTAAACTCAACTTACATCTCATGAGGCACACCAGGTAACTCATCCGGGAAAACATCAACAAACTCCCTAACAACTGGAACCTCAGAAACTGAAGTTTGCTTCCCAACCCGAGTATCAACCACATAAGCCAAATAACCTGCACACCCGTGCTGACTATACTGTCGAGCCCTGGCTGCCCAAAAAAAACCCTGAACCAACCTTGGTGTCCTCTCCATAGATAACCAATTTTCCCCCACTTCGGGTTCGAACTACCACTCGCTGGCCCTCACAATCGATCATGACACCAAACCTTCTTAGCCAGTCCATACCCACTGTCACACATACATCCCGCATGGGGATAGGGATCAAATCAATAGGATAAGGCACTCCGAAGATCTCCAATATACAACCTGATACACTACGGATGCAAAAACCCCGTGTTTGTTGGGGATAAAAGCCCGCAATGGACTCTCTAACTCTCCAATAGGCATATCAAACTTCCTACTAAATGATTGAGATACAAAGGACCGAATCATGCCTGAGTCAAATAATACAAGGGCAGGCAAAGAGTTAAATAAGAACGTACCTATCAGGAGCATAAAATTGAGCATAACATAAAACATAATCAATAGAATAATAAATAGAAACATACCAATCATGAAGTTTGGTGCCGACCTAGCCTCCTATGCCGTGAGCTGAAAAGTGCGACCCCGAGCCATCGGGGGCTCCAACCTGCCCTAACTCCTCAGAGTAGCTGGAGCTGGAGCCTATGCCAGCCTAGCAGCAAGCAATAGGCATTGGGCCTTCGTATGGCCCACCTGATCATAATGATAACAAATCATGATGTCGGATATTAGAGCCTACTACCGGCAGTCCCTTGCAATGTGGCCCTGCTTGCCACATTTTTGGCATCTTGAAGAAGAATGACAAGCTCCATTATGAACCTTACCGCACTTTCCATAAGTGTGGCCCCTGTGACTCGCAGATCTAGCATCAGCGGCCCTAGACTAATTTGGCGCAAGCTGCGATTGCGCAGGGGCCAATCTCTGCTCCCTCGACTGGAGCTCCATCTCAATCTCAAGCTGCCTCGTTCCCTCTTGCAACTCCAACAATGAACCATAATGCTGAGTGGATACAAAATGCCTGATGTCCGTCTTGAGCATGCTCAAGTAACGGGTATTTGAGCTTGCTCAGAAGCAGCAAACTCAGGAGAAAACATGGTCCTCTCCATAAACATCTTGGTGATCTCTGTCACCGACTCAGTCCCCTGTCTCAAATCAAAGTACACCTAGGACAACCTATCACACACTACTAGAGGAACATATCTAGAACGGACCATCACCAAGATGTAACATCCAGTTTTCGAATCATTCAGTATTCAGGGCCATGGCCTGATTATTGGTTATCATAAGGCTGAGGGCCTTGGGGATGAATAATATTGACCATTTTTGGTTATGGGTGTGATGGATTAAGTAATCTGAGTGTTTGGTTGTGTTTCGGAGCCCAAGGGCATCATCATAATTTGGTAGTTTGGATTTATGAATTTGGGTTTCTGTTTGGGAAGTTTTAAGGCAAAGGTGAGTTGACAGAAGCGTAGGGCTTCTCGTCACCTTTCCATGCATATAAGGTTCGTAGGAAACAGACCTAAGACGAGGGAGTTATGGCTGTTTGAATAATTGGCAAATATGGACCTTAATGGAAAAGATTTGCAAGTTGGTTCCATGCATGCAAGGGGCAAAGGCGCGTATATGGGTGGGTACGCCCATGGTAAGCTGGGGTACGCCCAATGTAATTGGCAGAGTGCCAATCCCTAATTTTTAGGGTTTGGGCACTATTTAAACATCCATATAAGCTCAAGGCTCTCTCATGTCTCAGCCTCCACTAATTTTTTAGCCTCATTTCGAACCCTAATTCTCTTGGTGGGTATTCTTGAGCTTGGAAGTGATTTTTGAAGGTTCTTCGTGTTATTTCAAGTAGGTGATTATTGGTGATCAAGCTTGGTGTGGCTTTGGAGTTGTAGATCTAGAAACCTCACTCTCTGGGGAAGCTTCAGGAGGTATAAAGTTCTTATCTTGAATCCTTCTTATGCTAGTTTGAGTTTAGGGCAAGATTAGCAGGTTTTGTGGTGTATTAAGTTCTCCTTGTGAGTTTGAGCCACTCTAAGAGCTTGGAGTGCTAGATCTTGTCCCTTCTAATGTTGTTAGTTCATAAAAATGGTATCTTGATTGTGGGAATTGGTCCATGCATGAGTTTAAGCCCTTACAACGGGTCTTGTTTGACAAAATCAGATTTTGGGTTCCATTAAGTGGTACAAACTGGTGAAGTTGCCAACTTTACGATTTAAGGACTTAATTTGAAGGTTTCCTGAAGTTTGGGGGCTAAGTGCTTAATGGTTTAAGTCAGAACTGAGAATTTTGGTAGGATGCCATTACGCTGCACGTAATGTGTAGTACGCCCCACGTACTGAGTTTTTCCCCGTCCCAATTTATCGAGCATACGCCGAACGTACGAGGTGTATGCCCAGCGTACACGACCATCATGTAGTTGGAGTTTCAGACTTTTTTGGACTTTGGGTCTTAGGCTTGGACTATGTTTGGACTTATCTCGTTGAAGTCGGGTTTTTCATTAATGTTTGTATCAATTTATTAAACTTGCATTGTTGGGTCTAGGATTGTGGTTTTGGGCCTTAGTGGGCCCAATAGGGTTGGGCTATCTTTTAGGTTTGGGCTTGATTGCTTGGGGCTTTGTTAGACTAGCTGTGGATATGTGTTTTGGATTAGGAAAAGTTAATGGGCTTTAGGTAAAGGCCCATGTAAGTGTTTGGGCCCAATTTGGAAACTTTGGCCAGAAATGGGCTTTGGATGATTATTGTTTTGTGATTAGGATTTTAGGCCTTAGCCTTGGACCAAACTAGGTGAGGGGAAAAATGGTATTTTTACCCCATATGTGGATTATTAGATTTGGTTTGGAACCTAATTGTTAATTGGGTGTTATTTGTTTGATAGCGCGGGGATTCTAGAAGGATCAGCAGACGGAAATTTATTCGTGGGTTCAGATGTCGAGGTGAGTCTCCTCACTATTCTATGGGTCGAAGGCACCAATGACAGCCCATTTAATTTGTGTATTGTAGGAAGACCAGGGGGTGTCCCTTGGCAATTTATATGAAAGACCAGGAGGCAGCTCCTAGCAATCTGTATGCAAGACCAGAGTCTGAACTCTGGCAGTTAATTGATTAAGTAGTTGTAGATTGTATGCTTGTTGTCTTTGTGATACTTGCATGGAAGACCAAGAGGTGGCTCCTGGCACTTGTCTGTAAACCCAGGGATATGGCCCCCGGCCTGGAAAGGAAGACCATGATACAGCTTGTGGCATAATGGAAAGACTATGGTTGGCACATAACACCTTCTATTAAATGTTGGATATGTATGATATGTATGGCTCGTATGTTATGTATGGTATATGGTGTTTGGGGAACTCACTAAGCTTTGTTCTTACAGTTTGTGGTTTATGGTTTCATGTACCTTCAGTTCGAAAGGGAAGGGCCCGGTTTGATTGCAACACATACACCCATGTTTTTCCGCAATTCGTGATTTTGGGATTATACTTTGATAATTGTTTTACTCTGCAATACTTTTAAATGTCTGAATAAAGGATAAATGAATGTTTATATATATTAAAATGAAATTTTACCCTATGATTTTCGGGTTGTTACAAGTTGGTATCAGAGCCTTGGTTTGAGGGATTCGGGCATACTCTTGGGTATGCCTGGACTCTAACTGAGGGTTTGGTGAAATTTTCATAAAATAAATGTTTTATTAAAAGGGTTTCTAATCAAAGAAAGTAGTGTGATGCGTGCAATCGGTCGAGCTCAAGTAAGTGGTTCCCAGAATACCAATACATGTTTATTATGATATATGATATGATTATATGAATTGCATGCTAGAATAGGGCTAAGGATCTGCTCAAGATTTCATGCTAGGAGAGATTCCTTTATATGCCTGATTGTATGAGCTTTAGAATTGCATGCTAGGATGAATTTCTGATTAATGGATAGAAAGGCTTGAATAATGTATGCTGGTTAGATTTTCCCATTGCATGAATGTAGCTTGCTTTGTGCTTTGTGGGACTCTTAGTGATGTGAATTGACTGCTAAGTGAATATGCTAAATCACATGTGGCATAGGTTGAATAATCTTAGAGATATGGATCTGACCCTATTATGCAACTCTTGTTTGAGTCCAACCGTTCTAGGGTTGAGTCTTTTACTCGAAGGATTAACTGATCTATGTTGCATGTGACTATATTCATGAGGAAGCTAGTTGACATTGGTGGGAGTCCTTCAACAACTGAGGGTTGGGTGAGGTCGGGAACCTAGGAGAGCCTAGGATATGCTTCAGTGGGTTTAGTGGCGCTGTTTAGTGAGTTTTTGGTGCATCAGTTTGGGTAGATGAGTTAGGGGATTAAAGATGATTCCTGAAGAAAGTATGGATAGGTTTGGAAGGTAGTATTGGGCTCGTACTACTGAAAGCACATGATCTATACTCGAATCAGGGAGAGTCTTGGAGAATCTAAGAAGCTTGAGGAAGGAGGATTTATGGGTATGTTCTGATCATTTCATGTTGTATTTTAGTTTGGTGATGAGCACTCAGGGAGGAGGTTCAGGTTTTGTTTTTGGCTCAGGTGCAGGTACTGAGCCGATTAACAAGCCGATGAGGGAGTTCATCTCGTCGGAGATTACCCGTGATATTTTGGAGCAGACTCCTGTGATTTTCGTTTGGTTAAGGAGGGGATTTTGGAGATCTTGGATGAGCATTTGGGCGTGTTTCGTGCTGAGGTTATGGCTATCGTTGGAGCTCACACTCTTTCTTTCCGTGAGTTTCGTGCGTACGGAGCTCCTGCGTTCTATGGGGACAGGGACCCCATTGCCAGTAGAAGGTGGTCAGTAGATATGGCTAACACGTTCAGGACAGGTTTCTACCCTGAGGATGTGAAGGTCAGATATGCTTCCTGCCTATTGAAGGACAGGGCATGGGATTGGTGCGAGGAGGTTGGTTGTGAGTTGGGTGATGATGTTGTTGATTCTATGTCATGGGATGATTTCTCGACCAGGTTCCGAGATGAGTTTGCATTGGTGATTGAGGTACAACAGTTGGCACGAGAGTTTCAGGATCTCCGCCAAACTACTGAGACTATGGCAGAGATCACTGCCATGTTCCGGGAGAGGGCTTTGTTGGTTTCGCAGTATGCAACAGATGAGAAAATGAAGAAGGTGAGGTATCATGCTATGTTTCAGAATGATACCAGGGAGTTTGTGAGTATTTCAGGGTTCAAGACCCTGAATGATATGATTTATAGAGCCCGAGAGAGGGAGATCGATTTGGAGCACCTAGGGAATAGGGGCAGATCAGGTGCATGTAGTGGAGGGTCCCGGGAAGAGACCCAAGACTTCTGATCAGCGTTTGAGAGGCCAGCAGGGTCGGAGTCAGTGTAACATGTGCGGAAAACTTCACAATGGAGTTTGTCGTTCCAGGGGTATGGGCTGCTACAAGTGTGGCAGGGTTGGTCATGTTAGCAGGGATTTCCCTCAGTGGGCAAGCCCGTTATGTATTCACTGCAACCAAGTGGGCCACAAGAAGGTTGATTGTCCGATGTTGAGGGGAGGAGCAGTGAGCGCACCATTGCCGACTACTTTGAGGATCATTGATGGTCGTGAGAGTAGGGTTAGATCCCTAGAAGAGAGGAACCGGTCATTGCAGTGTCAGACGGGGGAGGTCAGGACTCCAGAAGGAGATATTGCAGGTATGTTATCTTTTGCTTTCTTTTCGGTTGTTATTAGTATTTATATTGTTTGGAATCTTGCCTTCGGTTAGGGTAAGCTTTATCTTTGGTTTAATTCTCTGTCTATGTATGGGTTTTAAGACTTTTTATATGCCATTTGCATGTCATGAATCATTAGTGAGTTAGTGAGGGGTTGTATCTCATGTAGTGGGTTCCAAAGCGTTCGATTGTCATTCTGATTTATGATCGAGATTGGTTCAGGGGTATTGTATGGAAGGTCTATGGTCATGATTCAGTGGGTTAGTTCTCCAGTATCGTCATGGTTCAGTGGTGTTAGATTTTGTGCTCGATTGGCCACTGAGAGTGCTGAGAGAAGGGGTCTATTGCTAAGGTTTTAGGTCTTCTCATCGGTGTAAAGTACTTCAAGAGCTAGGCGCTATATCATGGAAAGTATCTATAGTTATCAGATTTGCCAGGATTTAAGGAAGTGTTCATGTGGTCTTCAAGGGTTGTGCGGTCTTTGGGTTTTTTCTAGTAATGGATCACCAGCATTGGTAAGCACAGGTTGTCAACAGTTCGATCATTGGATGGTAAGATGGATTGGGAATCCTTCAAATATTGTGTGTTGGAAGAGCTTAGTTGAATCAAAGTGGGGGAGAACCATTCGGGTATTGAGGAGCAGAAGCAGGCGTGAAACTAGGATGATTTTTACATCCCCATCAGGGAGGAAGGCGGCCCAAGTGGCCATCTGGATTGAATATTGTGCGTCTTGGGGGTTCAGGAAATTTCCTAACTGTTGGTTAGAGCCTTATTGGTAATGGATTGGAGGTTCTTGGGGGACCCAGGTTGGGGATTTCAGTCATGTCTCAAGTCTAGCTTGGGTTCTTGGTCGAGTGTGTGCTCGATTCTGGATTCGTTCGGATTGATGGATGAGCGATAAGACTATGAGCGGTGGCTATGACAAAGTAGGAGTATTGTAGGACTGCGGGGTGGTCCGTAGCATTCACTAGTTCTAGTTATTATGGGAGTGTTGTAAGACTGGGGGTGGCCCGTAGCTTTCTCTGGTCCCTGTGTAAGCGGTGAGGGTGTGGCAAATCCATGACTGGTCGCGGATTTGTTCAGATGGTTTAGACCAGGGTGGGTCAGTTCGCAAGGCTGTGGGAGGGACACAACGTGTTTGGAATCAGGAAATGGTAGGTCGTCGGAGGCCTGGTATGATATGAGACTACAATTGGTCATGTAGCATTTATTTTAGAATTGGATTGGTGGTGAGATGGTTTGTGCAATTATCGCCATATAAGGTTTCTCTCGGGAATCGTGTGGGGCAACTGTGTATGTATGTATTTCGACTCTGCAATCGCACAGGAGTCTGGTGTTTAAGATGGTTGGCAGACAAGTTGGGACCAGGGAGGTCTCGACTATTTTTGGAAAGCAGCTAGGGGGCAACAAGATGAGTCGGGGTGGTTTCAGTGATTTGAGATTTGTGTGTGGGGTCGCTTGTTATTCGGGGAATATGCTAAGTCGCTTGTAGTGGATTAAATAATCTTAGAGCGGTTTATTTGACCCTGTTGCACAACTCTCATTTGAGTCTAACTGTTGCTGGAATGGATCTTCTACTCAAAGTATTATTTGAGCTTTCTGTCAAGTATAAGTGTTTTGCAGCAGTATATGGTCAGTGATTTTGTTCCCAATGGAAGCATCAAGATAAGCAGGGTTGGAAGCGCTTTATTTAGGTCTGAGATCCGATGAGGATTTGGCCTGGTATTAGTTCAGTGTGGGAGGTCAGTCGGGGAGTCAGACCAATGTGAGATTTTAGGTTTCGGAAAGGTAAACGTGGTTTTCTGTAGGGGTTTAAGGATTTGTTCTTCTTCGGGTTGGAAGTTTCTGTTTAGGTTGGGTTCTTTTGCCTTATGAAGGTTGTTATATGCTCAGTGTTTGCGTTTACATTCCTCATGTTGCTGGATATGATCTGAGTGTTGGTAAGGAATGATTTCGAGGACGAAATCGAAATTAAGTGGGGGAGGGTTCTAACATCCCGTTTCGAATCATTCAGTATACGGGATTGTGGCCTGATTATTGTATATCATAAGGCTTAGGGCCTTGGGGATCAACATAATTGACCATTTTTGGTTATGGGTGTTATGGATTAAGTAATACGAGTGTTTGGTTGTGTTTCGGAGCCCAAGGGAATCATCATAATTTAGTAGTTTGGATTTATGAATTTGGGTTTCTGTTCAAGAAGTTTTAGGAAAAAGTGAGTTGACAGAAGTGTAGGGCTTCTCGTCACCTTTCCGTGGATATAAGGTTCATAGGAAATGGACCTAAGATGAAGGAGTTATGACTGTTTGAATAATTAGCAGATATGGCCCTTAATGGAAAAGATTTGCAAGTTGGTCCCATGTACACAAGGAGGAAAGGCGCGTATCTGGGTGGGTACACCCAACATAAGCTGGGGTACGCCCAACGTAATTGGCAGAGTGTCAAACTGTAATTTTTAGGGTTTGGGCACTATTTAAACATCCTTATAAGCTCAAGGCTCTCTCATTTCTCAATCTCCACTGAGTTTTGAGCCTCATTTTGAACCTTATTTCTCTTGGTGGTGTATGAGCTTGGAAGTGATTTTGAATGGTTCTTAATGTTATTTCAAGGAGGTGATTCTTGGTGATCTAGCTTGGTGTGGCTTTGGAGTTATAGATCCAGAACCTTCACTCTCTAGGTGTGACATCCCCAAACTCACGGTCATTTTGAAAATTTTATTTGTGCTTATTCAAAAACCAGAGTATCCATTTTAAAGAAATATGTTCCGTAATTTGTTCCCAAAAAACATGATAAATATATTATCAAAGCATTTTCGATGAAATTTATTTTGTTTATATTAAAACTTTTGGATGTCATTGTCAATACAGAAACATAAGCATAAATAGACCTTACATTCATTACACTAATGATTTACATCTCCATTAATCTCTCAATGTAAGGTGTCATCGTATCGATACTTGTGATACAAATAAATTTAGTGGGCCAGGTTAGGAAACCTGGTGAGTACATAGGGTTTTCAACCCACAATAATATAATTATGTTTAATCATCAAACAATTAACCCAACTTCCCATCCCCATTATCTTCTTTATTCTTAAGGATCTACCCTAATAATTATATATCCTTCATTCATTCATTCCTAGGGATGTTCCTAACGAATAGGCACGAAGTCCATTGCTTCCAGGGTTTATCTAACATGCACTAAGTCCATAGTTGGAGATGTTATCTATTAGGCACTAAATCCATAGCAGCCAACGTTCATTTGTAAGGCACTAAGTCCATAGCTACCAATGATCATCTATAGGGGACTAAATCCATAACTGCCAACGTTCATTAGTGAGGCACTAAGTCCATAGTTGCCAGGGTTTTTAGAGTACATCTGGTGAACACATCATTCACAACACCTATAGGTTGCGAGCCTGATAGCATTCCACTGGACTCTCTAGAATAATCCGTGGTCGTCACCTATACTCTGCTAGATGACTGGGCCAACGCTTGGGTCAAGGTTTCTCATCATCTTTCACCTCTCATCATCTATATCATCTTTCATCTCTCATCATTCATCTCATCATTCATCTCATCTTTCATCAACCCATCATAATTATAAGTATAAAATACGTATACAGTTTAAATCGAATAAAACATGTATATTTTGTTCATCCAGCATATATATCAAGAACATAGATAATATGCACACATAACACGTAATTTATATTAAATAATTCATATCTATGTGTAAGATGAAAGTAAATATGCACTGACCTGTTAAAGTGATGACTCCAAACGCAGGCAGCACTTCGCTTCTAACGATTTTATTTTCCTTCGACGAAACCTAGTATCAGTATCACTAGATTTTAGTCTAATATTTAGTGCAACTTATTATTAGTCTAGATTTACGAGCGATATTGTTTTATAAGTGTTAAACAATACTTTTCAACTACTATGTACAGACAGGGCCTAGACGTGAAACATCGGAGGGCAGTACCATTTTGGCATTTAAGCTGTTCTAAAATCCAACAACCCTATGCAACCCTTCAAACCAGATTCCCCATACCCCGAGCAGTAAAAAGGTATTATAATAACACTTTTTATAATTTATACTTGGCACATATATTGCTTATAGATTCATAATAATGATAATGAACTTAAATATAAGTTATACTTAAAGTAGGGTAATCATAACTCACTTACAGGGGGTTGACCGAAGAACCGGGCTCTGCGTGGGCAAAACCTCTAAGCCGCTCTGAGCCTTCCGGCGCTCAACGACTCGCCTCTAACACTTAGGAAGTGCTAGGGAATGGGAGGGGTTAAGAAGAATGTTTGAGAGAGAAAGAATGGGAAATGTGTGAGTTTTTGGGGTGCTACTCGCATCTATTTATATCCTACCTCCTCGGTCTACGATGGGCGTAAACTCAGCATACGCTGCGCGTACGATGGCCAAGTGTCGGCATCTGAAGCGAAGCCGTGGAGAGCAAGCGAGGGTCCGGATTGCACCACCTTTCAGCCTCACATCCTCTCATAATTTATTAAATTTCTAAATTCCGCAACTTTCGCATACATGCCCCATTTTCGACGTTCTTTATGTCCATGCATAGGTATCGACGTCCATTTTGACTTTATTTTTAAAGTTATATTTTAATAGGCTTAGATAGATAAAGTCCGTTAAAATTTCATAACTTTGTCATCCGACATCCATTTTCTTCTGTATTTATATCATTGAGTTCCTATTAATGAGATCTCTAATTCTCATTTAGTTTTTGTCGGCTAAAAATCGATCGATAGAAAATTCGATTTTCGGGCTGTGCACTACTATGCTAAATCTTAGAAAAATCATATCTTCCTCATACGAAGTTAGATTTGGATGTTGTTTTTATGTACATTCTCGGTTTAATACATATTATGAATTTCGTTTAGATTGCTAAAGCTAAAAAGTTGTTTATCAAAAATTCTCTTTTTACGTTACGCGGTGCCGTGCCGGTTTAGCTGTAAAACTTCGACGAGTCATAACTTCTTCGTTATAACTCGGATTTCAACGTTCTTTATATGTATGGAATCCTTGTGAGATATACTATAACTTGGTTAAGATTATTTATTATAAATATTCTTTTATCAAAAAGTCATTTTTAATGCTTATTGTCTCTAAATTGACTAGCCCGAATCTGCGGGCGTTACAATTATCTCCCCCTTAGGATGATTACATCCCAGAATCATCAACAAAATAGGTCTTTTATAATGACTCCATATTTTATCTTTTCATCCTAGGTAATAATCTTAATTCTTATGTCCTTTCCAATGAGTATCTAACTCTTGGACTTATTGACTGCTGACGGTGCTCAATCTTGTAATATTCAAGTTACAAACCTGATTTTTATTGGAGACTCCTTCTTAAGATGAAATGCTTAGACTAGGGTCTTTTAGAGTCAGATTCCAGATTGGAAGATACCTTCCTTCATGTTCTAATTGATGGTTTTTATGCATAAGAAACAATCCTATGTGCTCATACAAACCCTAATGCTTGGATCTAGGTTTCTCTATTGTACATGCTTTGAATCCAAGTCTTGCAAACCCTAATCTAGCATACATATTATCAAAATAACAAACAACATCAGATCTAGATGTTTACCTCTTCAAATAGCTTGAATCTTCTTTGCTTGAGCTTAGAATCACAATTGTAATTCCTCTAATGGATCACAAACACCAAGTAGCAAGAAGGCAATAAGAGAGAGGAGGGAGGATGCTAGAAATCGGCTCTAGGGTTTCTCTTCAAGAAGTGGTAGCCGAAAATCACATGCAGGGGTCTCTATTTATACTTGCAGGCTACTAGGGTTTTAGTCTAAACCCTAATGGACAGCTTAGCCACCAAGCAGCCCAAGGAACCTTCTGGAATAGGGCCTTGGACGAAATATGATGATCCTCTCATCATATTTTCGTTCCCCCTCTTGTCCATTAGGTTTCCTAGCCCAAAATCCAACTATCACACATTTGACAGTTTATACCCCTTTATTTAATTAATCTCTTTTAGTCACCAAATTAATTCATAATTAATTTATGACTAATACTAATTAAATAAATATGATTTCTCCTTTAATATATTATTCTTATAATATACTAATAAACCATAATATCCTCTCTCTCATATCAAATTACCTTGTCAAGTTGCTTTGGTGAAGGCAACCCAGAAGGACCATGCACAACCGGGTCAAGTACATACCAAATATAGTTACGGGCTTAGACACTAATCTAACAGTCTCCCACTTGAATAAGTCTAGTAACTATATCTCACATACGTCTTCAGAATCCGATTAGCAATCGTAGCTCTTATACGCTTCTGTCACTCTGATCAAAATCCTGTCCTTCAGATAAGGGATCCTATAATCCTCTGTTCTAGATATCATGTAGACAATACTTATTGTCTAGCATTCTGTTTCTCGATCTCTGATTCATTCGACATAGAATTCAGTTGAACACATCAACATTATCCTGACCGGGCCCGGCACATAAATCAAACCAAATCATCGAGTGGCCAAGATATCGCTTTTATCCTCTTAGAATAAAAGGAACAGATAAACTTCGACTTATATGCTCTTATTATCTACTAGCTAAGTTACACACAATAATACATTTTATAACATCAAGTTACTGATGCGTTTTTGTATTATCAATATATAATCAACTAGCAAACAACAACCATATCTCTAGGTTTTAAGATTATATGATATTATCATCTTGCGATCACTTATGATAACATTCAAGAAGTGATACTAGCAAGTGCGGGTTTATTCCAATGCTCAAAACATATTTCATAAGCACTCATAAACTTTGCAGCAAACCTTTGTTATGTCTAAAACCTTTTAGACAATCTACAAACTAATTTATGACAATCTTCTTTCATATCTACTTCCAACATATGATCGATTGTGGACTGTTCGAATAATCTTATTATTCAGGAAGTCAAAACATGCAAAATTGAAACAATAGATAAATAATCAACATAGGATAGTAACTTTCTTATAAATAAAACACCTTTATTTAATCATCAAATGTTGAATATAAAATTATCTATTACAAGTTTCCTACCTATCTAATCTAAACTAATATCGTCCTTTAGCCCAATGCTCCTAGCGTGCTTCAAATGCTTGACCCTACTCAGTCCCTTCGTAAGGGGATCTGCTGAGTTATCTTCTGACGATACCCTCTTCACAACGAGGAGTCCCTCTTCTACCCGATGTCTAATAAAATGATATTTCCTGTCGATATGTCGAGATCTGCCATGATCCCTTGGTTCCTTGGTCAAGGCAACCGCTCCTTCATTATCACAGAAAATTTCCATGGGCTCCTTTATGGTTGGCACAACTCCAAGGTCTCCTATGAAGTTCTTCAACCATATAGCCTCCTTTGACGCTTCGCTTGCCGCAATGTACTCCGATTCGCACGTTGAATCAGCTACGGTCTCTTGCTTGGAACTCTTCCAAGTCACTTCTCCTCCATTCAGGGTAAAGACCCAGCCCGACTGTGATCGGTAATTATCCCGATCCGTCTGGAAACTAGCGTCACTGTACCCTCGCACCCTTAAGTCATCACTCCCACCGAGGACTAGAAACCATTCCTTGGTTCTTCGTAGGTACTTAAGAATATTCTTGACAGCAATCCAATGTGCTCTACCAGGGTTCCCTTGATATCTGCTGACCATGCTCAAAGCGAAGGCCACATCAGGGCGAGTACAGGTCATAGCGTACATAATCGAGCCAACTGCGGAAGCGTAAGGTACTCGGCTCATATCTGCTATCTCTGCCTCTGTACTTGGGCTCTGAGTCTTACTCAGTTTGGTATTGCATTGGATTGGTAACTCCCCTCTCTTGGAATTTTCCATACTAAAACGTTTTAGTACCTTTTCCAAGTATGTATCCTGACTGAGTCCTATCAGTCTCTTACTTCTGTCTCTCACTATCCTTATTCCCAGAATATATGCAGCTTCTCCGAGGTCCTTCATAGCGAAACACTTCCCAAGCCAGGACTTTACCTCCTGCAAGGTTGGGATGTCGTTTCCTATGAGTAGTATGTCATCGACATACAATATGAGGAAGCTCACTATACTCCCACTGGTCTTGACATACACACATGACTCATCCTCGTTTCACAGAAAACCAAACTCTTTGACTTTCTCGTCAAAACAAAGATTCCATCTGCGAGATGCTTGCTTTAATCCATAAATGGATTTCTCAAGCTTGCATACTCTATTTGGATGCTTCGCATCGACGAAACCCTCTGGCTGATTCATGTAAACATCCTCAGCCAACTTCCCATTTAGGAAAGCGGTTTTTACGTCCATCTGCCAGATTTCATAATCATGAAACGCAGCTATTGTGAGCATTACCCTAATAGACTTTATTTTGGCAACTGGCGAAAAGGTCTCATCATAGTCAACTCCAGGAGTTTGAGTAAAGCCCCTTGCGACCAATCGCACTTTATAAGTGTGCACTTTCCCATCCATGTCTGTCTTCTTCTTGAAGATCCACTTGCACCCGACCGTCTTACGACCTGGTACATTATCAACCAAATTCCAAACTTGGTTGTCATACATGGACTGAATCTCGTTGTCCATTGCCTCTTTCCATTTATCAGACTCTGGGCCTGCCATGGCTTCCTTGTAGCTATTAGGTTCATCCAGATTTACTAGTGTACTATCACTAATAAACGTATCCCCGTCAGTAGTAATATGGAAACCATAAAACTGGGGTGGAACAACAACTCTACTTGAACGTCTGAGAGGTAAGGACTGGTCAATTGGTTCAACATGAGTTTCCTCCTCAGGTTGCATGCCAGTGTCAGAGGTTCCTTCATCTCCTGACTCTTGAAGCTCTTCAAGGTCAATCTGACTCCCACTGTCTCTTTGACTTATGAGTTCTCTCTCTCTGAAAACCCCTCTCCTAGCAACAAAAACAACATTGTCACTTGGTCTATAGAAGAGATAGCCAAAAGACTTCTGTGGGTAGCCGATGAAATAACACTTCTTACTACGAGGTTCTAGCTTGTCGTGAGTCTCTCGTCTTACGAAAGCTTCACAACCCCAAACCTTGATATGTGCTAACGAGGGAGCTTTCCCTGTCCACATCTCGTGAGGTGTCTTGATAACCTTCTTGGTGGGAACTAAGTTAAGGATATGGGAGGCAGTCTCTAAGGCATACCCCCAGAATGAGATTGGTAAAGAAGCACGACTCATCATAGAGCGAACCATGTCCAACAAGGTTCGATTATGTCTCTCAGCCACACCATTCAATTGTGGCGTTCTAGGAGGCGTCAATTGCGAAACTATTCCGCATTCTTTTAGATAGTCGTGAAATTCAAGACTTAGGTACTCTCCTCCTCGATCAGATCGAAGCATCTTGATTTTCCTGCCCAACTGATTCTCCACTTCATTCTTGAACTCTTTGAACTTTTCAAAGGTTTCTGACTTCTGTTTGATTAAGTAGATATATCCATATCTGCTATAATCGTCTGTAAAAGTCACGTAGAAGCGACAAGCGTCCCTTGTGGTGGATCTAAAGGGTCCACATACATCTGTATGTATGAGATCCAATACACCCTCACCCCTTTCACATGAGCCAGTAAAGGGTGACTTGGTCATCTTCCCAAGCAAACAAGACTCACACACGTCATCGTCCCTTAGGTCGAATGACTCCAAGACTCCATCCTTTTGGAGTTGGGCTATGCGTTTCTTGTTAACATGGCCAAGGCGACAATGCCACAAGCATGCTTTGTCTAAACTTGTGGACGAATCAATATTTAAAACATCATTTCCTAAATTACCAATAACTAACACAGATTCATAAATCCCATTACAAGGTAATGCATTGAAATAAAAGACACCGTTCAAATAAGCATTAATAGAACCATTACTATTATCAAACGAATATCTGAAACCTTGTCTAAACAATCCATGAAAATAAATGATGTTCCTTGCCATATCTGGCGAATAGCAACAATTATTTAAATCTAGTCCTAACCCATTACTCAACACTAAGGAATAAACTCCGATCTTGGTTACTGGTGAAGACTTCTTGTTTCCCATGATCAAGCTTATCCTTCCATGCTCCACTTCCCTACCTTTTCTTAGCCCCTGCAAATCAGAACAAATGTGGTAACCACATCCTGTATCAAGGACCCATGAAGTAGCAAGTGATGAGTTATTAGATTTAATTAAATACATACCTGCGAAGGTGGGCTTTATCTTCCCATCTTTGATATCCTGCAGATACTTGGGGCAACTTCGTTTCCAGTGGCCCTTCTGGTGGCAGTAGAAGCACTCTGCTTCCTTGGGGTCAGAAGAGGGTTTAATAGAACCTGCTTTGGTCCCACTAGAAGAGGAGCCATCTTGGGTCTTACCCTTATGGTGGCTCTTGGAAGGAGCCTTCCTCTTCTTACCCTTTCCTTGGCTAATTGCCAACACAGGAGCAGCTACAGTAGAGGATGATGCAACAGATTTGTCCTTGAGGTTGCTCTCAGCTGTCCTCAGGAGCCCTTGGAGTTTACTCAGGGTGACCTCTTCCTTGTTCATGTGGTAGGTCATCCTGACTTGGTTGTAGCAGGAAGGCAAGGAGTGGAGGATGATGTCGATAGCCAAATCCTCATCAAACTTAACATTAAGTTTGTGAAGACGATCAACATACCTTTGCATTCTTTGCAAATGAGATGTTAGGGATTCTCCACTTCCCATCCTAGCGGTGATCATGTTGGTGATGATCTCATAGCGCTCTTGCCTCGCGCTCTGGTGGTACCTGTCCAGCAAATCTTGATGCATTTCATATGGATACATGTCCTCATAGGACTTTTGGAGTTCGAGGTTCATGGTGGCCAACATGATGCAATGAACTTTCGTTGCAATGAACTTTTGGAGTTCTCTAGCTTCTCGTCGAGGACTTATTCTTTGTCCTCGTAGCGAGTTATCATGCGAATGTATCTCATCCACTCGTTGAAGTTCGAGCCATCAAATGTCACCTTTTGACACAGGTTCATCAACGAGAACGACCCAGAAGTGTTGTTGTTTGCGTTTGCATTAGACATCTGAAATAGAAAGGAACAAGGTTTGATTAGAAATGAATCCCCAATTAAACACCCAAATGAGAAATTAGGGCTATGATCCAACAACATTATATACAACTTAGAAAAGGGATGCCGTAATCTAAAAGTAAATAATATTGAAGGTAAGTGAATGACGATTCACTAATTTTTTTCACCATGCAAAACGAAAAGAATTAAGTTTTAAATGTATTTGAAAATTCCTAGATTTCTTTTGAGATTCATCGAACATTTCAATGGCATGTTTAAATCTCGATATGCACTTCAGATTTGCGACTGGGATGCCGAGGATCGCAAATAAGTTTGTGAATAACCATCCGAATCAACATGGTGCACTCAATGTCTTCATCACCTAATCAATGTGCTGGTTAGCCACGCACGCTCCATTGATCTATGATAAAACCTCGAGCCACCCTTTGTCACCAATGTTAATCCCAAATTAGTGTGTCGGTTAACCACGCACGCTCCACTAACGTTTGACAGGGGTACAAAGTGTAATTCCATGGAGTAGCATCATTTTCACATTTTACCCTAAAGTAACTAAGATTGGGAATTTATAAAACAATGTAGTTACTTTAATATTTCCATTATACTTATAATGATGAATTAAATGCCCTATCCTATCCGTTCGGCTAACGACCCTCCACCAGTCAAGCAAGCGGTAGGTGTGAGTGTACACCCATTAAGCGCCATTTTATAGGCAGCAACCTTATACCCACCTTATAGACTGGCTTCGTGAATGAGGCCTACTAGCGATAAGACTAGCTTATTCTTATACATATATATTAATTAATATAATAGCATAAGGTTGAATTTAAACTTGTAAAATTCTGAGGGTTTGAAATTTAAATTATTCAAATTAAACTTTTAATCACAAAATTCAAATTTCAAAACTTGAGGGCAAGTTTTGAACTTTTCAAAGCATAAGGGATCAAATAACACATAATTTAAATTAAACAATTAATTTCATAATTATCTATATTTGATCTAACTTTATTTAGTCATTAGATAATTACCAAATAATTTTAAATAATCCATATTTATCATATAAACAACCAATATTCAAAAGATTTGAAATTATCTATTGTTTTGGCAAGGATAATCATTTAATTAAGATAAAATTCAGATTTTAACTTCAAAAAACGATTTAGGCATTGTATCCAAGTCAAAACAACAACTAAATCCCGAAATATCCTCTGTCTGACGCTCGAACTCGCCGAGTCAGCTCTGAACTCGCCGAGTAGGGGCCAACTCGCCGAGTCCAGATACTGACTCGCCGAGTTGAGTCGGGCAGAGGCAAAAAACTCGATTTTCAGCAAGCAAAACAGTTAAGCATCATTTACAATTGAAACCAATCAAGGCTCTGATACCACTGATGGTTTTTATGCATAAGAAACAATCCTATGTGCTCATACAAACCCTAATGCTTGGATCTAGGTTTCTCTATTGTACATGCTTTGAATCCAAGTCTTGCAAACCCTAATCTAGCATACATATTATCAAAATAACAAACAACATCAGATCTAGATGTTTACCTCTTCAAATAGCTTGAATCTTCTTTGCTTGAGCTTAGAATCACAATTGTAATTCCTCTAATGGATCACAAACACCAAGTAGCAAGAAGGCAATAAGAGAGAGGAGGGAGGATGCTAGAAATCGGCTCTAGGGTTTCTCTTCAAGAAGTGGTAGCCGAAAATCACATGCAGGGGTCTCTATTTATACTTGCAGGCTACTAGGGTTTTAGTCTAAACCCTAATGGACAGCTTAGCCACCAAGCAGCCCAAGGAACCTTCTGGAATAGGGCCTTGGACGAAATATGATGATCCTCTCATCATATTTTCGTTCCCCCTCTTGTCCATTAGGTTTCCTAGCCCAAAATCCAACTATCACACATTTGACAGTTTATACCCCTTTATTTAATTAATCTCTTTTAGTCACCAAATTAATTCATAATTAATTTATGACTAATACTAATTAAATAAATATGATTTCTCCTTTAATATATTATTCTTATAATATACTAATAAACCATAATATCCTCTCTCTCATATCAAATTACCTTGTCAAGTTGCTTTGGTGAAGGCAACCCAGAAGGACCATGCACAACCGGGTCAAGTACATACCAAATATAGTTACGGGCTTAGACACTAATCCAACACTAATATGATATAATCACATTCTAGCATGTAGCACTTCTAGCTACAAGCTTCTTACTTTAACGGCGATCGCGGTACTTCTATTGATCACTTCGATTATCTTTCACTTCAATCTTCTGGCTTAAGTTAGATCCTACATCGATCTTGGTTCTCTGAACCACGTAACATACTCATCTTAGTCATTACCAAAACGATGATAACGACAAACACGAATCAATTACTAGCGCCTTGGTAACCTTATGACTTTCCCTGATCTAAGTGAGAGTACTGTGCTTTCAGTTGTATAGGCCTCTACTACCATTCACACATACTCATACTCGTCCCAATTATTTCCTCTCAGTTCACCCAGTTACCATACAAGAATTTCACATAGCCATTTAATACATCAGATAACAAAACCATGGTTTATATTATTTCTTGAAACGATTACATAGATGTTCAAGTTCACCCTATACTATGCCTCTTATATTAGGCTACACCACATGATACTATTTATATGACTTCTTTATAGATCCTTACTCCTAATCCCTTGCATTGTCACCTGCTTCATCAAGGATCACTTGGAATACTCTTTCCTTTGGCTTTGGCGGTGCATTTGGCCTTCCTCCTTCATTTTTCTTCGGGCAATCTGTTGACATATGCCCCTTGTCTCCGCATGCGTAGAATACCTTATAATTAAGCATATAATCTCTGGAACAGTGACCAATCCTCCCACACTTGTAACAAGTCACTTCTCCGCCGCATCTCCCATAATGCTTCTTCTTGCACTTTTCACACCACTTGGCTCCATACTTTTGGTCATCCAGGTTGGACTTCGAGAATCTTCCTTTCTTATCGGATCTCGAGGATCCTTCAAGCTTCCTTTTTTCTCATGCCTTATCTTTTTCCAGACCCTTTTCTCTTATCTGGGTCTCTGCATTCTTAGCTGCGCAGATGGCAGCCTTTAAGGTGGTTGCTTGTTTGACCATTGGACCAAATTCTGGTGGTAATCCATTAGCAAACTTGTTGACCTTAGAGAGTTCGGTTGGAACTAAATAAGGAACAAGCATACTTGCTGACGCTCATCCTTCCCTTCTTTAGATTCTAAAACTTGTTGTTGATCTCCAGTAGATCCTGCTCAGAGCAGTATTACATTTTTAGTTGCACCAAAAAGTCTTCCCAATACATCTTAGTAGCTTCTCCTTTGGGAATGGTATCAGCTAGTAGCTTCCACCAGCTTAATACCCCATTCTTCAATAGTGTTACCGTGAGGGGGGTCTTCTGTTTGTTGCTGCAGTTTCAAATTTCAAACATCATCTCCATCTCGGAGAACCAAACCATGACTTCCAACGGTGTTGGGCTTGTAAAAAGACTCGGTGGTTTGGATGCCATGGAATCCTTGTACTTACATCCACGTCCATCATTTTCTCCATTGGGTTGGTTTCTTCTAACCACTCGTGGCTTAGCCTGACTAACAGTCTGACTATCTGACTGTTCAATGTTCGTTTCAGGTTGTACAATGGGTACAATAGGTTCTTCCCTATTAAGCAACATTTTCCTCCTCTCCTCCTTTTGTTCGCCCATCATAGCGTGATTCATTGCTTGGACTCCTGCCATCGTGATTGGCTCGGGTGCAGCTGCTACATCTGGTACATGCTCAATCACTCATGGCTCAGGTTGCTGGTTACCATTTCCTAATCCTCTTCGAGTTCTCACCATGTCGATATATACACCAAATCAGACGTTCGGTGTGTAGTGACGAGAATTAAGATAGGGAAATCTTTATTTACGACAGACGTATAAATCTCGTTATCACTCCGAAAAGTTACATGTCAGTTCTAATACCGTAATTAAACATTTATAAATCTGAACACATAAGGTTTCCAGATCCGGTCGGCAAAAGAACATATATCCGATCACATAATAGCATATAAGGCATCTTTATAGCTATAACATAAATCATGTAATGGTTGTTCCGGGTATCATTTAAATTTCAAGTTTTTAGGGTTTTGCACCGGGACTCGACGAGTTGGGAAGTCCAACTCGACAAGTAGAGATCGATATTCGACGCGGGACTTAGGGTCTACTCGATGAGTTGGAAGGCCCAACTCGACGAGTAGGCACAGTAAAGGAAAACCCTAATTTTCAGGGGTTTGTACCCTATTTAAAGAACTATTGGCTCATTGTCAGCCTCCCTCATCGCCCTAACTGTCCAGAGAGAAACCCTAGCCACACTTTTGTGATAACTTGAGTGTGTGTGAGCTTTGGTGAGTGAATCTTGTGCTTTTTGGGAGGAAAGTTGACGGTTTAAGAGATTGAAGTGAGGAGAGGGCCTTAGATCCAACATCTATCTAGTGTTAGCATCCATTTGGAGGTAAAAAGTTGCTACCTTGATCTCTATTTGCTTAGATCTCATCTTATGGAAGAATATGGTCATTTTTGGTGCAAAATGGTGTCATACTCGGATTTGGACTTGTCATGAGGATATGGTTCTAGATCTGGACACCTCTAGGTCTTAATGGACATAAAGTTGCTCCCTTTACCTAGTCTAGGCCCTTTCCCATGTCCTAAGCATTGTATGAACCCTAGTTTTAGTGTTTTAGCCATTTGAGGCCATGCATGCACCTAAAGTTTGCAACTTTACGTGGTACTTCCATCTTAAGGGACTGGATCTGAAGTTTGGAGGTGTGGATTTGAATGGAAGGGCTGATTATGTTAAGACAAAGGAAAACTCGATGAGTTGCTTTGGCGCCTCGACGAGTTGGAGCGAGTTTTCCCGTTTCCGGTCTGCAGAGTAAACTCGACGAGTTGATAAGATAACTCGATGAGTTGGATCAGATTTTTCCCATTATCGGTCTGACGAGTAACTCAGCGAGTTGATGAGACAACTCGGCAAGTTGGTTAGGTTTTTCCCTAGTTTTCTAGACACCGAAGGAACTCAACGAGTTGGGTCAACATGGAGTGTTGACCTTGACTATTGACCTTGACTTTGACCATGGTTGACAAAGTTTGCCTTAAGGGTATTCTGGTATTTCGGGATTTGGACAAGCTAGTCACATGATGATTATAGGCAGTTGGGTTGGAGCTACGCGTTGTGACTTATCCGATCTTATCTTATCAGTTCAACATTCTTGAGAGGTGAGTCTTCTCACCATACCAATGGGTCTAAGGCACCAAGGCTGACCCATTTTATGATATGTGGATTGTTGCTTGATTATGCATTATGTTGGTATGACTCTTGCATGGAAGACCCCGGGGGGTTCCTGTGGCAGTAGATTGAGACCATGTGGGGGTTCCCATGGCATTGGTGTAAGACCTTGGAGGGTTTCCTTGGCATCCTTGTATATTTGCATGTTAAGCTTGTATGATATTTTTTGGTAGTAAAGACCATGTGGGGGTTCACATGGTGAGAAGACCATGTGGGGGGTTCCCATGGCAGGAAGACCATGTGGGGGTTCCCATGGTAGGCAGTGAATACCACGTGCGGGTTCCAGTGCCACTAGGTAAAAGACCTTAGAGGATTTCCCTGGCATCCTTATATGTTGTATGCATGGGTTATATGGTTTATGTAGCTTTTATAGCTAATACAGATTATGTGATTATGTGGATTTTGTGGGGTATGCTCTGGGGAACTCACTAAGCATTAGCTTATAGGTTTTTGATTTGTTTTAGGTACTTCTGAGCCTAAGGGCAAGGGCAAGGCTTGATGGCGCGACATGCACTCTCTCAGGTGTTTTATGGGACACTCTGATATTTGAAATAAAATTGTTGATGTTATGAATTTGAAAACAATTATTCTTGAGATTTTGTGAATTATTGGGAATGTTTTGATTATTAAAAATGAAAATTTTCTTTTGAAAATTGGGTCGTTACAAGTTGGTATCAAAGCCTTGGTTTGAGGGATTCGGGCACACTCTCGGGTGTGTCAGGACTCAAACTAAGGAAATGGTAAGATTATTTTCAAAAATCAAAAGTTAAAAACTTCTTAAAATGGAAAAAGAGGAGAGTGCAATGCACATGCGGCCGAGCTCAAGTAAGTGGTTCCCCAATACGTTAGCCATGTGATATTGATGTTTGGATTATGATAGTCGGATGGATTTTACTATGTGTATGCTTTTAAAGATGTATACGGTTAGGAGCTTATAGCCTTAGAATGATTGATTTGGCCATATTTCCTGTTCCTTGTTTGGTTGTGGTCCTAGGGTAGAATCTATTATTCGAAAGCCTATTTTATCATTTTCTGTGTATAACTTGCATGCATAAAGGCAACCTGTTATGATTGAGTTCTGGTTTGTTATGGATGGAGCAAATCTTAGGATAGCCTTGGATTTGAGCTATACGGTAGCCTGCGAGGTATGCTTGTTCTGGGACGAATTAGAGTCATCAGGTAGAGCCTTGGGGAAGGTACATGTAGGTTTGGAAGGTAGTATTGGGTTTGTACTACTGAAAGCAGAGGACCTGTACCCAAACCAATGTTAGATCTGGAGGCTCTAAGGAGAACCAGTGTAGGAGGATCCTCCTTTTGGACATCCTGATCATTATGGTTTATGATATTGCAGTTCAGTATGTTGGTGACATGATTTGGAGCAGGGGGGTCAGGATTAGGATCTGGATCTAGGTCGGGCGACGGTACCGAGCCCATTGATGAGAGGCTGCGCGAGCTCCTTCTAGTCGAGGTTACAAGGGGCATCCTTGACGCTACCCCAATGATTTTTGGGACGATCAAGGAAGGGATGATGGAAATTTTGGAGGACAGGCTCAGGTCATTCAGAGCTGATATTTCCGCGGGCTAGATCGGGGCCCAAACTCCCTCGTTCCGGGAGTTCAAGGAGTGCGGGGCACCAGAGTTCTTCGTGGTCAAGGACCCCATAGTTAGCCAACGCTGGGTGACGGACATGGAGAACGCGCAGCGCACGAGCTTTTGCCCCGAAGCGGCAAAAGTGGGGTTTGCCTCATGTATGTTGATGGACCGAGCCATGGATTGGTGGGAGGAGGTGACTAGCCAGGTGGGGACACCCGGTGTGGCTGAGATGACGTGGACAGAGTTTGTAAGACGCTTTGATCTGGAGTTTGCACCACCTATTTAGGTGCAAAGGTATCATTCCATGTTGAGGGATGATATTCGTGAGTTCGTGAGCTTTACAGGGTGCAAAACCCTGAATAAGATGGTGGAGAAGGCCCGTGAGCGGGAGATGGAGTTGCAGTTCCGCACTAAGCGGAAGCCAGAGCAGGCTCAGACAGCGGTAGGTCAGGCTAAAAAGCCTAAGACCTCAGATTCTTTTGGTAGGGGCCAGCAGGGTCGTGGCCGGTGTGCCAAGTGTGGGAGATATCATGGTGGATTTTATCGAGGGACGGGCACGATATGCTATACGTGTGGTCAGCCGGGCCACGTGAGCACGGATTCCCCTAAGAAGGGCTTGATTTGTTTCCACTGCAACCAGACTGGCCATAAAAAGGCCGATTGCCCGAGGTTGCATAGAGGATGAGGAGTAGTGGTGGTGCCTGCGCCCGCTACATTGAGGATCACTGATGGCCGCCCTAATAAGGTGGATGCTCCAACGGTGAACAGAAATGCATTTCAGTTGACTACTGAGGAGGCTCGGGCAGCGCCATACGTCGTGGCTGGTATGTGTTTTATCTTTCCTTCTTGATATTGATTTGTATTGCTTATGTATATATATGTGCTCATGTATAGGGACCTTTTTGGTCAATGGTATGTCGGCTCACATTCTATTCGACTCGGGTGCTACCCGATCGTTTGTATCTCTTGCGCTTAGCAAGAAGTTCTGGGATGCGCCTGGGATTTTAGATTCCCCGGTTGAGGTTGAGATTGCGGATGACCGCACTGTGAGTGCTACAAGGGTGTATCAGGACTGTGTCTTGAATGTGCTTGGGGAGAGGTTTCGTGTTGATCTAGTCCCTATACCGTTGCGAGGGCTGAAGGTGATCTTCGGGATGGACTGGTTGGGGGCCAATGTGGCCATGATCGATTGCGAGCGCCAGCTGGTGAGGGTTTGAACCCCATATGGGGGAGAACTGGTTATTCATGGAGAGAGGACCTCATAGGGGCCAACCCTCTGTTCAACTATGAGGGCTAGAAGACTTCTTCAGCAGGGTTGTTCGAGATTTCTGGAATATATCTCGAATACGTGGGATGAGACCCCGACAGATTTGGGCAGTGTACCGGTTGTACAGGAGTATCGGGATGTCTTTCCCGAGGAGTTACCTAGAGTGCCTCCGGAGAGGCAAGTGGAGTTTCGCATTGATTTGGTGCCAGGTGCCGCTCCAATAGCCAATGCACCATACCGGCTAGGTCCGCCAAAGATGCAAGAGCTATCTATGTAGCTTCAGGAGCTGCTAGATCGAGGGTTTATCCGTCCAAGCAGTTCCCCATGGGGAACACGGATCTTGTTCGTGAAAAAGAAGGATGGGTCACACAGGATGTATATTGATTATCGAGTGCTAAACAAGCTAACGATGAAAAACCGTTATCCGCTACCGAGGATCGATGATTTGTTCGATCAGCTGCAGGGTGCGACTTAGTTTTCCAAGATTGATCTTCGGTCGAGGTACTATTAGATGAGGATTCGGGATGAGGATATACTGAAGACAGCTTTCAGGACTCAGTATGGGCACTATGAGTTTGTGGTGATGCCATTCGGGCTCACCAATGCCCCAACAGCGTTCATGGATGTCATGAACAGGGTGTGTAGACCGATGCTGGATCGGTCGGTGATCGTTTTTATTGATGATATCTTGGTCTATTCTAAGCAAGGTTGCAGAACTCGCTACTCGGTACCTGCTCGACTGACTACCGAGTAGCGAGTACTCGGGGAGTACTCGGATTCGGTAATTCGTGTAGAAATATTTTTAAGAATATTTTATATGTCAAAATCGTAAGTTAAAATCATAATTTGATTGAAATATATAACAAAATTAGATACATGTGAATACATAAAACCTGAAATACACACAATTGTCTCAATTCGTTAATAATTACTAAAAATTTAAGAGATATATAGTAATAATCACATGTGTGTGTTAAATAATAAATCATAAAGTGTATTATACATATTAATCTTTTAATTCCTGAATTGTTTTTCTCTTTTTATGACAATTTTGACCCTTTGACCAAGTTTGACCGAGTTGACCGACTTAGCTGAGTTTGACCGAGTAGGCCCGAGTAAGACCGAGCTACAGAGATATTGACCGAGGTTGACAGATTTTTGACCGATTTTGACTTAATCCGAGTTTTTTTGCCGAGTTCACAAAACTCCCCTCGAGGGAGGGCCGATTCCGAGTACTCGGCAGAGTAGGCCGATTTTTACAACATTGATTCTAAGACCAAGGAGCAGCATGAACATCATCTGAGGGAGGTACTGGAGACACTGAGAACGGAAAGGCTCTATGCCAAGTTCTCGAAGTGTGATTTCTGGTTGCGAGAGGTGCAGTTTCTGGGGCACATCATTAACCAGGAGGGTATTTCGGTGGATCCAGCCAAGGTTGAGGCAGTGATGCGGTGGGAAGTACCGAAAAACTCATCTGAGAGTCATAGCTTCTTGGGTCTAGCGCGGTATTATGGGAGATTCATCCAGGATTTCTCCAAGATTGTGGTGCCTTTGACCCACTTGACCAAGAAGAATGTGACATTTCGATGGGGTCCGGATCAGCAGTTGGCTTTCGAGACCTTGAGACAGATGTTATGTGAGGCTCCGATTCTAGTACTACCTGAGGGGATGGATGATTTGGTAGTACACTGTGATGCATCGATCTTAGGGTTAGGCGCTGTACTGATGCAGAGAGGGCATGTGATCTCCTACGCCTCGAGGCAGTTGAAGCCTCACGAGGCAAATTACCCCACTCACAACCTGGAATTAGGGGCAGTGTTATTCGCCCTCAAAATTTGGAGGCACTACTTGGATGGAGTTCGGTGCACCATCTATACTGACCACAAGAGTTTAAAGTATTTGATGGATTAACATAACCTCAACATGTGACAAAGGAGGTGGTTAGATGTACTGAAAGATTATGACTACGAGATCTTATACCACCCAGGGAAGGCCAATGTGGTGGCCGATGCTTTGAGCCGCAAGGGGGCAAGTGCTCCGATTAGGGACGTATGTCTGAGGATGACGGTGATATCTCCATTGTTGGATATAATCAAGTAAGCTCAGGTCGAGGGCGTGAAGAAAGAGCATTGGAAGATAGAGCGGATTCGGGGTCAGTATCCCTTGATTGTTCGGGATAGTTGAGGTCTTCTGAAACAGTGTGGTCGGGTATGGGTACCGGTAAGTAGGGGAGTGAGACAGAAGATATTGGAGGAGACACATAAGTCCAAGTTCTCTATACACCCGGGAGCTACAAAAATGTATAGAGATCTGAGGCTGAGCTACTGGTGGCCCTGCATGAGGAGGGAGATCGCCTGGTTTGTGGAGCGGTGCTTGACCTGGAGGAAGGTCAAGGTCGAACACTATCGGCCTTATGGCAAGGTGCAGCCGCTACCCATTCCCATGTGGAAGTGGGAAGAGATAAGTATGGACTTCATCACGAAGTTACCGAGGACAGCGAGAGGTGTAGATGCCATATGGGTTATTGTAGATAGGCTGACGAAGAGTGGCCACTTTATTCCGATCTCCGACAACATCTCCACTGAGAAATTAGCGGATATTTACATGCGAGAGGTGGTGGCTAGGCACGGGGTGCCAATAACAGTGGTCTCTGACCGGGATGTCCGATTTACATCTAGATTCTGGAGGAAGTTCCACGAGGAACTGAGCACTCAGTTACTTTTCAGCACGGTGTACCACCCCCATACAAATGGCCAGAGTGAGAGGACAATCCAGACACTCAAGGATATGCTTCAGGCATGCGTGCTGGACTTTGGTGGGAGATGGGACACATACCTCCCACTAGCAGAGTTTTCATACAACAATAGTTATAATGCTAGTATCGACCGGCCACTTTTTGAGATGTTGTATGGTCGGAGGTGTAGGACCCCTGTTTGTTGGGCTGAGGTAGGGCACCGAGTCATAGGGAGCACTGAGGTGGTGCTCAAAACTACTGAGTTGATTCAGCAGGTGCGGGACCGGCTATGAGTTGTACAGAGCCGCCAGAAAAGTTATGCTGACCGACGCCAATCGGATATTGAGTTTCAAGTGGGGGATTTCATCTTACTTAAAGTGTCACCATGGAAGGGTGTCATTAGGTGTCAGAAGAGGGGCAAGCTAGGTCCCCGATATATTGGATCGTTCTGGATTACTGCTCGGGTGGGCAAGGTGGCCTATCGTTTGGATCTGCTGGACGAGCTTAGCCAATTACACATCACCTTCCACGTGTCCCAGCTTCGGAAGTGTGTCACAGATGAGGCCGCGATTGTTTCTCTGGATCACATTCAGGTGGACGAGAGCTTGAACTACATTGAGAGGCCCATTACGATTCTAGATAGAAAGACCAAGGTTCTTCAGAACAAGGAGACGAAGTTAGTGAAGGTGCAATGGTAGCACCGAAGGGGCTCCGAATGGACATGGGAGCTAGAAGAGGAGATGCGAGATTACTACCCAGATTTTTTTGCATCAACGTACTTCGAGGATGAAGTCTAGTTCAAGTGGGGGAGATTTGTAATACTTGTTCCAGGTATCATTTAAATTTCAAGTTTTTAGGGTTTTGCACTGGGACTCGACGAGTTGGGAAGTCCAACACGACGAGTAGAGATCGATATTGGATGCGGGACTTAGGGTCTACTCGACGAGTTGGAAGGCCCAACTCGACGAGTAGGCACTGTAAAGGAAAACCCTAATTTTCAGGGGTTTGTACCATATTTAAAGAACTTATGGCTCATTTTCAGCCTCCCTCATCGCCCTAACTGTCCAGAGAGAAACCCTAGCTGCGGTTTAGTGCTTTCTTGAGTGTGTGTGAGCTTTGGAGAGTGAATCTTCTGCTGTTGGGGAGGAAACTTGGAGGTTTAAGAGATTGAAGTGAGGAGAAGGCCTTAGATCCGGCATCTATCTGGTGTTAGCATCCATTTGGAGGTAAAAAGTTGGTACCTTGATCTCTTTTTGCTTGGATCTCATTTTATGGGAGAATATGGTCATTTTTGGTGCAAAATGGTGTCATACTCGGATTTGGACTTGTCATGAGGATATGCTTCCAGATCTGGACACCTCTAGGTCTTCATGGACATAAAGTTTCTCGCTTTACCTAGTCTAGGCCCTTTCCCATGTCCTAAGCATTGTATGAACCCTAGTTTTAGTGTTTTAGCCATTTGAGGCCATGCATGCACTTAAAGTTTGCAACTTTACGTGGTATTTCGGTCTTAAGGGACTGGATATGAAGTTTGGAGGTTTGGATTCGACTGGAAGCACTGATTATGTTAAGACAAAGGAAAACACGACGAGTTGCTCTGGCGACTTGGCGAGTTGGAGCGGGTTTTCCCGTTTCCGGTCAGCAGAGTAAACTCGGCGAGTTGATAAGATAACTCGACGAGTTGGATAGGGGTTTTCCCGTTTTCGGTCTGGCGAGTAACTCGACGAGTTGATGAGACAACTCGGCGAGTCGGTTAGGTTTTTGCCCAGTTTTCTGGACACCGAAGGAACTCGACGAGTTCCTAGATGTACTCGATGAGTTGGGTCAACATGGATTGCTGGCCTTTACTTTGACCATGGTTGACCAAGTTTGACCTTAAGGGTATTTTAGTATTTCGGGATTTTGACAAGCTAGTCACATGATGATTGTAGGTAGTTAGGTTGGAGCTACGCGCTGTGACTTATCTGATATTACCTTATCAGTTCAACATTCTTGAGAGGTGAGTCTTCTCACCATACCAATGGGTCTAAGGCACCAAGGCCGGCCCATTTTATGATATATTGTTGCTTGATTATGGATTATGTTGGTATGACTCTTGCATGGAAGACCCTGGGGGGTTCCCATGGCAGTAGATTGAGACCATGTGGGGGTTCCCATGGCATTGCTGTAAGACCTTGGAGGGTTTCCATGGCATCCTAGTATATTTGCATGTTTAGCTTGTATAATATTTCTTGGTAGTAAAGACCATGTGGGGTTTCCCATGGCAAGAAGACCATGTGGTGGTTCCCATGGCAGGAAGACCATGTGGGGGTTCTGATGGCATGTAGTTAAGACCACGTGGGCGTTCCAGTCGCACTAGGTGTAAGACCTTGGAGGGTTTCCCTGGCATCCTTATATGTTGTATGCATGGCTTATATGGTTTATGTAGCTTTTATAGCTAATACGGATTATGTGATTATGTGGATTGTGTGGGGTATGCTCTGGGGAACTCACTAAGCATTAGCTTACAGTTTGTTGATTTGTTTCAGGTACTTCTGAGCCTAAGGGCAAGGGCAAGTCTTGATGGCACGGCATGCACTCTCTCAGGCGTTTTATGGGACACTCTGATATTTGAAATAGAATTGTTGATGTTATGAATTTGAAAACAATTGCTCTTGAGATTTTGTGAATTATTGGGAATGTTTTGATTATTAAAAATGAAGAATTTCGTTTGAAAATTGGGTCGTTACAAGTTGGTATCAGAGCCTTGGTTTGAGGGATTCGGGCACGCTCTCGGGTGTGTCAGGACTCAAACTTAGGAAATGGTAAAATTGTTTTCAACAATAAAAAGTTAAAAACTTCTTAAAATGGAAAAAGACGAGAGTGCAATGCGCGTGATCGGTTGAGCTCAAGTAAGTGGTTCCCCAATATGTTAGCCATTTGATGCTGATATTTGGATTATGATAGTCGGATGGATTTTACTATGTGTATGCTTTTAAAGATGTATACGGTTAGGAGCTTATAGCCTTAGAATGATTGATTTGGCCATATTTCCTGTTCCTTGTTTGGTTGTGGTCCTAGGGTAGAATCTATTATTCGAAAGCCTATTTTATCATTTTCTGTGTATAACTTGCATGCATAAAGGCAACCTGTTATGATTGAGTTCTGGTTTGTTATGGATGGAGCAAATCTTAGGATAGCCTTGGATTTGAGCTATACGGTAGCCTGCGAGGTATGCTTGTTCTGGGATGAATTAGAGTCATCAGGTAGAGCCTTGGGGAAGGTACATGTAGGTGTGGAAGGTAGTATTGGGCTCGTACTACTAAAAGCACAGGACATGTACCCGAACCAATGTTAGATCTGGAGGCTTTAAAGAGAACCGGTGTAGGAGGATCCCCTTTTTGGACATTCTGATCATTATGGTTTATGATATTGCAGTTTAGTATGGTGGTGACACGATTTGCAGTTCAGTAAGGCACTAAGTCCATAACTACCAATGATCATCTATATGGCACTAAATCCATAGCTTCCAACGTTCATTTGTGAGGCACTAAGTCCATACCTGCTAGGGTTTTTAGAGTACATCTGGTGAACACATCGTTCACAACACCTACAGGTTGTGAGCCTGCTAGTGTTCTACTGGAATGTCTAGAGTCCATGGTCGTCATCTATACTCTGCAAGATAACTGGGACATCCCTTGGGTGAAGGCTTCTCATCGTCTTTTACCTCTCCTCAACTATATCATCTTTCATCTCTCATCATTCGTCTCATCTTTCATCTACCCATCTGTACCCATCATAATTATTGGTATAAAATATGTATATAGTTTAAATCGAATAAAACATTTATATTTTGTTCATCCAGCATAGATATCAAGAACACAGATAATATACACACATAGCAAGTAATTTATATTAAATACTTCATATCTATGTGTAAGATGAAAGTAACTATGCACTCACCTGTTAAAGTGATGACTACAAACTCGGGCAGTGCTTCGCTTCTAACAATTTTATTTTCCTTCGACGAAACCTAGTATCATTATCACTCGATTTTAGTCTAATATTTATTGTGACTAATTATTAGTCTAGATTTACAAGCGATATTGTTTTATAAGTCTTAAACAATACTTTTCAACTACTATGTATAGACAGTGGCCAGACATGAAACAACGGAAGGCAGGACCATTTTGGCATTTAAGTTGTTCTGAAATCCAACAACCCTATGTGGCCCTTCAAACCAGATTCCCAGTACCGCGAGCAGTTAAAAGGTATTATAATAACACTTTTTATAATTTATACTTAGAACATATAATGCTTATAGGTTCACAATAACGATAATGAACTTAAATATAAGTTATACTTTAAGTAGGGTAAGCATAACTCACTTACAAGGGGGTTGAGCGAAGAACCGGGCTTTGCGCGGACATAACTTCTGAGCCGAAAAGTCTTCTTCTCGGAGCGATCTGGCGCTCCGGGACTTGCCTCTAACACTTGGGAAGTGCTAGGAAATGGGGGGGGGGGGGGGTTAATAGTTATGTTTGAGAAAGAAAGATTCGGAAAGGTGTGAATTTTTATGGTGCTCTTCGTATCTATTTATAGCGTGCCTCCTCAGACTACGCTGGGCATAACCTTAGAGTACCTTGCGCATACTCAGTACACTGCGTGCACACGACTTTACATTGTTCATACGAGGGCCAGGTTTTGGCATCCGAAGCGAAGCCTTGGAGAGAAAGCGAGGGTCCGGATTACGCCACGTGTCAGCCTCACACCCTCTCATAATTTAATAATTTTCTAAATTATGTAACTTTCGCATACGAGCTCCGTTTTCGACGTTCTTTATATGAACACGTAGGTATTAACGGGATCTACAACTTTCGTTTAGACTTCGTTGGCTAATTTTGACTTTATTTTTAAAGTTATATTTTAACAGGCTTAGACATATAAAAGTCCGTTAAAATTTCATAACTTTGTCATCCGATATCCGTTTTCGTATGTCTTTATATCATTGAACTCCTATTAACGATATCTCTAGTTCTCATTTAGGTTTTTTCGGCTAAAAATTGATCGATCTAAAATTCGATTTCCGGGATGTGCACTTCTATGCTAAATCTTAGAAAAATCACAACTTCCGCATACGAAGTCAGATTTGGACGTTATTTTTATGTACGTTCTTGGTTTAACATATAATACGAATTTCGTTTAGATCACTAAGGCTAAAAAGTTGTTTATCAAAAATTCTAATGACCTCTCGTCGTATGATGAAATCCTTCGCTCCGGACCTAAGAAGGTTCAGAGCGCACCTGACCTTCTGGTCAGCTGGGCAAGAGCAAGTGAAGAAACATCCCTCGTTGGCAGAAAAACACCTCATGGATATGATTGAATCTTGAACTCCATCAAATGTCGGGGGTTTCGTATTGTCAAAGTACCGATACTGGAAGACTCTCCTAGCACCAATCCCGGCAGCAGAAACAGCTGCGGTGGCTGCATCAGCAACAACCTTAAACAATGCAACATAACACTCATCAAAGGCTCCACCATGGCGATCTTAATAGACCCAAACATATCTGGTAAGTATGCCCGAAAGAGGGAAACAACCTCCTCTTGCATGATCTCCCTTACCCGCTCCTCAGTCAAAGCTGGCCTATCCTGGCTACCAACCCCCGATCCCGATCTGGATCCTGCCTCAAATCGTATCATCATCACCATAATGAAACTAAACCAGGGAGATATCAGATAAAACATGTATCATACGAGAGGAACCAACTCCCAACTAAGCCCTAGGGGTTGTGACTTCCTGGCTACGCGTACGGGTCCTGTGCTTCTAGTAGTACGGGCCCACACTACCTTCCACACCTACCCGTATTTGTCTCAGAGGATCATCACAACAATCCTAAAAATACACACTAGCATACGCATTCACTCAATCCTCACTTCCTAGAGGAAGGATAATCATTACGAAATTGGCCGACTGACCCCACACAACTCATCCATGAAACTTCCACCAACCCTGCAGCACTCGTGTATGCTAATCATACATAACACTGGACCCTATAGACAATTGAATACCTGATTCTATCCTTAGCCCTTCATTAAACAAGAACATGAAATAATACTAAACCAAACATTCTTAGGCTATAAAATCTTAGTTATGTACAACTATGATGCATACACAAAGCAAGTACAGTAATGATGTCAATTTCATAAAAGGAAAAACCATAGGCTATCAGGCATCATATAATCAAGCAATTCTATCATGCAATTCCTAAAGATCCCTAGCCTATCACTAGCATGTTGTTCTAACATATCAAAATATCAAATAAGAGTGTGGTAATTTGGGGTCAACTTACTTGGTCCGGTTGATCGTACACATCACATCCTTCTTGATTATTTTGAAAACCTTTTGAAAAATCATTTTTTTAATTTTTTTTCCCTTTAGTTAAAGACGGGATTCACACGAGTGTTCCTTCAGTTCACTCAAATCAAGGCTTTGATACCAACTCGTAACACCCATAAAAATCACAAGAAATTTAAACTTTTTAAAACCAACCCAAATTCACAAATTGTTTACAAATATAGTTTTCAAAACATTTCGAACATCAGAGTCTCCTAAAATCATATGTCATAACAAGAGGATGTGAATGGTCACGCCTTCGCCTTCCCGTGGTCATCCGAAGTATCTTAAACATAACCCAAAATTGTAAGCCAACACTTAGTGAGATCCCCCAAAGTACCAACACATAAACATGTAACATATACAATAACAACTTGTCGGGTCCAATCAATCATCAGGTTGGAATACCCCCAGGCCCAGTAACCCATCGTGTTGGAATGCCAATATACTATGGGTCTATTCAACCATCGGGTTGGTATAACCCAACCCCAATCAACCATCAATTTGGAATGCTCACATCCTGTTGGCTTACGCACAAAGCAGTAAAGCCTCAACCACCAACCAAATATGTGCACATAAAACAGAAAATAATATAAACAATCTATAGAAAGTCAGGCAGATCTACAGATCACTATGCATAACATCATCCTATATACCAAGATACCAATCTAACATATCACTACATCACAATAACATACAATCACATAACGTAATATCAAATCCAAATGGCCGGCCTTGGTGCCTTCGACCCGCAAGTACAGTGAGGAAAACTCACCTCAAAAACTGGAGAAAAGCTAATGAGGTCCCGACTCCGAATCTCTACTCTCTAACCGACACCTAGTCCAACCAAATGACCAATCTCCATCAAAATCCCAAAATACGCTTAGGGTCAAACTTGGATAAAGTCAAGATCAAACTGGTCAAAATCCATAAATCAACTGAGTCAACCCAATTGACTCAACCCATCCGAGTCAACTCAGCAAGCGTACGCGGGGCGTACTCTGGAGGTACGATAAGCGTACTCCTCCGCTGACCAAAAACGGGGCCGTTGACCGCGTACGCTTGGCGTAACCCAGGTACGCTCGACATAAGCCCATACTTTCCTTTTCATCAATTAAGTTCTTAATACAATATCTTAACACGTCCAAATGCAGATCCAAGGTCAAAATGTCATTAGGAGTCATAAAGTTTCCAACTGTATGACCTTGTATGCTCAATAAGTGCTTAATCCATAAAAAAACCCAACATCGTAATGTCTTAACACTCTCCATAACATGCATGGGACAAAACCAACCATTAGGACTCCATTTTTATGACTTACGACCCCTCCTAGGGTCTGAAAGGACAATTTAATGGTCAAGAACATGCCATGCTCAAGATCTAACATTTTTGGGACCAAAAAGTATCATTAAGACATCAAAATATAGATCTATATGATAAATGGGTAAATTTTCAAGATTTATACCTTAATAAGTTTGCAAATGATGTAGAAACCCCAGATCCAAAGTGCTTCATTCTTCCAAGATGATATTGGCTTCCTTCCTTCTTCTTCTAAGCACAAAACACACACTCTTAGGCTTGAAATAGATTCTCAAGGTGAACTAGGGTTCAAAACGTATCATGATGGATGAAGGCTGGTGAGGTGAGGGGAAATGAAGCCATAAGGGTGTTTAAATACGAGCTAAGCCCTAATAATTAGGGTTTCCAAATCTGGCAAGTACGCCCAGCGTACATGTATGCCTTGCGCACTAGGGCGCACCCTAGTACGCTCAACGTACATGCGTACACATGGTATTACTCCCCCAAGAATATTTACAAAAATGCCACTAGGGCCCTTTTGCATACTTTCTTGAACTTAGGGACCAAAATGCAACATAATTAAATTATAGGGTTGAAAATAAAAGTACTTTATCGTCGGGATGTTACATTTGAACCACACAATTATTTTTAATTAAAATTATAAAATAATATTCATATAAAAAAATAGTTAAAATCCATTAAAAACCTAGTAACCAACATAACTTACCATGCAACCAAAACAACCAACCACCCACCACGAACCACCCATCATCAACACCTACAACCCTCCAACCACCACCATCCACCACTCACCACCACCATGCACCTACTACCATCTACTCCTCACCACCCACCACCCACCACCCACCACCCTTCTACTACTCACCACTACCCACCACCACCATCCACCCACCACCACTACCAACTAACCATACCACAACTTACAACCCACCAGCCACACCGACCAACACCACCACCATTCATCACCACCACCCACCACGACCACCTACCATTACCACCTACCACGACCACCACCAACCACCAACCTCCACCACCCATCACCACCCACCACCACTGTGAAAACCCTTAATTTCAACTCTTGTAAAAGTCAAATCTTGGTCAACGAAAGTCAAACATGTCTAATAAAGGTCAAACTTATTTCTCTCTTATCTTGTTAAGGTTAGTTTAATAAGTTATAAAGGTATAGACCTTGTATTCAAAGGTGTTGTATGTTTAAGTAGGAAAACACTTGGAACCGAGAACCTTGTCCGAACCGCAAACCCTCGCAGCCGCAAACGAGGTTCGCAACCGCAAACGGGTTCGCAGCCGAGAACTCACTCCTCGTACCGTAAACCCTCGGACCTTATCTCCTTGGGAAGTGTTTACAGCCGAAAACTATTGTGTATATATATGAGTTCATCCGTAATCATTCATCACTTATTCAATTCTAGCCGAAAACACACCCTTTCACACTCAAGAACACCAACCAAAAACCCTCAATCTCTCTCAACTATCATCCTTCATCCTTTGAATCTTCTTAGGATCTTTCTTGTATCTTCATCAAGAACACTCAACCGAAAAGACTTGAATCTTCAAGTGGTCGTGAACCGTTTGCGGTCGTAAACACTGAAGCCCAGCCGTGAACTCCAAGCAGTCACTCGATTTCGCTTCTAACACTTCTTTTTTTAAGTAATTCTTACATCCTAGGTTGTTTCCTTAATACCTTTGAGGTTATATTCACTAATTTCATGCCAATATATCGCGTGAATTGCTATTTAGGACTTGTTTTGTCTCGGGATCTAACTTGTGGAAACAATCATCCTATATCGAACATTCAAAAGAATCGCTCACACAAGGTGAGTTCATACCCCTACAATTTACCTTTTTCAATGTTTTTAGAAGGGGGGAATACAAGTAGAACACAATAGATTTGTGTTATCATTTACATGTGAAAACAAGCAAATGATCTCTTATCCTTTTATAAGTTGTTAAAATTCATTTGAAAAACTCTTTTAAACTATTTTAGATTTCTGTTTATTATCAAAATCATATTCATTTATATATTTATGTATACGTATGCTTTAACGGAATTAGGACTATTGCTAAGTACCTTGACTCTTGTTCCTTGTTTGGTTGTGGGCTTAGGGTAAGATCACTAGTCCGAATGTCGGTTAAATCATAATTATGCATGCTAAGTATATACATGAATATTAAACCCCATTTTCAAAGAACAAACTTAAATCAATTGCATATGTTAGGAAATTGAGTCTTTTCTCCAAATCAGTACACTTCAAACAAACATACTAGTAAACTATAATAGGTATAGTTTAGAGGATTAATACATACTATTTTCTGGAACAGAGAAACAATACATGAATCAATACATACATACTAGTACTATTCATTACAAAGTATACTATTCATTTACAAGAACAAGAAGGAGCTTATATACTATAACAAGAACAAGATAACTAAAATGTGAGATACTATTTCATGGCATAGCAATATTCCTGCTAAGTCACGTTTTGTAACCAGAGTCTCCTTGAGGGAGAGCATGACTTTGTGTATAGATCTATACGGGATTGACCATCCCACACCTTGCTGCTAGCTACAGTGGTACCTGCAGGTCTACATGTGACGAATGTCATATCATTTTCGACGCCTGAAGAACGTCGTGTTTTATACTAGTCAATCAAGCATGGTTATAACCTAATCACATTTTAACCTTAATTAACCAGTTTGGTTACAAGGCAGTTAATGCATCAGTAGTGTATTTTATACAATTCTACTGTAAACCTTCATTTTCTATTGCATTCAAACAGTGATATTCTCATATGAGAAATGCATACTATTTTTCTAGTAAAGATGGTTTATAGATATGGAAAACATACGTTTTATACTATTCCAAGTACAAACATACATTTTATACTATTTCAAGTACAAACATACATTTTATACTATTTCAAGTACAAACATACATTTTACACTATTACAAGAGAAAAAACATACAAAACAGTCGGGTCTTGGATAAAAGACTACTTTTGATTTTTAGAAGAAAATATAGGATTTTCTGGGAAGTATACAAACATTTCACTAAACAAATACAAACATTTTTATGATACAACTACAAACACTTGACACAAAATACTTATGAACTCACCAACTTAAATGTTGATACTCTCTTTCAAAATAACTTGTATTCTTAGGGAGCCAGTAGACAGGTACACTGGACCAGGTTTGAGAAGACGGAGCATGTTCAAGAATCGTCTTTTATTTTGATATATACAAATTTTTGGTGTATTACAACTATACAAAGAACACACATGTATTAAATATTCTATTAATGCAATGGATGCTGTTCCTTGTTTTACTATTGTGCATTGTTATGATAATGTACATGACGTCCTCCGCCCCCGAATGTTTCCGCCGTTCTAGGTTTGCGGGTGTGACTGATTGGTATCAGAGCTATGTTTATAGTGAACTGAGTATATCAACCCATAAAAGATATACAACTATAAGCACGTCGGGATTAAAACACTCTGACCAAAAGAATATACTTTTTAAATATAAAATATTTTACTAAAGTATACATACATGCATTCATACTAAGAACAGTGTCATACTAGAACAGAACAAAAGTATTACGATTGTTGATCAACACAAGTAGGCTTGGGGACATAATCAGGTCTGGGATTGATATAGCCTGATCAACTATATCTATCCGAGAAGTGATTAGCATGTGCCTAGGAATGGTTGTGGTGTTGCAACGAGTCTAAAAAAACTTACCAACTCTACTACAATGAAACACTAGAACATAACATAAACTTAAAATAATATAGGAGTATTTTGTTGTACTATAATTACTTATGTGAAAACTAAAAACGACCCTTACTAGTAGGTCTATAATTGCTGAGTGGATACGTTTAGGTTATATGTTACCAAGATGTTATAGACTTAGAATCTGTGATCTTCGCTTTACTTCATGTTCCTTGTTTGGTTGTGGTCTTAGAGTTGGATCACTTATTCGAAGGTCTATTCTATCTTAAGCTATATATAACTGGTACGCACTACGTAGGTATAGAAGTAACTGGTAAGGATCATACTATCAATATCTTTAGCAATACATCTATTATGTGTCTCTCACCCCTTTTCTCGCTTAGATAACATGGCTGGATTCCATCTACCTGGTGACCCGTACTTTCCCGATCAAGGGAACGGTGGATGGTTTGAAGCTGAACAAGAAGAAGAGAACCCTGTGGTCCCAATAGAAGAAGACCCCGAGGAGAGTTCTGAGGAAGAGAATGAGGAGGAAGTCCAAGAAGACTCTGACTCAGAACCCGAAGTCTACAATCCACCTCAAGTTGCCCAAAATCCTAACCCCCGACAGGATTTTGCAGGCCCCACGCCTCTGTGGGTAGTGAACTTGGGAAGGTGGAGACACAAAAACAGGGACAACCACCTCCTTATAATGGAGACCGAAACTTCTACAACCTGAACGAGGGAGGTTCAGCCGACAGAATCCTCCCTATCTTAGTTCGTCGCGTTGCTCGCAATGCTGAACAAGGAAGAACAACCATCGACCAAGTCATGGAAATTCGTGCTAACTCAGGAGTCAGCACAGTTCGCCTCTGCCATCTGACCGATGACCAGGATTTAACCACGACTCACACTGACGCACTACAGATGGAACTGAATATCAGTCGATCCGAAGTTAGAGAACTTCGACAGGGTCAAGTTGCATTGGAAAGGCGTGTGTGGGAAACATAACACCAGTTGGCTGAGTCCAGGGTAGAATCAAGTACTAATCAGAACAACACTTCTCACGAGTAGAACATACTCTACTCACTCTTTTGGATATAGATTAAGTCTACTTGTAGACTCTAGTGTTATTTTCCTGTTTATGTGTAGACCTTGAACTTTCAGTTTCGTTAGGTCTTTATGCTGTCAAAATTTTCTCTATATTGGTATGTTGTAGACCTATTACAAAGTCGAATTTCCCTGAACTCTATACATCTATAATACCAATGATATTGACATGCATCTAATTCTCTTGGAAAAATCTCTATCGAAATCCTTTCATCTTTCTAGTGGTAGATATCTATTGCAAACACTTAAACAATTACATGTTGAACTAGGGTGATATAGTTCAAGGAGCACTCACATTATACTCACTATTGATGTCTTACTACATTTCCATCTTTTAAAACATAAAAAGGATGCCTCCAAGAAGAAATCCAAGACGTTTCAATGTTAATGCAACCACGACACCACCTCCACCTCCACAGTTTGACGCATCTATGTTTCAGGCAGCGGTCACGGTAGCCGTGGCAACCGCCATGTCACACATACACACAACAGGTACCAGTGGATCTGGAAGCGGTGCTCACCCCTCCAATCATGGTGAAAGTCATGGACACCCTAGGGAGTGTTTCTATAAAGATTTCACCAATTGCAAACCCAAATCCTTTAACGGTAGCGGTGGAATCATTGCTCTATCACAATGGATAGAGAAAATAGAGTCTATCTTTGAGATTTGCTCCTGCCCAGAAGGAAGCAAAGTAAAATTTGCTGCGTACACCTTCTCAGACAGGGCCCTCACATGGTGGAATGGCCATGTCAAGTCACTTACCATCATAGTGGCTAACTCAATGAGATGGGATGCACTGAAGGATCTGATGGTAGGAGAATACTGCCCGAGGGGCGAAGTTCAGAAACTCGAGCAAGAACTTTGGAGACTGACCATGAAAGGCTCTGACATAGTAGCCTACACGAATAGGTTCAGTGATATAGTGGCTCTATGTACAGAGATGGTCCCTACGGAGAGCAAGAATATTGAGAGGTACATCTGGGGACTAGTACCTCCATTTCAGGGGAACATATTGTCTTCGAACCCCTCTATATTCGTCAGTGCCAAGCGATTGACACAAAGACTCATCGACCATGGAGTCCACACACCAATAACAACCTCTGTCCCAGAACCAGCCAAAACGACCGACAACACGAGGAATTTTAGGATGGAAAGAAGAACAAATCGGCACAAAACTCTACCAAGAAACAACAGACTATGGCTGTTCATGCCGCAACAGCCCCTGCTGTCCCTGCTTCAGCAAAGCAGTACGCTGGGAGTTTACCGAAGTGCAACAAGTGCAAATTCCATCACAACGGACCCTGCCGGGAGATGCAGTGTGCTAACTGCAGCAGGAAAGGGCACACGACCCGTTTCTGTAAGGCTCGGACAAGGCCAATTACCCAGGTCCTTGGTGTGGGAGTAGGCCAGGCCTGCTACGGGTGTGGTGAAGTTGGACACTACAAGAGGAACTTCCCGAAAGCAAGGAATACTGGTGGAGTAGCGAGAGTACTCGCTATTGGTCATGATGAAGCCGTGGCAGAACCTACGGTGGTCACGAGTACGTTTCTCCTCGATAACTCTTATGAATGCATACTATTTGATAGTGGAGCGGAGAGGAGTTTCATGAATCAAAAATTTAAACACTTACTTAAGCAACAACCACAAGCACTAAAAGAAGCGTTCACCGTAAAAATTTCAAATTGACCTCATGCCTGTCTCAATTAAAAGTTTCGACGTCATTATCGGCATGGACCGGTTGGGTCTTCATCGTGCTGACATCATGTGTTTTGAGAAAGCCGTTCATCTTAATCTACCGAATAGCGAAACCTTAGTTATCTATGGTGACAAACCAGGCACAAACCTTCGAATCATCTCGAGTATTCAAGCCCAGAAGTACTTACGAAAGGAATATCATGCGTTCCTTGCTCACGTGGTAGATATGAGCCAAACGGTGAATGACATAAAGAACATTCCAAAAGTCCATGACTTTCCCGACATCTTTCCCGAAGATCTTCCAGGATTACCACCACAACGTCAAGTCGAGTTCAGAATCGAATTAATTCCAGGAGCTACCCCTGTAGCCAAATCGCCTTACCGACTAGCACCAGCTGAGATGCAGGAACTATCCAGTCAACTGAACGAACTGCTAAGCAAGGGATTTATTCGACCAGAAGGAGCTCAACATGAGACAACGACGGTGGGTCGAGCTACTAATTGACTATGAATGCGAAATTCGTTATCATCCCGGTAAAGCCAATGTAGTAGCTGACGCCCTTAGTCGGAAAGAGTACTCAGGTCGTAGAGTCAAATCATTGACTATGACAATCCATTCACATCTGTCCACACAAATTAAGGAGGCTCAGCAGGAAGCCTTGAAACCTGAAAATGTGGCAGGTGAAACCCTAAGAGGGATGGATAAGAACTTAGAAGTCAAGGGTGACAGAGTCTTATACCTCATGGATCGGATCTGGACACCAAAGTTCGGTGGCTTCAGAGACGTTGTCCTAAACGAAGCACACAATACTTGATACTCTGTTCATCCAGGTTCGGAAAAGATGTATCTGGATCTCAAAAAGTTATATTGGTGGCCTAACACGAAAGCAGATATTGCTACCTTTGTAGGCAAGTGTCTTACTTGCGCCAAAGTTAAAGTGGAATATCAAAAGCCCTCAGGTTTACTACAACAACCGGAGATACCTGAGTGGAAGTGGGAGCGGATTACAATGGACTTCATAACCAAGTTGCCCAAGACAACGGGTGGACTTGACACCATTTGGGTGATCATCGACAGATTAACCAAGTCTGCATGCTTCCTACCAATCAAAGAAACAAACAAGATGGAGAAACTGACAAGAACATACATTAGGGAGATCGTACGACTGCATGGTGGTCCCATATCTATTATCTCTGATAGAGACATGAGATTAACCTTAAGATTCTGGCAGTCGCTACAAAAATCCCTCGGAACTAGGCTGGACATGAGTACAGCCTACCAACCACAAACTGATGGATGGAGTGAGAGAACTATACAAACGATGGAAGACATGCTCAGAGCTTGTGTGATCGACTTTGGTAAAGTGTGAGATATCCATTTATCATTGGTCGAGTTTTCATACAACAATAGCTACCATACTAGTATCAAATTTCCTCCATTTGAAGCCCTTTATGGCTGGAAGTGCAGATCCCCTCTGTGCTGGGCTGAGGTGGCTGACACGTAACTAGCTAAAGGACAAGTTCCTGACAGCACTCTCACTGGTCCAGAAATCATCAGAGAGACGACTGAAAATATTGTACAAATTCGTGAACGATTGAAAGCCTCTAGAGACAAACAGAAAAGCTACGCTGACAAAAGACGGAAACCCTAGGAATTTCAGGTTGGTGACCTTGTTCTATTAAGGGTCTCACCCTGGAAGGGCATGATACGCTTCGGAAAGCGTGGCAAACTAAATCCAAGGTACATTGGGCTTTTTCAGATTATCTCTAGAATCGGCCCATGTGTGTAAAACCAACTAGTTTTAATCCTACTTTTTAAATATAAATTTAACACACAAAAGGAAGTGTACATGTCAATTGGTGGTATAATTAAGCAAGCAGGGTATCGAACACATGGAACGACAAATTAAACTAACTACTATAATTATCTAAAAAGAAAATAATAAAAGGAAGGGTTTTCTCTAGTTTTGCAAGACTAGAAACTTAAACAATTAACTAAAACTTAAACTACCAACTAAGCAAGCAAAGATCAATTAAATTCAATAATAAAGAAGACTTCTGTTTAGGTTTGAATACTTTATTCCTATGGTTGATTTTATGGCAAGTGCAATGGATTAACTTTTCATTGGCTACCGGTTAGTGTTATTAGGTTCACGTTCGCTATTTCTAATCCTTAGAAAACAAATCAATTCAAACAGTGGCCAGTTGGTTAAATTAACAGGTTTTCTAGTTTATTGATTCGGGTTAAGTAAGACTTGTAGTGGTTAATTAAATTGGTCGTTCAATTAACCTCTTGCTGATGGTTCGTCACACAAGCTCACACATTAACTTACCTATTCTCTATTAACCCTAGTTTCACGTTCGCTATTCCTAGGCATATAACAATGTTTTCACATAAACCATATGAGATTAACAGAAGAATAATTATACTGGTTAATTAACAGAAGAATAATTATAATTAACATATAAGGTTCTTTAACAAGCTTAACAAAACATAATCACCAAATTAAAGTAACCTAACCATAAAATTATACCATTATCATAAAGTCATCTATCCTAAATAGAAGATAATAGTTTTAGCTCATGATTACAGTAAGACTAAGATCAAAAACGAAGTCAAGTAGCTCAAACATAGTTCAACTTAAAGAATAAGTAAGAATAAACTTGAATTTGCCTTGATTCATCTCAAAATTGGATCTAGGATTGATTCTCTAACTTCCAGCGCCTTAGCAGGTCTTCTAATCGCAACTTTCCTCCAAGGGTTTCTTCTCCCCACCCCCAATAATTCTGTATCGATCTGAAAGACCCTTTTTATAGATTAGAGGCGACTCGTCGAGTCCAGTGACTGACTCGTCGAGTCTCTCATTAAATCCCCGTGTACGTCAAGGCAAGGACTCTTCTGCTTCGAGAATGTTCGTGGGAACTCGTCGAGTCAAGGGTCTACTCACCGAGTCCTTCTTGGTTTTTGGCTCTTTTCTTCTTTCTTTGATTCCCAAGCTCCCGATAGCTTCTCCTGCTTCCTTTTGCTTCCGAGCACTTCTTTTGAACTGAAAATATAAATTAAACGTAATTAAGCATCTTTTGTTCCATAATTGCAATAAATTAGCCAAAAAGTATTAATATTCTATACAAAATATATGACTAAATATGCACATATTAAATTACCCCACACTTGACTTTTGCTTGCCCACAAGCAAAACTGAATTTTGAACATACTAACATCACATAAAACAATCCTAATCAAACCCATCCATTTTGCCAATACCTTAATGCATGCATTTGTGTCTAAAATTTTTCCTAAAGAACCCCCCATACTCTAAATACTCACAATCCTTATAAACTCTTGCCCACTTCTTTCGAACAACGCTCATTTTATGCATCCCTTCGAATCAATCCTCAGAAAACTTTTTTAACCTCAAGGTATTTTTGTAAAGCTACCCAAGCATACATAATGTATAAAATTACAACTTTTAGATACCACAATGGAGCTCTTGAATTCTTCACTTTCTTTGATATTTGATCTTCAATTTGTACTTTGAATTCATCACCTTTTTGTGTGATTTTTGGTATCTTAAACTTTTGAATTTCTTCAGAACTTTGATCTTTGATCTTTAAACTTGATAGCTCCAAAAATTCTAACAACTTTTTGGTAATTTCTCTTTTTTTTTTCTTTTCATGTATATCTCACTTTTTTTTTCACCCAAAACCTACATGCTTAAGCAGGGGTGCTTAACTTCAACCCTTATTGGTTAAGATACAAGCCTTCCTGGATAGATTTCTGGTACACGATGCTAAACATATTGCGACCCTCAAACTAAGTGAGGTTGTGTTTTTGTTCCATGATTTCACTAGAACAAGGGAGGCTAAAAATGCATTATAACATATATTGGCTCAACTAAACATTTGGGTCCTCATAGAATCATAAAACATAATACTAGCATGAATCCTAATTGCTTTTACCATAATTTTCTGAATTAATCCTAGCAATTTTAATGCAAATTTTTTTAAAATTAAGCCCAAATTAAGATTCTAATGTAACTAACCCCCTCCCCCACACTTAATTCATGCAATGTCCCCATTGCATGTTATGCATGATAAAGAAAAACACAAAAGCAAAGAGGGAATTGGAATAAACTCCCCTGGGATAGTAGTGGCGAGGTTGATATTTATTCTTTTGAGCTCCATCTTCGGCTGACTTTGGCATGGGAACAGCTCATCCATGCCTTGGGCGTCATATCTAATGTGTTGATAGCTCTAAAAAAATGCAGGAAAGACTCTCGGAAATCTTTAGGAATTGATCTTTATAAGTGCAGCTAATTGCCGTGTGAAATAATCATCAAATCATAAGCTTGAGAGGTAAAATACGTATCAACTCGTCGAGTGTGATATGTGACTCGCCGAGTTGTAGCGCGAAAAGGCAGAATCCGTGAAATTACACTGAGACTCGTCGAGTCAGTAAGTGCACTCGGCGAGTCCATCGCTGGGTGGAAAATTTTATATTCTGCTCCAAAGTTGATTCTGATGTGTTTGGAAACTAATCACTTGAGACTCTCCCATTTTTTCCTTTAGTATTTAGACAATTTCCAACTCTTTTCTTGACCGGACTCTAAACTCGGACTCCATTCTCTCTCGCCTAGACTCGACACTTCTATCACTCTCGAGATCCTTTGTATGCAAACCCTTTATCCAAATTCTGAAAAGACTAAAACAAACATGTAATAAAAAAATCAAAATAAAAATCCTAAATTATCCTTAAATACTAGAAGTTTAGAAAAAGAAAAGCAAACTCTAATGACGGGTTACCTCCCGCAAGCGCTTCTTTTTGTGCGAGTCTTGAGCTGTACTCCCAACTTAATAAACTTCTAATAAAATCAATGCCATTCCATCCATTGCATTAAATATTTTCTTTGGACCAATGTGTAAAATTTGGCTCTTTGTTTCTAAAATTGGCCAAACAAGCTTGAAATTGTAAAACCCAAGAATCTTGATAAGGGTTGGGACCGGTCGGATACTAATCAGAAATGGATCGCGCTTCAGAACTTTCTCCAAAGTTGGAATCGTCACCCCATGCTTCGAAACACAAACCGGAAAAACAGGGGGCCATGTCGTGGTAATGGTCAAACCACAACTTGGTTTCTGCAATTTAGCTTGTTCTTGTTCTTCGTCTGACCCTTCTGCTGGAAATCTTTCCAGCTCCTCCAAATCTTTTTCTGGATTAAATTCTTCATCTTGTAGATTTAGCTCTTGTAACTCAGATTGCTCTTGTGTGTTGGGCAAGATGTTATCTAACCATCTTCCAAATTCCTTCAAATCATCATCTGAGTCATATTCCTCATCTTCTTGCTCAATTTCCTGTACTACTTCCTCAAGAAAAGCATCAAAAGCATCGAGATTTGGAAAATACATAATAAATATTAAAAAAAACTCGTAACTTTATATGAGATAAATCTCACACAAAGGATCGATAATACTAGCAATTTAAATAAATTTTAGAACCGTTCCCCGGCAACGGCGCCAAAAACTTGATGTGTGTAAAACCAACTAGTTTTAATCCTACTTTTTAAATATAAATTTAACACACAAAAGGTAGTGTACCTGTCAATTGGTGGTATAATTAAGCAAGCAGGGTATCGAACACAGGGAACGTCAAATTAAACTAACTACTAGAATTATCTAAAAAGCAAATAATAAAAGGAAGGGTTTTCTCTAGTTTTGCAAGACTAGAAACTTAAACAATTAACTAAAACTTAAACTACCAACTAAGCAAGCAAAGATCAACTAAATTCAATAATAAAGAAGACTTCTGTTTAGGTTTGAATCCTTTATTCCTATGGTTGATTTTATGGCAAGTGCAATGGATTAACTTTTCATTGGCTACCGATTAGTGTGATTAGGTTCATGTTCGCTATTTCTAATCCTTAGAAAACAAATCAATTCAAACAGTGGCCAGTTGGTTAAGTTAACAGGTTTTCTTGTTTATTGATTTGGGTTAAGTAAGACTTGTAGTGGTTAATTAAATTGGTCGTTCAATTAACCTCTTGCTGATGGTTCGTCACACAAGCTCACACATTAACTTACCTATTCTCTATTAACCCTAGTTTCACGTTCGCTATTCCTAGGCATATAACAATGTTTTCACATAAACCATATGAGATTAGTAATGAAGAGATGGTCATACAACTTAATATACTGGTTAATTAACAGAAGAATAATTATAATTAACATATAAGGTTCTTTAACAAGCTTAACAAAACATAATCACCAAATTAAAGTAACCTAACCATAAAATTATACCATTATCATAAAGTCATCTATCCTAAATAGAAGATAATAGTTTTAGCTCATGATTACAGTAAGACTAAGATCAAAAACGAAGTCAAGTAGCTCAAACATAGTTCAACTTAAAGAATAAGTAAGAATAAACTTGAATTTGCCTTGATTCATCTCAAAATTGGATCTAGGATTGATTCTCTAACTTCCAGCGCCTTAGCAGGTCTTCTAATCGCAACTTTCCTCCAAGGGTTTCTTCTCCCCACCCCCAATAATTCTGTATCGATCTGAAAGACCCTTTTTATAGATTAGAGGCGACTCGTCGAGTCCAGTGACTGACTCGTCGAGTCTCTCATTAAATCCCCGTGTACGTCAAGGCAAGGACTCTTCTGCTTCAAGAATGTTCGTGGGAACTCGTCGAGTCAAGGGTCTACTCACCGAGTCCTTCTTGGTTTTTGGCTCTTTTCTTCTTTCTTTGATTCCCAAGCTCCCGATAGCTTCTCCTGCTTCCTTTTGCTTCCGAGCACTTCTTTTGAACTGAAAATATAAATTAAACGTAATTAAGCATCTTTTGTTCCATAATTGCAATAAATTAGCCAAAAAGTATTAATATTCTATACAAAATATATGACTAAATATGCACATATCACTTACAGACTCCGACTACCACAGAAACTTAGTAACGTATACCTTACCTTCCACGTATCGAAGCTAAAGAAGTGTCTATCTAATGAGACTCTCGTTATCCCACTCGATGAAATTGAGATCAATTAGAGCCTCAACTTCGTGGAAGAACCAGTAGAAATCATGGATAGGGAAGTCAAGCAAACCAAACAAAGCCGTATCCCGATAGTGAAGGTTCGCTGGAATGCAAAGCGGGGATCTGAATTCACTTGGGAGCGGGAGGATCAAATGAAACATAAGTATCCACATCTTTTCCCTTAGTCCATGTGTACCTCTTAGACTTAATTTCGGGACGAAATTCCCTCTAACAGGGGGGATGATGTGACAACCCGTAATTTCAACTCCTGTAAAAGTCAAATCTTGGTCAACGAAAGTCAAACATGTCTAATAAAGGTCAAACTTATTTCTCTCTTATCTTGTTAAGGTTAGTTTAATAAGTTATAAAGGTATAGACCTTGTATTCAAAAGTGTTGTATGTTTAAGGAGGAAAACACTTGGAACCGAGAACCTTGTCCGAACCGCAAACCCTCGCAGCCACAAACGAGGTTCGCAGCCACAAACAGGTTCGCAGCCGAGAACTCACTCCTCGGACCGTAAACCCTCGGATCTTATCTCATCGGGAAGTGTTTACAGCCGAAAACTATTGTGTATATATATGAGTTCAGCCGAAATCATTCATCACTTATTCAATTCCAGCCGAAAACACACCCTTTCACACTCAAGAACACTAACCGAAAACCCTCAATCTCTCCCAACTATCATCCTTCATCCTTTAAATCTCCTTAGGATCATTCTTGTATCTTCAAGTATTCTTCATCTCATCAAGAACTGTAACATCCGGAATTCCAAGTATTATATTTTAATTATTTAGCTTGTGTTAAGAAGAGGGACTCGACGAGTCGACGCCTAGACTCGTCGAGTAGGATCGCGATTGCTGACTGGATTTAATGAATGGACTCGACGAGTCGGCAAGTTGACTCGAAGAGTCCGCGCTGTGGACAGAAACCCTAAATCCTTGGGCCTGTGCCCTATTTAAGGGATCTTATGGCCCTCATTTGTGGCCACCTTCACCTTTGAGAGCACCAGAGAACCTGAGAGCATTGTGAGTGAGAAAAGAAGCCATTTTCATCATTTATAGTGTGATCTTGCAAGAAAGAAGGAAGGAGGGCAAGCTAGGCAGATTGAGGAGCTCAGATCTACTACCATTTGATCAGAAGAGGCTGCTAGAGGTATACATCTATGCTCATTCTCGTGTATATGGTGATCTACTTGAATCTAGGGTTTTCTTATGCCTTCTTTAGCTTGAATTCGAAGCATATGAGGTCCCAAAGTGGAATTCTTCTTAGATCTGTACCTTAAGAGGTCCAGAGAGTCCTATATATCCTGCTTTATGCTATTCCTTTGGAGATATGAACCTAGGTTGCCATTTTAGAAGCTATTTCACCAAAAAAAGCCCTATGAGTGTTGCATGAGTGTAAAGGTTAGACCTTTACGTGATCATTGTGTATTGGAAGGTCAGATCTATAGGTTAGAGAAGCAGATCTGACCTCAGAAGGTCTTTTGAGTGTTGCCATGGAGGAAACTCCCCGAGTCCATAAGGGGACTCAACGAGTCGAGTCGGGTTGCCCCGCGATTCGTGACCAGTGGTAACCCATCGAGTGAAAGGTTAACTCGACGAGACGAGTGAGGATTTATGAGGATTAAGAGGACACGCATGGTCTCGCCGAGTCACACGAGTGCACTCGACGAGTTTGGTGAAAGTTTGACCGTTGAATAGAGTTGACTTCAGTTGACCATAGGGTTTTGGTCAAGCTAGTTCAAGAGAGGTCAGGGAGGGGTAGAATGGTCTTCTATCCATTCTTTAGAAATGAGGACAAGAGAAAGTATTGATTAGAGATGTTATTATGTTGATAGGAGGAGGCTAGGTCGGGTTATCGAGCACGAGAGGTTATCCGACATCATACGAGGTGAGTCTTTTCACTGTACATTACCTAGAGTGGTAATTATGTGTGACCGGAAGGTCTTATGTGCTATGATGAGTATGTGATGTATGCTGTTATATGATATGTATGTGCTATGTTATGTTAGGACTATTATGATACGGACCGGAAGGTTAACAGTGTATGGGCCGGAAGGTCAAGATGATACGGACCGGAAGGTCAGAGAAGTGGGGCTGGAAGGTCTACCAGGATGATGGGACGGAAGTCCCCTGAGACACATTGACCGGAAGGTCTTGTAGAGTTATAGCCTTGAGTGGCGTATATGCGTATGTGGTATTTTAGGGAACTCACTAAGCATTTATGCTTACCGTTTATGTGATATGTGTTTCAGGTACCAGCGAGGATCGCGGGAAGGCGCCGACATGATCTGTACACATTGATGGAGTTTTATGCATTTGAGATCTTGGGATTGTTTTATTTGGAAGACGTGTGTTACATTGGATTTTGATATTTCTTATGAATGAAATTATGTTTTAAAAATGAAAAAAATTGTTTTGGAATTTCACGTTGTTATAATTTGGTATCAGAGCCTTGGTTTGAGGGATTCGGATGCACCTTCGGGTGTATTTGAACTCAAACTGAGGATTTGAGAAAGTTTTTCATAAAAGAAACAATTTTTCTAAAAAGAAAAGGAATGTGAGGAAAGCGGAAAGAAGTAATGTGTACGATCAGCCAGCGCCCGAACGGTGATTTCCCAAAGTACCCTTACATTATGTGTTATGAGATATGATATGATATGTTATGCATGCTAGAGTAGGCTAGGTATTCCTATTAGGACTAGAGTGGCCTGATTTGTGATGCCTTAGCCTAGGAGATTACTGCTGCTATGAGATGCTCCGAGAGTGAGTAGGTAGCAGTGAGGAGCTTATAAGAAGTCTACCGATGGGTAGCCTATGCTTAGCGAGATGTAGAGTACTTGTGATCTGGGATCCTAGGAGGAGGACTTGGAATGAATGCTGATGCGGTGTGGAAGGTAGTATAGGGCCCGTACTACTGAAAACACCGGATCAGTGCGCAGTCCAAGTAAGAATCCTTAGGGTACTAGGGAACAAGTAGGGTTGAGTTATCAGGTGCGAGTATACTCGAGCGAGTCTCTGATATTTTTATGTCATATTTCAGAGACATCATGGTTGGGACATGCCACAGACTAGAGACCAGCAGCGTGAGTGACGAGGAGCTTCGTCAGATGATCCATGATGAGGTAGCTGCGGCTATCCGAGCAGAGATACCGGAGATGTTTGGGTCTATTAAGACCACGTTGATTGAGACATTCGATGAGCAGTACGCCGGGGTTACTGAGGCTGCAGCCGCTGCAGCTACGGCAGCTGTTGCTGCTGCTAGACCTCAGGGGGGTGACTCGTTGCTGTTCCGGGAGTTCAGCAACATGAAGCCACCAGAGTTTGATGGGACACTGGACCCGATTGCTGCGATGAGATGGATTTCTGATATTGAGGGATGCTTCCACACCTGTTCGTGTCCGGAGCATCTGAGGGTATGGTTCGCGCTGAACCAGCTCCGCTTGGGAGCGAAGGATTGGTGGAAGTTTGTGACGGCAAACTTCACTCTTGCAGAGATCTCAGAGGTGACCTGGGAGAGGTTCACCACCATGTTCAGAAACGAGTATGTTCCCCCGGTGGAGAGGGAACGGTTGGCACAGGAGTTCTTGTCCCTCAAGCAGGGGACGGAGTCCATGGCTGTGATTACACGGATGTTCCATGAGAGGGCGTTGTTTTGCCCTGAGCACGTGTCGTCTGAGCAGGCACGCATGAGCCGGTACTTGAGTATTCTGAGGAGGGACATTCAGGAGTTCGTGGCGAACTCGACTTAGCGGACATTTGTTGAGCTCCAGGCAAATGCCCGGAAGAGGGAGATTGAGCTAGAGACTCAGGCCATGGAGGAGGCCGAGTCTTAGAGGAGGGACAGGCGACTGGTGCAGGTACAGCCGGCAGCCAAGCGGGCTAAGCCCGTTGATACGAGATCTGGAGGCCAGAAGGGCCGCACTTGTGGGAAGTGCGGCAAGGGACATGATGGAGTGTGTCGAGCAGGTGCTTGCTACAAATGTGGCAAGGAGGGGCATATAGCCAAGGACTTCCCCAAGAGATTTATGGTTTGCTTTCATTGCAACCAGACGGGTCACCGGAGGGCCGAGTGCCCACAACTGTTACAGGGATCAGCGCAGGGATCTACCTCTGCTACTGCACGAGCTACTGACGGTCGGACAGTGAAGGCCGAGGCACCGAAGGCTCGCGGGAGCGCCTTCCAGTTGACAGCGGAGGAGGTTCGCGCAGCGCCCGATGTCGAGGCTGGTATGTATTCTTTCATTTATTTATGCTGAGTTGAGATATTGTGCTTATATTATGATTTGCGTAGGTATTTTTCTTGTGAGTTCTGTACCTGCTTTGGTGTTATTTGACTCGGGTGCGAGTCGATCATTTGTGTCGTTAGCGTTTAGTCAGCACATCAGTATTCGACGAGAGGCGTTGAGTCGACCTCTACGAGTTTCCATAGCTGACGAGCGAGCGGTGTATGCTACTGACGTGATTCGAGGATGTGTACTCGAGATCTTCGGTGTTGAGTTCCTGATAGATCTGGTCCCGATTGCGATGGGGGACGTTTGCGTTATAGTGGGCATGGATTGGTTCAGCCGATTTGGGGCAGTTATAGACTGCGATCGGCAGATGGTGACGATACGAGACCCTAGTGGGGGAGTGTTGACTGTATATGGCGCGATGTGGGTCAGCATTTTGTTCGGCTGCCAGAGCGAGACAGAGTTTACAGCAGGGCTGCAACGGGTTTGTAGCCTATGTGATGGATACACGAGTGGCCGCAGAGAGTCCGAGTTCGGTTGATGATGTTCCGATAGTGCGTGAGTTCCCGGATGTTTTTCCCGAGAAGTTGCCGCGTGTGCCTCCCGAGAGGCAGGTGGAGTTCTGCATCGATTTGGTTCCGGGGGCAGCGCCTATCGCCAAGGCGCCTTATCGCCTTGCGCCACCAGAGATGTAGGAGTTATCCTCGTAGCTTCAGGAGCTGCTGGGGAAGGGGTTTATTCGACCGAGTAGCTCGCCGTGGGGAGCGCCGATCCTTTTTGTCAAGAAAAAGGATGGTTCACACCGGATGTGCATTGATTACCGGGAGTTGAACAAGTTGACAGTCAAGAACCGTTACCCCTTACCAAGGATCGATGATCTGTTCGATCAGTTACAGGGAGCGTCTTGGTTCTCCAAGATAGATTTGAGGTCTGGATATCATCAGATGAGAGTGCGGGATGAGGATATCCAGAAGACGACGTTCAGGACTCGTTATGGGCATTACGAGTTCGTGGTGATGCCTTTTGGGCTCACCAACGCACCGGCAGCGTTCATAGATCTCATAAACAGGATGTGCAGACCGATGTTGGATCGATCGGTGATCGTGTTCATCGACGATATTCTGGTGTATTCGAGATCCCGAGAGCAGCATGAGGAGCATTTGAGGGAGATCCTCGGGGTTTTGAGATCGGAGAGGCTTTACGCCAAATTCTCCAAGTGTGATTTCTGGTTACGAGAGGTTCAGTTCTTAGGGCATCTCGTTAATCATAATGGGATATTGGTCGATCCGGCCAAGATTGAGGCGGTGATGAGTTGGGAGGTGCCGAGATCCCCCACCGAGATCCCCCATCGAGATCAGGAGTTTTCTGGGGTTGGCCGGCTACTATCGGAGATTTATCAAGGATTTCTCCAAGATTGTTGTGCCACTCACCAGGTTGACCCGGAAGGGCGTTGCTTTTACGTGGGGTCCAGAGTAGCAGACCTCGTTTGAAACTCTTCGCCAGAGACTATGCGAAGCCCCGGTGTTAGCCCTTCCAGAGGGAATGGAGGATTTCACGGTGTATTGTGACGCATCGATATCGGGGTTGGGTGCGGTGCTTATGCAGAGAGGGCACGTGATAGCGTATGCATCAAGGCAGCTGAAGCCTCACGAGGTGAGGTATTCCACCCACGATTTGGAGTTGGGGGCCGTGGTGTTCGCCCTTAAGATATGACGTCATTATTTGTATGGGGTTCGGTGTATCATATACACAGACCCCAAGAGTTTGAAGTACTTGATGGATCAGCCCAACCTGAACATGCGCCAGAGGAGATGGTTGGATGTGGTAAAGGATTATGACTGCGAGATCCTGTACAGCCCGGGCAAGGCTAACGTTGTAGCCGACGCCCTGAGCCGTAGGGTGTGACAACCCGAAATTTTTTTGCCTTGTAACGCCAGTATAATCAACCTTAAGTTAGACTCACTCCTGCTATCATTCACCACTGTTTAGAGTCTGTTTGGGTGTTTTAAGACTAGTTCATTCAAGGAAGCAGTGTTAGGATATAGCTGCTGAAGTTCAAACCATCAAACAAAGCGATAAACTCCATCATGTGGAGTTTACGGCCGTAAACATGGAGTTTACGGCCTTAAACTCAACCATGGCCGTAAACCCCTATAAAGGTGCCATTTGAGCCTTAAACTCTTCCTAAGGATTGGATTTGAGGCTAGAACACTCCCTTGTGCTTTGTAAGACCTTGAATCATCACCAAACTCATCATCAAAGAGAGTGTACGACCAGGAGTTTACACCTTGGCCGTAAACCCTTGTAGTTGTCATGATTTGGACCTTAAACACATCTAGACCTTTACTAACCATTGGAACACTTGAGCCTTTGAAACTCCTTGCCTTTAAGACCCAATAAGACACCATTTGGTGAGTTTACGGCCATGGGGTTTATGGTGTGGCCGTAAACACCTCAACACCCTCCATTAAGTTGGTCTTTCTCATCCTTGTGTAGAGCAATGGTCCCTCAAGATTCCCTAGCCTTCAAACACCCACTTATGCATGTTTGACCATGAGTTTATGGCCGTAAACTCCCTTGGCAGTAAACACATGGCCATAAACACCAAACCATGGCCTTAAACACCTTTTAGATGAATCACATGTGATTCCAACACTTGGTCAAAGTGTTTCCTAGTCTCAGAAGGTGTTTCCTTGCATTTGGTTGCTTCTAAACACTATATTTATGTCAATATATGCCATTATATGTCATTTAGGACTCGTTAAGTCTCGGGACTTCATTCGTGGAACTTCTCATCCTTACGCGCATATTCGTTGAATCACCCACATCATGTGACTTCATACCCCTACGCGTTTTCCGAATTTTCTATGTTTTCAGGGGGGGGAGGGGAATACAAGCAAAAGTACAGGGAAACTTGTGCTCAAAACATATTATTTTGCTTAAGATAACTATATGTTTAGAATGCTTTTAACACAGAAAATTGTTTTTACCAAACGATTAAGAAATCAACTCGTAGAAACAGTTTTCAAGACTAGGGTAACGAACTTGTGAATCATGTCGTAAAATGTATCATTTTACAAAGGATTCCTGCAAATCATAAAAAGGATTTTCCATATTATTACTTGTAAATTTGTTAGTCTAGTTGGAGACACGTCCTTGGTAACACTCACCACCGAAACAGAGTGTAGGACTAGCACTTGTGACCAGAATCTCTTGTAGGGAGAGCGTGGCTGTTGTGTATAGATCTATACGGGACTGACTATCCCGCACCTCGCTGCTAGCTACAGTGGGACCGGCAGGTCTACGGGTGACAAAGTCATAAAGGATATTGGCTCCAGTACATGCCATATCAAGTTAATGTATGGTCATGACCCTCACAATGTAGATAGCAGAGATTTACTTTTGTAATAATGAATCAAATGAACTAACCTCAAAGTAATAGCCGATTTAATTACTGGAGGGTATTAATAATAATATCTTCAGGACTTAGTTCATCACGGTTTTCTTTTATTTAGTTTTAAAAGCTAATGTACCTCTGTAGGTGTAACCAGGGTTTTCAAAAGAAAACTGATTTTATTAATACGAGTATGGTAGATACTTGCATACCTCAGTTTAAAACAAATCATCAACCATCAACCTTTAGGGAAAATATAGGATTTTCCCAGGATAAACCGGCTATTCAAAACGGATTTGTTTATCATGTAATCAACGGATATTCATATTCATTCCACGACACCTTGGATTGTACGTATCTTGGTACGAATCTGGAAGTCATGGAAGGAATGGGTTTTCAAACAGGCTTTTCTTAAGAAAATATAGGATTTTCTTGAGGAACACTTTTCAAAAGGATCAAAGAACATTTTCCACCAAAAACTAAACGCTTATGAACTCACCAGCTTTATGATGATATTCTTTCAAAACTGCTTGTATTCTCAGGGAATTAGTAGACAGGTACTTCCAGGCTTTTGGAGAAGTCAGCGCGTTAGAGTCATGTCTTTTGATTTTACTTTTGTTATGAATAAAACCTTGTATTAAAACAATGTAAACCTTTTTCAGATATGTATTCAATGTTTGGTTGTGTTTACTATGCTTGTTATGATACAACTGTTGTGATACTACGCATGACCTCAACCACCCCCGAACGTTTCCGCCGTTCCAGTTTGGGGGTGTGACAGATTGGTATCAGAGCTATTGTTTATAGTGAACTAAGTATACCGAACTTTACATGGTATACAACTATAAACATTAAGGGGCCTAAGCGCTCTAAACTAAAAGTATACTTTCAAAAATATAAGTATTTTTATAACAAAGTATATAAGAATACCCGAGTACAAAAATTTGTGTCATAGGTAGAACAAAACAAAAGTATTTGGATGTTGGACATCGCGGTTAAACCTGGGCAGTTATGTAATCATGTTTAGGGTCAATATAGCCTGATCAACTATATTCATTCGAGACATGACCAACATGTGCTTGGGAGCGACTGTAGTGTTGCAGCAAGCCTAAAACTTACCTAGAAACCAGAGGAGTTCTAGAACCATACATAAGGATTAAAATACTATAGGAGTATTTTAGGATGCTATAACGACAAAGCCGGAAACTTACCCAAAAATCCATTCTTCAAGAGTCAATCATGTAACTATAATACATTGGAGGTATTATAGATTCGAAGCCTATTAACTATCCCTTTACCATCACCACGCGTAGATAGCATGACTGGATTCCATCTTCCTGGCGACCCGTACTTTCCCAACCAAGGAGATGATTGATGGATCGAGCCAGAGCCAGAAGGGAACCATGAAATTCCTTTGGACGATGATTTTGCCGAACCATTTCCTGAAGAGACTGACTCGGAACCCGAAGTCCAGAACCTACCTCAAGTGACCCCAATACCAAATCCTAACCCTCAAGTTGGATTCCAAGGTCCAACGCCTATGTGGGTCGAGAGTTTGAATAGGTAGAGCCACGAGCAAGACCAACCCCTCCCATACGACGGAAACCGCAACTTCTACAATCTGAACGAAGGAGGCCCCGCGGACAGGGCCCTTCCATTCCTGATACACTGGGTGACTCGCAATGAGGAACTAGGTATGGCAACCCTTCAGCGAACTATGGAGCTCGAAGCGGATTCGAACGCCAACACGGACCACATTCGTCGCCTCGAGATTTCTCATGAGAGAGCTGTAAGGAACAATGAAGCTCTGCAACGAGAGTTAGCTACAACCCGAGCCGAAGTCATAGAGCTCCGAGCACGTCAGTCTGAGTACGAGAGACGCCTGCTTGGTGTGGAGCGTCAACTGGCCGAATTAAGGTTTCACTTGAGGAGTACCCGTCGCCGATAGGGGGATACTCTACTCATCCTTCCTTTTTGGTATAAGGAATAACTTTCATATCTATGTTCTCAGTAGTTCTTTTCCGTAAACATCTATGTCCTTCATGTTGCCAAGATTCTTTCTCTGTTAGAATGACTTAGACCTATTTTTAGGTCAAGGATTCTGAAAAATGTGTAATCTCAGTTTCAGTTATGATGGCAACAATCATATTTCAGTTAAAGATTATCATTGTTAAAAGTATACCTTAGATCGGTAGCATGCAAATTAAGCAACTTTATCAAAGCCCTATCACCGTTTCATCTTAAAAGCATGTGTCATAGGAAGTACTCTTACCTTAAGAACGATCATTCCTTTTCCCTATCGATTTCATATCAGTCTCCATAAAAAGCTACGAGGTCATAATCAACATGAGATGGTTGAGCCCCAAATCGTGCTGATGTCCCTTGCTTCGAAAGGGCGATTCGTCTCAATCTTTCCCTCTGACGAAGTCCTCACTGGTTATAGTGATAAGATTTGTTCGAACCTTCGTATCATTTCCTGCGCCAAAGCCCAAAAGTATCTGCGAAAGGGATGTCATGCATTCCTGGCTCATGTTGTCGATGAGATGCAAAAAGTTAAAGGCCTCGAGAGCAACTCCGAAGTCTGCAACTTTCCTGATGTCCTCCCCAAAGACATTCCAGGGATTTCTTCCGAGTGTCAAAGTTGAATCCCGTATCGACTTAATCCCCGGAACTACCCTTATAGCTAAATCTCCATATCGTCTAGAGCCGACGAAAATGTGAGAGTTATCCAGCCAGCGCAATGAGCTGAACAACAAAGAGTTCGTAAGTTTATTGTATGTGAACTTTATTGCGTTCAAATCTTTTTCTATTCTTGCTAGGACCACATCATGGGGATGTGGGTCGAGTCAATGAGAGTCAGATAGCAAAACGGGAAACCTTAATGCATAGATAAACATTTAGGATACATCCAGAGGCAACCATTGTTGCTCGCAAGCTTCTTTTCTTGACATGTAGCAGATCATGCCTACGAAGAAACGTAACCAACCCACCGGTAAGACACCAATCCTCCAGATGGACTCAACTACGTTCCAAGCTACTGTCACAGCAGCTGTAGCAGCCGCCCTAGCTGTTCTTAACGCTAACAACACAAATGTGGGTGGAAGTGTTAATGGCAATCCAAATCTTGGTGTTAACCAATCTCAACAACAAGTGCCAACTAGAAAGGACACACCTGATCTCCAACCTAACATCCTAAAACGAAAGTTCAAAGGGAGTTGTTCGACCCAAAGACCTGCCGAGATGCAACGAATTGGGATAGTCAGTACCCCAGTCATCCCTGCTGTTCCAACACCAACCATACCCTACTGTGGAAACCTCCCGCACTGCAACAAATGCAACTACCATCATCATGGAGTCTGTCGAGTGCTGCATTGCACCAGATGCAACAGGAAGGGGCACACCTCCAGCAGTTGTAGGACCCTAGTCAAGTTCATCACTCCGATTACCAATGTTGGGACAAGTCCAACCTGTTACCTCTGTGGTAGTGTAGGACATTTCAAAAGAAATTGTCCTAAGGCTAAGGATGGCAAGGAAGCTCGCTTCGCAAAGACCCCGACCCAACACATCACTTCCACTACCGATGTTAGCTTAGTTCAAGTGTGCGGTACATGTGGAGAAATGGGACATTTCAAAAGAGACTGCCCAACAGAGAAGAACAATGAGGAAACGGGAGGAGTCTGACCTCGGGGAATGAGGAAGCATCAAAGAACCCTGATATGTTTTGGTATGCTTTCGCAAACCCCAATAATCGCTCATAATCGTGATTAACTCCCTCGTCCAAATTGAATCACGATGTTCTTATAAGATTTAAAGCACTAATGAGTAAATTATGATAGCTTAGTGAATACGTTAGGTTCAGTTGTAGTTATACCTGGCTTGTGTACACCAAACAATCATAGAGAGATCTAGTAAGAACCATTTCATGAAATTTGATAGCTTCAAAACATCAGAACCCTCATGTTAGTAGTACCTGTTAACTTCGAGTCAAACACAGAAAACACCAGAGACATTCACCCAGGGGCATCAATGTTCTAACAAAGCGATCCTTCTAAACCAACTTAACGCGCGATTCTACGACGTCATCTTGTTTAGTCCGACTGAGTCTATATTATACCAAACCCTGTTGTCTTAAATCGTTTGATCGCAAAACTCTCGTCGCTCGTAACAACAAACTAGATGAGAACTTCGAAAATTCATCTTTCTTCGAAAACCGAAGGTATCCATGCGAAGAGTATGAATCAGAACCAGCGGGTACAATAGTGAAGATCCATTAAAGCATTTGGCGAGAGCCCGAATACAAGAAGGAGAGACTCACCTGTGTGTACGTTCGAGAAGTAATCCGTTTTCATGGTATACCTGTAATCATTACCTCCGACCGGGTTAGCTAGTTCACTTAGAGAACTTAGCAACATACATTCCGTCTTTCACGTGTCGAACCTAGATAAGTGCCTGTCCGATGAGACACTTGTGATTCCCCTCGACAATATCGATTTAAACGAGAGTCTACACTTCGTGTAGGAATCATTTGAACTCATGGACCAGAAAGTTCAAGCGCACGAAACGAACGTCGTATCCGGATAGTGAAGGTTCATTGGGATACCAAACGAGAACTTGAATTCACTTGGGAGCACGAGAATCCAAGTAAACAGAAGTACCCCCATCTCTTTTAGGTCCACGAGTCGTATCGTTATTCTTGAGTTTCGGGACGAAATTCCATCTAACGGGGGGATGATGTGACAACCCGAAAATTTTTGCCTTGTAACGCCAGTATAATGAACCTTTAGTCAGACTCACTCCTGCTATCATTCAGCACCGTTTAGAGTCTGTTTGGGTGTTTTAATCCTAGTTCATTCAAGGAAGGAGTGTTAGGATATAGCTGCTAAAGTTCAAACCATCAAACAAAGCCATAAACTCCATCATGTGGAGTTTACGCCCGTAAACATGGAGTTTACGGCCGTAAACTCAACCATGGCCGTAAACCCCTATAAAGGTGCCATTTGAGCCTTAAACTCTTCCTAAGGCTTGGATTTGAGGCTAGAACACTCCCTTGTGCTTTGTAAGACCTTGAATCATCACCAAACTCATCATCAAAGAGAGTTTACGGCCAGGAGTTTACACCTTGGCCGTAAACCCTTGTAGTTGTCATGATTTGTACCTTAAACACATCTAGGCCTTTACTAACGATTGGAACACTTGAGCCTTTGAAACTCCTTGCCTTTAAGACCCAATAAGACACCATTTGGTGAGTTTACGGCCATAGGGTTTATGGTGTGGCCGTAAACACCTCAACACCCTCCATTAAGTTGGTCTTTCTCATCCTTGTGTAGAGCAATGATCCCTCAAGATTCCCTAGCCTTCAAACACCCACTTATGCATGTTTGACCATGAGTTTACGGCCATAAACTCCCTTGGCCGTAAACACATGGCCGTAAACACCAAACCATGGCCTTAAACACCTTTTAGATGAATCACATGTGATTCCAACACTTGGTCAAAGTGTTTCCTAGTCCCAGAAGGTGTTTTCTTGCATTTGGTTGCTTCTAGACACTATATTTTTGTCAATATATGCCATTATATGTAATTTAGGACTCGTTAAGTCTCGGGACTTCATTCGTCGAACTTCTCATCCTTACGCGCATATTTATTGAATCAGCCACATCAGGTGAGTTCATACCCCTACGCTTTTTTCCGAATTTTCCATGTTTTCAGGGGGGGGGGGGGAATACAAGCAAAAGTACAAGGAACTTGTGAATCATGTCGTAAAAACAGTTTTCAAAACTAGGGTAACAGTTTACCAAACGATTAAGAAATCAACTCGTAGAAACACAGAAAATAGTTTTTACCAAACGATTAAGAAATCAACTCGTAGAAACAGTTTTCAAAACTAGGGTAACGAACTTGTGAATCATGTCGTAAAATGTATCATTTTACAAAGGATTCCTGCAAATCATAAAAAGGATTTTCCATATTATTACTTGTAAATTTGTTAGTCTAGTTGGAGACACGTCCTTGGTAACACTCACCACCGAAACAGAGTGTAGGACTAGCACTTGTGACCAGAATCTCTTGTAGGGAGAGCGTGACTGTTGTGTATAGATCTATACGGGACTGACTATCCCGCACCTCGCTGCGAGCTACAATGGGACCGGCAGGTCTACGGGTGACAAAGTCATAAAGGATATTGGCTCCAGTACATGCCATATCAAGTTAATGTATGGTCATGACCCTCACAACGTAGATAGTAGAGATTTACTTTTGTAATAATGAATCAAGTGAACTAACCTCAAAGTAATAACCGATTTAATTACTGGAGGGTATTAATAATAATATCTTCAGGACTTAGTTCATCATGGTTTTCTTTTATTTAGTTTTAAAAGCTAATGTACCTCTGTAGGTGTAACCAGGGTTTTTAAAAGAAAACTGATTTTATTAATATGAGTTTGGTAGTTACTTGCATACCTCAGTTTAAAACAAATCATCAACCATCAACCTTTAGGGAAAATATAGGATTTTCCCAGGATAAACCGGCTATTCAAAACGGATTTGTTTATCATGTAATCAACGGATATTCATATTCATTCCACGACACCTTGGATTGTACGTATCTTGGTACGAATCTGGAAGTCATGGAAGGAATGGGTTTTCAAACAGGCTTTTCTTAAGAAAATATAGGATTTTCTTGAGGAACACTTTTCGAAAGGATCAAAGAACATTTTCCACCAAAAACTAAACGCTTATGAACTCACCAGCTTTATGATGATATTCTTTCAAAACTGCTTGTATTCTCAGGGAATTAGTAGACAGGTACTTCCAGGCTTTTGGAGAGGTCGGCGCGTTAGAGTCACGTCTTTCGATTTTACTTTTGTTATAAATAAAACCTTGTATTAAAACAATGTAAACCTTTTTCAGATATGTATTCAATGTTTGGTTGTGTTTACTATGCTTGCTATGATACAACTGTTATGATACTACGCATGACGTCAACCACCCCCGAACGTTTCTGCCGTTCCGGTTTGGGGGTGTGACATAGGGCGAAGATTGCCCCAATACGAGATATTTGTATGAGGATGACGGTGATGACTCCGGTGTTGGATACCATCCGAGAGGCCCAGGCAGAGGCTGTGAGACCGGAGAACCGCAAGAGAGAGCGGGTGATTGGGCAGGTATCTGAGTTTGTTACCGATAGCCGAGGTCTTATGACCTTTCAGGGTCGGATTTGGGTGCCGTTTGCAGGTGGGGCACGTACCATCCTGATGGAAGAGGCGCACAGATCGAGGTTCTCGATCCATCCCAGGACCACTAAGATGTATTTGGACCTGAAAAGAGATTATTGTTGGCCCTGTATGAAGAGGGACGGACGGACAGAGTGAGCGGACGATTCAGACGCTCGAGGACATGCTTCGAGCATGTTTGTTGGACTTCGGAGGAAGTTGGGACACGTACTTACCATTGGTTGAGTTTTCCTATAACAACAGCCACCATTCGAGTATTGGTATGCCTCCCTTCGAGTTGTTGTATGGGAGGAGGTGTCGGACTCCCATATGCTGGAGAGAGGTAGGGCAGTGAGTGATGGGTAGCACTGAGATAGTGCTTCAGACGACTGAGCAGATACAGCAGGTCAGACAAAGGTTGCTGACAGCTCAGAGTCGCCAGAAAAGTTATGCGGATAGGCGACGATCCGAGCTCGAGTTTCAGGTTGGTTACTTCGTACTCCTGAAGGTATCTCCTTGGAAAGGAGTGATCCGAGTAAGGAAGATGGGCAAGCTGGGGCCCCGGTACATTGGTCCTTTCAGGGTGACCGCGAGGGTGGGCAGGGTAGCGTATCGTTTAGAGCTACCTGCAGAGTTGAGCCAGATACATGATACCTTCCACGTGTCTCAGTTAAGGAAGTGTATAGCCGATGAGTCGGTGGTAGTGCCACTAGAGGATATTCAGGTGGATGCGAGCCTGAATTATGTTGAGAGGCCGATCGCGATCCTGGATCGGAGGATCAAGGTTCTGAGGAACAAGGAGGTGCCCCTGGTTCAGTTCCAGTGGCAACATCGGAGAGGGTCCGAGCTGACTTGGGAGCTGGAGTTGGAGATGTGGGAGCAGCATCCAGAGTTGTTTGCAGAGCGAGACTTCGAGGGCGAATTCTGATTCTAGTGGGGGAGAATTGTAACATCGGGAATTCCAGGTATTATATTTTAATTATTTAGTTTGTGTCAAGAAGAAGGACTCGACGAGTCGACGCCTAGACTCGTCGAGTAGGATCGCGATTGCTGACTGGATTTAATGAGTGGACTCGACGAGTCGGCAAGATGACTCGACGAGTCCGAGCTGTGGACAGAAACCCTAAATCCTCGGGCCTGTGCCCTATTTAAGGGATCTTATGGCCCTCATTTGCGGCCACCTTCACCCTTGAGAGCACCAGAGAACCTGAGAGCATTGTGAGTGAGAAAAGAAGCCATTTTCATCATTTCTAGTGTAATCTTGCAAGAAAGAAGGAAGGAGGGCAAGCTAGGCAGATTGAGGAGCTCAGATCTACTACCATTTGATCAGAAAAGGCTGCTAGAGGTATAAATCTATGCTCATTCTCGTGTATATGGTGATCTACTTGAATCTAGGGTTTTCTTATGCCTTCTTTAGCTTGAATTCGAAGCATATGAGGTCCCAAGGTGGAATTCTTCTTAGATCTGGACCTTAAGAGTTCCAGAGAGTCCTATCTATCCTGCCTTATGCTATTCCTTTGGAGATATGAACCTAGGTTGCCATTTTAGAAGCTATTTCACCAAAAGAAGCCCTATGAGTGTTGCATTAGTGTAAAGGTTGGACCTTTACATGATCATTGTGTATTGGAAGGTCAGATCTATAGGTTAGAGAAGCAGATCTGACCTCAGAAGGTCTTTTGAGTGTTGCCATGGAGGAAACTCGCCGAGTCCATAAGGGGACTCGACGAGTCGAGTCGGGTTGCCCCGCGATTCGTGACTAGTGGTAACTCGTCGAGTGAAAGGTTAACTCGACGAGTCGAGTGAAGATTTATGAGGATTAAGAGGACACGCATGGACTCGCCGAGTCAAACGAGTGCACTCGACGAGTTTGGTCAAAGTTTGACCGTTGACTAGAGTTGACTTCAGTTGACCTTAGGGTTTTGGTCAAGCTGGTTCAAGCGAGGTCATGGAGGGGTAGAATGGTCTTCTATCCATTCTTTAGAAATGAGGATAATAGAAAGTATTGATTAGAGATGTTATTATGTTGATAGGAGGAGGCTAGGTCGGGTTATCGAGCACGAGAGGTTATCCGACATCGTACGAGGTGAGTCTTCTCACTGTACTTTACCTAGAGTGGTAATTATGTGTGACCGGAAGGTCTTATGTGCTATGATGAGTATGTGATGTATGTTATTATATGATATGTATGTGCTATGTTATGTTATGAGTATTATGATACGGACCAGAAGGTTAACAGTGTATGGGCCGGAAGGTCAAGATGATACGGACCGGAAGGTCAGAGAAGTGGGGCCGGAAGGTCTACCAGGATGATGGGACGGAAGTCCCCTGAGACACATTGACCGAAAGGTCTTGTAGAGTTATAGTCTTGAGTGGCGTATATGCGTATGTGATATTTTGGGGAACTCACTAAGCATTTATGCTTACCGTTTATGTGATATGTGTTTCAGGTACCAGCGAGGATCGCGGGAAGGCGCCGACATGATCTGTACACATTGATGGAGTTTTATGTATTTGAGATCTTGGGATTGTTTTATTTGGAAGACATGTGTTACATTGGATTTTGATATTTCTTATGAATGAAATTATGTTTAAAAAATGAAAAAAATTGTTTTGGAATTTCACGTTGTTACAAGAACACTCAACCAAAAAGACTTGAATCTTCAAGTGGCCGTGAACCGTTTACGGCCGTAAACACCGAAGCCCAGCCGTGAACTCCAAGCAGTCACTCGATTTCGCTTCTAACACTTCTTTTGTAAGTAATTCTTACATCCTAGGTTGTTTCCTTAACACCTTTGAGGTTATGTTCACTAATTTCATGACAATATATCGCGTGAATTGCTATATAGGACTTGTTTTGTCTCGGGATCTAACTTGTGGAAACAATCATCCTATATCGAACATTCAAAAGAATCACTCACACAAGGTGAGTTCATACCCCTACAATTTACCTTTTTCAATGTTTTTAGGGGGGAATATAAGTAGAACACAATAGAATTGTGTTACTATTTACATGTGAATACAAACAAAGGATCTCTTATGCTTTTTTAAGTTGTTAAAATTCATTTCAAAAACTTTTTTTTGTACTATTTTAGATTTCTGTTTATTATCAAAATCGTATTCATTTATATATGTATGTATAAGTATGCTTTAACGGACCTAGGACTATTGCTAAATACCTTGACTCCTGTTCCTTGTTTGGTTGTGGGCTTAGGGTAGGATCACTAGTCCGACTGTCGGCTAAATCATAATTATGCATGCTAAATATATACATGAATATTAATCCCCATTTTCAAAGAACATACTTAACTCAATTGCACATGTTAGGCAATTGAGTCTTTTCTCCAAATCAGTACAATTCAAGAAACATACTAGTAAACTATAATAGGTATTGTTTAGAGGATCAATACATACTATTTTCTAGAACAAAGAAATAATACATGAATGAATACATACATACTAGTACAATTCATTACAAAGTATACTATTCATTTACAAGAACAAGAAGGAACTTACATACTATAACAAGAACAAGATAACTAAAATGTGAGATACTATTTCATGGCATAGCAATATTCTTACTAAGTCACGTTTTGTAACCAGAGTCTCCTGGAGGGAGAGCGTGAGTTTGTGTATAGATCTATACAGGATTGACCATCCCACACCTTGATGCTAGCTATAGTGGGGCCTGCAGGTCTACGGGTGACGAATGTCATATCATTTTTGATGCCTCAAGAACATCATGTTTTATACTAGTCAATCAAGCATGGTTATAACCTAATCACATTTTAACCATAATTAACCAGTTTTGTTACAAGGCAGTTAATGCATAAGTAGTGTATTTTATACAATTCTACTGTAAAACTTCATTTTCCATTACATTCATATAGTGATATTCTCATATGAGAAATGCATACTATTTTTCTAGTAAAGATTCTTTACAAATATGGAAAACATACGTTTTATACTATTTCAAGTACCAACATACGTTTTATACTATTTCAAGTACAAACATACATTTTATACTATTTCAAGTACAAACATGCATTTTACACTATTACAAGAGAACAAACATACGAAACAGTCGGGTCTTGGATAGAAGACTACTTTTCATTTTTAGAAGAAAATATAGGATTTTCTAGGAAGTATACAAACATTTCACTAAACAAATACAAACATTTTTATGATACAACTACAAACACTTGACACTAAATACTTATGAACTCACCAACTTAAATGTTGATACTCTCTTTCAAAATAACTTGTATTCTCAGGGAACCAGTAGACAGGTACACTGGACCAGGTTTGAGAAGACGGAGCATGTTCAACACTCGTCTTTTATTTTGATATATACATAATTTTGGTCTCTTAGAACTATACAAAGAACACACATGTATTAAGTATTCTATTAATGCAATGGATGTTGTAGCTTGTTTTACTATTGTGCATTGTTATGATACTGTACACGACGTCCTCCGCCCCCGAACGTTTTCGCGTTCTAGGTTTGGGAGTGTGACAACCACCCCACCTATCACCATCACCCGCCACCATTACCATTACCACCAACCACCACCTACCACCACTACCGACCAACATGAACTGACTCAACCCATCCGAGTCAACTCAGCAAGCGTACGCAGGGCGTACTCTGCAGGTACGCTAGGCGTAGTCCTCTGCTGACCAAAAACAGGGTCGTTGACCGCGTACGCTTGGCGTAACCCAGGTACGCTCGACATACGCCCATACTTTCCTTTTCCTCCATTAAGTTCTTAATACAATGTCTTAACACGTCCAAATGCAGATCCAAGGTCAAAATGTCATTAGGATTCATAAAGTTTCCAACTGTATGACCTTGTATCCTCAATAAATGCTTAATCTATAAAAAACCCAACATCTTAATGCCTTAAGACTCTCCATAACATGCATGGGACAAAACCAACCATTAGGACTCCATTTTTATGACTTACGACCCCTCCTAGGGTCTGAAAGGACAACTTAATGGTCCAGAACATGCCATGCTCAAGATCTAACATTTTTGGGACCAAAAAGTATCATTAAGACATCAAAATCTAGATCTATATGATAAATGGGTAAATTTTCAAGATTTATACCTTAATAAGTTTGCAAATGATGTAGAAACCCCAGATCCAAAGTGCTTCATTCTTCCAAGATGATATTGGCTTCCTTCCTTCTTCTTCTAAGCACAAAACACACACTCTTAGGCTTGAAATAGATTCTCAAGGTGAACTAGGGTTCAAAACATATCATGATGGATGAAGGCTGGTGAGGTGAGGGGAAATGAAGCCATAAGGGTGTTTAAATACGAGCTAAACCCTAATAATTAGGGTTTCCAAATCTGGCAAGTACGCCCAACGTACATGTATGCCTTGCGCACTAGGGCGCACCCTAGTACGCTCAACGTACATGCGTACGCATGGCCTTACTCCCCCAAGAATATTTACAAAAATGCCACTAGGGCTCTTTTGCATACTTTCTTGAACATAGGGACCAAAATGCAACATAATGAAATTATAGGGTTGATAATAAAAGTACCTTATCGTGGGGATATTAAATTTGAACTGCACAATTATTTTTAATTAAAATTATAAAATAATATTCATATAAATAAAAAATAGTTAAAATCCATTAAAAACCTAGTAACCAACACAACTTACCACGCAACCAAAACAACCACCCATCCACCATCAACCACCCATCATCAACACCTACAACCCTCCAACCACCACCATCCACCACTCACCACCACCATGCACCTACTACCATCTACTCGTCACCACCCACCACCCACCACCCTTCTACTACTCACCACTACCCACAACCACCATCCACCCACCACCACTACCAACCACCCATCACCACAACTTACAACCCACTACAATCACCCTTTACCACCAGCCATCACCGACCAACACCACCACCATCCATCACCACCACCAACCACGACCACCTACCATTACCACCTGCCACCACCACCAACCACCACCTGCCTCCACCACCCATCACCACCCACCACCATCATCCCACCTACCATCATCACCACCCATCATCACCACCCCACCTACCACCATCACCCGCCACCATTACCCTTACCACCAGCCACCACCTACCACCACAACCGACCAACACGATCACCACCTACCACTATCTACCACCATCATTAATCACCACCACCACCGAACACCACCACTGTCTATCACCACCACTGTCTATCACCACCACTCGCCATCACTCATCCATCAACAACATCACCACCGACTCACCCACCACCCACCATATCTGCCACACCCACCACTACCCACCGTACCATCTGTCACCTCCACTATCTATTTCCACCACCATCACCCACCACCTATCACAACCCATAACCACCACCCACCAACACCACTACAACCTTTACCATCACTACCACCACCAACCACTACCTACAACCACCGAAACCATATGTGATTAAATGCATATAATCACATAAATCATATATTATTATATGTATTTAATCACATAAAGTACATGCGATTCAATATATATATATATATATATATATATATATATATATATATATATATATATATATATATATAACCACATGCATTATATGTATCTAGTCACACATGTTTTTATATAAACAAGATTCATTTTTCATGTTTTTCATTCAATAAATTTTCTCATGTATTTAATCATATATGATTATATGTATTTAATAATATGTGATTAACATGGAAAAATATTTGTTTTTGCGCTTTTTTATTCAGTGGTTGCTCTCTTGTATATAATCACAAGTGATAATATATATGTAATCACATATGATTTATATAGACAATATTGTTTTTCGTCCATATAAATCGTATGTTATTAGTGATGGGATTTAGGTAAGCAAACAAAAATATAACCTTTAAGTTTGCATGCAAGCTAAATAGGATCTATGTTTTCACTATTGAACCTATAACTAAGAACATAAAAAAAACCTAAAAACCCTAGGATATTTTTCGAAAAATAGAGGTGAGGGTTTTAGGATTACATGCATTTTAGTTGTTATAGAAAACAACTAGAAATTCCCTTTGAAAATCTCTTGGAAGCTAGCATCACAAATGTCGCGCCTTTAATGGAATCACACCCAAGCTAACAAGAGGATAACCTAAGAGAGAGGTGAGGGGATAAGAAATTTTCGTACAAGGCTTGTAGAGGGAAGGAGAGGAAGAAATCAAGGGGCCTTTGACAAAATCATCTAGGCCTTACCCTAATAGTCCCTGTACATTTAATTAATCCAATTAATCCCAAAATTAATTCCAATTAATTCCTGATTAATTTTTAATTATATAATTTGATTTCTAATTAATATATTATTTTCATAACACATTATAAACCATTTATTTAATTTATTATTCGTTGTGCTACTATCAATTCAAGTATATCCCAATTTTAGTTATGGGATTAGACACCTAATCCAACAGTCTCCTACTAGGATAAGTCTATAACTATATTTGCGAGTATAACTTCCGAATCGATAAGCAAATTATAGCTTCAAAAAGTCGTTGTCGAACTCTGACCCAGTCAGCTACGTGTCCTAAGATAAGTAATCATATAATCCTCCATTCTGCAAGATATCATTCGAACACGAGACATGAAATAGAATCAATCTCATTGTCCAAGACTTTGTTTCCTGATTTCTATTTTGTAATGACATAGAACGTCTAATTGAACACACCAATTTTTTCCTGGTCGGGCCCGTCACTATAAGTCAACAACAAATCACCGAAGGGCCCAAATTTATCATTTTTCCTGTTAGGGCAAAATGAACGAATAAAGTTTAACTTATATGCTTGCACCATTTACTCATTAAATCCTGCATGACTATACATTTTATAACATCAAGTTACTGAAGTTACTGATACGTTTACGTATTACCAATGCACAACCGACTTGTAAACTACAATTCATATATCTCCGTTTTAAGATTATACGATATTATCTTCTTACAATTAATTGTGATAAATTCCATGAAGTAATTCTCTGAGCGTGGGATTATCCAAAACCTAAATCTCCATTTCAAAGTACTCAAGAACATTATAGCAATACCATTGCTTTGTCTAAAACTCTTTAAACAATCTACAATTCAATTCATGACAGCCTTAATTCACTACTTACTTCCAAAAGTACGAACGGCTGTGGAATTTGAATAATCAAATTATTTGGGAAGTAAAACATGAAAAGTGAAACACAATAATAAACTAATTAATTATGGTCTCAAACCTATTGAAAATAAATAAATCTCTATTATTTAATCACCGTAATAATTATGACTTTATTCGTTGTATAATGTTTCGAGTAATCAACTAACCACTTGAATTAAATAACCTCAGTTATGCCATGTTATGAACATACATACTATGCCTTTTTATGGTCCTTCCTTTGTGAACAAATCGACTGGACACTATTCCAATGATGTTCATTTCACAATTCCAAATTCTTGTCACTGTCTAAAATGTATTGGAATTCTAACCTTACATGCATTGACCTTCTGTGATGTCGAGGCTTCAAAGTCACATAGACCGAGCCAACGATATTACAGAATGTTCCATTGGAACTTTGTTACTAGAAACAATTCTATGATAATGAAGGTTCAAATTCAAGGTACACCCCTTGAATACTTCTTCTTGCATTAAAGTTTCCAACTTATATGTAGACTTTTCAAATAGCTCCCATTATGGAAACATTTCTATATTTCCATACAACCATAAATTCTGATCAAGAACCATCTCAATCCGGAATCATGACACTATGGTCCATCCAAATTAACACCATACTTCCAACTGTCCACCAGCAACCAATCTTCAGTAAACCTCAAAATGTTTTTAACACTTGATTAACGACTCTAGTCACACCAAAAAAGTTCTAATACTTTTCCTCTCAATGCTCAAGGCATTTGGAAAAATCAGAATAAGTGAATATTACAAATATGTAATCGATCCTATATCCGAGGCATATGAGACTTTATTCATTATATCTGATATCAGTTCAATCTATTGCTATAATATTTTCATATATCTAATTTCCTATGTTGAACTATTTCAACATGATATTCATATATGTATATGATTAAGTTCTATTAAACTATGTGCTCTAATCCTTTAGATTCAAAACGAAGTATGAGTCCCCTCTCTCTTAAGCTTACTATAGCGAAACAATTCCCAAACTTTTCAATTTGCAAATTGAAATTTTTTTTCCCTACGAATAGTATTGTCAACATGTAATACTAACATAAACATTATGCTCCCACTAGCTTTAAAATGTAACCATAAATACCTGGACTTCTAGAAATCTGTAACACCGTAAATTTTCAAACATATTTTTCATTTTAAAATCACATAATTCTCCTAACACATTTCACAAAAATCTCACTTGCTAAATCATAAATAACCTGGACTTCTAGAAATCTGTAACATCGTAAATTTTCAAACAAATTTTTAATTTTAAAATCACATAATTCTCCTAACACATTTCACAAAAATCTCACTTATTAAATTTACAAAACGCAACTCCATAATTGTTTGATTAATAATCCAGGATCCTCGCAACATAACTCTTTCTCTGGTGTGTATAATCAAGCCGACGCCTTCCCGCGATCCTGAGAATAACCTGAAACACATATCACATAACACGGTAAGCACGAAACTTAGTGAGTTCCCCTAAATACCACATACACAAAATAATAAGCCTCTAATGGCTATAACTCGACATGGACCCTCCAGTCTCATGCGTCTCGGTGTGGACGCTTCAGTCATGTGTCTCAATGAGGACCCTCCGGTCTCACAGCTCGGTTTGGACCTTCCAGTCCTGTCTCAGTGGAAACCCTCCGGTCCCATAGCTCGGGTTGGACCCTCTGGTCATGTCTCAGTGGAAACCCTCCGGTCCCACAACTTGGGTTGGAACCTCCAGTCCTGTCTCAGTGGAAACCCTCCAGTCCCACAACTCGGTTTGGACCCTCCGGTCCTGTCTCAGTAAAACGCAGAATATAGCATATATATCACACAGACAAAATACATAATATCACATAACTCAAATAAGCACATAAGACCCTCCGGTCCCACATAGATTACCACTATAGGTAAAATATAGTGAGAAGACTCACCTCGGATGATGAACAACCCCTATAAATGCTGTTGCTGCGCACCAGCCTCTATCTCTGAGCCAAACCCACAATTATGTAACATCCCAAGTCCAGGTATATCTTGTTAACCTTGATCTATTGGGCATTTGTCCATTTTGGCCTTTTTAGAGAAAAGGTGGTAAATGAGTATGCGGGGCGTACTAGAGTGTACACTCAGCGTGCTCACGTGCGTGCATCTGACGTAGAGGCCACCTAGTACGCTGGACGTACCGGAGGGTACGCTGGGCATACTAGGCCGAGAGTAGAAACCCTAATTTGGGGTGTGACCCTATATAAAGGATATGATGGCCTCATTCTTGGCCACCATTCCCAGACACCAAACCCTCCTAACCCTAAATCTTCGTTCTTATAGCTTGTGAGTGCATTTGAGAGCTTGTGAGTGTAATCTTGTGTTCTTGAAGTAGAGAAGAAGCTTTGGAGAAGAAGGAGTGAGAGTCCAAGCTTTTGGATCTGAGCTTAGCTGTGTGGAACGCTTCACATTGAGTTTGAAGAAGGGATAGTAAACCCTTCTGTGAGTTTGAAGAAGGTTTAGTTTAGCTTCAGTGAGAGCCTTATTAATTAGGGATTATTATCGTTGTGTAAGCCGAGGCTAGACCGGTGATTCGAGTTCGAGATTATCCAAGTTCTTACGAGGTCAGTCTTCTCACTATACTTACCTTGAGTGGTAATCTATGTGTGACCGGAGGGTCTTATGTTCATATACTGTGTATTGAGATATCATGCTTATTGTCTTTGTGATACGTATGTTGTGTTTTATTGAGTTACTGAGTTGAGGGACCGGAGGGTCCACCTGAGTTGTGGGACCAGAGGGTCCCACTGAGACACACTTGACCGGAGGGTCCTATCTGAGCATAGCCATGAGAGGCTGATGAGATATAGCGGTATTTTGGGGAACTCACTAAGCTTTGTGCTTACCGTGTTATGTGTTATGTGTTTCAGGTACTTCTCAGGATCACGAGAAGGCGCCGACTTGATTGTACACTCTTTAGAAATTTGAGTCATGTTTTGAGGAGATCCTGGATTTGTTATATTTATACAGTTTTTGGGATATGTGTTGGATGATTTGATACTATAACACTTTTGGAAATGTTTGAATTGGGAAAAATGTGTTTTAAAATTTGAAAATTTTGGTTTGAAAATTTACGTTGTTACAAGTTGGTATCAGAGCCTTGGTTTGAGGGATTCGGATGCACCTTCGGGTATGTCTGGATTCAAACTGAGGATTTGAGAAATTTTTTCAAAAGAAATGAATTTAAAAAAAATAAAAAGAGAAAGAGTTTTAAGAGAAATCGAGACGGAGCAGTGTGTACAATCAGCCAGAGCCCGAACGGTGATTTCCCAAAATACCCTTACTTAGTGTGTTATGAGATAATTATGAAATGATAGTGATGCATGCTAGAGAAAGAGCTAGGTGTTTCATATCTTAGGGCTAGGGTTGCCTAATTTGTGATGCCTTAGCTTAGGAGTCGTTGTTACCTGTTAATTGCGTTGAGTATGTGCTAATGAGAGTAATAAGAAGGGGCACTTAGAGAGAGAGAGAGTGCTGAGACGAGAGTAGTCTGATATTGAGAGAGATAGAGTACTTGGCAATTATAATCCTAGGAGGACGACTTGGGGTGACTATAGGTCGGGTGTGGAAAGTAGTATTGGGCCCGTACTACTGAATACACCAGATTTGTATGCAACCCAAGTAAGAATCCTTAGGAAGCTAAGGAACAAGTAGGTGATCGAGTGTGAGTATGCTCGAGCGAGTCTCTGATGATTTTGTGTTGTGTTTCAGAGGCATCATGGTGGGTACGCGCCACAACACTGGAGGCAGTGGGACCAGTGATGATGAGATTCGGAGGATGATTCATGAGGAGGTGGCCGAAGCCATCCGAGCAGAGATTCCCAAGATGTTTGGGTCTATCAAGACCACTCTGATTGAGACATTTTATGAGCGCTACTCTACTGTCACCGAGGCTGCTGCTGCTGCCGCCGCTGCAGCAGTCGCCGCTGCTAGGCCACAGGGGGGTGACTCGTTGTTGTTCTGTGAGTTCAGCAACACGAAGCCACCAGAGTTTGATGGGACACAGGATCCGATTGCTGCGATGAGATGGATCTCTGATATCGAGGGGTGTTTTTACACATGCTCATGCCCAGATCACTTGAGTGTTCGGTTTGTGCTGAACCAGCTTCGCTTGGGGGCGAAGGACTGGTGGAAGTTTGTGACAGCCAGTTTTACCTCTGCAGATCATGCTGCAGTGACATGGGAGAGGTTTGTTTAGTTGTTCCGAGACGAGTATGTTCCCCCGGTGGAGAGGGAACGATTGGCACAGGAGTTTCTGTCTCTTAAGCAGAAGACAAAATCAGTGACTGAGATTTCGAGGATGTTTCACGAGAGGGCGATGTTTTTCCTTGAGCACGTGTCCACTGAGCAGGCACGTGTGAGCCGATATTTGAGCATACTGAGGAGGGATATACGAGAGTTTGTGGCGAACTCGTCGTACAAGACATTGGCCGAGCTTCAGGCCAATGCCAGGAGGAGGGAGATTGAGCTTGAGCTGTAGACCAGGGAAGAGGAGGAGTCCCGGGGTACGGACCAGAGACGAGTACAGTTGCAGCCGGCGACGTAGTGGACTAAGCCCGCTGATACCAGAGCTGGGGGATAGAAGAGCCACACTTATGGCAAGTGCGGTAAGAGCCATGAGGGTTCCTGTCGTGCGGGGATTTGCTACAAATATGGCAAGGAGGGGCACATGGCGAAGGATTGCCCCAAGGGGTTCTCGGTTTTCTTCCATTGCAACCAGACCGGCCATAGGAAGGCCGAGTTCCCTCAGCTCATGCAGGGGTCAGCATAGGGATCTGCACCTGCTTCTTTGCGTGCTACTGCGAGTCGACCAGCGAAGGCTGAGACACCGAGGGTTCGTGGGATGGCCTTTCAGCTGACAGCGGAGGAGGTCCACGCAGCACCTGACGTTGTGGCCGGTATGTATTCTTATTATTATTCTTTCGAGATATTTTGTGCTTATATTGTGTTGTGCATAGGTACTTTTCTTGTGATTTCTGTACCTACTTTAGTGTTATTTGACTCGAGTGCGAGTCGATTTTTTGTGTCCATAGCTTTTAGTCGTCACATCAGTATCCAACGTGAGGCGTTGAGTCGACCTCTGAGGGTTACTATAGCCGATGAGCATGCGGTTTTTGCTACTGACGTGATCCATGAGTGTACTCTGGAGATTTTTGGTGTTAAATTTCCGATAGACCTGGTACCGATCGCTATGGGTGATGGATGTGTTATAGTGGGCATGGACTGGTTGAGTCGATTTGGAGCTGTGATAGACTGCGAGCGTCAGTTAGTGACTATACGAGACCCTAGTGGGGGAGTACTTACGGTGTACGGTGAGGGTACTAGGTCTGGATCAACTTTCTGCTCTACTGCCTGAGCAAGACAGAGTTTACAGCAGGATTGTATGCGCTTTCTGGCGTATGTGATGGATACGCGGGTTACTGCAGGGAGACCGAGTTCTATCTCTGAGGTTCCGATAGTGTGTGAGTTTGCAGATGTTTTCCCCGAGGAGTTGTCGTGTGTTCCTCCTGAGAGGTAGGTGGAGTTCCGGATTGAATTGATTCCGGGAGCGGCGCCTAATGCCAAGGCACCCTATCGCCTTGCGCCACCAGAGATGCAAGAGTTATCCTCTCAGCTCCAGGAGCTACTGGGGAAAGGGTTCATTAGACCGAGTAGCTCACCGTGGGGAGCTCCGATCCTTTTTGTCAAGAAAAAGCATGGTTCGCACCGGATGTGCATTGATTACCGGGAGTTGAACAAGTTGACGGTCAAAAACCGTTATCCAATTCCGAGGATCGCCGATTTGTTCAATCAATTTCAGGGGGCATGTTGGTTCTCCAAGATTGATCTGAGGTCCGGATATCATCATATGAGGGTTTGCGAGGAGGATATTCCGAAGACGGCCTTTAGGACTCGTTATGGGCACTACGAGTTTGTGGTGATGCCCTTTGGGCTCACCAACGCACCGACGACATTAATGGACCTCATGAACCGGGTGTGCAGGCCCATGTTGGTTCGATCGATGATCGTGTTCATCGATGATATTCTTGTGTACTCGAGGTCCAGGGAGCAGCATGAGGAACATCTTAGAGAGGTTTTGGGAGTTTTGAGATCGGAGAGGCTGTATGCCAAATTCTCCAAGTATGATTTCTGGTTACGAGAGGTCCAATTCCTAGGGAATATCGTTAATCAGAGATGGGAGGTGCCGAGATCCCCATCCGAGATCAGGAGTTTTCTGGGATTGGCCGGCTATTATCGGAGATTTATCAGAGATTTCTCCAAGATTGCCGTCCCCCTCACCAGGTTGACACGGAAGGGCGTTACTTTTGCTTGGGGTCCCGAGCAGCAGACCTCATTTGAGACTATTCGCCAGAGATTGTGCGAAGCCCCGATGTTAGCCCTTCCCGAGGGAGTGGAGGACTTTGTGGTTTTCTATGATGCATCTATATCCGAGTTGGGTGCGGTGCTGATGCAAATAGGGCACGTGATATCATGCGCATCGAGGCATTTGAAGCCTCATGAGACGAGATATCCCACCCACGATCTGGAGCTGGGGGCGGTGGTGTTCGCCCTCAAGATCTGGCGCCACTATTTGTACGGAGTCCGGTGTACCATATACACGGACCATAAGAGTCTGAAGTACTTGATGGATCAACCCAACCTGAACATGCGGAAGAGGAGATGGTTGGATGTAGTGAAGGACTACGACTGCGAGATCTTATATCACCTAGGCAAGGCTAATGTGGTAGCCGACGCCTTGAGCCGCAGAGCTGAGAGCGCTCCGATCCGGGATGGATGTATGAGAATGACGGTGATGACTCCAGTCTTAGATACCATCTGAGAGGCTCAGGTGGAGGCTGTGAAACCGGAGAACCACAAGAGAGAGCGTGTGATTGGGCAGGTTTCCGAGTTTGTGACGGACAGTCGTGGGCTTATGACTTTCTAAGGGTGGATTTGGGTGCCCTTTAAGGGCGGAGCTCAGCGTATACTGATGGAGGAGGCACATAAATTGAGATTCTCGATCCATCCTGGGGCTACTAAGATGTATTTGGACCTAAAAAGAGATTACTGGTGGCCCTGTATGAAGCGGGATGTTGCTTGGGTAGTTGAGAGGTGCTTGACCTGCCGTCGGGTCAAGGCAGAGAACCAGGGCCCACATGGTCCATTGCAGCCTCTGGAGATTCCCCAGTGGAAGTGGGAGCAGATCTCTATGGACTTTATCACTAAGTTACCGAGGATTGCCCGTGGAGTTGACGCGATTTGGGTGATTGTGGACCGGCTGACGAAGAGTGCTCACTTCCTTGCTATTAGTGAGAGCTCTTCTGCAGAGAAATTGGCTGAGATTTATGTGAGAGAGGTGGTATCTCGGCATGCAGTGCTGATATCGATAGTGTTAGATCGAGACGTGCGCTTTACTTCCATATTCTGGAAGAAATTTCATGAGGAGTTGGGCACGCGCTTACATTTTAGTACTGCATACCACCCACAGACGGACGGGTAGAGCGAGCGGACGATTCAGACGCTTGAGGAGATATTGTGTGCCTATGTCATGGACTTCGGAGGAAGTTGGGACACATACTCACCCCTGGCTGAGTTTTCCTACAACAACAGCCACCATTTGAGTATTGGTATGCCTCCCTTTGAGCTTTTATATGGGAGGAGTTGTCAGACTCCTATTTGTTGGGGAGAGGTGGGACAGAGAGTGATGGGTGGCACTGAGATAGTGCTAAAGACGACTGAGCATATTTAGTAGGTTAGACAGAGATTACTGACGGCCCAAAGTCGCCAGAAGAGTTATGCAGACAGGCGACGATTCGAGCTAGAATTCCAGGTCGAAGATTTTGTCCTCCCGAAGGTGATGGGTTATGAGTATTTTAACACCCCTAAGTGTACATGCAACCCTAGAAAACCTTGGATCTATGTTTGTCTAAAATACATGCAAAATATGATTTCCAAGGTTCATAATCCTATCTAGGATACATGGGAACTTTTGATCTAAAAGATGGCTAGAATTACATACCTTGTAGTTGATTTGATTCCTTGAAAACCTTGAGAGCCTAGCACCCCAAGTGTGATGCCTCAAATGCTTCACACAACACCAAATGCTTTGGAATAACTTTAGAGTATGTATAACACTTGTATAAATCGGCTTGCCCTCTCTTGTTCTTAGTGTAGCTGATTTTGGTGAGTATCATGTTCCTTATATAGTGTGTCACATCTAGGGTTACACCATGTAAACCCTAATGTGACATGACTCTTCATTTCCATGACCCATGGGTTTGTAACTCCCATGGAGCATCCATGGAGCATCTTATGGGTTTTACCCAACTTGATAATCCATGGAGCCTTTTAGCCCACTATACAAGTTATGGATGATTTACATAATGAACCCATATATTTAATTAGTCATCTTTTGATCACTTAATTAATTCCAAATTAATTCTTGATCAATACTAATTAAATAATACTATTAATATATTAGAACTTATAATATATTAATAAAATACAAGTGTTATTTCTCTCATTTTAGTCTATCCAAATACATGATGCCATGCAACCCAAATGGACCATGCCGGGTCGGGTCAAGTACATACCAATTATAGTTATGGACTTAGACACCTTATCCAACAGTCTCCCACTTGGATAAGTCTAATAACTATAACTGCAAGTATGACTTCAGGAACCGATCAGCAATCGTAGCTCTTTCAAGGTCTTTCGAAACTGAGAAGATGATGATACGCCATTTAAGATAAGTGATCATATAATCCTCTGCTCTAGATATCAGCCGGACAAATACATGGAACAATGTCTTACTTATTGTCCAACAGTTTGTTTCCCGATTTCCCGATTTGTTTGACATAGAACTTAATTAAACACATCAATTTAGTTCTGACCGGGCCCGGTACATAGGTCAAAACAAAATCATCGAGGGGCCCAGATATCGCTTCTAATCCAAGAAGGAACAGATGAACTTCGACTCGTATGCTTGTTCTACTACTTGTTAAATTACACACAAAGGTACGTTTTATAACATCGAGTTACCATTGCGGTTTCGTACAATCAATGCATAACCAACTCATAGGCAACAAGACATATCTCTAGGTTTGAAGACTTATATGATATTACCGTCTAGCGATCACTCGAGGTAAATTCCATGAAGTGATACCAGCGAGCGTGGGTTGAATCCAATACTCAGAACTTATGAGCACTCATGAGTGTTGAGGCCATGTCCAACATCATAGACCTCTACAACCAACTCATGACAGTCTTAATTCATATCTACTTCCGATATATGTCCGACTGTGGATAATTTGAATAATATGTAAAACACAACATAAATATTCTGGAAGTCAAAACATGCAAAAGAAATAATAGTAAACGATTGACAAAAGATAGCAACACTTTACTCATAAATAAACACAACTTTTATTCATCATCAAATGTCAATTACACTTTACAAACTTCAAAGTTATCTAACTACTAAAACTAATATCATCCTTCAGCCCTATGCTCCTTGCATTTTGGAGATGCTTAACACTGCCCAGTCCCTTCGTGAGGGGATCTGCCGGGTTCTCATCCGATGATACCCTCTTTGCCACGAGGAGTCCTTCTTCTATTCGATGTGTGATGAAATGGTATTTTCTGTCAATGTGTCTGGATCTCCCGTGATCCCTTGGTTCCTTCGCTAAGGCAACTGCACTTTCACTATCACAGAAGATTTCCATAGGCTCCTTTATAGCTGGTACAACTCCAAGGTCTCCAATGAAGTTCTTCAGCCATATTGCCTCCTTTGCTAAGTCCAATTAATCTTTTACTCCGATCTCTCAGAATCCTTATCCCTAGGATATAGGCAGCTTCTCCAAGGTCCTTCATAGCGAAACACTTCCCAAGCCAGGACTTTACTTCCTGCAAGGTTGGGATGTCATTTCCTATGAGTAGTATGTCATCCACATACAGTACCAAAAATCTGACTATACTCCTACTAGCCTTGACATATACACAAGATTCATCTTCACTCCTCGAAAAGCCAAACTCTTTGACTTTCTCATCGAAGAAAAGATTCCATCTGCGAGGTGCTTGTTTCAATCCATAGATGGATTTCTCAAGCTTACACACTTTATTAGGGTACTCTATGCTAACAAAACCCTCTGGCTGAATCATGTAAACATACTCGGCCAACTTTCCATTAAGGAAAGTGGTTTTGAAATCCATTTGCCATATTTCATAGTTATGAAATGCAGCAATGGCTAACAATACCCTAATAGACTTAATCTTGGCTACTGGTGAAAAGGTATCATCATAATCAACTCCCGGAGTTTGAGAAAAGCCCTTTGCAACCAGTCGCGCCTTATACGTGTGTACATTACCATCCATGTCGGTCTTCTTCTTGAAGATCCATTTGCACCCAACTGTCTTACGACCTGGTACATTGTCAACCAAGTCCCAAACCTGGTTGTCATACATGGACTGTATCTCGCTGTCTATTGCCTCTTTCCATTTAGCAGACTCAGGGCCTGCCATGGCTTCCGCATAGCTGTTAGGTTCATCCAGACTCAGCAGTGTCGCATCACTGATAAGTGTCTCACCCTCCGCAGTAATATGGAAACCATAGTAATGCTCAGGTGCATTCCTAACCCTTGTGGAATGCCTCAGAGGTACAGACTCGTCAATTGGATCAACATGAGTTTCTTCCTCAAGTTGATTGCTAGGGTTTGAGGTTCCTTCACCACTTGACTCTTGAATTTCTTCAAGGTCAATTTGCCTCCCACTGTTTCCTTGGCTTATGAACTCTCTCTCTCGAAAGACAGCCGTCCTTGCTACAAAGACCACATTCTCACTAGGTTTGTAGAAGAGGTAACCAAAGGATTTCTGTGGGTAGCCGATGAAAATACACCTCTAACTTCGAGGTTCGAGCTTATCGTGAGTCTCGCGTCTCACGAAAGCTTCGCAACCCCAAATCTTGATGTGGGCTAGATTAGGAACTTTTCCAGTCCACACCTCGTGAGGTGTTTTGGCAACCTTCTTTGTAGGGACCATATTAAGGATATGGGTGGTAGTCTCTAAGGCATACCCCCAAATGATATTGGTATTGAAGCTCGACTCATCATGGAACGAACCATGTCCAACAGGGTTCGATTACGAGCTACATCATTCAACGATGCTGTCCTGGGAGGTGTCAATTGTGAGACAACCCCACATTCCCTAAGATAGTCGAGGAACTCTGTACTAAGATACTCACCACCACGATCGGATCGAAGCATCTTAATGTTCCTGCCCAATTGATTCTCTACTTCCTGTTTAAACTCTTTAAACCTTTCGAAAGTCTCTGACTTATGCTTAATTAAGTAGACATATCCATATCTACTATAATAATCTGTAAAAGTCACATAATAACGATTAGCATCCCTTGTGGCAGTTTTGAAGGGTCCACACACATCCGTGTGTAATAGATCCAACAAACCTTCACCCCTAGCAGAAGTACCTATGAAGGGTGGCTTTGTCATTTTTCCAAGTAAGCACGATTCACTACTATCATCTGACTTTAGGTCAAATGACTCCAAGACTCCATTCTTTTGCAGTTGGCCTATGCGTTTCTTGCTTACATGTCCAAGACGACAGTTCCATAATGATGCTTTATCCAAGTTATTATCATTAGTAGAATCAATACACAACACATTATTTCCTAAGTTATCTACAACAGACACAGCTTCATACACACCATCACAAGGTAATGCTTTAAAATGAAACACATTATTAAAGAAAGCATCTATTCCACCAACTTCATTATCAAAAGAAAAGGTAAACCCTTGTTTGTACAAAGCATGAAAGGAAATAATATTTCTTGCCATTTCAGGAGAATAACAACATTTATTCAAATCTAAAGTAAACCCACTACTTAACAACAAAGTATAAACTCCAATCTTGGTGACTGATGAAGCTTTCCTATTCCCCATGATCAAGTTTATCTTTCCATGCTCCACATTCTCACTTCTTCTTAGTCCCTACAAATCAGAACAAATATGAATACCACAGCCGGTATCAAGGACCCAAGAGTTAGAATAGGGTGAGTTATTAGATAATATAGTGTAAATACCTGCATGGTTGGGTTTTACTTTCCCATCCTTCAAATCATGCTGGTACTTTGGGCAGTTTCGCTTTCAGTGCGCCTTTTCATGGCAATAGAAGCATTCAGCCTCCTTGGGGTCAGAAGAAGGAGTGACGAAACCTTTCTTGGTTCCACTTGAAGAGGAGCCATCAAGGGTCTTACCCTTGGTAGCCTTCGAAGGGTTCTTCTTCTTCTTCCCTCTACCTTTCCCGATTGCTAGGACAGGTGCGAAATTTGGAGTAGGAGTAGTAGTGGTAACAACGGACTTACCTTTAAGACCACTTTCGACGGTCTTCAAGAGTCCTTGAAGTTTGCTGAGGGTGACTTATTCCTTGTTCATGTGATATGTCATGCGGAATTGATCATAACACGATGGTAAGGAATGTAAAAATGATATCTATTGCTAACTGAGGGTGACTTAAACGGTCCACATACCTTTGCGGAATTGATCATAACACGACGGTCTTCAAGAGTCCTTGAAGTTTGCTGAGGGTGACTTAAACGGTCCACATACCTTTGCATTTTCTGCATGTGGCCCGTGATGGGTTCACCATCCTTCATTCGGGTTGTTATCATGGAGGAGATGATTTCATATCGCTCTTGACGAGCACTTTGATGGTAGCGGTCCATCAGATCCTGGTGCATCTCAAAAGGATAGTAGTCCTCATAGGACTTTTGGAGCTCGGCTGTCATAGTGGCCATCATGATGCATGCCACTTTGGTAGCATCTCTTTCATGTGCCTCATATTCAGCAAGCTCTTCAGGAGTAGCAGTTTGCTCGGGTACCTTAAGCTCCTTGTCGAGAACATATTCTTTGTTCTCATACCGAGTGACCATCTTGATGCTTCTGATCCAATCTGTAAAGTTGGATCCATCAAAGATGACTTTCCCACAAAGGTTCATGAGAGAGAAGGAGCCGGTAGGGTTTGAGCCAGAAGCAACATTGTTGGAAGACATCTGAAAAGAAGAAAAACAAGTTTAGTTTAGATATAGAGATAGTCCTTAATAAAACACCCAAATGTAATATTAAGGCTAGGATCCAATCACAATATATTATAACTTAGAAGAGGGATGCCGTAATCCAAGCTATAACATATTTGAAAGGTAGGTGAATGACGATTCACCAATTTCCACCGTGAAAACGAAATATAGATTATTAGGTTTTTATTTGGTTTTTAGAAACTCCTAGATTCTTTTGAGATTCATTGAACTTTTCAATGGCATGTTTCAATCTCGAGTGTGCCCTTCATGTTTTGTGACTGGGATACCGAGGATCACAAAACAAGGTGTGAAGTAACCATGCAAATTACTTGGTGCCCTTAATGTTTTTTCACTTAATCGATGTGCTGGTAAACCACACGCGCTCCACCGACCTATGAAAAACCTTAAGTCACCCTTTGCCTACCTTGTTAAGTCCAGGTTAGTGTGCCAGTTAACCACACACGCTCCACTAACGACTTAATCAAAGTGCAAAGTGTAATTTCATGGGTTAGCACCTTATTCACATTTTCCAAAAGTAACTAAGATTGGGAATTTATAAAAACATTTAGTTACTTTATACTAATAATTATACTTTTAATGAGAATTTTAAGTCATTGTCCTACCCGTTCGGCTAACGACCCTCCACCGATTAAGGAAGCGGTGGGTGAGAGTGGACACCCATTAAGCTGCCATTTTATAGGCAACAACCTTATACCCCCCTTATAGACCGGCTTCGTGAATGAGGCCTACTAACGGTAAAACGACTTTGTTCTTATACATATATAATAATTATTAAACTTATAATATTATAAAGTATAAAGGTTGAATTTTAACTTTTAAAATTCTAGGGGTTGGAACTTAAAGTTTTTAAAATGACTTTACATGTTCCAAAACTTGAGGGCAAGTTTTGTAACTTAACAAAACTCTTCAATTCATAACTTATGAGTTATTAAAATGAAGACTCTTCATTTTTGTAACTTATATGTTCTTTTAATGGGTTTAAAACAAAGAGGCTTTTGGTTATCCATAACTTGAGGACAAGTTATGGACTCCATTAAAACACATAAAGATCATGAATTAATCATTAAACAAGTAATTCCTATGATCTATAAAGAACTCATAAGAACATGAATATTCATATCAAAATTTCAAGAACATATGAACACATATAATCATGTAATTTTGATATTAGCCATTGTAAATGGATTAGAACAACCATTACACCATCTAAAACAAGTTTTACAACACCAAAACAGTTTAGGGTAATGTTTCTAGTCCATTTCCAGCAGCAAAGCTCAAAAAACTGCTCACTGGATGACAAACTCGTCGAGTTCATCAAGGAACTCGTCGAATTCATGCAATAACACATAAACTCGGCGAGTTTTTGGCCAGAACTCATCGAGTTTTCTTGTCTGTACAATTTTTTGGCTTTTGAAAAACAAGTTTGCATCAAGTATTTAACAAACAAGCCTAGGCTCTGATACCACTGATGGGTTATGAGCATTCTAACACCCCTAAGTGTACATGCAACCCTAGAAAACCTTGGATCTATGTTTGTCTAAAATACATGCAAAATATGATTTCCAAGGTTCATAATCCTATCTAGCATACATGGGAACTTTTGATCTAAAAGATGGCTAGAATTACATACCTTGTAGTTGATTTGATTCCTTGAAAACCTTGAGAGCATAGCACCCCAAGTGTGATGCCTCAAATGCTTCACACAACACCAAATGCTTTGGAATAACTTTAGAGTATGTATAACACTTGTATAAATCGGCTTGCCCTCTCTTGTTCTTAGTGTAGCTGATTTTGGTGAGTATAATGTTCCTTATATAGTGTGTCACATCTAGGGTTACACCATGTAAACCCTAATGTGACATGACTCTTCATTTCCATGACCCATGGGTTTGTAACTCCCATGGAGCATCTTATGGGTTTTACCCAACTTGATAATCCATGGAGCCTTTTAGCCCACTATACAGGTTATGGATGATTTACATAATCAACCCATATATTTAATTAGTCATCTTTTGATCACTTAATTAATTCCAAATTAAGTCTTGATCAATACTAATTAAATAATACTATTAATATATTAGAACTTATAATATATTAATAAACCACAAGTGTTATTTCTCTCATTTTAGTCTATCTAAATACATGATGCTATGCAACCCAAATGGACCATGCCGGGTCGGGTCAAGTACATACCAAATATAGTTATGGACTTAGACACCTTATCCAACAGAAGGTATCCCCATGGAAAGGGGTGATCCGATTCAGGAAGCGGGGCAAGCTGGGCCCCCGATACATCGGTCCTTTTAGAGTGACCGCCAGGGCAGGCAGAGTAGCCTACCGGTTGGAGCTACCTGCAGAGTTGAGTCAGATTCATAACACCTTCCACGTGTCCCTGTTGAGGAAGTGTGTAGCCGACGAGAAGGCAGTGGTACCATTATAGGACATTCTGGTGGATGCGAGCCTGAATTATATTGAGAGACCAATTGCGATTTTGGATCGGAAGGTGAAGGTTCTGAGAAACAAGGAGGTGCCCCTGGTTCAGGTCCGGTGGCAACATCGGAAGGGGTCCGAGTCGACTTGGGAGCAGGAGTCGGATATGCGGGAGCAGCATCCAGAGTTATTTGCGGAGCATGACTTCGAGGGAGAAGTCTGATTCTAGTGGGGGAGAATTGTAACATCCCAAGTCGAGGTATATCTTGCTAACCTTGATCTATTGAGCATTTTTCCATTTTGGCCTTTTTAGAGAAAAGGTGGTAAATGAGTACGCGGGGCGTAATAGAGTCTACGCTCAGCGTACTCACGTGTGTGCATTTGACGCGGAGGCTACCTAATACGCTGGGCGTACTAGGCCCAGAGTAGAAACCCTAATTTGGGGTGTGACCCTATGTAAAGGATATGATGGCCTCATTCCTGGCCACCATTCCCAGACACCAAACCCTCATAACCCGAAATCTTCTTTCTTATAGCTTGTGAGTGCATTTGAGAGCTTGTGAGTGTAATCTTGTGTTCTTGAAGTGGAGAAGAAGCTTTGGAGAAGAAGGAGTGAGGGTCCAGGCTTTTGGATCTGATCTTAGCTATGTGGAAAGCTTCACATTGAGGTATAAAGCTTCAAGCTTTCTTACTCTTTTGATTTGTGCATTTATATGGAGTATTTTAGGGTTTTGTCCCAAAAGATGGAGACTTTATGAGATAATGAGCTCCAGAGACCTTGTTCTACCACCTTTTAGTCTATTTTGTGGAGTAAAGTCATAAAAATCCAATCTTTGACGTTAGGAGTAAGCCATGCATGAGATATGAGCTTAATGAGGAAAGAGGATGAGTGTTTTGAGTATTTGTGACCTAATTAACCATGCAAAGGTTTAAAGTCACAGACTTTATGGATTGAGAGATATTAGGGAGTCCAGATCTATGATATGAGCAAAGGTCTTAACTGATTAAGACCAAAATTATGAGGAGAGTGAAACTGGGATGTACGCTGGGCGTAATCCCAGTACGCGCAGCGTAGGGGTCGAGCATCCCCGATGCCTGCATGGCAGCCGAGTACGCCCAGCGTAGAGAGTTGGTACGTGCAACGTACTCCCTGCCGTTGACTTTCGATTGACTTTTAGGGATTGGTCAATTTGTGGACTATAAGGCCATAGAGGGGTAAAATGGTCTTTTTCCCTTCTATGAGTTTGAAGAAGGGTTTGTTTAGCTTCAGTGAGAGTCTTATTAATTAGGGATTATTATCGTTGTGTAGGCCGAGGCTAGACCGATGATTCGAGTTCGAGATTATCCAAGTTCTTACGAGGTGAGTCTTCTTACTATACTTACCTTGAGTGGTAATCTATGTGTGACCGGAAGGTCTTATGTGCATATACTGTGTATTGAGATATCCTGCTTATTGTCTTTGTGATATGTATGCTGTGTTTTATTGAGTTACTGAGTTGGGGGACCGGAGGGTCCACCTGAGTTGTTGGACCAGAGGGTCCCACTGAGACACACTTGACCGGAGGGTCCTATCTGAGCATAGCCATGAGAGGCTGATGAGATATAACGGTATTTTGGGGAACTCACTAAGCTTTGTGCTTACCGTGTTATGTGTTATGTGTTTCAGGTACTTCTCAGGATCACGGGAAGGCGCCGACTTGATTGTACACTCTTCAGAGATTTGAGTCATGTTTTGAGGAGATCCTGGATTTGTTATATTTATACAGTTTTTGGGATATGTGTTTGATGATTTGATACTATAACACTTTTGGAGATGTTTGAATTGGGAAAAATGTGTTTTAAAATTTGAAATTTTTGGTTTGAAAATTTACGTTGTTACAAATTATCCCAATTAGGAACTAAGTCCAAACTCTCACTCATTAGGTCTAAAGGTAGACCACTAACCAGCCCATCCATAACCAAAAACTCATTGGGCCTACCAAGGCCCAATAACAAATGGGCTCTCCCGAGGCCCAACTCTCAAGTCCAAGTGGCAAGCCCAACTCAAGGGCCCAAGGCACATACATAAATTCCTCTGGTCTAAAACTCTAGTACAACAAGCCCAAACTCCAGGCCCAACACTCAAGGCCGAAAATGAGACTTAGCCCAAAAGTCCACAGTGAGGTTACGCGGGGCGTACCTCCATTGGCTATCGGGGACACTTGGTCAGTACGCGTGGCGTACTGGAATTATGCTCGGCGTACTTCCCGGATTCACTCTTTCTACTCGTTTGGTCTTAATCAGTTAAGACCTTAGCTCAAATCACAGATCTGGACTCCCTAATAGTTCTTACTCCATAAAGTCAATGACTTTAAGCCTTTGCATGGCTGATAAGGTCACAAACAGACAAAACTCTCACTCTCTTATCTCAAAATGCTCATATCTCATGCATGGCTGGATTTCAACGTCTAATTCTTTATTTTTATGACATTACACCACTAGATACACTCAAAGGGGTTGATCATAGACTATGGAGCTCAAATATCACATAAAGTCTCCAACGTTTTGGACAAAACCCTAAAATAGTCTATTATGATGCACAAAACAAAAGAGTGAGAAAGCTTGGAGCTTTATACCTCTAGATGAAGCTCCCAACTCAGATATGCTCAGATCCAAGGCCTGGACTCTCACTCCTTCTTCTCCAAAGCTCCTTCTTCACTTCAAGAACACACAAAATCACTTACGGCTCTTAAATGGGCACACACAAGCTCAAGAACGAGGATTAGGGTTTGAGAGGGTTTATTGACTGAGGATGATGGCCAAGAATGAGGCCATCTCATTCTTTATATAGGGACACCCCTCAATTAGGGTTTTTCATTATGTGCCTAGTACGCCCAGCATACCCTCTGGTACGCCCAGCGTACTAGGTGGCTCCACTTAAAAATCACGCACATGAGTACGCTACGCGTACACACACGTACGCCCAGCGTACTCAGCTGCCACCTTTCTCTAATAAGGGACTTATCCTGCCAAAACTTCAAACTTCCATAGCTTCCTCGATATAACTCCGTTTCCAATAAACCTTATATGCACAAAAAGGTGACGAGATGCCCTACGCCTCTAGCAAGTCGTCGCAACCCCGAGGCTTCCTCATGCCCGGGTTGCAGCCCACGAACCCTAATCACGAACGATCCAAAATAAGATGTTACGACTCCCCGTAATCATACGATATTCTCTCTCTGACTCAAGTATGTTACGGCTCCCCGTAATCATATGATACACTCTATCTGACTCAAGTATGTTACGGCTCCCCATAATCATATGATACACTCTCTCTGACTGAAGTATGTTACGACTCCCCGTAATCATACGATACTCTCTCTCTGACTCAAGTATGTTACGACTCCCCGTAATCATATGATACTCTCTTATCACCCCACATTCTCATCCTCAAATTATCACCATACTGAGCCCACCAGCTCATGCTCCATCCGATGACAATGAGCTGAAGGGTTCCCACGGGAACAATAGCCACTCGGTGCTCCACTTGCAATCTCACAAACTCAAGTCTTAAATATTCCCAAAAGTCTAGGGCGTCAGACTCAGATACCCCGGTACACCATCACAGAACCTCACGATGTCTTGTCTCATCCACGGATCTTCCACTCATGGCATCACACTCGAATATCGCAACACACCCTCTTATAATCTCATAATGTCTTACCTCGAACACTGATCTTCCACTCGCAAAACTCACAATCCTCAGAATATCCCAACTCACAACTTGAAACACGAAGGAATTGTTAATGTCAAGAATACGTATAACATGCTTCATCTCGCTCTGCATCTTGCCTCATCCACCAATAACCCAAATCTTCGTGTGTCCGCATCGTAGATCTCCATAGCCAGTGCTCTAACCTCCCTTGAATAGATCGCTGATCCTCTCAATGAAATACCCAGTTCTCCCCCACTCAGGGTTTGAACCTATCACAAATTGGTATACCAACAGTCTACTCCATAGGCTGTTTCCAGATACATCACACTTGAATCTTGGAACGTACCACGTAGTCACTCAATGATCTTCCCGGTGGAACCCAAGCAACTCCAAATATCCCGTAACTCGGACAAAAACCTCAGAATCCTCCTAACGTAACTGCCTCTAGTCATCTCGAAACCTCAGACCGATATACCGCCGGATACCCCAACTGTTCTGAATTAGTCCTAACTCTCGGTCCGGAAATAATGCACTATCACGCACCTCGACTAGCCTCCCATCGCGAGGATCATCATAAAAGCAAGAGACGTCACTCTCACAGTCGATATACAACGTAGACAACGAGGGCCACCGCCCCGGTATACTCCTCTTAACCACCTGAAATTGCTGCTAAAAGTATGCCTCCCTCAATAAAGCACCTCCTTGTTCTCTTCCACCTTAGTCCTGCTAATGACTCTCTCAGGGTATAAAAATACCTCTCAGCAAACATACTGCCCAAAATACTCTGGTGAAAAGGTTGGAACCCTATGCTACCCCATGGGGTTTACCTCCAAACTCTGAAACCGGAAGCTCGTTATCTCTTTTGCTTCTCCCAGGAAACGAGGATAACACAACTCTTGCCACGGAAGGTGACGTCTCATCTATCAGTCGATTGCTCAACTCAGACCGCGATCCTCCAATAAGCATCATCTCTACTCATCCCTGAGTCTCGCGACTCTAACTGGCATCTCACCAAAAATCTCTCAGAAACTAACTCGATTTCCCTCTCAAGGTATGCTCCATTGAAACTCGTTCGACTTTGCCCTCTGGCCCTACACTCTATCATATATGTTCTCAGTCTAATCAATCATAAAGGGATAACTGGTAAACTCTAAAGCCCTAACCGCCATGAATCATGGTACTCAAACCATGTTATCACCTCTCAATCTGCCACTTAGAACCTCTGGAATTCTCCTTGTTTTGAGTATGGGTCCTCTGCTTTCAGTAGTACGGGCCCATACTACCTAACACATCTACCCATACATTCCATACGGGTCGCCCCAGATCTCCTAAGTAGCTTATCAGCCTTCTCGATCACTAATCCCGTTACACATGGTCGCTCTACAGCGAATACTCTTCTCTGTCAGCGTACTCTTCTGACCAATGTCACTCCCTAGGCTCTTCCTAGGTTCTCACACTTCTCTGCCATCAGCTGCTGAAGAACTCCTCATGATGTCAGTCATCTACCTCCTGGATATCGTCATATTCACTCAATAGCTGACTCCCATCACCAAGAGTTCCACAAAGCACAAAGCAAGCAACATTCGAGCATCGGATAATCTCCACCAACACGTAAAACCACTCTAGGTTACAACTCCACTTTCTCTACTCACACTCAAAAGGTATCACCGAACTCAAGCAACCCTACTTCTCGCGGTATCTCACTACCCTCACAGTAGGCTCCTCCAATGGTCATCTAGGTATCTCTCCTAGATTACTCCTCTACTCGAAGCACATCACAGATAGCAAAATTCCTAGGCTAAGGCATCACAAATCAGGCAACTCTAGCCCTAAAATATGAAATACCTAGCCTATCATCTAGCATGCATCACTAATATCTCAATACTAACTCATAACACAAATAAGTAAGGGTATTTTGGGAAATCACTGTTCGGGCTTTGGCTGATTGTACACACTGCTCCTTCTTGTTGTTCTCTTTGAGAATCTTGCTCGTTTTAGAAAAACAGTTTCTTTTGAAATTTTTTCTCAAATCCTCAGTTTGAATCCAGACATACCCGAAGGTGCATCCGAATCCATCAAACCAAGGCTATGATACCAACTTGTAACACCGTAAATTTTCAAACAAAATTTTCATTTTAAAATCACATAATTCTCCTAACACATTTCACAAAAATCTCACTTGTTATATTTACAAAACGCAACTCCATAATTGTTTAATTAGTAATCCAGGATCCTCGCAACATAACTCTTTCTCTGGTGTGTACAATCAAGTCGGCGACTTCCTGCGATCCTGAGAAGAACCTGAAACACATATCACATAACACGGTAAGCACAAAGCTTAGTGATTTCCCCAAAATACCACATACACAAATAATAAGCCTCTCATGGCTATAACTCGACATGGACCCTCCATTCTCATGCGTCTCAGTGTGGACCCTCTGGTCATGTGTCTCAGTGAGGACCCTCTGGTCTCACAACTCGACTTGGACCCTCCAGTCCTGTCTCAGTGGAAACCCTTCGGCCCCACAGCTTGGGTTGGACCCTCCAGTCCTGTCTTAGTGCAAACCCTGTGGTCCCACACCTCGGGTTGGACCCTCTGGTCCTATCTTAGTGGAAACCCTCTGGTCCCACAACTCGGGTTGGACCCTCCGGTCATGTCTCAGTAAAACACAGAATATAGCATATATATCACACAGACAAAATGCATAACCTCACATAACTCAAATAAGCACATAAGACCCTCCGGTCACACATAGATTACCACTCTAGGTAAAGTATAGTGAGAAGACTCACCTCGGATGATGAACAACCCCTATAAACGCTGCTGCTGCGCACCGGCCTCTATCTCTGAGCCAAACCCACAATTATCCCAATTGGGAACTAAGTCCAAACTCTCACTCATTAGTTCTAAAGGTAGACTACTAACCATCCCATCCATGACCAAAAACTCATTGGGCCTACCAAGGCCCAATAACAAATGAGCTCTCCCGAGGCGCAACTCTCAAGTCCAAGTGGCAAGCCCAACTCAAGGGCCCAAGGCACATATATAAATTCCTCTCGTCCAAAACTCTAGTGAAACAAGCCCAAACTCCAGGCCCAACACTCAAGGCCCAAAATGAGACTTAGCCCAAAAGTCCACAGTGAGGTTACGTGGAGGGTACCTCCCTTGGTACGCTCAGCGTACTCACGAATCCAAATTGGCCATCGGGGACACTTGGTCAGTACGCGGGGCGTACTAGAATTACGCTGAGCGTACTTCTCAGATTAACTCTTTCTACTCGTTTGGTCTTAATCAGTTAAGACCTTGGCTCAAATCACAGATCTGGACTCCCTAATAGTTCTTACTCCATAAAGTCAGTGACTTTAAGCCTTTGCATGGCTGATAAGTTCACAAACACACAAAATTCTCACTCTCTTATCTCAAAATGCTCATATCTCATGCATGGCTTAATTTCAACGTCTAAGTCTTGATTTTGATGACATTACACCACTAGATACACTCAAAGGGGTTGATCATAGATTCTGGAGCTCAAATATCACATAAACTCTCCAACTTTTGGGAGAAAACCCTAAAATACTCTATGATGATGCACAAAACAAAAGAGTGAGAAAGCTTGGAGATTTATACCTCTAGATGAAGCTCCCAACTCAGATATGCTCAGATCCAAGGCCTGGACTCTCACTCCTTCTTCTCCAAAGCTCCTTCTTCACTTCAAGAACACACAAAATCACTTAGGGCTCTCAAATGGGCACACACAAGCTCAAGAACGAGGATCAGGGTTTGAGAGGGTTTATTGACTGAGGATGGTGGCCAGGAATGAGGCCATCTCATTCTTTATATAGGGACACCCCTCAATTAGGGTTTTTCATTCTATGCCTAGTACGCCCAGCGTGCCCTCTGGTACGCCGAGCGTACTAGGTGGCTCCGCTTAAAAATCACGCACATGAGTACGCTAAGCGTATACACACGTACGCCCAGCGTACTCAGCTTCCACCTTTCTCTAATAAGGGACTTATCCTGCAAAACTTCAAACTTCCATAACTTCCTAGATATAACTCCGTTTCCAATAAACCTCATATGTACGGAAAGGTGACGAGATGCCCTATGCCTCTAGCAACTCGTCGCAACCACGAGGCTTCCTCATGCCCGGGTTGTAGCCTACAAACCCTAATCACGAACGATCCGAAACAGGATGTTACAAAATCAATACTCTTGACATTCATACTGAAGTACAAATTTATGTTACGTGATGCTTCGATAAGTTTTCAACTAGACTTCTTAAGCTTACACACCTTCATTGGATAACATATGTGTGTGTTTATACCCTTTCATAACTTATAACTATAAGTCTTTGAAAGTTCAAACAATTCCTTGCCATTCCTCACAATTCGAAATATGAAGATGGATGTCGTAATCATATTGTGAATTTGAGAATGCATTTAACACAACCGATATCCATATTGATCTTTACCATACCCTTCAAAGTCTACTAGCGAAAGTGTTTCCTCATAGCCATTCTCATGAATTAGAGCAAAAACTTTACCACCTATATTTTATGGTGCATACGCTCCCATCAATGTGAATCTACCATATCCAACCTACAATCATAAGATTAAGTTTATGTGACGTTCCAAAAATATGACCCAAAAATTTCATTTTAAAATAAATAAAATGGTAACGCAAAACATTGTCATACAGCCAAGATAGACCAAAGTGTATCACAACAACATAATATATCAGAGTAAATCACAACATGCAGAATGAGGTGGTGTGTGCTTTGTAATCATCCCGTGCTCTTCCCTTTTGAACCAGAAGTACCTAAAACGTAAACTAAAAACCGTAAGCACAAACCTTAGTGAGTTACCCAAAATACCACATACCATACATAATAAACCCATACTAGGCCCACACCCTTCATCGGGCCCCGCCTCGAGCGCTGCTCGGTTTACAGATCTGTAAATCACCAGGCCCCGTTTGACATTGGGACCTGCCCGATACATATATAAACATATAAACATATAATTGTTGGGTTTTGAGCACTATAACACTCCTATGGTGCACATGCAACCCTAAATGCTTTGGATCTATGTTTTCTCTAATTATACATGCATTTTTCTTGACCTTTGAAAGCTTGAGCACCTCAAGTGTGATGCCTCTATTAGTTCAAAAACACCAAAATGCAAGAGGAGGCTTGAGAGAATAGGTTAATAGCACAAAATCAACTTCACCCTCTTGGAAAGTAAGTGGCAACCGATTTTGGCTCTAGGAGGGGCTTATTTATAGTGTTGCACATGCTAGGGTTACACTTTGTAAACCCTAATGCTCCATGACTTTTCACATTCCTATGCTCCATGGGTTTAATCTCCATGGACTATCCATGGATTATATCATTAGTTTAGCCCATCTACAAAATCATGGATCATTGGCCCACACTATAAGAATCATTGATTTACATAATCAATCCCCATATATTTAATTAGTCTCTTTTGACCACAAAATTTATTCCAAATTAATTCTTGACCAATACTAGTTAAATAATATGATTTCATATTAATATATCATACTTGTAATATATTAATAAATCATCAATAACCTTATTCTCAAAAGTCCAGCCTATCAAATTGCACTGGTGAAGGGAACCCAAAAACGACCATGCTACTATCGGGTCAAGTACATTCCAGTTATAGTTATGGGCTTAGACACCAAATCGAAAATTAATCATACTAACACATGCGATAATCACAAAGACAATAACATATAATACAGTCATCGAGGCTCGCCCGACATCGAGCCCCGCTTGGTATACATACCAATGCATACACATGTAAGAGTCATGCAGACATCTAGCATCCTAAGATAATAAACCATGGGCTGACATTGGTGCCTTTGACCCGCTAAACACAATGAGGAAACTCACCTCAGACTATTGAATCTTACAGATAAATCTTTGGCTGCTGGTCCGAAAATCCCCGCGCTATCATCATAAAATAACATCCAATTAATAATTGGATCCCGACTCATACTAAGAGTCTAATCTAGGGTAAAAGACCATTTTAACCTTTACATAACTTCACCCAAGGCAAAAGCCCAAACCAACTACTGAAAAACGCCCAATTCCAAAAATGGTAACCCAAAGCCCAATTATGGCCCAATCTTCCAAATTGGGCCCAAATCCCTTCGTGGGCCTTCAACAAAAGAACCCAACATAATGACATCAGTCCAAAATAGAAATCTGATGGCCCAACAAGACCCTAATCTCCTAAGGTCCAACATGGGCATAAAACCAAGAAGCCCGAAATCTGAAGCCCACCTGCTGAGTACGCGAGGCGTACTCAGCTCGTACACTTAGCGTACACCCTCTGGGGCTAGTATGCGCAATATACCAGCTTGGTACGCACATCGTACTCCCCAATTGAACAGCCCACTTCATTAAGCACTTAATCCATTGAGACTTCAAGCTAAACTCTAATATCTAATTCCTTAGGGTGCTTTTCACGTAAAGTTGGAAACTTTACATACATGTATGTCTTAACGAAGGTCTTAACACATGCATGGTACAAGATACATCATAAAACTTGTATTTTATGAATAAGGTTGCCAAAAGAAGCCTAGATCTAAGACCATAACTTCTGGAGTGAGTCAAGAAGCTCATCAACCACTCCAAGTACTCAAAAGGCACGAAATAACAACATAACTAGATCTAGCATCATGGATCACAAAGATTTGAGTTTTTTACCTCAAAAAACATGCAAATGATGAGCTAACCCCAGATCATCAAGCTCAATACACTTATCCAAATTGTCCTCATGTTCTTCTCCTTCCCAAATCACCAACAAACACTCTTTAAGGCTTAAAAGTCACAAATACACACTAGGGTTTCGATTTTTGGACAAAAGAGGGTGGAGGCTGGCTAAACATGACCAAATGAGGCTATCATAAAGTTTAAATAGGGTGCAAACCCTAAAATTAGGTTTTCATTAATCCTCACGTACGCCATGCATAATCCACATACGCCCAACATACGTGGATTGAATCCGCGAACGTGAATCAGGCTAGTACGCTAAGCGTATCACCTACTACGCGTCGTGTACTATCTTAAGGACTAAAATGCAAACTTTTTATATAAAAGAGGTTAAATATGAAACTTACCAAATTCACGTGTTACAATTGTCCCCCACTTGAATCAGACTTCGTCCTCGATGTCCACTGCTACAAATAACTTTAGAGTGTGCTCCCTCATCTCAATTTCCGACCCCCACGTCCATTCGGAACCCTTGCGATGCTGCCACTAGACTTTCACCAACTCAACAACCTTGTTCCTCATGGTTTTCGTCATCTTGTCAAGAATCGCCATCGGTCTCTCAATATAATTCAGGCGGTCATCCACCTGAATATCCTCAAATGGAACCACTGTAGAATCATCCACTAAACACTTCCACAGCTAAGAGACGTCAAATGTGCTATGGATCTGAGTGAGCTCATCTGGACGATCAAACCGATATGCAACCCGGCCCACCCGGGCCAAAACCTTGAAAGGACCATTGTACCTAGAGTCCAACTTGCCCCTCTTCCTAAATCGAATGACACCTTTCCAAGGTGACACCTACAGGAGAACCATATCCCCCATCTGGAACTCTAGATCTGATTGACGTGTGTCGGCATAACTGTTCTGCCGACTCTAAGCTGTCTAGACCCTACCCCGAACCTATTGTATCAACTCAGTGGTCTTGATTACCACCTCGGTACTCCCCATAACCCGTTGACTGACCTCACCCCAACAAATTGGGGTCCTGTATTTCCTCCCATATAGCATCTCAAAAGGAGGTCGATCGATGCTGGTGTGATAGCTGTTGTTATACGAAAATTCCGTTAACTGATACATATCCTAACTCCCACCGAAATCCAGAACACACGCCCGAAGCATATCCTCTCAAGTTTGAATATTCAGCTCGCTATGACCATCAGTTTGCGGATGGAATGTTGTGATGAAATGGAGACGAGAACCCAACTCATCGTGGAACCTCTTCCAAACCTGGAAGTAAACCGAACATCCCTATTTGAAACATCCAAAACTAGCACCCCATGCCATGCCACAACCTCCCTGATATACACCTCAACCAATTTCTCCGTAGAAATACTCTCCTGAATCGGGATGATATGTGCTCTCTTGGTCAACCGATCCACGATGACCCAAATCGAACCCACTCCATGCAGTCTGAGGCAACTTCATGATGAAATCCATGGTGATCTCCTCCCATTTCCATATGGTAATCTCCAACGACTGCATCTTGTCATTAGGTCGCTGAAGCTCGGACTTGAAATTCCTACAAGTCAAGGAACTCTCCATATACCAAACCACATCCCGCTTCATGCAAGGCCACCAATAATCAGGACGAAGATCTCAATACATCTTCATCGCCCCCGGATGAATGGAGAACCTAGACTTGTGCGTCTCCTCCATCAGAACCTGACGTACACCTCCCCAATACGAAACCCATACCCTACGATGTAGTCAACAACCCACAACTATCATAATCAAAGTAAGCCACCTGATCCACAATATGCTCACTCTTCTGGTGCTCTTCCTTCATAGCCTTGATCTGAGCCTCCCGAATCCGCTCCAGTAGCAGAGTAATAACAGTCATCCTCAAACATATATCCCTAATCGGAGTTGCGACCGCCTTGCAACTGAGAGCAACGGCCACCACATTGTCCTTTCCCGGGTGGTAAAGGATCTCACAGTCATGATCCTTCAGCACATCCAAACATCGGCGCTGCCTCATGATCTTGTGATCCGTGTAAATTGTACGGCGGACCCCATAGAGGTAATGTCACCAAATATTGAGGGCAGTCACACGACCCCTCTGCATCAACATTGCCCCCAAACCCTTGATCGACGCATCACAATAAACCACAAAATCTTCAACACCCTCCGGCATGGTCAAAATATGTGCCTCACATAATCTCTGCCGCAGGGTCTCAAAAGTTGCCTGCTGCTCAGGCCCCCAACAAAAAGTAACTGTCTTCTTTGTCAATCGAGTTAAAGGAATAAATGTCTTAGAGAAATCCTGGATGAATCTCCGATAATAACCTTCTAAACCAAGGAAACTATGAATATCAGATGGGGACCTCAGAACCTCTCACCGCATCACGGCCTCGACCTTGGCCGGATCAACCAGAATACCATTCTGGTTAACAAGGTGCCCCAAAAACTGCACCTCGTGCAACCACAACTCACAGTTGTAGAACTTTGCGAAAAGTCTCTCCCTCCTTAAAGTCTCCAACACCTCCCTCAAGTGCTCCCCATGCCACTCATGGGTCTTGGAATAGACATAAATATCTTCAATGAATACAATCACAAACCGATCCAACATCGGCCTGCATACGCGGTTCATGAGATCCATGAATGCGACTGGAGCATTGGTGAGCCCAAAAGGCTTCACCACGAACTCGTAATGACCATAACGAGTCTGAAAGCTATCTTATGCAAATCCTCATCTCTAACCCTCTTCTGATGATAACCCGAACACAAATTATTCTTGGAAAACCAAGATGCACCCTAAAGCTGGTCAAACAGATGATCAATCCTTGACAGTCGATAACGGTTCTTTACTGTTACCTTATTCAGCTCCCGGTAGTCAATGCCATACGATGAGCCCCATCCTTCTTCTTTACAAAAAAGATTGATGTTCCCCATGGCGAACTGCTCGGTCGAATGAATCCCTTATCTAACAGCTCCTGCAGTTGTGTAGATAACTCTTGCATCTCAGGAGGAGCCAACTGATACGGTGCTTTGGCTATCGAAGCCGCACCTGGAACCAGATCAATCATGAACCCAACCTGCCTCTCCGGTGGTACCCCAGGAAAATCCTCTTAAACACATCCGTATACTCCCACACAATCGGCACATCATCCACAATCGCCTTACTCTTAACCCGGGTATCCATAACATAGGAGACAAATCCGGAACAACCCAACTGGATATAGCATCTGGCCCTCACTGCTGAACACAAAATCAGCCCACGCTGAGCTCTCTTTCCCTGAACCACTAACTCTCCCTCACTTGGGGTTCGAATCCAAACTAACTGTTGCTCACAATCATTCACCACCCCATTGTGGCTCAGCTAGTCCATACCCATAATAACCTTCTTCCCACGTAATGGAATGATAACCAAATCAATCAGATACTGCTCGCTGAACATCTAAAGAATACAACCCCGATGAACCCTCACCAACCGGACAGATCGATCATCTGCAATCTCGACATCTAGAGGACAATACAGCTCCTCCGGATCTCCAACAAACCTCTTGCTAAGTGCAAGCGATACAAAGGATCGGGTAGCCCTCGAATCAAACAATACCAAAGCAGAAATACCGTTCATGAGGAACGATCCTAAATAAAAACCATAAATAAAAGAAAGCAATTCAATATAAATAAAGAGATAAGCAGAAGATACATACCCGCCACCACATCAGATGTTGCGCGAGGCTCCTCGACTGTCAACTGAAAAGCCATTCTCTTCACCACAAGTGGATCCGCCTTTCCCTCGCGACCGTCAGTGATCCAAAGAGTCGCAATATTGGGTGCTGACATCAGCCCTGATGCAGCCAAACACGGACATTGGGCCTTCTTGTGGACCCTCTCATTGCAATGAAAGCAAATCAGATCCTAGGATGGTGGTCGTAGCAGTACAATCCCTGCTAAAATGACCCGTATGGCTGGACTTGAAGCAGCCCGAACCACGCACCCTTCACGGTCCCTCGTGCATCTTGCCGCAATTCCCACAGCAGTTCTGGCCCTGCTGGCCCCTTGATCTCAAATCCTGAACATTGGGCCTCTTTCGCGATCCCCCTAAAGCATGAGCCTGATCCGACTTACTCTTCCTCTCCATCTCGATATGAATCTCTCTCTCTCTCTCTCTCTCTCTCTCTCTCTTTGTCCCTCTCTCGGGCTCTCATTATCATATCCTCCAATGGCTAGCAAGTAGATTTGCTTACAATTTGTTGGATATCGCTCCTCAACATCTCGTGATACCTCGCCTTCATCATCTCCTCTTCCACCACATACTATAGAACCAAATGCGCCTTCTCACGAAAAATCGCGATAATCTCAGCCACCGTCTTAGTAGTCTGGTGGAGATCTGGAAACTCTCGCGCTAACTACTGCACCTTAATTACTGGTGCAAACTCAATCCTAAACCTGTCACAAAATCATCCCATGACATGGACTCAATCGCCTCTCCTTCCAAGGCATGCCCTACCTCCTCCCACCAGTCCTGAGCTCTGTCTTTCAGAAGACAGGAAGCAATTCTAATCTTTTCCCCATTGGGAAAATTTGGTGCGGAATGCCTTAGCAACATCTGCTAACCATCGCCTACTCACTATCGTTTCCTTCTCCTCCCCTAAGGTCAATGAACGCACCCCTGTCAAGGCCACCATATCATAATGGAAAGAGCCCAAACGCTCCTCTAACAAATCCACAATACCCTTCTTGATCGTACAGAAGTTCACAGGAGTCTGCTCGAGCATGAAACGTCTAATATTAGACGAAATAAACTCCCTCGTCTGATCATCCAACTGCCCGGCTCCAGAACCTGCGCCCGAGCCCTCACCAGCACCAGAACTACCAACCGGTCTGCTTCGAAGAGTCACCATACTGAAGATAGACCATATAAACCATCATAATACGCATCAATATGTTGGATTAATGTCTAAGTCCATAACTATATTTGATATGTACTTGACCCGACCCGGCATGGTCCATTTGGGTTGCACTTCACCGACATAATTTATATGGATAGTCTTTTGAGAATAGTATATTTATGATTTATATTAATATATTATAAGTTCTAATATATTAATATGGAATCATATTATTTAATTAGTATTGATCAAGAATTAATTTAGAATTAATTAAGTGATCAAAAAGAACTAATTAAATATGGACTCTTATATATATATGGAATGGGCCAAGTTCATTTAGGTTGGGCTAAGCTTTCATGGATGGTCCATGGAGCTTTTAACCCATGGATCCTATGTAAATGAAAGGTCATGGGTATTAGGGTTTACATGGATGTAACCCTAATCCTCCATAATATATAAAGGGGTCCTTGGCTCACAAAATTGGCACAAGTGTTTGAAAATAAGAGTGGGCCGATTTTAGTGTGCATACATATTCTCTCAAGTTCTTCCAAGGTGTTTTGGTGATTTGTGATTCCATTTGAGGTTTCCACACTATTGGGGCTAAGCTCTTAAAGCTTGAAGACATTAAGCTACATCAAAATGTATGTCATCTAACTAGAACTTTGTAGTATAGGTGCTTCATAATATGCTAGTTAGGATGAAACCTTGGAATAGTTAATATTTGCATGTATAATAGAGAAAACATAGATCCAAGGTTTATAGGGTTGCATGTACACCATAGGAGTGTTAGAATGCTCAAAACCCAACACAATATATATATATATATATAACTATATCGAGGGATCTCATACTCTAAAAGCTTCCTGGTTTCATCTCAGCTCTCCTTGACTCGAGTAGGGATCCTCTGCTTCCAGTAGTACGAGTCTATACTAATTTCCACATCTATCCGCACTTTCCTCGAAGATTACCTTGATTCCGCCAAGTCACTCTATATCCATACAATTAACCCTCATGAAGATAAGGCTCCCAACACTAAAATGTCTTCCTAGGTTTTCCTAAGGCAACTCCACACCACTCTCCGCCATCAGCTGCAGATGGAACTCCCGTTAACTTCCTCTAACTAGCTCATGGATACAATTACATATCACTAAAACCAGATAATTCGAAGATAATTCTTTGAATTCACACTACAATGGTTGGACTTAAAGAAAACTACGCAAAAGATTTAAAACCTAACCTTCTAAAATTATATAGTCTCAGTAATATGTAACTTCATATATTCACTTACTAGTTAGCTAGAGTTAATGAGAGCTCCTAAAAAGCACAAAGCAAACAACATTCGAGCATCGAGTAATCAGAAAAAAACATAAGCTAATTAGGCCATCCTATCACTGACTGATCTGTACTAGCATGCAAGTCTACAAGCTCATACAATAGACATAAAAAGGCATCCCTCCTAGCATTCTATCATGCAAATACTGAGCAGATCCTTAGCCCTAACTAGCATGCGATTCATAAATTCACAAATCAAATCATATAAAATAACATGTATGGGTATTTTGGGAAAACTTACTTGAGCTCGGTCGATTGCATGCACGACGCCCTTTCTTGTATTAGAAAACCCTTTTCTTACACATTTCCTTTTTGAAATTTTGTTACCAAATCCTCAGATTGTGTTCAGACACACCCGAGAGTATGTCCTAATCCCTCAAACTAAGGCTCTAACACCAAATTGTAACATCCCAATGATATGACCCAAAATTTTCATTTTAGAATAAGTAAAACAGTAATCCAAAACATTGTCATACAACCAAGATAGACAAAAGAGTACCACTATAACATAAAATATCATAGTAAATCACAACAAACGGAATGAGGTGGTGTGTGCTCTGCAATCATCCCAGGCTCTTACCTTTTGAACGAGAAGTACCTAAAACATAAAATGAAAACCGTAAGCACAAAGCTTAGTGAGTATCCCAAAATACCACATACCATAAATAATAAAAACATATTGGGCCCCCGCTATTCATCGGGCCCCGCCCGATATCGAAGCCCGCTTTGTTTATAGATCTGTCAATCACTAGGCCCCACTTGACATCAGGCCCCGCCCGATACATATATAAACATATAAACATATAATCAAACTAACACATCTGATAGTCACAAAGATAATAACATACAATACAGTCATCGAGCCTCGCCCAACATCGAGCCCCGCTCGGTATACATACCATTGCATATACATGCAAGAGTTACGCAGACATCTAGCATCCTAACATACTAAACCATGGGACATCATTAGTGCCTTCGACCTGCTAAACACAGCGAGGAAACTCACCTCAGACTGCTGAATCTCACAAATAAATCTATGGCTGCTGGTCCGAACATCCCCACACTATCAACATCATATAACAACCAATTAATAATTAGATCCCGAATTATACTAAGAGTCCAAACTAGGGTAAAAGACCATTTTACCCTTTACCTAATTTGGCCTAAGGCCAAATCCCAAACCAAGTACTCAAAAAGGCCCAATTCCAAAAATGGTCACCCAAAACCCAATTATGGCCCAATCTTCCAAATTAGGCTCAAATCCCTTCGTGGGCCTTCAACCAAAAGAACCCAACATAATGAAATCAACCTAAACAAGAAATCAGATGGCCCAATAAGACCCTAATCTCCTAAGGTCCAACATAGGCCCAAACCGAGAAGCCCAAAATCTGAAGCCTACCTGCTGAGTATTCGGGGTGTACTTGTCGGATTAGGGGTCTAAGCCCATAACTATAATTGATATGTAGTTGACCCGAGAATAGCATGGTCCATTTGTGGTTTCATATCACCAGGACAATTTGAGGATGGATATTTGAGTAAGAGGTTATTTATGATTTATTAATATATTATAAGTTCTAATATATTAATATGAAATCATATTATTTAATTAGTATTGATCAAGAATTAATTTGGTGATCAAAAAAGACTAATTAAATTAACATGGACTGATTATGTAAATCAATGATATATATATATGGTTTGGGCTATTGATCCATGATGAGCTAAGCTTATGTAAGTTTCCATGAAGAGTTCGCCCACATGAAATATAGATCATAACCCAAAGTGTATGGATTAGGGTTTACCCATGACTCTTGGATTCCAACATATATATAATATAACCCCATGGCTAAAATCGGTGACAATAAGTGTTCTTGGAGTTCATGACTGATTTGTGTGCCTAGTAATCTATCTCAAGTCATCCAATTGTTCAAGGGTGTGTTGTGAACCGTTTGAAGCATCACACTTGAGGTGCTAAGTTCTTAAATGCCAAAACTACAAGCTACAACAAAGAGGTAATCCTACAACTCAATTCTATGTTGCTTATGTCAATTGTATGCTAGTTGTAGGCTTCATGCTTTGGAAACAATATTGCATGTATAATTAGAGAAAACATAGATCCAAAGCATTTAGGTTTGTATGTGCACCATAGGAGGTTGTAGTATACTAAAACCCAACAGTGGTATCAGAGCCTAGGATTGTTTTCTATTATATTTGATGTATGGCTTAATTTTTCAAAGCTGAAAAATTGTTCTGTCAGCATGTACTCGACGAGTCCATTTTTGGACTCAACGAGTAGGATGTATTTTGTCTTGAACTCGACGAGTCCATAGTTTGGCTCGACGAGTTGGATGATCAGACACCAGTTTTTCAGGATTTTTGGCCTGTTTTGGATTAGGATCTTTACCATAAAATGTTTTAGTTCATAAAATTTGATTTTGTTGGTATGGTAATGATTATCCTCATCCAATTAAAAGAGAATTGTCAAAATTTCAAGATTTGTATTAGTTTATATGTTGAGCTAATTTCTTGAATATTGTTGATGTGAATTATCAAGAGTTTAATTAGATCATGAAAATTATATAATATTTTTGCTTGGTAAATTTGATCTTAAATGTTTTTTTTAAGTCCTCCATAACTTGTCCTCAAGTTATGGAACATGAAAAGTTTTTCCATAAAACCCACATTAAACTCATAAGTTATGGAAATCAAAAGTTTTTCAAGAGTTACAAAACTTTCCCTCAACTTTTGGTATTTGAAAAGTCTCAAATTAAGAAACTCTTGTAATTAAAAAGGTGTAACTCTTGGGTTCATAAATTAAAAAAATTAATTAAAAAGTTTTTAATTTTGAGTTTTTATATTTAGAACCTTCAAGTATTTGAGTAGTTCAAATTGCACCTTATGGACTTTATTAAATTAATTGAAGTGTTTAATTAAAATAGAATTAATAATTCCATAATGACATGGTTTAAGTTTAGTTAAATTAAGAGTATAATTTATTAATAGATTAAATCATCTAGTATTTCAAAAGTTTAAAATACACCATTATACTATTATAATATTAAAATTTTAATAATTATATATGTATAAGTTAAAGAATCAGTCTTACTGTTAGTAGGCCTCATTCACGAAGCCGGTCTATAAGGGGGTATAAAGTTACTGCCTATAAAATGGTGGTTTAATGGGTGTCCACTCTCACCCACCGCTTCCTTGACTGGTGGAGGGTCGTTAGCAGAACGGGTAGGATAGAACATTAATTCTCATTAAAAGTATAATGAAAATACCAAGTAACTAAACACTTATACATTCCCAATCCTAGTTACTTAGGAAAAATGTGAATTTTGTGCTAACCCATGAAATTGCACTTTGCACCTTGTTAAGTCGTTAGTGGAGCATGTGTGGTTAACCGACACAATAATCTGGGACTGACAGTGTGTGGCAAAGGGTAGCTTGATGTTAATCATAGATCAGTGGAGTGTGTGTGGTTAACTGGCACATTGATTAGGTGATCTGTAACATTGAGAGTACCTAGCTAATTTGCATGGTTATTCACAACTTGTTTGTGATCCTCGGCATCCCAGTCACAAACTTGAAGGGCATAATCGAGATTTAAACATGCCATTGAAAAGTTCAATGAATCTCAAAGGATCTAGGAATTTCAATTCATTTAAAACTTAATAATCAATTTCATTTTTTCATGGTGGAAATTGGTAAATCGTCATTTACCTACCTTCAAATATTTTGCAATTGGATTACAGCATCCCTCTTCCGAATTGTAAAATATTGTGTTGGGTCCTAGCCTTAATATTTCATTTGGGTGTTATATTAAGGAATTAAATCAACCAACCTGAATTTCTTCCTTTTAGATGTCTAGTTCTGACAACTATGGTCTTCCTCATCCTTTTGGAAAAAGATTTGTTTATAAAGATGATATTCCACAAAGACGATCAAGGTGAAAGATTAATCCCTTCTTCATGTTGTTGTGGAACTTCACTTCTTCCACCTCCTCTAATAATTCTCCCTTACCCACAAGTTCAAAGACTTGAAAAATTCAAGGTCACTCAAGCCCTATTGGCTAGCAAACACAAAGATGGAAGGTCTGTGTGTGCACATTTCTTGGAGATGAAGTCACACATTGACATGCTGGGAATGTTGGGTGTCGTTGTTTCAAGGAAGTTGGTTGTTGACTTGGTTCTTCAATCACCTCCTAAGTCATATAGCGGGTTCTTTAAGGACTACTATATGGGAGATCACAACACGACCTTTATTGATCTAACATATTTGTTTGTTGCTGCTGAATCAACAATGATTTGGCGCACTGGTAAAGCAAATTTGATTGGAAGATCTACTTCCCAAACTTCCATGGACATTGACATTGGAAACATTGGAAGTCCAAAAAAGATTTCTCTTTCCAAGGGAAAGGGAAATGCTAAGTCTGTGATTGTCCCATGTACCACTCCAAAGGAGTCTGTTTGTTTCTATTTCCAAGAAAAGGGACATTGGAAGCGAAGCTGCCCTGACTACCTGAGAGATCTAAGAGATGGTAGAATCAAATTGTATGGTTCTGCCTCTGGTAAATCCACTATCTAACTTTATTAAGTTCCTATTAGGAGATTCTTAATACATGATGTAATGTAATTACATTTTGATGTTTTGTAGGATCAAATAAATGAAAGGAAGCTTAAAGGATGAGTAAGCCGATTCTGATCGTGAAGAGATGGATTTCGATCGCATGGTACGATGATCAGAATTTTGAGCTGCTGCTTAAGAGTTATGATAGATTGCTTAGGAATAGATAACATCATAGTTTTCATTTGTATTTGCATTGTAAGTAAAAGTTTTTCCTTAGTTTTATAAATATAGAAATTTTTTTGAAATTTATCTTATTTTATGTTTCCTTACAATGGCATTTGTGAAAATTGTTGGTTATGTGTTTCTATTGATAGCAACATTGGAAAATGGATTTGATTCTTTCGTTTGTGGTAGTGTCAAGATTTACCAAATAAGGAAAGATTCTCATCACCCAAGGTTCAGCTGGATAGAAACTTGGAATCATGCAACTTGTATTGTGTGATTAACGAGAACTTCATCTTTGGGAAATTAAGACTAATTCATTGTTCACATGTATATGTGATTCAAGTGAAGGACTAGGGGATCGGGTACACTTGGTTGTGCGCTGGTCAGGTCCACCACAAAGAACGATAAGACTGTTCATTATGATTTACTAAAGTTTAGTAAATGTGGTTATGCTTACAAGATTAAGTGTAATTCTTAATCATTGAAAATGTTTCAATGTATGGCAGAACGAATAAGAAGAATCAAATTAGGCAGAAAGATAAAATTTTCTCCAATCTGAGAAGAAGGGAGAGTACTTGAGTATCGTGTTTGATGATTATCTTAGTGATTATGAAACCGTATCACAGTTGATCCTCTAAGGACATCTTAGTGCATTTGCATGGCTAAGAAGAGGAATCGTGAATCGTTGAAATGGTTAAATCAAGAAGATAGTTCATACTTCGTTCCAAAATCGAGTCTTAGAGTAACACTCCAACATCAAGCCTCGAGTGACATAATCTTAAGAAAGGTTTATAACACTTATCAAATATAGAGTAAAATTTTTTCTACTCTTTTACATTTGAAATTGGTAAGTTGTGATGTTTTGGATAAGACAAAGACCAACTAACACCAATTGTGTGAAGTGTTTGTCTTCATAAGAAACCGCACTAACTCTTGAATATTTTTTTGCCAAGTAAAGTTTCTTGACAAAGAGAATCATATATGTTAAGAAGTTAGTGGGAGTCTTAAAGGTCTTGAAAAGTTTCAAGAACTAATCAAGAGTAAACTTATTGTTAATCACTAGCACACGACTTGAGGTTTGTAACCTATCGTGTTGACATATTCTTGTTTATGTGCTCATTCCAGTAAAAGTTGACTATGCATGTGAGTTCTATGAGTACTCAATTGTATGCATAACAACTTGGAAGCAATGGTAGGCACTTGTGCTGCCGGGTGGCAAGAAATTAAAATTGAACAAGTTCAGTCCATATGAGTTTGGATTTGTCACTAACCTTGTCTTGTGATTATGGTTATGACAAATTCACATGGATAGGAATACATATACCATAAAAATCTAAGTGTCATAAGGTTTCTCTCCAATTCATGAAAATTATTGTGAGGAAACGCTTTCACTAAGTAGATTTTAAGGAGATAGCAATTGTGTTATTTGCATTCTCAAATTCGATTATGATTACCGCATCCCTCTTCATAGTTCGAATTATGAGAAATGGAAATAGGTCTAAACATTTCAGACTTATGGCTGTAAGTTCTAAAATTGTTTAGACACACATGTGAGCTATCTAAGGAAAGGTGTATGAATTTGAGAAGCCTAAATAAAGTCTTATCAAAGCATCTTATATCCAAAATCTGAACTTTGGTAAGAAAGTCAATAAGTATTGATTTCTAAAAGTCCGACTGATTTCTGAGTACATGTCAAAGCTAGTGGGAGCATAAGTATTATGGTAATAAGAATGTAATTATTATGCTAGTGGGAGCACACTTATTACGTTAAGAGTTGCGAGTTAGCAATGTTAATTATAGAAAACAAAAGTTTCAATTTGAAAAGTTGAAGGGTTTAAAAAGTTGTTTTGCTATAATTAAGGGAGAGGAATTCGTACTTCATTTCAAATCTAAAAGCTTAGATTGAGATTTTAATCGATTTTAGTCAAAGGATATATATGAATTTTATGTTGAAAAGATTTGACATAAGGAAATTCTATATATGGAAATATTATAGCAAGATACTGGTAAAGTATCACGTCTTTATGTAAGACATTATGAATCGTATTCCATATGTTTCGGATATAGGATCGATTACAAAAGCTATAATATTAATTTGTTCTAATTTTCCATATGCCTAGGGCATTAAGAGGGAAATGGGGACTAGAACGAGATATGCCTAAAATGGTTAAGCAATTGTCGAGGATAATCTGAGGTTTACCAAAGATTGGTTGCTCATAGACAGTTGGAAGTAAAGTGCAAATTTTGGAAGGACCATATTGACATACTCTAAGAAGAGGTAACTCTTGTTCAGAAGTGTTAGTCAAAATGGGAATATGGAAATGTTTCCATAAGTGGAAGTTATTCTTTAAATCTGTGTAAGATTAGAAAACTTAATGCAAGAAAGATGTTCAAAGGAATGTACTTTGAATGTGAGACTTCATTTCCATGGAATTGCTCTCCATTGGAATACTTTGTAATGTTTGTTGCCAAGTCTCTATGACTTTTGTGCACAATCATTACAAGAGGATCATTGCATATAAGTTTAAAATCTAACAGATTATAGCAAATGGCAAGAATTTGATATTCTTACATTTATGATAAGGATTTGGAATTGTGAAATGAGCATCATTGAAATGTTGTCAATTGATCTATTTCACAAAGTAAGGACCCTAGGTAAACATAGTATGCATGCTTGGTGCATGGGATAGCTATTGTTCTAATTCAAGTATTAAGTTGATTAATCGAAACATTATACAATGAATAATGTGTAATCAATATGGTGATTTAATAAAAGTTGTTTTATTTATATTCATAAGTTCTGAGACCATATTGGATTCGATTATTCTGGTATTTCACTTTGCATGTTTTGACTTTGCAAATAACTAGGTTATCCAAACTATCCACATTCGATCATACTTTGGAAGTAAGTAATGAGGCAAGACTGTCATGAATCTGACTATAGATTGTCTAGGTGTTTTAGACATATCACAAGTTTGTTGCAGTGTTCATGAGTACTCCTGTAATAAGATTTGAGTATTGGATTAAACCCACGCTCATCTGAATCACTTCATGGATTTCATCACGAGTGATTGTGAGACGATACTATCTTATATTCTTGAAACGGAGACATATAGTTGACTTTTACAAGTCGGTTGCATATTGATGATATGTAAACGCACCGGTAACTCGGTGTTATAGAACGTATCATTGTGTGTGATTTGATGAGTAAGTAGAGCAAGTATATGAGTCGAAGTTTATCCGTTCATTTTAGCCTTAGAGGGATAAAAGCGATATCTGTGGGACCCTTGATGATTTAGTGATAACACCCGAAGCGCTTGGCCAAGCCAGGACTGATTTGAGTTGTTCAATTAGTCAGTCGTCATAAATCGGAAATCGGGAAACAACAGATGGACAGAGAGAATGATTATAATCCATGTCTCATGTCCATACGATATCTAGAATGGATGAATATATGATCCCTTATCTAATGGACGCATCATTGACTATGTCAGAGTTCGACAGCGGCTTTTAAGAGCTATGATTGCTAGTCGGGATTTTAGAGTCGTACTTGCAATAATAGTTATTAGACTTATCCAAGTGGGAGACTGTTGGATTAGGTGTCTAAGCCAATAACTATAACTGGTATGTACTTGTCCCGAGAGTAGCATGGTCCATTTCGGGTTGCATATCACCAGGACAATTTGATGACGGATATTTGAGTAAGAGGTTATTTATGATTTATTAATATATTATAAATTCTAATAAATTAATATGAAATCATATTATTTAATTAGTATTGATCAAAAATTAATTTGGAATTAATTTGGTGATCAAAAGAGACTAATTAAATTAACGGGGACTGATTATGTAAATCAATGATATATATATATATATATATATATATATATATATATATATATATATATATATATATATGGTTTGGGCTATTGATTCATGATGGACTAAGCTTATGTAAGTTTCCATGAAGAGTTAGCCCACATGAAATATGGATCATAACCCAAAGTGTATGGATTAGGGTTTACCCATGACTCTTGGATTCCTACCTATATATAATATAACCCCATGGCTAAAATCCGTGACAACAAGTGTTCTTGGAGTTCATAACCGATTTTTGTGCCTAGTAATCTCTCTCAAGTCATCCAATTGTTCAAGGGTGTGTTGTGAACCGTTTGAGGCATCACACTTGAAGTGCTAAGTTCTTAAAGGCTAAAACTACAAGATACAACAAAGAGGTAATCCTACAACTCTATTCTATGTTTTTTATGTAAATTGTATGCTAGTTGTAGGCTTCATGCTTTGTAAACAATATTGCATGTATAATTAGAGAAAACATACATCCAAAGCATTTAGGGTTGTATATGCACCATAGGATGTTGTAGTATACTAAGACACAACAGTACTTAGCTCATACGCTTAGCGTACACCCTCTGGGGCAAGTACGTGAAACGTACCAGCTTGGTACACCCAGCGTACTCCCCAGTTGACTATCCCACTTCATTAATCACTTAATCCATTGAGAATTCAAGCTAAACTTTAAGATATGATTCCTTAGGGTGACTTTTCACGTAAAGTTGGAAACTTTACACACATGCATATGTATTTTATGGATAAGGGGACCAAAAGAAGTCTAGATCTAACACCATAACTTCTGGAGTGAGTAAAGAAGCTCATTAACCACTCCAAGGACTCAAAAGGCATAAAATAACAACATAACTAGATCTTGCATCATGGATCATCAAGATATGAGATTTTTACCTCAAAAAGCTTGAAAATGATGAGTTAACCCCACATCTTCAAGCTCAATACACTTCTCCAAATGTTCCTCTTCTTCTTCTCCTTCACAAATCACCAACAAACACTCTTTAAGGCTCAAAACTCACAAACACACACTCGGGTTTCGATTTATGGACAAAGGAGGGTGGAGGCTGGCTAAACATGACCAAATGAGCCTATCATAAGGTTTAAATAGGGTGAAAACCCTGAAAATTAGGGTTTCATTAATCCTCACGTACGCCATGCGCATTCCACATACGCCTAACGTATGTGGATTGAATCCACAATCATGATTGGTTTGATACTAGCTTAAGGACCAAATTGCAAACTTTTTAGATAAAAGAGTTTAAATACGAAACTTACCAAATTCAAGTGTTACCGTTTAGGATCAAACCAAATTGAAATTTAGCTTTCTTTTCATGGACTGAACTTCGCTTATTCTAAATTTCTTGTCCTTTGGTAGCACAAGGGCCTACCAGTGCTTCTGTGTTGTTAATCAGCTCACCTATATTAATCAGTGTACGTTCACTGACCAATGCGACTTGGTTTTGTAGTTAAATTAAAAGAAATATAGAACTCATAAGTGTTGCCAACTCGATTGGAAGGTGCACTGAAATGAGAATGTTTCAACCAAACACGATAGGTTATCAACTTCAGGTCGCGTGCTAGTGATAACTAAAAGGTTTATTGTCGGTTGACTCTTGAAACTCTAAAGATCAACACGACTCGCACTGATTTCTTAAATATCAAATACCATAAGATTTATGTCGGCTTGCCCTTTCTTCGTGGGTTGATTAGCCACCCTCGATCCACTGCCTTCGTTCGATTTCTTTCTTCGATCAAATTGGGACGTAGATGAAGCCCCACCCCTTTTTCATTTTATGGATTAGGAAAGATCAGCCCCTCATTATTATCAAGTGGTCAAAAACAAACCCTATTGATTTAAGTATTGCCAAATCGGCCCTTTTTGGTGTAATGTGACCAAATCAGCACTTATTTACATATGTTAAATTAAATCAGCCATGCATTTATTAAATTATTACCAAATTGGTCCTTTGATTTGGTCATTTGATAAAAATAGCCTTTTTGTTAGTTAATATATTAAGCAACACTTCATTTGTTTTTAAAAGATCAAAATTGTTTTCTTTTGATTTAAATGGCTACAAAGTATTCCCTTTTTGTTTATATCAATACAAAATGGTTTCGAAAGTGTTTCAAACTTCATGGGTGTCAAGTTGCGGTTTCTCACGTAAAGCGTCACCATAACAAACCAGATCGAGATCATGCATCGAATGTGAGTTTCTACCGCCCATCTTCTATTGTTTTAATATTTGGGGGAGAATACATGCATGTCTATTAAATTTTGATCATTTTCATGTTTTATACACAAAATAACATCATACTGTATTATTGGTCAAAAGTTTATGAAATAGTAATCTAAATTGTATAAATTATATAAGTTCAAGTAGAATGCTATAAATGATATAATTACACCTTGTTGTGATATATTAATTAATATTAATAAATATCTTAAGATTTGAAGTATATTGTTATAAAGATATAAGTATCTTTGACGAATCTTAAATTGAAAGCCTTGTTGTATGTATACACGAATATTTTTGAGAAAGCATGAAAAGACATTATACATATAAACAAATATGCTATTCAACATAATTATGTACAAGACAAATATAAATTACCTTAAATGGTTGATAAGCGACGTTTGAACAAATACATAACAATTAATTAAAAATATACCAAAAATCAATTATTATTATCTTACTCTCGATCATCACGTAGAAATGATTTTAAATAAAAGGTATATTTTATTCTTATATTTATTATAAAAATATAAATCACTTTTACTGTAATATGAAATTCGTCATATATGGCAACATAATTGATTCTCATATTCTAAGAATCGTTACCAAATAAATTATGTATCACATCAATTATGCAATTTATTGAATGTTATGGGAATTGTTGGTTTCATGCTGGTTGAAACCTGGAAAATATTATGAAAACAACCATTATGTTGTCCAAATTTTGTCACGACAGATAATAAAATTTGGAAATTTGTTAAGTCTTACAAATATCAAATACCATAAGACTTCAATCAATAATTATTCCTAAACATCAAATAATTATAGGTGTTCGATATACGTATAATTGAGAGTTTAGGATTAGGATGCCTAGACTAATTGTTTGGATCCAACACTCGCAGGTCTCTCTGTAGAACTTACATTCATTTCTAAAGCCATATGAGTTAGGATCATTTCCTAAGTTATATGGGCTACCTTATAACAACACTAAGACTGTACATCTTAGTAGAAATTCCTCTGTGTCATAACTGTTAATCAGTTTGGAACGAGGAACGCTAGGTATAAGTTCGGTATTATAGACTTATATGGGTTGACATCCCGCCATCGGTTGCTAGCTACAACCATCATCTGACGAGTCGAAACGAGCGTTGGCGTTTCTAAACTATAAATTCCACGACAGTAAAAAAATGTGGGTGTGGGCTTTCAACACTAAAATTTCCAAATGCTGATGCAGAGGTGTTCGTCACAATTCGGTTATGAGCTCATTTTAGACCCCCGAATGTATTTTTGTTACCGTATAGGATCGAAATAGGATATATATGGAGATTTTATCCCCTTATACTAATTGAAAGAGACTGTATGTTGTGGGATAACTTGTGACTAAAAAAGAAAATGTGTCAATACCAGGAATTAAGTAAGTCATATAACACATAATTAATATCACGACACGAATGGATAAGGTTTAATAACTTACAATTAATAAGCTATTTATATAAACCCTTTGTTTTTATACGAAAACGCCATAGCTATGTGGGAGGACTTCGCCCCACTGGTTAAGTGTTGGTTCCCAAGTTAAGTAAGATAAAACTCAATTAATACTACGACACGATTTTACAAAGTTTATAAACTCGAAACTTATGAGTTTTACATAGTTTCGCTTATACAAGGTTTCAAGAGTAAAATATGAGATTTTATGATTTCAAAAAGGGTGATATGACTTTACTTTATATAAATTGGTATTCAAAATCCTGGTACAAAATGCAATTTGGTCATGGGAATTGTAGAGTTTGATATAAGTTTGTTTTACTTATGTGTATTTTGCAAAATTTGTATTTTTGGATTTGAACATACGGTATTTATAAATGAGTCCAAATACACTTTTATAACTCATTTATCTTCATACTTTTGATTGAAAATTATGTGTTTATAAAAGCTAGGTCACCAGATAAATTTTATAAAACACTTTTGGTTATAAAAATACTTTGTATCAAAACATGTAGAACTCACCAACAATTTTTGTTGACGTATTTTAATGCATGTATTCTCAGGTTTATTAGTAGGTTGGAAGGATTTGCATAGAAGACTTTCCATTGTTTTAATACACCTTTGTAAACGTCGGTTGTTAGGCATGTGTCGTGATTTAGAGATAGTTATTTTCTATGTAATTTCTATTTCTGTAGTAATACAAGATTATATTTTTACTGTTCAATGTATGTCCGATAACTATGATCCATTATTTATGTCACACACCTCGGCGTTTCCGTCGGCGGTCGGGGGTGTGACATAAGAATCCAAGACCCATCTTCATAAGCCTACTTCATCGAAGTCTTCAACTTTTTAAGACCAAATCTCCTTTGATGGATCTGTAAAGCCTAATGACGCCTCTAAAGCCCACAAACCCATCTCCAAGCTAATCCATGACCGTAAGGAGCTTCAAAACCCTGAAAAATACCTCATGCAAAATAGAAAGTACCCGACATGATCCATGATAAAGTAAATAAAAAATATACAATGCAATACTAATAAAAAAAGCTAAAAGTTCTAAAATAAACTAGAAAAAAGAAGGAAATAAAATAAACAATCAAATCACCCCAAGATTAAACCTAACTTGTCCTCAAGTTAGAACAAGACGAAAATAAACTCACGATGAGCTAAGCTAAAAAGGAAAAAGAAAGATACCATAGAACTTTGTCAACATCAGTCAATATGATCAGAATCAGTCTTGCATGGAACCTACACATCTCCCAAATGCTCCCCACTTTAGATCCATAAAACACATTCTCGAACCACTTGAAGGGCGAATAGATCACATCTGGATGTAGTCATGGTGTGTAAGACAAAGGAAAGAGAGGATGCGCCCAGTAGGGGCACTTTAAATCACCAATGCATACCATAATGCATGAAGGAAAGATGCATCTTCACACACAATGATTCCTACATTTTTCAGGGTAAAGTATATAGTAACGAAATAAGGTTTGCAGCACGGCCTCCCGGAAAACATCTGGCTTTAGAAGTTTCTCCCTTGTACTGCCCTTTATAGTCCACCGTCTCGTCTACATTGCCTTTTATCACCAAAATCAAAATTAAAATAAAATAAGAAAAAATATACTTAACCTAAATCTAAAGCTAAAAACCTAAATCTTTAATTTTGAACATCTGTTATTTGGTCTTCAGTCTCCTTGTTGCTTGATCTTTTATCTTCTATTTTTGGAGAGAAGTCTTGAACTTGGATTCTTGTTCTTCTTTTTGTTTTTCTCTTTTTCGTCATTTTTCTTCTTTGTTTTTGTTTCTATTTCTTTAATCTTCTTCATTGTCTCTTTTTGTCTTTTCTTTTCCAATTTCTTCATTTTTTTGTGTTTTCTTCTTGTCTTTCTTCTTGGAAGGTCTAAGGAATTTCACCATAAGGCATAGTACTCCAATAATATGAAAAGGGAGTAATGGAAAGAGGCTCAAATGAACATCCAATGATCATTGACAATGTGTTAAGATGTACTAAAAAGGGTGGGGAATGACTAAAAAATGGGTGTTACCGAAAAAACTTGGTCCCCAAAATGTGAATTGGGGAACCCGCCTCAAATTTCATCAAAAACCTCAATGTAAGTTGTGATAAACATAACCTATCTAAATATCTACTCTAGACCCATAGAAAAATGATGTCCTATCTTAAAAAGGTGGTGAGAATCTAACTAAGTAAGGCTCAGACGAGATTCGGGAGTACTAAGGGGTATTCCCCCCAAAACAAAGATGCGAGTCTTCAATGTGTTCAAAATACCTTATCGGGCTAATCTTTGCTTACACACATCATCCTCACCAACCACATCGCTCCATACCTAGACCCAATTAAGCTACCTACATCTGACCCCCACACAAGAGGTCTCAAAGTGGTCTGTGAGGCTCATAGCGTGTCCTATTTGTTCAATACAAGGAATTCCATATCAAGACCCGGGACGAATCTATGATTCAATACTTATGACTTGCCACTATGGTACTAGTAGGGATGAGAAGAAAGAGAGAACAAAAATGCATGAAACTTAAACTAGAATTCATTTAAAAAATATGAAAATTTGAAAAAGAAAGAAACAAAATATGCAATATTTTTGAAATTTTTATGCAATTTTTTATGAATGCCCTAAATAACTTACTCTAAATGCAACTATATAGAACCTAAATGCAATAAAAGAATAAATGATAACAATCCCTCACCCCAAGCTTAAAATGAAGCATTTTCCTTAATGCTTAGGATGAGAGTAATGAAGGATCATACAGGGATTAAGGTGGAGGAGGCCCACGAGGACAGTATGGAAGCAGCTCATGGGTCACACAATGATGCTTGGGTAGAGTTCTTGGCCGCCAAAATACACACAGGTGAAAGCTTGGACGAACAAATGAAGTATATGCAGTGGTTCCAAATTTTCTTATGAAGTGGCAAATTTGCGCGGGTGAGGGGGTAGTCTTGTAAACTTTGCGCGATTGATGGTTGGGCGCGCAAATAAATAATTAGCAGAATTGGTCTTGCAAAGAAAAGGAAGGATTTTTTCTTGGCGTCATAACAATCTGCGAGGGTGGAAGGCAGTCGCGTAATCAGTTGCGAGTGTGGTAGTCGGTCGCACAAACATCTGCGTGGGTATGGGTGTAGTCACGCACTGACAATAGTTTACATCCCTATTTTGGAACAAGTTAAGCTGCTACTTACACGAGTAAGCCTTGGTCCGTGCAAAATTTGTGCGGGTGAGTAGTTAGGCCGCACAAGTTTGCTGATTTCTTGATATTTTTCATTCTTTTATGCTCCACAAACTCCAGTTTTCTCCCAAACTTCACCAAAATCATTGCTAAACATCAAGATGCTTAGTTTTGACCAACTTCAAGCCTATAAACATCCAAACTTCAAGTGAATATTATTTATTCACAATGCATTTATTTAACGTCTTTGCCAAGACTTAGTCCCGCTTTCTTCAATCTTCATAAATCGGGGTTTCCAATGTGACATTGTCAAATTCTCCCATGTTAAAGCTTTCATAAAATGGTTTCAAACGGTGCCCATTCACTTTGAAGATTTGGTTTATTTCCATACTCTTGATTTCAACAGCACCATGATCAAACACTTTTAAAAAAATGAAAGGTTCGTGCCCTCGAGATTATAATTTTCTTGGGGATAGCTTTAAACAAGAATGATAAAGAAGAACTTTTTGACCCGAAACAAAGTGCTTTTGGGTTATGTGCTTGTCATGAAATGCCTTTTTCTTGTCTTTTTGAACCTTTTGATTATCTCCTTCTTGACCACTTCCATGATTGGAAGATTCAATCTTCTTTGACATTCCATCCTAGGATTATAATTGTCTTCCATGAGGATCTTGTGAGTACATACATTAGGGCTTATCCCGTTGATATCCGGTATTTTCCACCCCATGACCTCTTTGTGATATTTCAAAACTTCAACCAATTAGTATTCTTCAAGATCTTTCACTAAGAAGAGATGATAACCGGAAGATTTTTGCCTTTACCTAGGTAAGCATACTTTAAGTGGCTAGGTAAGACTTCCAATTCAAGTGTTGGTGGGTGGATAATGGAAGGGGGCCACTTGTTTGGAGAGCGAGATAAGGCAACTTGAAACACATCTTTCCTTATTGACTTGCTTACTTCCAAAGTCTTCACAATCTTTTCAACTTCGGAGTCTAATGTATACATTTCCAGTGTTTTCTTTAAACTCTCACAATCAAGGTCCATGTTGAGTATCATCTAAAAAATATCCACATGAGAGAAATCAAACACTTCTTGGGTTAGTGGCTCAATTACATCAACCCGGTACAAGGGATAAATGTTCCTAGGGTACCTCATTTCTTCAAAGATGTTGAAGTGAATGGTCTCTCCATCAAACTTCATAGTAATTTTTCCTTTATGGACATCAATGATCATGTGAGCAGTGTTCATGAAAGGTATTCCAAGGAGGATCATAGATGACTTGGAAGGAGTCTTCTCTTCAAGGTCAATGACATAGAAGTCTGCGGGAAATACTAGTTGATTAAATTGCACTAGTACATCTTCTAACACTCTTCTTGGAAAAAAACTTGACTTGTCCACTAATTAAATGATTACTCCGGTTTCTTCCAAAGGTCCAACATTTAGAGATTGAAAAACCGAATATGGCATGACATTGATTCAGGCCCCAAGATCTAACATGGCACTTTTAACATGCAAATCACCAATAGTGCAAGGGATAGTAAACATTCCCGGATCCTTGCGTTTGAGAGGTAACTTCTTTTAGATAACCGTAGACACATTTGCATTGCCTTGAATCTTTTCATTCGCATTGAATTTCCTATTGTTGGTGCACAAATCTTTAAGAAATTTGGCATAGCTTGGAATTTTCTTAATAGCATCCAATAATGGAATTTTGATTTGGATCTTGCGGAAAGTCTCAAGAAGCTCCTTCTCTTTCTCATTTTTCTGTGAGGGGGCTAACCAAGATGGGAAGGGTGGTGGTATGACCAATAGCTTGATGGTCTTGTTGGAAGATTCGGGTTGCTCAATGTTTGGAACATGTCACAACTAGCATTTTAGCTAGGAAATTATATTCGTGTGTAATCATTCAACCATTGTAAAACATATACTCTAAGTAAATATCACTCAGTGCTCATTTAAATTCACTTCTCATGTTCAACAAAGAGTCTGAAAAACCTAAGAATCCCCGTTTAAGTCCATATTGGACTGGGATTTCCTTATTAGGCCTAATGGACCAATAAGCATTCAATTCAACTATTTTGGGCTTGGAAACCCTATTTGGACTCTAAATGGACCCAATCCACAAATCTATAACATCTTGGACCATTTGGGCCTAGAATGATTCATTCTAACCCTAGTGGGCCTTATTGGGCCATAACTAATCCAATTAACCCTAGTAAGCCATAAATCCATTCTTTTATGCCATTTTGGGCCGTGAACTACCCTAAAGGCCCAATGGGCCGAAAAGCAATTATTGGGCCTCATAATTTCAAAACAAGGCTAGAAATGGGCCAAGCTAATCTACCCCTTTCTCTTTAGCCCATTTTCGGCCCAAGTAAAAAAAATAAAAGAGAAATGGCTAATTATCCAATCCATTCCACCTCACTAATACATGGAGGTAATCCATGCAAATTACCCACTAAACAAATACCCAATCCCATACATCTATGCATCTATCACATCTTAATCTCTCTTCCCTCTCTCTTTTTCTTCCTCTCGGCCGAAGGTAAGCACACACACACACAAAACTCTCTCAAACACTCACAAGAACACTCCTTCCTTTCCCCTCTAATTTTCGAGATTTTGAGCATCTTCAAGAAGGTTTTCACCACCAAAAATCATCATTTATTGGTAAGTTTTTACATATCCAAGTTATATAACTTCATTCTCATGTTAGATCACTCCTTCTAAGCAAGTTTTCGGTGATCATACTCCTAGAAACTTCATAAGCTCGAAAACTACTTCAAGGTGTTGCTAGGACCAAAAATCTCTTCATCTCTTCTTCAAAACCGAAACATCAAAGCAAAGGTGAGTTCATACCCCCTTGTTTTTGGTTTTTACATGACTTTTGGGGGAGAATACAAGTAAAATGTGTAGATCTATGTGTTATATGCATGTCTTGTGTGCTTTCTTAGTTTATTTTGTAAAAATGTGTTAAATATTAACAATGCTCGACATCTTAAGTAACATGGAGTTAAGATCCATGAACTAAGACACCATATACATCATATTACCAAGTTAAAATTGTTATATGCTTAAGATATATAAAAATTTAAGGCAAACACCTTGTTAAGGGTTAAAATTGTTAAGAAACAAAAGATAAAGGCAAAAAGTGACATTTATGTTTTTATAAGGATCAAACAGGTCCTACTTGTATAAAAATGTATTTTTATGATAAACATGCTTTCGAAAGTGGTAAAAATGTAAATTTTATCTTAATGGGCCAAACATTTGGGCCTCACGGTTTTGGGCCCAAATTTGCGAAAAAAAATGAGAGTTTTGGGATTATAAATGTTATTTGACCAAAGGTTGAGTCATAAATGTAAATAAACCAAATCTAGGGGTGAAAATAACATTTATTTCGAAATTGGACCAAAAATGTAACTTTTATCAAAATTGTGCCGAAAGTGTCAAATTTTACAAACAAGGGGCTGAAAATGCACTTTTCTGCAAAACTGGGCAATAAATGTCAAAATATAAATTTTTGGACCAAAACCGTGAATTTCTAAACATTAGGGACGAAATTACAAATTTTTATAAGTTATGGACTAAAGTGTTATTTTTACAAAACTTTGGGCTTTAATTGAAAATTTGAGGCTTATTGGCCAAGAACGTCGTTTTTACAAAAAGAGGACTTTTTATAATCAATTTGGCAAACTTTGAGCTAAAACAAACAACGAAACAATAACGAATGAACGAAATACGTCGATAACAATTTTATTGGGCCTAATATTCACATTACATGGCCAATGGGCCTTAAGAGCCCATTCAAGTGTATATTGAACCCAATATTTTCCATGACATGTTTATTGGGCCTTGCGACCCATTTACATGTTAATTTAGGCCTGAGTTATGGGTCACATGTTTGTTGGGCCTTGGTAGTCCATTTACATACCTATTGGGCCCAAATTACCCTCTTACATGTTATTGGGCCTTTATGGTCCATTTACATGCTAATTGGGTTTGGACTGAAATTCACATACTTAGTAGATCGTAACTTTACCTTTACATAATTATTGAACTTCGTATACTTATATATGTACGTTTGGATTTGATAACATACAACATACACGTAAACATTAAACATAGTACAAAAGGTTGAGAATCTAGTGAGACATGTCGGTTGGCACCTTTGAGTGTACAATCGTTGCCTGTAGTTATAACTAGAGTTTCCTGGAGGGAGAGCGGGAGTTTGTGTATAGATCTATACGGGGTGACCCCCCACGCCTTAGGTGTTCGCTACAGCTAGACTAGGCCAGTCTAGGGCAACAAAACCTTGAGCAAATACCGGCATTTGGAAAAATGCCAAGACAGGCAACCTAGTCATTATCATGTATGGTTAAAACGGCTCATATAGAGATCCAATACCAATTTAACATTTCGTAGATTAACCCTTCGATTGTGTCAATACAAAACAACTTATTTAACAATACAAGAACCTTGACATTATTATAAATCAGAAAATATCGGATTTTCTGGGGAAATATTAATATTCAATCGTCACTTACCTACAATACAAAGAAATCTAAACTACATTCATATATGTTACTACTATGAAATTCACACATGCATCTATACTTGATTTTCACATCATTTTCAAACATTTTACAGAAAATATCGGATTTTCTGGGTTTTTACGAAAGATACAAAGACTTTTATTCAAATATACTTATGAACTCACCAACATTATATATGTTGATCGTTTTCTAAATAACTTGTATTCTCAGGTAATCGTTAAGCAGGAAGATTTTCAAGTGTGTATGGTTTTATTTTATGTAATAACATTCATCATACTATTAATACTTTGAACTTATGTAATTTATAACAATGTACTTGATGTGAACAATGTTGGTTGTTATATGTAATGTTGGTGATGAATGTGTTATGTTTCATGTATATTCATTGTGTTGATAATTCAATTGTTAGTCACATGAGCCCCTAGACGTTTCCGCCGTCTGGTTCGGGGGTGTGACAGGTTGGTATCAGAGCAATGTTTATAGTGAACTAGCATATCTAACTATACATGATATGCAACTATAAACACAATGAGACTAAATAACTCTGAACAAAACAAAACAAATTCACACTTATGTGTGCATATTAGAATAATAACCTAACAATATTTAATAAAAGCTTCTGGAGGAAATTGAACACTATGATTAAACCTGGACTGTTATGTAGTCATATTAGGGATAAATATACCCGGATCAACTATATTTATTCAGAATATGACCAACATGTGTTCAGGAGTAATCATAGCGGGAAATGAATCCAAAATCCTACCTCACTCTCTAATAACTCTAGGAAACCCAAACTTAAATAACTAAAAATATACTATAGGAATAATCAAAACATGACTTATTCCTGCGCCCCCATGCAGTCACCATGGATGATGATCAGCAAGGAGTACATTTTTATCAAGCCCTAGTGGCTCAGGGGATGCTTGAGGAGGGTCCCGAAGAAGAACAAGGGGGAGCCCCTAGCATTGGGCCCGACGAGTACACTGATACAGACTATGAGTTTGATGGGACTGACGAAGACATGGAGGAGGATAGGGACACAAATGAAGCCCCCGTCGAACCACGTACCGATGAGGCACACCAGGACCACCCTGCTCTACCAGAGGATCCTGTTGGTGAGGATCGTTCTAGGGAAGCAGAGGTTGCCACACTTCGGCATCAGTTATTTGCTATGGAGACACGAGCCGTGCAAGCTGAGCAGGAAAGGGATGAGGTCATCGGAGAAATGACCGAGATGGCTCAGTTGTTGGCACAACACTTTGGGATATGATTTCGCTACCACCATTAGGCACTTCTTAGTATGATCGGGATCAGTAGTATATCTTATTAGTATTAGGTTTCTCTTAGGTGTACTATGCTATGTACTATCAACACTATGTTTAAGTGACCACACTACTCATAGGGTCGTCATGCTGCCGGATTTTATATTTCCCCATGTACTGTATGCCTTCTGGCAAATTTTCATGTATCAAAACTATTAGTATTAATGAAAATGCTTTACGTTTTATCATGAAGTTGTCATCTACTATGTGTTTTATTTCCTTGTTTTATGTTAATGCATGAAATTACTTAAATACACACACTATACACCTAGTCTATGGGAATCCAAACTCACAAAACATTAGGCACTCAACATCTTTTCGTTCCATGACAGAAAGATGCCTCAAAGACCCAACCGTGGAAACAACGCAACACCGACCCCACCAGAGATAAACTCAATTACATTCCAGGCAGCAGTGTCTGCTGCGGTCACTGCAGCACTTGCGCAGATTCGCAATGGAAACAATGGAGAAGGCAACAGGCACGGAGCCGGAAGCACAAATCAAGGAGCGAACCACGGAGCCGCTCGAACATGCACCTACAAGGACTTCACCAACGCCAAACCTCGAACCTTTAATGGGACAGGAGGCGTAATAGCCCTGAAGCGATGGATTGAGAAAGTAGAATCCGTTTTTGAAATCTGCGGGTGTCCGGATGAGTGTAAGGTCAAGTTCGCAGCCTGCACCTTCATTGATCAAGCCCTCTCCTGGTGGAATGGCCACATAGAGGCCATAACACTCCCGGTGGCAAACGCGATGCCCTGGGAAGAGCTTAAAGAAATGATGTTGGTTGAATATTGTCCAAGAGGCGAAATCCAGAAGATGGAACAATAGATGTGGAACCTCACGGTTCAAAACTCCGATATCGACGCATACATATCCATGTTTAGTGAGCTATCTCTCTTATGTCCTAGAATGATCACCTCAAAAGGGAAAAAGATTGAGAGGTTTATCTTGGGATTGACTGCAACTATCCAAGGGAATGTCATTGCGGCAAACCCTGAGACGTTTAATAGCGCCAAGAGTCTGGCCAAGAAATTGTATGATCATGGCAACAAGAAGGGTGCCAAAACAGCAGAAGCGGAGGTCAAGAAAGAAGGTGAGAGCAAGAAGGGGAGAAACAAAAAGCGACAGGGAAAGCAAAACTCGGAATCATCTAAGAAGCAACAAAATGTAACTGTCCATGCTGAAACTCAAGCTACCACCACACCACATGCTCCAGCCTCATCCACGCCAAATGCTCCAAAGCAGTATTCTAGAAATCTCCCCAAGTGTAACAAATGCAATTTCCACCATCACGGGGAGTGTAGAGAGATGATTTGCAAAAGGTGTGTAGGGCCATACAGCAAAGTATTGTAGGGCTCAGCTTCAACATAACTAGACGACAAACAACAACAACAACAACAACAACAATAACAACAACACCAATGCCGGGGCCAGTTATACCTGTTACGGATGTGGGAAAACCGGGCATTTCAGGCAAAACTGCCCCAACGCAAACAATCAAGGGACAGGAGCAGCAGGGAGAGTGCTGACAATGGGTCAGGGTGAAGCAGTGCAGGACCCAACCGTTGTCACCAGTATATTCCTACTTAACAACTCGTATGCATGCATCTTATATGATAGTGGGGAGGAACGAAGTTTCGTTAGTAATAAATTCAAATACTTGCTAAATCAACAACCCCAGAAGCTCAACGAAGCCTTTACGGTGGAAATGGCTAATGGGAAAACGGAAACAACCAAAGATATCTATATAGGATGTACGTTAGCACCAAACAACCACTCTTTCCAAATAAATTTGATGCCAGTAAATATTAGGAGTTTTGATGTGATCATCGGCATGGATTGGTTAAGCCCCCATCATGCCGATATTATGTGTCACGAGAAGGCCGTTCCCCTTCATCTTCTTAATCACGAAACCCTAATAATCTACGGAGATAAACCCGGCTCAAACCTTCGCCTGATCTCATGTATCAAGGCATAAAAGTGTCTACAAAAGAAGAACTACGCATTCCTTGCTCATGTGGTGGATAACACCAAAGAGGAAGCGAGCATTCACAACATCCCAGTGGCGTGTGACTTCCCGGATATGTTTCCAGAAGATCTTCTGGGAATACCCCCAGAACGCCAATCGAATTCTGAATCGACCTAGTGTCTGGAACCACTCCAAACACCAAATCACCCTATAGGTTGGCTCCTGCTGAAACGCAAGAATTATCAAGCCAACTAAGCGAACTCCTGGATAAAGTATTCATCAGAACTAGCTTCTCGCCATGGGGAGCTCCGGTCCTTTTCGTTAAAAAGAAAGACGGATCCTTCAGGATATGCATCGACTATAGGGAATTAAATAAACTCACCATCAAAAACCGGTATCCACTTCCACGAATCGATGATCTATTTGACCAGCTTCAAGGGGATAGTTACTTTTTAAAGATAGATCTGAGATCTGGTTATCATCAACTCAAAGTCTGAGATGAGGACATCCCTAAGACTGCTTTCCGAACTCGTTACGGTCATTACGAATTCGTCGTAATGCCCTTCAGTGTAACAAATGCCCCCACTGCATTTACGGACCTCATGAATCGAGTCTGCCGCTCATTCCTTGATAAATTTGTAATCGTTTTCATCGATGATATTCTCGTATACTCTCGAAGTGAAGAAGATCATAGCTAACACCTCTGACAGATTTTAGAAACCCTGCGGGCTGAAAAGTTGTATGCGAAACTCTCCAAGTGTGAGTTTTGGCTCCGCAGTGTGAACTTTCTGGGCCATGTAGTCAGTCAGGAAAGGATACATGTGGACCCCTTCAAGATCAAAGCAATCGAAAACTGGGCAATTCCGACAACAGCGATAGAAATTCGCCAATATTTGGGTCTTGCAGGCTACTACCGAGGATTCATTCAGAACTTTTCCAAGATATCCAAACCCCTCACTACATTGACACAAAAAGGCGTACCCTTTAACTGGACCGAGAAGCAAGAGCTTGCCTTCCAAACCTTGAAGCAAACCCTTTGTAGTGCTCCAGTGCTATCCTTACCGGAGGGAACCGAAGACTTCATAGTTTATTGTGATGCTTCAAATCAAGGTTTAGGTTGTGTCCTTATGCAACAAGAGAAGGTAATTGCTTATGCATCCAGACGACTGAAAACTCATGAAGTAAATTATACCACGCATGATCTTGAACTGGGCGGTGGTCTTCGCCTTGAAAATTTAGAGGCACTGCCTATATGGTACCAAGTGCACCATCTTTACAGACCACAAGAGCCTCCAACACATTCTAAATCAAAAGGAACTAAACATGAGGCAGCGAAGATGGGTTGAGTTGTTAAATGATTATGAGTGTGAGATCAAATACCATCCAGGCAAGGCTAACGTGGTAGCCAATGCCCTGAGCCGAAAGGAGTATTCAAGTTGTCGTGTGAAGACTCTGTCAATCACCATCCAATCTCATTTAGCCTAACAAATCAAAGAATCCCAATTGGACGCATTGAAGCCGGAGAATGTCGCTAGTGAATCACTACGAGGAATGGAGAAGGAGCTCGAAGTTAAAGACGACGGAACTCAGTAATTCATGAATAGAATTTGGGTTCCCAAAATTGGGGGATTCAGAGAGATAGTCATGCATGAAGCCTACGAGATGCGATATTCTATTCATCCGGGGTCAGATAAAATGTATTTGGATATCAAGAAACAATATTGGTGGCCTAATATGAAGGCAGAGATAGCCACTTTCGTGGGCACGTGTCTTACTTGCACCAAAGTGAAAGTGGAATACCAAAAGCCCTCGGGACTATTGCAACAACCAGTGTTACCCGAATGGAAATGGGAAAGGATTACTATAGACTTCGTGACTAAATTGCCAAAGACAGCAGACATATTGAATGCTATCTGGGTAATTGTCGATAGATTAACAAAATCCGCTCATTTCCTGCCAATAAAAGAGTCCTAAAAGATGGAAAAGCTGACCCGAATCTACATCAAGGAGGTTGTGAGACTTAATGGAGTGCCAGTATCTATTATCTCGGATCGAGATAGCAGATTCACTTCAATATTCTGGCAATCTCTTCAGAAGGCAATGGGAACACAGCTAGCTATGAGCACTGCCTCCCACCCACAGACGGATGGCCAGAGTGAGAATACCATCCAGACACTCAAGGATATGCTCCGAGCTTGCGTGATTCACTTAGGCAAATCATGGGATTCCCACTTGCCTCTGATCGAATTTTCTTATAACAACAGTTACCACACAAGCATCAAGGTTGCTCCCTTCGAGGCTCTTTATGGTCGTAAATGCAGATCGCCCCTATGCTGGGCTGAGGTGGGTGACACTCAAATAGCAAAAGAGAAATCGCCGACCAGTGCTCTTACAGGACCCGAAATCATCCATGAAACGACCGAAAAGATAGTCCAAATCAAAGCTCGACTTCAAGCATCGCGAGACCGACAGAAGAGCTATGCTGACAAGCGGCGAAAGCCATTAGAATTTCAAGTCGGGGATCGCGTGTTGTTGAAGGTCTCTCCTTGGAAGGGAGTGATTCGCCTTGGGAAAACAAGGAAAATTGAACCCGCGATACATTGGGTCGTTCGAGATTCTTGCCCGGATTGGTCTAGTGGCTTACAAGCTGCAACTACCTGCCGAGCTCAGCAACGTACACCCAATGTTCCACGTCTCGAATCTAAAAAAGTGTCTATCAGATGAAACCCTTGTCGTTCCTTTGGAAGAGATTGAGATAAACGAGAATCTCCTGTTCGTCGAAGAACCAGTCGAGATTATGGATAGGGAGGTGACACGTACAAAGCAAAGTCGCATTCCGATTGTGAAGGTTCGATGGAGCGCTAAATGTGGACCGGAATTCATGTGGGAACGTGAAGACCAAATGAAGCAAAAGTACCCTCACTTATTCTTTCCTTCGTAAACCTAGTTTTCAAAAGAATTTCGGGACGAAATTCCCTCTAACGGGGGGATGATGTCACAACTAGCATTTTAGCTAGGACATTCTATTCGTGTGTAATCATTCAACCATTGTCAAACATATACTCTAAGTAAATATCACTCAGTGCTCATTTAAATTCACTTCTCATGTTCAACAAAGAGTCTGAAAACCCTAAGAATCCCGGTTTAAGTCCATATTGGACTAGGATTTCCTTATTGGGCCTAATGGACCAATAAGCATTCAATTCAACTATTTTGGGCTTGGAAACCCTATTTGGACTCTAAATGGACCCAATCCACAAATCTATAACATCTTGGACCATTTGGGCCTAGAATGATTCATTCTAACCCTAATGGGCCTTTGGGCCCATCACTCCTTCTAAGCAAGTTTTTGGTGATCATACTCCTAGAAACTTCATAAGCTTAAAAACTACTTCAACGTGTTGTTAGGACCAAAAATCTCTTTATCTCTTCTTCAAAACCGAAACATCAAAGCAAAGGTGAGTTCATACCCCCTTGTTTTCGGTTTTTACATGATTTTTGGGGGAGAATACAAATAAAATGTGTAGATCTATGTGTTATATGCATGTCTTGTGTGATTTCTTAGTTTATTTTGTAAAAATGTGTTAGATCTTAACAAAACTCGACATCTTAAGTAACATGGAGTTAAGATCCAAGAACTAAGACACCTTATACATCATATTATCAAGTTAATAGTGTTATATGCTTAAGATATATAAAAATTTAAGGCAAAAACCTTGTTAATGGTCAAAATTGTCAAGAAAACAAAAGAGAAAGGCAAAAAGTGACATTTATGATAAACATTCTTTCCAAAGGGGCAAAAATGTAAATTTTAGCTTAATGGGCCAAACAATTGGGCCTCACGGTTTTGGGCCCAAATTTGCGAAAAAAAGAGAGTTTTGGGATTATAAATGTTATTTGACCAAAGTTTGAGTCATAAATGTAAATAAACCAAATTTAAGTGTGAAAATAACATTTATTTTTAAATTGGACCAAAAATGTAACTTTTAGCAAAATTGGGCCGAAAGTGTCAAATTTTACAAACAAGGGGCTGAAAATGTACTTTTCTGCAAAAATGGGCCATAAATGTCAAAATATAAATTTTTGGACCAAAACCGTGAATTTCTAAACATTTGGGACGAAATTACAATTTTTTATAAGTTATGGACTAAAGTGTTATTTTTACAAACTTTGGGCTTTAATTGAAAATTTGAGGCTTATTGGCCAAGAACTTCGTTTTTTACAAAAAGAGGACTTTTTATAATCAATTTGGCAAACTTTGAGCTAAAACAAACAACGAAACAATAACGAATGAACGAAATACGTCGATAACAATTTTATTGGGCCTAATATTCACATTACATGGCCAATGAGAATTAAGGGCCCATTCAAGTGTATATTGAGCCTAATATTTTCCATGACATGTTTATTGGGCCTTGCGACCCATTTACATGTTAATTTGGGCCTGAGTCATGGGTCACATGTTTGTTGGGCCTTGGTGGTCCATTTACGTACATATTGGGCCCAAATTACCCTCTTACATGTTATTGGGCCTTTGTGGTCCATTTACATGCTAATTGGGCTTGGACTGAAATTCACATGCTTAGTCGATCGTAACTATACCTTTACATAATTATTGAACTTCGTATACTTATACATGTACCTTTGGATTTGATAACATACAACATACACGTAAACATTAAACATAGTACGAAAGGTTGAGAATCTAGTGAGACGTGTCGGTTGGCACCTTTGAGTGTACAATCGTAGCCTGTAGTTATAACCAGAGTTTCCTGGAGGGAGAGCGGGAGTTTGAGTTTGTGTATAGATCTTTACGGGGTGACCCCCCACAAGTTAGCTGTTCGCTACAGCTGGACTAGGCCAGTCTAGGGCGACAAAACCTTGAGCAAATACCAGCATTTGGAAAAATGTCAAGACAGGCAACCTAGTCATTATCATGTATGGTTATAACGGCTCATATAGAGATCCAATACCAATTTAACATTTCGGAGATTAACACTTCGATTGTGTCAATACAAAACAACTTATTTAACTATACAAGAACCTTGACATTATTATAAATCAGAAAATATCAGATTTTCTGGGGAAATATTAATATTCAATCATCACTTACCTACAATACAAAGAAATCTAAACTACATTCATATATGTTACTACTATGAAATTCACACATGCATCTATACTTGATTTTCCCATCATTTTAAGACATTTTACAGAAAATATCGGATTTTATGGGTTTTTACGAAAGATACAAAGACTTTTATTCAAACATCCTTATGAACTCACCAACATTATATATGTTGACCGTTTTCAAAATAACTTGTTTTCTCAGGTAATTGTTAAGCAGGAAGATTTTCAAGTGTGTATGGTTTTATTTTATGTAATAACATTCATCGTACTATTAATACTTTGAACTTATGTAATTTATAACAATGTACTTGATGTGAACAATGTTGGTTGTTATATGTAATGTTGGTGATGAATGTGTTATGTTTCATGTATATTCATTGTGATGATAATTCAATTGTTAGTCACACGAGCCCCCAAACGTTTCCGCCATCTGGTTCGGGGGTGTGACAAAACAGCTGCTTCCTTTGGAGGAACTACCACCTTCGAAGGTAACCTCATCTTCTTCTCTTGAAACTCATTTGGGGTTGCTTTCTCCAAGGGTTTTCCCACTATGCAAGGTTATTACAATCACATTGGGATTCTTCTCGGTTTGATATGGAAGTTTACCCCTTTGTTTCATCTTGTTGAGAGTAGTGGTCAAGTCTCCAATTTGGGCTTGAGTGTTGGAGAAGGTGTTCTTTGTCTCTTGTTGAAATTGTGTTTTTCTTTGAGCAAGAGAAGTAACAAGTTCTTGAAGACTCATTTGATGGTTACCACTTGATTGTCCTTGTTGTTGAGGTTGTTGGTAATTTGGAGGGGTATAAGATGTTTGTGGATATAGAGGTTTTTGGGAAGGATATTGTGGATATTGGGATCTCATCATAACATTTGTTGGGTTTTGCTTTAGTGGGTATGGGTTGTTTGGGTTATTCCTCCAATATGGGGTGTATATGTTTTGAAATCCCATAGGTCTTGGTTGACCTTGATATCCTCCCATTGCATTAACATCCTCCGGTTCACTTCCAAGTGTGGGACACTTATCTGTATAATGCCCTGTCATTGCACAAATACAACAAACCATCAATTGTTGACCACTTCCCAAAACTATTTGACTTAACACATTAGTCAAATCCAAGAGCTTTGATTCCAAGTGTTAGGTGTTGCTAACTTCACCAACCACTTGTGGAGAACTTATCTTCATTTCATTTCGAGGCCCAAAGTTTCTTTCATTTTGAGAAATGGTACCAAAAAGTAATCTTATCTCTTCAGGTGTCTTGTTAAAGATGTCAACACCACTTGAAGCATCAATCTGTTGGGTTTTGAGCATTCTAACACTCCTAAGGTGTACATGCAACCCTAAATACCTTGGATCTATGTTTTCTCTATTATACATGCAAATATGAACTTTCCAAGCTATTACCCTAACTAGCATACAAAGGTTTGATACTTGGGTAATAAAACAAGTTTAGATGACATACCTTTTATTGTGGTTGATTCCTTGGAGCTTTAAGAGCCTAGCAGCAATAATGTGAATGCCTCAAGTGGAATCACAAATCACGAAAACAACTTGGAATAACTTGAGAGAATATGGAGCTCACTAAAATTGGCCACCTCTTCATATCACACACTAGTGCCCATTTTGTGAGCCAAGGACCCCTTTATATATTGTGGAGGATTAGGGTTACATCCATGTAAACCCTAATACCCATGACCTTTCATTTACATAGGATCCATGGGTTAAAAGCTCCATGGACTATCCATGGACTTCCACACACTCTTAGCCCATCCTAAGTAAACCTTGGCCCATTCCATATATATGTAAGAGTCCATATTTAATTAATCTCTTTTTGATCACTAAATTAATTCCAAATTAATTCTAGATCAATACTAATTAAATAATATGATTTCATATTAATATATTATAACTTATAATATATTAATATATCATATATAACCTCTTCTCTCAAAAGTCTATCCATACAAATTGTTCCGGTGAAGTGCAACCTAAATGGACCATGCCGGGTCGGGTCAAGTATATACCAATTATAGTTATGGACTTAGACACGAATCCAACAGTCCCCCACTTGGATAAGTCTAATAATTATTATTGCAAGTACGACTTCATAATCCGACTAGCAATCGTAACTTTTAAAGCCACTGTCAAACTCTGAACAAATCAATGACGCGTCCATTAGATAAGGGATCATATATTCCTCCATTATATATATATATATATATATATATATCATATGGACTGAGACATGGATTATAATCATTCTCTCTGTCCCTTTGTTGTTTCCCGATTTCTGATTTATGACGACCGACTAATTGAACAAATCAAATCAGTCCAGGCTTGGCCAAGCACTCAGGGGTGTCATCACTAAATCGTCGAGGGGCCCACAAATATCGCTTTTATCCTTATGAGGTAAAAGGAATGGAGAAACTTCGACTCATATGCTTGTACTAACTACTTGTTGAATCATACACAAAGGCACTCTTTATAACATCAAGTTACTGATGCGTTTTCGTACAATCAATGTATAACCAACTCATAGTCAACAAATCATATCTCTAGGTTTGAAGAATATAAGATATTATCGTCTCATGATTCACTCGTGATAAAATCCATGAAGTGATTCAAATGAGTGTGGGTTTAATCCAATACTCGAATCTTATTCCAGAAGCACTCATGAACACTGCAGCTAAGTCTAGCCACCTGGACAAACTACAGACCCATTCATGACAGTGTTGCTTCATACCTACTTCCAACGTATGACCGACTGTGGATGTTTGAATAACCTAGTCATTCCGGAAGTCAAAACATGCAAAGTGAAACACAAGAATAATACTAATCCTATATGGCCCCAACACTTTGAGTGTAAATAATAACACCTTTTATCTAATCACCATATTGATTACTCATTATTCATTGTATAACGTTTTGATTTATCAACTTAATACTTGAATTAAAAACAATAGTTATGCCATGCTCCAAGCATGCATACTATGTTTGTCTAAACAATAGGTATGCCATAGTCCAAGTATGCGCACTATGTTTGTCTATGATCCTTACTTTGTGAAACAAATCGATTGACAATATTTCAATGATGCTCATTTCACAATCCCAATCCTTATTGTAAATGTAAGAATACCAAACTCTTGCCATTTACTGTAATCTGTTATATTCTAAAATTATATGCAATGATCCTCTTGTAATGACTATGCCCAAGTCACAAAGACTTGGCAACAAACATTACAGAGTATTCCAATGGAGAGCAATTCCATGCAAAACGAAGTCTCAAATTCAAAGTACATTCCTTTGAACATCCTTCTTTGCATTAAGTTTTCTAATCTTACACAGATTCAAAGAATAACTTCCACCTATGGAAACAATTCCATATTACCATTTTGATTATCACTTCTGAACAAGAGTTGCCTCCTTTTCAGTATATGGCAATATGGTCCTTTCCAAAGTTTACACAATACTTCCAATTGTCCATGAGCAACCAGTCTTTGGTAAACCTCAGATTGTCCTCGACAATTGCTTAATCATTTTAGTCATACCCAGTTCTATTCCTTTTTCCCTCTTAATGCCCTAGGCATTTGGAAAATTTAGAATGGATGAATATTATAGCATATTTAATCGATCCTATATCCGAAGCATAAGGGACACGATTCATGATGTCTCACATAAGGACATGATACTTGACCAGTCTTTTGCTACAATAGATTTTATTTGTCATGTTCTCACAATTCGAACTATGAAGAGGTATGTCGTAATCATAATCGAATTTTGAGAATGCAACATATATAGAATTTCCTTATGTTAAACCATTCCAACACACCATTCATATATATCCTTGACTAAAGTTGATTAAAATCTCAATCTAAACTTGTAGAATTGGAATGAAGTATAAAATCCTCTCCCTTAATTATAGCAATACAACTTTTCAAAGCGAATTGAAACATTGTTTTCTATAAATAACATTGCTAACTTGCAACACTTAACATAATAATCATGCTCCCACTAGCATAATTATTATTATCTTACTAGCATTACACTTATTCTCCCACTAGCTTTGACATGTACCCAGAAATCAACTGGACTTCTAGAAATCAATACTTTATTGACTTTCTTACCAAAGTTCAGATTTCTGATACGAGATTGCTTTGATAAGACTTTATCAAAATCATACACCTTTCCTTAGATAGCTCACATGTGTGTCTAAACAATTATGAATAGGGATGCCGTAATCATAATGTTTAGACCTTTTTTGCCATTCTCACAAGTCCATGTTAGTGTGCCAGTTAACCACACGCGCTCCACTAATGACTTTGAGAATGCAAAAATCACAGTTACTATCTACTTAAAATCTACTTAGTGAAAGCGTTTCCTCACCATCATTTTCATGAATAGGAGAGAAACCTTATGACACTTAGATTTTTTATTATGGTGTAAGTGTTCCTATCCATGTGAATTTGTCATAACCTTAATCACAAGACAAGGTTAGTGGCAAATCCAAATTCATATGGACTGAACTTGTTTAATCTTAATTTCTTGCCTTTTGGTAGCACAAGGGCCTACCATTGCTTCCAAGTTGTTATGCAAACAATTGAGAACTCTTAGAATTGACCTGCATAGTCAACTTAAACTGGAATGGACGAGAAACAAGAATGTGTCAACATGATAGGTTACAAACCTCAGTCGTGGGCTAGTGATTAACAGTACTCTTGATTAGTTCTTGAAACCATCTCAAGATCTTTTAAGACTCCCACTGTCCTCTTGACATATAGGATTCTCTTGTCAAGAACCATTCCTTGACAAAACAAATATTCAAGAGTTAGTGCGGATTCTTATCAAGATAGACACTTCACACAATTGGTGTTAGTTGGTCTTTGTTTTATCCAAAACATCACAACTTACCAATTTCAAATGTACAAGAGTAAGAAACCATTTTACTCTACATTTGACAAGTGTTATACACCTTTCTTAAGATTATGCCACTCAAGGCTCAATCTTGGAGTATGACTCTAAGACTTGATTTTGGGACGAAGTATGATTTATCTTTTGATTTAACCATTTCAATAATTCACGATTCCTCTCCTTAGCCAAACAAATGCACTAAGGTGTCCTTAGAGGATCAATTGTGATATGGTTTTGTAATCATTAAGATAATCATAAAACAAGTACTCTCCCATCTCTTCAGATTGGATAAACTTTCATCTTTCTGCCTAATTTGATTCTTTTTATTCATTCTGTCTATCATTGAAACTTTTCCAATGATCCAAAATTATACTTAAACTTGTAAGCATAACCATATTTACTAAACTTTAGTAAATCATAACGAATAATCATATCAATATTTGTGGTGGACCTGACCAGCGCACAACCTAGTGTACCCGATCCCTTAGTCCTTTACTTGACTTACATATACATGTAAACAATGATTTAGTCTTAATTTCCCAAAGATGAAAACTCTTATTCATCATACAACAGAACTTTCATGATTCCAAGTTTCTATCCAACTGAACCTTGGGTGATGAAAATGTTTCCTTATTTGGTAAATTTTGACACTACCACAAACGAAAGAATCAAATCCATTTTCCAATATTTATATTAATGAAATCATATAAACAACAAATTTTCACTAATGCCATTGTAAGGATACTTAAAATAAACAAAATCAAATCTTTTCTTTTATTTTAAAACTTGCGGAAAAACTTTCCTTACAATGCAAACACATATGAAAACATGTTGTTATCTATTCCTAAGCAATGAATATCATAACTCTTAAGCAGTTACTCAAAATTCTGATCATCGAACTATGCGATCGAAATCCATCCTTTCGCGATCAGAATCAACATACTCTTCTTTTAAGCTTCATTTGATTCTCTAAAACATCAAAATGTAATTACATTACATCATGTATTAAGAATCTCCAAAAGAGACTTAATAGAGTTAGATAATGGAGTTTACCCGCAGTAGAGTCAAACTTTTTGACTTTACCATCCTTATGTGTTTTCAGGTAAATTGGGCAGCTTCGCTGCCAATGCCCCTTCTCTTGGCAAAAGAAACATATGGAATCTTTGGGAATGGTACACTTTATTGTCTCAGACTTAGCCTTTCTCTTTACCATTGGTCAAATGACTTGACCATGGCCGATCCCTTTCCATTAGGAAGAGAAAGCTTTTCTGCATTTCCAATGTCACCATTGTCAATGTCCAAATACGTTTGGGAAGTAGATCTTCCAATCAAATTTGCTTTACCACTGCCCCCAAATCATTGCTGATTTAGTAGCATCAAGAAAATAGGTAAGATCATTAAGGGTCATGTCATGGTCTGTTACATAGAAGTCCTAAAAGAACTCACTATATGACTTGGGAAGTGATTGATGAACCTAGTCAACAGTCAACTTCCTTGAGACTTTGACACCCAACTCTCCCGGCTTGTCAATATGTGACTTATTCTCCAAGATGTAAGCACATATAGACTTTGCTTGCCAATAGGGATTGAGTGACCTTGAACTTTTCAAGTATTTGAACTTGTGGGATAGGGAGAATAATTGGAGGAGGTGGAGGAAGGGAAGCATGATTTCCAGTCCCATTAATACACAACAAAGGTATTAATCTTTCACCTTGATTGCCATGTGGGATATCATCTTCAATAGGAAGCTTGTTCCTAAAGATTTGGGAAGAAGATAGTTGTCTAAGCTAGACATCTATAATGGGAGAAATTCAAGTTAGTTGATTTAAGTCCTTAATATAACAACCAATATGAAATATTAAGGCTAGGACCCAACAACCTATTTATACTGGAAGAGGGATGCCATAATCCAAGTTATAAAATATTTGAAGGTAGGTAAATGACGATTTACCAATTTCCACCAAGAAAAAGAAAATAGATTATTAAGTTTTAATTGGATTTGAAACTCCTAGATCTTTTGAGATACATTAAACTTTCAATGGCATGTTTGAATCTCGATTGTGCCCTCTCAAGTTTGTGACTGGGATGCCGAGGATCACAAACAAGGTGTGAATAACCATGCAAATTAACTTGGTACCCTTAACTTTATCACCTAATTGATGTGCCGGTTAACCACACGCGCTCCACCAATCTATGATAAACATTAAGTTACCATTTCCACACATTGTCATGGGTTAGCACCATTTCACATTTTCCTAAGTAACTAAGATTGGGAATTTATAAGTGTTTAGTTACTTAGTATTTATCATTATACTTTTAATGAAGGGATAATTATAGTCTTGTCCTACCCGTTCGGCTAACGACCCTCCACCAGACAAGGAAGCGGTGGGTGAGAATGGACACCCATTAAACTGCCATTTTATAGGCAGTAACCTTATACCCCCCCCCCTTATAGACCGGCTTCGTGAATGAGGCCTACTAACGGTAAGCCTGGCTTATTCTTATACATATCTATATAATTAAACTTATAATAATATTATAAGGGTTGAATTTTAAACTTTTAAAATTCTAGGGTTTGATTTGGAATTAAGGTACTTGTGTGTGTACCTTTTACAAATTCCAAAACTTGAGGGCAAGTTTTGAAACTTTTCAAAAACTCTTCAATTTCATAACATATGAGTTTAATATAGGTTTTAAAACTTTTAATGAAGAGACTCTTGAACATCCATAACTTGAGGAAAAGTTATGGAGTTCATAAAACAATTTATGGGAAAAGACTTTTCAAGTTCATAACCTATGTTTTTTAATAAAATTCACAAATGAGACTTTTCATATGACTTGAGGACAAGTTACACAAACATATATTATGAATAACTTTTAGATCAATTTGGATTAAAACAACTATCACATACATATCTAGCAATATTCATAATCTTGATTTAAACTCATATGAACAAGACAATTCAAATCAAACAATTTTCATGTAATTAGCCTAATCATTAAACTAATACAAAACATGAAACTTTTGACAATTATCTTTTGAATTGGATTAAAATGATCATTACCACATCAAAACAAGTTTATAGGTTCAAAAACAGCTTATGGTAATGTTCCTAGTCCAATTCCAGCTAAGAAACTCGAAAATATGCATTCTGGGAGACAAACTCGTCGAGTTCATCAAGAAACTCGTCGAGTTCATGCATTAACACATGAACTCGTCGAATTTTTGGCCAAAACTCGTCGAGTTTCATGTCTGGGCATATTCTTGGCTTTGAAAAATGAATTGCAACAAGTATAATTGAAAACAGCCCTAGGCTTTGATACCACTGTTGGTGTTTGAGCATTCTAACACTCCTAAGGTTTACATGCAACCCTAAATACCTTGGATCTATGTTTTCTCTATTATACATGCAAATATGAACTTTCCAAGGTATTACCCTAACTAGTATACAAAGGTTTGATACTTGGGTAATAAAACAAGTTTAGATGACATACCTTTTATTGTGGTTGATTCCTTGGAGCTTTAAGAGCCTAGCAACAATAATGTGAATGCCTCAAGTGGAATCACAAATCACAAAAACAACTTGGAATAACTTGAGAGAATATGGAGCTCACTAAAATCGGCCACCTCTTCATATCACACACTAGCGCCCATTTTGTGAGCCAAGGACCCCTTTATATATTATGGAGGATTAGGGTTACATCCATGTAAACCCTAATACCCATGACCTTTCGTTTACATAGGATCCATGGGTTAAAAGCTCCATGGACTATCCATGGACTTCGATACACTCTTAGCCCATCCTAAGTAAACCTTGGCCCATTCCATATATATGTAAGAGTCCATATTTAATTAATCTCTTTTTGATCACTAAATTAATTCCAAATTAATTCTAGATCAATACTAATTGAATAATATGATTTCATATTAATATATTATAACTTATAATATATTAATATATCATATATAACCTCTTCTCTCAAAAGTCTATCCATACAAATTGTTCCGGTGAAGTGCAACCCAAATGGACCATGCCGGGTCGGGTCAAATATATACCAATTATAGTTATGGACTTAGACACTAATCCAACACAATCATCCTTCGATCTTTTTCATCCATACCCTCATAAAATTGTTGAATAAGTAGTTGTTTGGGTATTTTGTTTGCGGACAACTTGTACGCAAGTTGTTGAATCGCTCCCAAAAATCATGAAAAGTCTCGTTCTCCCCTTGATGAATCCCTAAAATGTCTCTCCTTTGACTTGGTATCCGGGAAGTGGGATAAAACTTGCTATTGAAGGATTTGAGTAGCTCTTCCCATGTGTGAATATATCTTGGTGGTAAGTTTAATAAACACTCTCTATTTTTATCTTCCAAGGTGAGCGGGATGGCGGTTAGCTTGAAATCATCCCATGTCACATGTTTAGGCAACATGCTAACACATATCATATGAAAGGAGTTCAAATGCCTTTGAGGATCTTCTCAATCCAAACCATGGAACTTGGTGAGTTGATGTATGAAACTTGAATTCCATTCAATCCCTCGGTGGTTTACGGGATAAACAATACCAATAGGTGTGTGAGTAACATCCATCTTCATCATTTGTGTATGTGTCGACTCTTGAGGGGGATTGTGTGGATTGGGGTTATTGGGATATTATTGCATGTAATTTAGAGGTTGTTGTTATGTTTATTGTTGGTGATTAAGCATTTGTGATGTATAAGGTCGGTAGTTAGGATATTGGTTGTAGGGGGTTGTTGTTATGGGTACATTGGGTATTGGTACATTGGAGGTTGTTGATATTTGGGTTGTAGTGGTTGATGTGCTTGTTGTTGTTGAACTTGAAAAGAATATTTTTGACTTTTGAGGTTGGTTATTTTGGTGGATGTTTTGGTTTTGTGGTTGTGGTTGTTTATAATTGGGTTGATTTGGGTGAGGAGGTGGTTGATTCCAAAGTGGCATATCTACAATAGGTTCTTGGTGTTGTTATTGTCTTGGTTGTTCGGGTGGGGTATTGGCATCTTAATTGTTTGGGTTTGGGTTGGGATTATGAGGTGGAATGTGATTCATGGCTGTGTAGTTTTCAAACGAAATGTATTCAAAGGAATGACCAAATATTAGAGAACTCGGTTGGGTGTCGGTATCACTTGAAGTATGAACTTGATCTTCTATGTTGATTAGTGGAGAAGAGGAAGAAGCTTGAACGAGTTGTTTTTGATTTGCTTGTTTGACTAACTTTTTCAACCTTTTTGTTTCTTTTTCAATCTCTGGATTGCAGAGTAGTTCACCGGTTATTGTAGACCTAGGCCTAAACAGTAAAATAACAATAACCAGTTTCCACGACAACGACGCTAAAACTTGGTGGGATGTCAAGTCTACCAAGCAAATTACACCATTTGTTTGCAAATAAAACGTAATATAATGGTAAAAAGGGGTATCGATCCTCTTGGAAATGGTTGTATTTTATCACCAATGCAATCCAATAGAACTAGTGTAATAAAACTAACTAACTACAATTAAACTAAAAGGGGGTTTTGTGATTGCTTGAAAACTAAAAGACTTGAATAAATAAAAAGCTTGCAATTAAGCAAGATGGTAAGATGATCAAATATTGGAGAGAATTGGTCAACCAAGGCAATTCAACACAATGAAAATTTGTGTGTTTAGCATTAGGATTTAATATGAAGCTTATCATTCATCCCAAATTACTTATAGAAATCATGAAGCATGATATGCCAAGATTCCTTATTGGTAGTATGTAGGTCGGGGAAGCCCACAACACATCTTCCTAATAAAAATCAAGGATTCAATTGACGCCATTGAAGCCAAGAAAGTTCATTAGCCTTAAGAATGAAGGAATCCCCAATTCCTAGAGGATGTCAATGCTTACACATCCAAATGAGTCATGATTCATAAGCTAGAGATGATTTCTACCATCATAAATCCCTTGTTCTAAGTAAATTCAATGACTCAATGCTAAACCAAAGAAATAAACCAATAATTGCTCATTCAAGTACCAAGCTCATGATCAAAGTATTAAAAAGGCATAAGAAATATGAACTAGAATCATAAATATAAGATAAATGACAATCAAGCATAAATCCTTCAAAACTCACAAATATCCAAGTGTTTTACCCAAATTTAACCAAAATAAAGAAACTAGCCACTCATGGCAACAAGATAACAATCATAAAAGTGTTTATGCATCTACAAACTAACAATTGGTAGAAAGATGAGAAGAATGTTTATCAAGCTCTCCAAAATCGCCTCCAATGGTTGAAAATCGAAGTATGAGCTGCTAGACCTAACCCCAAAAGTAAATTGTGAGCAAAATGACCAAAATGCCCCAAATTGTGCAGTTACGCGGGTACCCTCGCAAGTGTTGCGCGACTGAGACTCCACCCTCGCAAGTGTTGCTGAAATGATATTGGCTCTTTTTTCTCCACTACACCACTCCACTACTCAAGATTGCCTTGGTCCCCTCCACACCTCACATGATTCAAATTTGGCTAATCATCTTCAAGCTTCAAATGTGGATAGTCCAAGCCCAAAATAAGAATCCAAGACCCATCTTCATAAGCCCACTTCATCCAAGCTTTCAAATTTCTAAGCCCAAATCTCCTTTGATGGATATGTAGAGCCCATTGACTCCTCTAAATCCCACAAAGCCCGTCTCCAAGCTAATCCACAACCGCAACGAGCTCCAAAACCCTGCAAAATACCTCAGGCAAAATAGAAAGTACCCGACACGATCCATGATAAAGAAAATAAAGAATATACAATGCAATACTAATAAAAAAAGATAAAAATTATAAAATAAACTATAAAAAAGAAGGAAATGAAATAAACTATCAACCTACTACATTTTTGAATAATTGTTTTTGTAATGTAATCTTATGGTATGTATTTGTGGTGTTGATTTGTGTGATTTTTGATATAATCAGGTGGATTGGGCGCTTGCTACTGTAAAACATGTTGTGCATCCTTGATGCTATGTTTGTTTCTTAAAAAGAAAAGAAAAAATCTTGTTGAAATGAAATTAACAAAACTTGTTTATAAAATAGGGTGGAAACATCTGCATTGCTTTACTAGAGAGTCAGTGAGCATGATTTTGTTGTCAATCTTGAAAACTCTAACATTTTACTTTTGAATCATTAGTTATTGGGTTTAACAAACATCTGTCTGATTCTAGAAATTTCTGTTCACTTTTTATTTTAATTTCATGTCAAACTTTTTTATTAAAGCATTGTATTTTAAAAGTATAATGCTATAATTGGGCATAGTTTGAAAAAATGATGCCTAATTATAACATTGTACCTTTAACGAAAAATGCTTTAATAAGAAAAAACATAATTATAACATTATTTGATGGGTTTTAGGTAACCTACTTATGGTTTTTCTTGGCAACCTACTTATGGAACACAAGTTAAATGCATGAAATGGTAATGTACTTTCATTTCATTTCCATTTTTCACTTCTATATGAAAGAAAAAATAAAAAGTAGATTGTTATAATTTTTGGTATATTTTCAAAGTACAATGCACTATTAAGAAAAAAGTTGAAATTACAAAGTTGTAATCGAAAGAAATGAATGTATGTTGTTATAATAAACAAATAAATGGTAGTTATTTTTGTCTACCAATCTCTCTATTAGTCTATAAGATCCATCAAGGAAACATGTACTCCATGACTTTAGTTGTTTATATATTTTGTATGTTCTAGATGGAGGTTTAATATGGTTATTTTCTGTCTCCACTAATCTTCATTTTTGTGGTATAACGCATAGGGTAAAATATCAACTTCCTAACCTTATTGTTTGATCTATTACAAGATAAAGATGCATTCTTGAAAGACTATATGCATACTCACACAAGAAGCTTTCAGAGCTTGGGTTCACATTCACCCCACCTCTCTCAAAACTAGATTATTTACACAAACTGTTGTAGGAGTTGTTGTTGCTACTATTTTGGTGATCCCCAGATACTTCTATAAACTTAATAGAAACTGCTAGATTGATACATCATAATTTTTTCTATAATGAAATTATTGAATATGTTTGAATATTAGTACATTTATTCATTTATTGTATGAAATGGATTTTTTTTGTTATATACGTATTTTATTTTATATTATGGGACATTAAATTTCATTTAATTTGAAAATTAGTAAATCTATAAAAAAAAAATATTTTTTTAAAACACTTAAAATTATGACATGCAAAAATGTGTGTCGTCTTCCTTTATGACAGGGGCTTTGAAACATCCCAACGACTCTGATATCTCATATCTGCTCCAACGACTCCCCGGCTATCAATATCACAAGACTACTTAGTCAAAAATCTGATAATCCTTCTCAGGGTAAAATGACCATTTTACCCTTGGTCCAAGTCAACATCCTGGTCAAAGTCAAAGTCAAGGTCAACTCCCAGTCAACCCCAACTCGTCAAGTAATATCCCAACTTGGCAAGTTCATGTACTACTTAGACTCGTGGTCAACTGAGTCAACTCGTCGAGTCCCTTCCCAAACTCGTCGAGTTCTTCCTGTCATATAATTGGGACACAACGAATTTCACTCGTCGATTCCCTCGTTGGACTCGTCGAGTTCTTCAGTTTCCGAGTCTTAATCTTGCCCAACTCACTGAGTCATCTCCTATACTCAACAGTTTCACTCGAAACCAGAAAAGGGTTAGCGTCCACGCCCCGACTCGTCGAGTCACAAGAACAACTCGTCGAGTCCCTCAAATGCCAAAACCATACAGTCGATTCTAATCTGTTTAATTGCTTCCAACTCATAGATATGGACTCCTTAGACTAGCATTACACGTAAAGTTGCTAAATTTACGTGCATGCATGGTGTTATGAAGCTAAAACACCCTTTACAATATAAAAAGAAGGTCTAAGTCATGGAATAGGGCCATGGCTGAATAAAGGTGGCAACTTTGAGCTTCTAAAGCTCAAGAGTGCCCAGATCTGAAGTCCTTACATCCCCAAGAGTTCCAATCTCGGAAATGACTTTGGAAATGGCCCAAAAGTGACAATATGCAAGATCATAAGAAGATCTAAGCGAATAGAAGCCAAGGTATAAGCTTTATACCTCGATCAAGTGGTAAATGAGTCCTAAGCTCTGGATCTTCAGCCTTCTTTCTGCAACTCCAAGTCCTAGCTTTCTTCTTCTAGCTTTAAATCACAAAAATGGCAAAGAAATAATTCAAGCTCATTCAAGGTTGATTAGGGTTTCGAGGTGATAGAGGCTGGGGTGGAGGCCAGATATGATACTTAAATAGGGTGCAACCGTAAAGATTAGGGTTTCATCCAGGCTGTCCTACTCATCGAGTCAAGACCCTGACTCGTCGAGTAGCTCACTTAAAACCCGTGCATATACTGCCTTCTACTCGACGAGTTAGGGCCACCAACTCGTCGAGTAGCCCTTCCAAAATGAATAAATAATTAAGTTAAATACATACCAGGAACCAGGCGTTACAATTCTACCCCACTTGTCTTAGACTTCGTCCTCGAAGTCTGTTGTATCTGAAAACCACTCTGGGCAGTGCTCCCTCATCTCCTCATCGGGCTCCGAAGTCCACTCCGAGCCCTTGCGGTGCTGCCACTGCAGCTTAACCAAGTCCACCCTCATGTTCCTCAAATCCTTTGAGTTCCTATCAAAGATAGCTACGAGTCGCTCAATGTAATTCAGGCTGTCATCAACCTGAATGTCCTCAAAGGGTACCACTGCTGAATCATCCAGTAAGCACTTCTGCAACTGAGAAACATGGAAGGTGTTGTGGATCTGGCTGAGCTCTGTTGGAAGATATAACCGGTAAACAACCCGACCCATCAGGGCCAAAACCCTAAAGGGACCGATGAACCTGGGGCCCAACTTTCCCCACTTTCAGAACCGGATGACACCTTTCCAAGGTGAAACCTTCAGGAGTACTATGTCGCCCACCTGAAACTCCAATTATGAACGCCACTTGTCGGCATAGCTCTTCTACCGACTCTGAGTAGTCTGAAGCTTGCTTCGAACCTGCTGGATCCGCTCTGTAGTCTTGAGTAGTACTTCAGTACTCCCCATGACTCTTTGACCGACCTCACCCCAACAAATTGGGGTCCTACACTTCTTCCCGTAGAGCATCTCAAAGGGAGGTCGGTCTATGCTAGCGTGGTAACTGTTGTTATACGAAAATTCCGCTAACGGAAGATATGTATCCCAATTGCCACCGAAATCCAAAACACACGCGCGAAGCATGTCCTCGAGAGTCTGTATCGTCGTTTCTCTCTGTCTGTCTATCTGAGGGTGGAAAGCAGTGCTGAAGTGGAGACGAGTACCCATCTCCTCGTGAAACCACTTCCAAAATCTAGAAGTGAAACAGACATCTCGGTCTGACACCACCAAAAGAGGCACTCCATGCCGTGCCACTATCTCACGCACATATATCTCGGACAGCTTCTCGGCCATTATGATCTCCTGGATTGGTATAAAATGAGCGCTCTTGGTCAACCGATGCACGATGACCCATATCAAATCTACTCCTCGTGCAGTACTGGGAAGCTTGGTAATGAAATCCATGGTGATATCTTCCGATTTCCACACGGGAATGTCTAGCGGCTGCGTCTTGCCGTGTGGTCTCTGGTGCTCAGCCTTGACCTTCCTGTAGGTCAAGCACATCTCGACATACCATGCTACATCATGCTTCATGAAGAGCTACCAATAATCCGGGTGAAGATCCCGATACATCTTCGTCGCCCCAGGATGGATGGAGAACCTCAACTTATGGGCCTCATTCATCAGAACATGTCGTACTCCGCCCCAGTACGAAACCCAGAGCCTTCCATGCAGGGTCAGCAACCCTCGGCTATCATAATCAAATGAAGCCACTTAGCCTACAATCCTCTCACACTTCTGGCACTCTTCCTTCAGGCCCTCAACCTGCACCTCTCTAATCTGCTCCAATAGTGGAGTGATCACTGTCATCCTCAAACATATATCTCTAATCGGAGCCGCTACCGCCTTGCGGCTCAGGGCGTCAGCCACCACGTTAGCCTTGCCCGGGTGGTAAAGGATCTCTCAGTCATAATCCTTTACCACATCTAACAATCGACGTTACCTCATGTTCAGATTCGACTGATCCATCAGGTACCTCAAACTCTTGTGGTCCATGTAAATGGTACAACGGACCCCATAGAGGTAATGCCGCCAAATCTTGAGGGCGAACACCACAACCCCCAGCTCTAAATCATGCGTCGGATAGTTAGCCTCGTGAGGCTTCAACTGTCGCGACGCGTAGGCTATCACATGAACCCTCTGCATCATAACTGCACCCATGCCCGTAATCGATGCGTCATAATACACCACAAAGTCATCTACTCCCTCGGGCAGAGTCAAAATCGGTGCCTCACACAAGTGCTGTCTGAGAGTCTCGAAGGCTGCCTCCTGCTCAGACCCCCGGCAGAATGTCACCGACTTCTTGGTCAGTCGGGTCAAGGGAACGACGATCTTGGAGAAATCCTGGATGAATCTCCTGTAATATCCCGCTAGACCAAGAAAACTTTAAATATCAGTTGGAGACCTCGGAACCCCCCACTACATCAAAGCCTTTATCTTGGCCGGATCGACTAGAATACCTTTCGGGTTGACAAGTTGCCCCAGAAACTGCACCTCTCGCAACCAGAACTCACACTTGGAGAACTTCACAAAAAGTATCTCCCTCCTCAGTGTCTCCAGTACCTCCCTCAGGTGCTCCTCATGCTGTTCCTGAGTCTTGGAATAGACCAAGATATCATCGATGAAAACTATCTAAGACCGATCCAACATCGGTCTGCACACTCGGTTCATGAGATCCATGAATACGGCTGGAGCATTGGTGAGCTTAAACAACATCACCATAAACTCATAATGACCATAACGAGTCCTAAAAGCCGCCTGCTGGACATCCTCGTCCCTGACTCGCATCTGGTGATAACCTGATCGCGGATCAATCTTGGAGAACCAAGATGGTACCTGCAGCTAGTCAAACAAATCATCTATCCTCGAGAGTGGGTAACGGTTCATCACCATTACCTTGTTCAGCTCCCAGTAGTCAATACACATGCGATGTGACCCGTCCTTCTTCTTTACAAACAGGATCGGGGCTCCCCATGGCGAACTGCTCTGTCTGATAATCCCTTGTCTAGCAGCTGTTGCAGCTGCGTAGACAACTCCTGCATCTCGGGAGGAGCCAACCGATACGGTGCCTTGGCTATCGGAGCCACACTAGGGACTAGGTCAATCTTGAACTCGACCTGCCTCTGCGGAGGTACCACAGGCAGATCCTCCGGGAATACGTTCGGATACTCTCGCACTACCGGTACATCATCCACTGTCGCCTTACCCTTATCCTGGGTATCCATCACATAAGCGATATAACTTGCGCACCCTTGCTGAAGGTAGCGCCTAGCTCTCGCTGCTAAACATAGAGTCAGCCCATGCTGCGGCCTCTCGCCCTGAATCAATAACCCTCCCCCACTAGGAGTCTGAACCCTCACTAGCCCCATTAGGGCTCAACCAATCCATACCAACTATAACCTTATTCCCTCTCAGGGGAATAAGAACTAGGTCCACTGAAAAGTGCTCATCAAACAACTGTAGCGTACATCCATGGTAAACCCTCGCGACCCGTACCGTCCTATCATCTGCTATCTCGACGTCCAATGGACACTCTAGCTCCCCCGGAGCTCCAACAAATCGCTTGCTAAGTGCGAGCGACACAAAAGATCGGGTAGCCCCCGAATCAAACAATACCAATGCAGATATACTGTTAACTAGGAACGATCCTATAATAAAACACAAAAACATAAGCGACAATCAATATAAATAAAGAGATAAGGAGAGAATACATACCAGTCACCACATCGGGAGTCGCACATGCCTCCTCAGCCGTAAGCTGAAAAGCCCAGCTCCTCGCTGTGGGCGCCTCTGCTCGGCCCTGACGGCCATCTATAATCCTCAGTGTGGAAGGAGCGGGTGCCGCCACCTGTCCTGCTGCTGTTAGACTCAGACATTAGGCCTTCTTGTGGCCCCTCTGATTGCACTGGAAGCAAATCAGATCTGAAATTGTTGTGGTGGTGGTGGTGGTAGCTATATAATCCCTACTCATATGACCAGTTCGGCCGCACTTGTAGCAGCCCGAACTCCCCGCCCCCTCGTGCATCTTGCCACACCGGCTGCGGTCCTGCTGGCTCATCGATCTGTGATCTGATACCTTGGGCTTCTTTCCCGCACTCGCTGTCTGCACCCCCTCGGGTTTCCTCTTCCTCTCTATCTCCAAGTCTAGCTCCATTTCCCGAGCTCTCACAATCATATCTTCCAACGTGTTGTAGCTGGAATGGCACACGAACTGCCGTATATCGCTCCTGAGCATCTCATGATATCGGGCCTTCTTCATCTCCTCGTCCGCCACGTACTACGGAACAAGAAGGGCCCTCTCCCTAAACTTGGCGGTGATCTCTGCCACAGTCTCCATCGTCTGCTCAAGATCCTGGAACTCCCGTGCTAACAGCTGTACCTCAATAACTGGTGCAAACTCGGCCTTGAACCTAGCCGAGAAGTCACCCCATGGCATTGCGTCTAACGCGGCATCATCCCCAATAGCATGTCCGACCTCCTCCCACCAGTTATGTGCCCTGTCCTTCAGAAGACAGGATGCAAGTCTAACCTTGTCCCCCTCAGGACATCTGCTGGTGCGGAATGTGTTGGCGACATCCGCCAACCATCTGGTACTCGCAATGGGGTCCCGAGCCCCATGGTAATCAGGACCTCCACAAGCCCTGAACTCTTTGAAATTCAGTGTGCGCGACCCCGTCATGGTCGCCACCTCAGTGCGGAAAGCACTCAATCTCTCATCTATAAGCTCCAGGATACCCTCCTTGATCATACCGAAGATCATAGGAGTCTGCTCAAGAAGACTTCTCGTGATCTCAGACGAAATAAACTCCCTCGTCTGATCATCTATCTGCTCGGTCCCAGTGCCCGAGCCTGATCCCTCTTCGACACCAGAACTACCATCTGGTCTACCACGTAGCGTCACTATACTCGGAAATATACCATCACAATCACCATAATACTCGTCAAAACTCGAGGGACCTCACACACTACAAGTTCCCTGGGATTATCTCAGCCTTCCTTGATTCGAGTACGGATCCTCTGCTTTCGGTAGTACGGGCCCATACTTACTTCCACATATATCCGTACTTTCCTCAAGAACTGCCTTAACTCCACCAAGTCCCTTCTACTGCTACTGCTCTCTGCTACTCTCATCCTAGGCTTGCCATAGGGTAATCACCATCCCACTCTCCGCCATAAGCTGCATAAGAAGTCCCTGCTTTCTTTCCCTAACTAGCTCGCGAATACTATTACATATAACTAAGACTAGATAATTCTTCGAATGAGAGATCCTACCCTACAACGGTTGGACTCAAACAAGAGCTTCGAAATAGAGCTAGACCTAACCTTCTGAAATTATTTAGTCCTCACAATATGTAACTTAACATATTCGTTTACTAGTTATTAAAAGACAACTAGAGCTCCTAAAAGCACAAAGCAAGAAGCATTCGAGAATTGTGTAAACATAATCAAGCATATACTAATCATGCCATCTTACTGACTAATCTGTACTAGCATGCAGTTCTCATAAAGATGATACACATATAACAGGAACATAAGGCATCCTTCCTAGATCCCTAGTCCTAGTCTAGCATGTAGTTCTCATAAATCTGATAATTATATCATAACATAAACTTGTATGGGTAATTTGGGAGTACTTACTTGAGCTCGGCTAATTGCATGCACCACACCCCTTTTCTCTTTTTCAAAATTCTTTTTGCTTTTTCTAAAACTCTTTTCTTTTCTCAAAATCCTTTTTATAAACATGGTTTTTCTTTTGAAAACTTCTATACCAATTCCTTAGTTTGAGTTCAGACATACCCGAAAGCGTGCCTGAATCCCTCAAACCAAGGCTCTGATACCAACATGAAACATCCCAAAAATACAGGCCAAAAATTTCGTTTTTAAATCATTCATAAAACCATAAATATCATCATCATATAAAAAGCAATGATTGTGTATCTCAAAATATCATAACAGCTGTCAAAATATATCAGAGTATAAACATCCCAGGCTAAAAAAATGGTGTGTGCACTGCAATCATCCCGAGCTCTTCCCTTTGCTACCGAAAGTACCTGAAACCAAAACTGAAAAATGTAAGCATGAAGCTTAGTGAGCTCCCCCAAACTATTACATATCATACACATAACATATAAAATAACCTTGGGACACCGCCCAGCTACAGTGGGACGAACCCGGCATCCGACCGCATCGGGCATCGGACCCCGTCCGACATCGGGCTTGCCCCGACATACATACAACATATCATAACAAATAACATAAACCTATAACATTAGCATATAAACATTCATTGGGCTTGCCCCGGGATCGGACCGGAGTCCGGAACACCTGATACATAACGTATTGGCTAACATACATCGGGCTTTCCCCGACATCGGACCGAAGCCCGAAACACATAACACATAACATGCAAGAATCACAAATACATCAAGCATACATAGCATTCCTCGGGACCGCCCCGACATCAGATCGTACTCCGGAAAGCATATAACCTACATCGGGTCATGCCCGGCATCGGGCCGTGACCCGGAACTACTAACATCTAAACGAGCCAGTATTGTGGCCTTAGACCCGTTCCTACTGGAGAAAAGTCATCTTGCAAAGCAGTCTGCAAAAACTCACAGTGAGGAAATATCTGATATCTGCTCCAACGACTCCCCGGCTATCAATATCACAATAATACTTAGTTAAAAATCTGATAATCCTTCTCATGGTAAAATGACCATTTTACCCTTGGTCCAAGTTAACATCCTAGTCAAAGTCAAAGTCAAGGTCAACTCCCAGTCAACCCCAACTCGTCGAGTAATCTCCCAACTCGGCGAGTTCATGTCCTACTTAGACTCGTGGTCAACCGAGTCAACTCGTCGAGTCCCTTCCTAGATTCGTCGAGTTCTTCCTGTCATATAATCGGGACACGACGACTTTAACTTGTCGAGTCCCTCCTTGGACTCGTTGAGTTCTTTAGTTTTCGAGTCCTAATATTGCCCAACTCACTGAGTCATCTCCTATACTCAACGGTTTCACTCGAAACCAGAAAAGGGTTAGGGGTCCACGCCCCGACTCGCCGAGTCACAAGAACAACTCCTCGAGTCCCTCAAATGCCAAAACCATACAGTCGATTCTAATCCGTTCCAATGCTTCCAACTCATAGATCTGTACTCTTTACACTAGCATTACACGTAAAGTTGCTAACTTTACGTCCATGCATGGTGTTATGAAGCTAAAACACCCATTACAAGCTAAAAAGAAGGTCTAAGTCATGGAATAGGGCCATGGCTGAATAAAGGTGGCAACTTTAAGCTTCTAAAGCTCAAGATTGCCCGGATCTGAAGTCCTTACATCCCCAAGAGTTCCAATCTCGGAAATGACTTTGGAAATGGCCCAAAAGTGACAATATGCAAGCTCATAAGAATATCTAAGCGAATAGAAGCCAAGGTATAAGCTTTATTCCTGAATCAAGTCATAAATGAGTCCTAAGCACTGGATCTTCAGCCTTCCTTCTGCAACTCCAAGTCCTAGCTTCCTTCTTCTAGGTTTAAATCACAAAAATGGAAAAGAAATAGCTCAAGATCACTCTAGGTTGATTACGGTTTCGAGATTAGGGTCTGGAGGTCATAGAGGCAAGGGTGGAGGCCAGATATGATGCTTAAATATGGTGCAAGCCCTAAAGATTTGGGTTTCATCCAGGCTGTCCTACTCGTCGAGTCAAGACCCCGAATCGTCGAGTAGCTCATTTAAAACCGTCGCATATACTGCCTTCTACTCGACGAGTTAGGGCCACCAACTTGTCGAGTAGCCCTTCCAAAATGAATAAATATTTAAGTTAAATATGTACCAGGAACCAGGCGTTACAGGATTCTTTGACACACAATGTATGTCGTGAATGCGTATCATAAATTTGGGTTGTAAGGTTACGACATGCTAATGCGTGTCGTCTTCTTTTATGACAGGGGCTTCCTTGACACACATTTGCGTGTCATCAGACCCTTTTTTGACACACAATGCGTGTCATTAAAGGGTATTTTTCTAGTAGTGTATTAAAGGTCCTATAGGAATTATTGATGATCTTGAAAGAATTAGAAGCAAGTTTCTCTGGTGAAGTAACGAGAATAGATCAAAAATTCATTGGGTGGCATGACACATTGTTCTTGCACCCAAATGAAAAGGTAGTTTAGGTGTAGGCTCTCTTAAAATGAAGAATCTTGCTCTATTAAGTAAGTGGTAGTGGTGGTGGTTAAATGATGGTGTAAAACAATTCATAGCATTCATAATATTGATAAAATACCGATTTACCATTTTTCCAAGAAATCAGCTACACGGCATGGAACAACATCGCTAAGAGCATCACCGGTCTCGGATTAGTAAATATTGCCTCAGATGACTTATTCTTTCTAAATATAAGTTCTGGATGTTCTAGTATTTTTTTGGAAAGATATCTAACTGGGACCAACCTCTCTTCAATCCCAATTTCCCACTCTTTATGAGTTGGAATCTTCGAAATTTTGTAAAATTGCTGATCGATGCTTTGTTTGCTATATGTCATGGTCTTGGAAGTCTACTACTAGTAGCCCTACCGACATCAATGAACTTAGTGAGCTGATCTCCCCTATGACCTCCTTTGCCTTTGCTTCAGAACCGAACAATTTTTGTTTTAAAATGGTGGTCAATTTTCGGTCGATTCCATGATGAAATTTTTAGACTCAAAATCTAATACATTCACAAGGCCCATGATTGTTTAGATTAAACAGGTACCCAAAAAGGTTTTGTGTTTTATTCGAAGAGCAAGAATCGGTAGAATCCTTGTTGTTGAGATGTTAATACTTCGTGGTGTTAATGTTTAATATTTGGATTGCAGCTTATGCAGATTAGGTCTAGAATCAGTTAATCATCGGTTCTTCCAATGTAATTACACCTCTATGGCTTGTGTTTGGATATTGAAATGGTGTGGTCTTCCTTATATATAACTAGATATGTTGCCCATGCTCCGCATGGGCCGTGTGCGTCTGATTTGAATGTCGTTTTTGTTTATAGATTAATAGGCGTCGTTGTTGATTATTTTAGTTGTCTTTGGATTATTTTCATACGGATAAACAGTTGGAGACGGATAGATAGAGCGCATGAAAAAAACAAAAAAGTAAAATATGAGGACCAATATAGAAAAAATATACAAAAAGAAGAAAATTGCAGACACTGAAAGTGCAAGGATGAAAACAGTCAAAAAAACGTGAGTTTCACTATTCCTAACTCGTTGTTGACTATTTTAGCGAAAAAAACCCGAGCTTTTCCCCGGGCCATTTTTTGTGTTTTTTATGAAAAAATATAAAAGTTTTGACTGTAAGGACCAAAAGTGTCAAAATGGCTAATGATTTAAAAGGGTTGGAATTAGCAAGTTTTTAGAAAAGGGACCAAAGTTTTCAATTCCTTAAAGTTTTGTGGTCAAACTTTGAATATTAAAAGGGTAAAAAAAATGTAAAATATTTGATTGCAATGACCAAAAGTGCCAAAATGGCTAAAGAATGAGGGGCAAAGTTGACAAAAAAAACATGATTTAAAAGTTTTGACAGTAAGGACCAAAAGTGTCCAAATGGCTAAAGAATTAAAGGGGTTGGAATTAGCAAGTTTTTAGAAAAGAGACCAAAGTTGTCAATTCCTTAAAGTTTTGTGGCCAAAGTTTGAATATTAAAGGGTTCCAAAAAAATGTAAAAATTTTGATTGCAAGGACCAAAAATGTCAAAATGTCTAAAGAATAAAAGGTAAAGTTGACAAAAAAACATACCAGTTTATTATTCCTAACTTTGAAAATCATATATATATATATATATATATATATATATATATATATATATATATATATATATATATATATATATATATATATATATATATATATACCTTAATAAGCATTTAGCCCTAAATGCTGAATTTTAAGAGGTACAATTCCTTATGAGATTTGTACAATGAATTTATACGCTAAAATCTTATCTGATCGACAACGACTCAGTCCCCTTAATCCCGGATCTATGGTTATCTAAACAAACTGATTCTACGGCTTCCCCTATATATCAAATCTTTTCTCCCTGTTTTTCTGGTTCTCACGCTCTTTTCTATTTAAAATTTAGAAATCTTTCGTCTCTATAAAATGCTCCCCTTCTCTCAACCATCTCCCCTTCTCTCTAACCCTAATTAGCTGCCAGTCACACCATCTGATGATGTTGTTTGTTTTTCTAAGGCTATAGTTGCTCACTCTTTTTTAATCTCATATTCCATAACAATCTTTTACTCTACCGATTGCATGTATTCCTAGCAGTCGATTCATGGAGACGATGAAGAAGAACTGGATTTGTATGGGGCTTCTTAACTGATCTATTGTCATCTCTATTGCTTGCTTCGATTGACCATATCGATCTGTTTCTTGGGGATTCAGATCTAAATCTCCATTGGTGATCTGTATCTTGGGTTTTCTTCTAAGAATGTTAAACGAAATAGACTAGGTTTGTGTTCTTTTCTTTCCCTCTGTATAAAATACATAAAAAAACCCATTGTGTGTGTTTTCTTTGAAGATTTTACTTTAACATGAAGACCTTGTCTACTCCATCATCCCTTTAATTGCAGGTAAACCATCATCTACCCATATCACTTCATTTAGACAAACTTTGGTCTAAAATTTGACACCTTTTGTATAGAGAATTTAATATACATATCTTGCTTTTTTCCTTGATTATAAACCCTTGTAATCTTTGTTATATAATAAGTGAAATAATAAAACACTATAAAAAATGGTGAAAAGGACAAGAAGATGGAGACGGTTTATCTTTGTTGCTACTTACCTTTTATGGTTTTTCAAATTCTCTCTATTTTTCTACTTTTAAAATACTCTCGAATACCCGGTTCTTTGGTGACCCTTTGGTAATCCTGTCTCTCTCTCTCTCTCTCTCTCTCTCTCTCTCTCTCTCTCTCTCTCTCGTGATTGGTCACACGTCACAGATCCACAAATTTGGTTTTTTTGTTTTCTCTTAATCAGGTTTTCACTTTCTTTTGTAGGTCAACATGAATGAAAAGTACTATCGATTGGAATAGACAAAAAAAGGGTACTACGATTGAGTATTAACATTTTTTGTGGAATCTGTGTATTTTTATGTATGAACATGTGTGTTTATATGTTCAATCTTAGGCTTGAGTTATGAAATCACGATAAGATAAAAAGTAATTGCATCATCTGACGATGACTTGATCATGTTCTATGTGACTGATCAATCTAATAACGTTTGAGAGATTAATGGCTTAGTTGTTGGCTTCCAGCTACTGTTGTTGCTAATGGCTGATGATTTATTATGAGCTGATGTTGGTAATGGTTCATTATTTTAGTTGCACTTGACACTTATGTTTTGTGAATTGTGTCTTATAGGGCTAACAACATAAGGAAATAAGAACTTTTGATTCAAATGGATGTTGATGATCTTGAGGAGTATGCTCAGATTCCACCAGGGTATGCAATATGAACCCATTTCCATTTTTTGAATCTTATTTCTATTTTCACATTGGATTTGACCATTATAGGCATCCCCATATGATATTGAATATGAATTATGGGATCATATAGACATTAAGCATCTCATTTGTAGTTCACAGTTAGGTTGTCAAGTTGTGTAATTTTCTTAACAATTTTGTCCTTTTTTGTTACTGTTGCTAATTATCGATTTTTCAGATGCAACAAAGGTCTATTTTTCCCTAATACACATGAGCCATAATCAAATAAAAATCAATTCCCGAGCTTTTTCAAGAAAGGCTAGGCAACAAGAAGATAAGATGGTAATCTGGTTACACTAGGGATGTCACAAGATGATGGTGTTAGATCTAGGTTCCCATTGGAAGACTAAAGGTTGGTGAATTTGTTAATGACCCTTTTATGCTCTAGAGCTTTCTCTTATGGTTGGCAATATTGGCCTATCTAATTATACGGGAAAACCTTTTTTTTTTCATATTTTAATAAATTACCCTTGGAACTTTATGCTATTGATTCTCTCTTTCTAATTAAGGCATCATACTTTGAACTTTTTTTGCCCAATCATAGCATTGTCCTATCATATCAGGAACCAATTGTACGTCGATTTTATGACGATTGGAAAATTTTATAATGTATATTGGTCTTTGACATGCTATTTATTAACAAGAACTATTTTCTCCAATACACAAAAGGTCACAAGTTCTACCACTTATTCGGCCGATACATAGCTGATTCTGAAATCCCTAAAGAATTTGTTGTACTATTAACTAGTGTGTAAATATTATTTGGGTCATAGGGTCTATGCAATGTTTTTACTATGAAAAAAATAATAATAGATTTTTAAAGTAATAACCTAAAGCATAACGAGCCTTTTTATTTTGACAATTGAAAAATTAAAATTTCTAATAATCCCAAGAGAGTTGGGCAAAACCTAAAATTACAAAATGTAAAGCTATAAACATCCCTTTCCTCCATAATTTTTAAAGTTCTATTTTATGATAACAAATAGTCATAACTAGACATATAACATAAAAATTGATAAATGAGTATTTAAAAATAATTATAATAAAAAACCAATGTTTCAATAGACTAATATTAAATATGAACAAAAAGATTGGTCTAAAAAAAGACTAAGACCAAATTGTTCTATAATGAAACCATACAAAAAATGTTGGTGGTAAAAAATAAATGGCAGGACCGTTTCAAGTTCAATCGCAAGAAACATATGAACCTTTTGAGACCGACCAAAAACTGGATCAAGACTGACCTGAGACTATATAAAAAAAAGAATCCAAAGACATGATTGAGCTAAAACAAAAAGAACTTGGATCTAAACAAAATGAACACACGTAATGATCTCAAAACCGAACCGAAAAAGACCAGATCAGACCACATCAAGACCGGCTCGAAAAAAGATCAGACATAGGAAAACATTTCACGACCGGTCTGAAAAGGACCATACCGTTTTATGATCAGACCATTTTGCGATCAAATCGAGACCGATCCAACACCACTAATGTGTAGGTCTAAATAATATAATGTTGGCTTAATGGATTAAGAAACCATTTACAATTTTTAGTTTTATCAAATTGATTAACAAAAAAACAATAATTAAAAATACATACATAAAAGATTCTCTAGGTTCGGTTTTTCAAATCTAAAAGAAACAAGAAAATGGTTTGGTAGCCAACACATGAGTACGGGTCATACATGTTTCTGATTCGTATATTTTGAGCACCTCCATTATGTATGTTGCAATTCCGTTAATTATTATATTGCATGGGTATCATGATATTGCATATAAACTGTTCACATAATCCCCCACGCAAACTGTAATCACTGAAACGAAAATATTCACCGAAATAAAACTAATAGCGCCGAGAGATTAGACTGCATAGATTACATGTGTAAGGTAAACAAGTGTAGAAACTAATTTCTGAAAAACTATTTGTACCCGTCGCTTGACGCGGGTAAATGGCTAGTATATATATATATATATATATATATATATATATATATATATATATATATATATATATATATATATATATATATATATATATATATATTCTAGGTTATATGATCTCCTAGACTTCGCTGCATGCCCGGGAAAGTGCCCTAGGAAAAGGTAAATTTTTATCTTAATATTTTATTATTTTATATGGAGTATACAGACGGCGAGAAATAACAAGGTTTTTTTTTTCAAATATCTCCTCCCCTACTACGATGGCCGACAATGTTATCTAATTATCCTGAACATGGTGTAAATCTACAGGTGGGGTTGAGGTCACAAATTGGGTGCAATGGTGTTTCAATCCCTTATCTATTACATAGTTTCTTGTATTTGTAAATATTGTACCTTGTTTGCCCCCGCTTTAGTTTTTTTGCTAAGCAGGGTGCCTTTTATTTATATATTTCGTTGTTTTAAAAAAAAGATTGATTTTAATGACAAATGATTGTTGCCAATAGTAATGACTTGTAAGGTATACTCTCATTCAGCCTCCAGCTCCAGCCCAGGCCCAACACTATCTTATATATGTGGACCAACTGTGAATGAATGTATATAATAATTGAAGTTTTGATAAAGTTCAAGGGACCATTTAAGTAATTTTCCAACTGCCTTTTTGTTTTTGCATAAGACCCGCCAACTAAACGAACCGTCTTCGTCAATCTAAGCCTACATACACTCTCTGTTACCCTACCAGGTCATCATCAAAGGTGCTCCTTGAAAGGATTCTTGGCACATATCAACTTGTTAATTTGATCACCCATATTATGATCATTAGTTTTTTGTTCTATCTATTTTGATCGTATTGTATTTCTGTTTTTTCGTTCAATTAACCTAGGGTTCCTTAATCTACTTTTGCATTCCTCCCGCATCTTGTTCTAACATGTAAGATTTCTTATTTCCTATAATGTTATTTGAATCTTTTTGTTAGTATATGCGTACCATATTTATCTATAGTTTCGTTTAATGATAAGTATTGGATTTGTATCCAAGTTTCGTATCGTATCAATCATTTAATTAGCAATACATGAAACTGATAACATCATTGTCTAAAAAATATGCAAAAGAACTGGAAATTCTGATGAGAGTTTTCTTCGCAAACTTTCAAATCAAACATTACATTTATCACTTCTAAAGTAGGATTAATTAATCCATATTCGGACCAACTCTCTCATCAATATCTGTGTTATTGCTATGTCAGATCTGGTGAGCAGTTTATATTGTTATCTAAGCAACTGAGATTGTGCTTGTAGGAATCATGATGATTTAGGGTTAGCCTCATTGCGTTATCTTACAAGTTTTGGAGTTAATCTGCATAATATTTGTAGATGATGATGTAACAAAATATTTGTTTCGATGTATATTGTTCAAGATACATCAAGTCATTTAATCTAATCACAAATTGATTAGCTTTTCTTGAGTTATTTGTGATAAAATCTTGATGTTGTTGTAAACTGTATGTGTGCAGATATTGTTGGTTATATCAAAAGAAATCAAAAATGGCTGGAGCTCCACCTGGGACTGCAAAAATGATCATCAAGGAAAGAGGTATTGGCATGGTGTTGGGTTACATTTGTGGTGTTGCATGGAAATACACGTATCATAAGGACCTGACCAGAAGGACCAAATCCTTCTACCACATGCTCGATAAAGGTGAGATCTTAGTGGTCGTTTCAGAAGACTAATTATTATTCTATCCGCATAGCATTCTAAATGGTGACTTCTAATAAGCAATATTTTTGTTGGTTTGAATCGTTTACCTTTGTGGACACTTTTCCTGAATTGAAAATTGTAAATAAAAGCACAACCTTGTATTGGTTGCTTACATGAGATGAGTTCTGGTGAGATCTGATCATCTACTTTGGTTCTTTTTCTTGTGATTTTTTCAAAGTAAAAGGGATAAAACATTATAATAAACAAATAAATGAAAAAGAAGACATAATACGGAAAGTCATAATGTACTTAAGTAGAACACTGTAATAAACAAATTAATGAAAGTAAGTAGGTATTTCTTGCTTTTAAGTTTTAACTCATTTTAACAGCAAAACGATTTGATTTGCTACTTGAAAATTTAAAGACTTTTGATGTTCAACAAGCTTTTGTTTAATCTAGTAAGCTTTATATGATTGTATTTTCTTTGTTTAATACAGAAAGTATTGAAGAAAGTAGAACACTATGATAAACAACCAACTACAATACATAGCTATTTCTTGCGTTTCACTCATATTTTTCAAGAAAAAACGATTCGATTTGCTAGTTGTAAATTTAAAGACTTTTGATGTTTAACAAATTGTTGTTCTATATATGATTGTATTTTCTTTATGTTATACAGAAAGTCATGATGATAGTAGAAAAATATAATAACCAACCAATCAAAGTAGGTAGCTATTTCTTGCGTTTCACTCATTTTTTCAAGAAAAAACTATTCCATTCACTAGTTGTTTATCTAAAGACTTTTGATGTTTAACAAGCTGTTGTTTAATGTCGTAAGCTATATATGAGTGTATTTTCTTTATTTAACACAGAAAGTCATGATGAAAGTAGAACACAATAGTAAACAACCAATAGAAGTACGTAGCTATTTCTTGCATCCAACTCATTTTTAAGAAAAAACAATTCCATGGGCTAATAGTAAATTTAAAAGCTTTGGAAGTTTAACATGCTGTTATTTAACTTTGCAAGTGTTATATAAGTGTTTTCTTTATATTAATACGGAAAAGAAGACTTAATCCGGAAAGCCAGAATAATAATACTTTCTCTCCAAGTCCTACAATTTTACAAATTTGCCATTGTAATTCCTTATCAAGAAAGCAGTTAATAGGAAAGAGAGAAACAAGGCCCAAATCAAATTCACTTGTAATGATGGACTCGGACTCGGACTCTATGAACCAAGTCCACAATGGAGCCAGCCATTAACTTTATTAAAAGTAAAAGAAACTAATTTTAATTGTATGAATGCGGCAACAAGCGATTCATTGTAATAAAATATTTTCTTATTTTGCTAATGTAAAGGTAAAGCATAATTATATTTTTGATTTTTCTTAGGAGTGATCATAAGTATTATGAGAAGTTGACTCTGAAGTCAATCTTGAAAATATTGCTCTGAAAGTTAAAAAACACAAATACGTGAGTAAATTACAAAAATATTGTATACGCTATAAACATAGCTACACTACTTAATAATAGAGTTTGACTAATTTTTTGCATCTATGGTGGTGCAACTAACCCCTCCTGTAGAAGAAAAAGAAAAGTTTCACATATAGTATGTGTTGCAAAAGACACCTTTTTTCATACTTAGTGACACAACAGTAGAAAAAACGAAAAATACAAAAATTTGTACACTACGTCCGAAGAAACAGGGGTTGTCGATGCCACTATAGCTCCATAGTGGAACCGCCCCTATTTAAGTAAGAAATTTAAGGGGTGTTAATTACACTTAGGGAACTGAACTCTTTTTTTGAATGACAAATAAATTAATTAAAGACTTGCTAAAGGCTAAAAAAAGATTCTAAACAAGAGGGCTCCAAAAGCCAATTATACTAGTCGATAACCATTGACATCTATTTGAAATCCATACAGACGAAAGAAGCTTGACATCATCAAGAAGAGATGTGCTTCAAAGTTTTTTAGTGAACCATCATGATAAAACAAAACATAGTTTGCACCTAATACAACGAAACATTGTTTACAAAAATGACTAAGATTTCACCGGGACTACCATCCTCGAAAACGACGAATATCGGATAAAGAAGTACAATTGATGTTCCACCAAACATTGATTCAAAGTGATCTAGTGAAGGAACAATACATGAAAACATGCTTGATTGCTTGTTGATTTCAGCATATACATTGTTGGTGATTTAAGTGTTATGAAGTCATTTAGTATGATCGAGATTGACTTGAGATAAGCAGAGTTCAACTTTAGCTATAATGCGAGCATGGAGGTGCGGAGTGCACGTTCGGATAAACTAAAATGACTTCCGGAACATGGGGTCCAGGGTAGCACATCTGGTTGGGTCCAAAGAGCAGAGCCCCCTGGTGGCAATCTTGCCAAAACCCGAAACAAGATGCATATAGGATACATATATATGTTTGTTAAATTCTCCCGCTAAAACCCAATTGTTGTGTTTATTGGGACAAACACAACGTCCCACAAAAAATAACCGAATTTAACTATCTAGTGTCTTTATAAGTATAAAATTTGGTTATTGCAAATATAATTTTATTCTGTTATCTTTATAAGGAAAAGTTTATGTCCCAATAGATATCATTTTCTTCTCTTATCTTTATAAGGAAAAGTTTACGTCTCAATGAAACATAAAAGACAAAGCAAGTATTTTGTGTTTGAATCATAGATTTTGCTTGATATCTAGATTGCATTTTTCTTGATTATCCTAAATTGGTTCTATGGTACGCTAGATAATATGGTTAAAATAAAATATTTTATACGTGATCATTGAATTTATACAAATTATCGATTGATATTCTGACCCATAATCTAACGTAATGTAACACCCGTTTCCCAGAATGGTTCAGTGGATGACATAGAGGAATCAAATGCATGATTTTTTGGAGGAAAAACCATATGCCACAGTGTGGCGCATGGAGTGCCACGATGTGGCATGCTTCTGAAAAATGTGCATTATCTTGAGTGCCACTCCGTGACAAGGGTATGGCTACAACGTGACATCTGTTGTAGCCCAAGCCCATGAACTTTTAGGGTTTCTCCCATAATTAAGCACCTTAATTTAAAGTTACGGAATCCTTTTCAACCTCCAACCTTCATTTCGAAAATCTTAGCCCCCTTTGAGTGTTCTTGGCCATTTGAAGACTCATTTCTCATAATTTGGTGTGGAGCTTGAAGACCAAGTTTCTTGCAAAGTGTTTTGGTGAAGATCTGAAGTGTGGATCTAACAAAGGAACTTTATTTCTGGACCATTGTGAGTAAAAAGCTTCCATCTTGACCTTTAATTTGCTAGATCTTGTAGTGTAATCATTTATGTCCCTTTTGGTCATTGTGAGCTTGTGCTTTGGAGTTGAGTGAACTCCAACACCTCTTGACCTTATTATATCACCTCATAATCTTGTTGAACTGGGAAAGTTTACATCTTGATCTTGTTCTTGAAGCCATGCATGTTTTGGAAAGGTTTCATGCTATTATGGACTAAGGATCTGGGATCTTGTCTTGTGGTGAGATCCTAATGGATAAAATTGGAAACTTTATCCATTAAGTCATTGTAAAGAGTAGATCAGAAGTTTTGAGCATTGATCTTATTGGATTACGTTCTTAATGAAGTTTTGGAGAAAACTCCCAGTTCCCATGACGTGGCCAAGGAGGGCTCACGACGCGGCGAGGCCTAATTTCGTTACTATTTTGTCTGTACATGCCCACGACGTGGACAGAGGTCTCCACGTCGTGGTGACAGTTGACTTGGTTGACCGTTGAATTTTGTTGATCGTTGACCTTTAACTTTTGAACAGTTTGACTTGGAGTCAAACTTGGAGGATTTGGGTTGTTGATTGAGGATTCATCTCTTTGGTGATTAGTCGGTTCATGGGATTGAGCAGTGCAAGGAGTTATAATGTTGCAGTGTTTTTCCGGTTCTTCCGACCAGGTGAGTTTCTTACTATACGACATACTCCATTGTATATCCTCTGCATGGTAGGACAGGTGTACTGTTAGAGTACAAGTATGTTAGTTATCTAGGATAAGTTCATGTTATGGTTTGTAGTTTAGAGCACTTGGTGTATGGGTATGCTAGAGTGGTACAATCTCGCTTGTGGATCGTATGATACTACTAGGGTTATGTTGGTAGGGTAACTGGGGAAGGCCAATCACCAGGATAATGTGTGAATGACCAGCAAATGACTTAATTGATAACTAGTCAATGACATGGTAACTACGGAAGGCTAGTTGTCAAGGATACGTAATATGCTAGTATTATATTATGTGTTTATGTTACATTATTATGTGGTACAATTTGGTAGCTTCAAGAACACTTCATTAACTCGAGTAGGCCTAGGATTGTGCCTTCATGACCATGATGAAAACCAATCTCGGAATCACTAATTATGGTTAGATTTGGAAAAAAATTATAGGGAACCTTATATAAAAAGAATATTGTTGGACAAAACTTCCTTCCTGAAATTTAATCCTCCTCATATAGCCAATGTAAATAGTAATGTATTTTTACAAGTTAGAACCTCATATATGATAATAAAAAAGTACCAGTTAAAAAAATATTTAAAGACCTAGTGAATGTAAATAGAATCTAACAAGGAAGACTCCAGAATTCTAAAAAAAGCGACATAAATACTAAAAAGTAAGGGCATCAATAATGCATTTGAACTCTATGAATTTTAATGGATTCTTACACCATTATTCTACCTTTCATAAAACTCTTATCATTTTTTTTATTACAATGCATTTAACTCTACCAAACTTCAATGAATATTTATTATAAGATTAAAAATGTTTCCTTAATTTCTCATTGAAGAGTTTAATAGTCATTGGACTTCCTATCCATTGAATGCCAACATGACATCCAAATATTGTTAGGTTTAATCCATTGAACGACAACTAGGTATTCCACCTCATTCAACTCTTTTCATTAAATTATGGTTGGTAGATGCTCTAAATTTCAAGCTAATTCCCAAGTACAACTAGCTCGAGAGTTTCAAGTTATCTCCAATCTCCCACCTAGAACAAACATGCTTATAGATGCAACCTGATATACATGTCAACCTATAATATTAGGCTCTACAAGCACATTAAGATATATAGGGGCTCGACTCCGTATATCGTAAGAACTAGAATTTATAAGAAAACCTTATTTAAATAATCATAATAACATTCATAATTAAAAGCATTACAAAGACTTTGTAAGTAAGCATCAGAATATATGAACATTGTATATAAATAAAATACATAAATATACATGTATTGTAGAGAAAGGAAGGTTCACTTAGTGGGGACATGAACCATAATCAACTTAAGACTCTCATAAAGTTGATGAGATATACATGTGTAAGTGATAGTCGAGAAAGGATGGTTCACTTAATGGGGACATGAACCGCTAATAAGGTCACATGCCCATCAATCATATGTTACCTCATACATGGGTAATCAACTCAATAATCTTAAAATAAGCATATATATATATATATATATATATATATATATATATATATATATATATATATATATATATATTAATTAGAATGCCAATGCAATCAATTTAGTCTTGATAATCTCATCCTAAAATTTCATAACAGAAATCTTAACAACCTGATACCTCATATGAATTTGTACATGATCGTGATATTTCAAAGACCATATTTGAAATTTTTTAAAATGTGTATATATTGATGTGATGATTAAAACATCGTTTCACCATGAATGCGAAATAAAAACTTATATGATCTACAAACATAGCAAAAAATGCACACATGTATAGAACACAATATTAAATTATGACATTAAGGTAAAATAAGCTTTAAAATGGTATATACATGATTGTTCTTGTAACTCAACAATAGAATTAATTTTTTTTTAATCCCCAAAAGTTCAATCACACTTGCTGAAGAAAAGGATAACACAAATCTCTAACAGTTAAAAGGAATTAGAAGATAAATGCCCACTAAGGGATTACACGACTTTATGGCTCTTCATTCATGACTACACAAATTAAACTAATAGATGTATTTACAAAACATACTAGTTTATAACCCATGCGAACCACAGTTATAAAACTAGTTCAACTTTCATAGTAACAACTTAAAATCATTAATCAATTATTTTAAATAAAATATTAATTAAGAGATATTTTTTAGTTATATAAAATTATAATCGTTGATTCAAAAAAATACGTGAAATTATATCACCTTATGATATGTATTAATTTAATTTAATTTTTTATTCTAATGTTATTAATTTAATGTAATTAGAGTGGAAAATTTAAAATACATAATCAATAGGTTGACAAGTGACATGATATTAATTAGGAGGCTTGATAAGGTGACACATGACAAAAAAACTACTTTTTATTAATACATCAATTCAATATATTTAGTACAATTTATTGTGCTGTAAATATAGACCAATCAAACCTCCCCATTTAAAAGGACAGTTCAAAAGCATCATTTTTATGACACTATGCACACTAAAACATCTAAAAGGTCAGTTCAAAATCTCTGTAGTATTCAACATGCATGGAAGAAAGGAAAGAACCAAGCTTTCATTTTTATGACACTATGCACCCTAAAACATCTAAAAGGACAGTTCAAAATCTCTGGAGTCCATACTCGATCAAGATTTTGGGACAAAAAGAAACATAAACCTAAGCTTAACAACATCTAGTAAAACAAGCTCCAAGATATGAACTTTAAACCTTCAAAAGATGAATAAAGAGATGTAGATTCTGGATCCAATAGCGTGAATGCACCACCACTTCTTGAATGATCTTCCTTTTCTACCAAGAACACACAAAATCACTCCAAAAGCTTCAAATCTCACTCTTAATGGCTAGGGTTTCGATTTAGGATTTAGAGAAAATAGAGGCCAGTCATAAGAAGGTCCAAGGGGGATTAAGATGTTTAAATAGGGGACACAACCCTAAAAATTTAGGGTTTAAGGACTGCACGAGTACACCCAATATACTCACGTGTACGACCATCGTACTCCCCCTCATCCACGACTCTAATGTTGACTTAAGCCCGACGTACAAACCTTGTACGCCTAGCGTAAGGGGCTTAAATGAAAATAAATTAAAATATTATGGGTAGAAATAGAAATACTTGGCAACGGGTGTTCATGTACCTTCGTACCACTATCTATGATACAAAGAAACTAAGTGGGTCAGGTTTGGGAGTCTGGTAAGCGCATAGAGATTTCAACCCACAATACTATAATTATAGTTTTTCTCAATAAAAAAATAATTCCGATTACACATTCCCGTTATTCTTACTCTCTGATCCCTAAATACTAATCTCAAGAGATCTACCCTAAAGGATCTTTGTTAGTAGACAATATCGCTTGAGTAAATCCGGAACAATATGTGTCAATAAGGCAACCCTAAGGGGGTTAGAGTACCCAAACAAAGAACTTTACTTTTCCCTGAAGAGTATGATAGTTAACACCTACAAGTGGTGAACCTGCTTGTGTTCCACCAGACTACCTAGAATAGTAAGTGGTCATCACCTATACTTTGTTAATGACTGGTCCCCATAATACAATGTGTAGCCTTTCAGCATTATTTTATTTTCCCAAAACCCTCTACTACCCAATGCAAATCCAAATATGATAAAGTAATTTATATAAACAATATCTTATCATAGTATATTACAACTATAAAGTATACATATATCAAGCACATATAGCATTTAATAGATACTTCATATCTATATATAAGCTGAAAGTAACTATGCACTCACCTGTTGAAAGTGGATGCCTCGGAATTTAGGCAGCGTTTCGCCTTAGCACGTTGACGTTTCCCTTGACGTGACCTAGGTATGATTATTACTAAGTCTTAGTTTGATATTCCTCATGAATAATTGTAACGACGTAAAATTTTCAAACCAAATTTTTCATTTTTAAAACACATAAAAAATCATAATATATTTCTCAAAAAGATAACTGTATCAAGTGTCAACACAAAGCCACATAAAATGTCACTATCCCAGAATCATCCACATAGTCTCGAATCGTTGTGTACAATCAAGTCGGCGCCTTCCCGTGATCCTGAGAAGTACCTGAAACACATAACACATAACACGGTAAGCACAAAGCTTAGTGAGTTCCCCAAAATACCACACATATCACATTAGCCACTCGAGGCTGTAACTCAATAAGACCCTCCGGTCAATGTGTCTCAGTGGAGACCCTCCGGTCCCACTACTCGGGTGGGCCCTCTGGTCCTAACTCAATAAGCTCAATATAATACTCATCATAAATCACAAAGATATAATGAAAGGTAACACAATATTCAAGTAAGCATATAAGACCCTCTGGTCACACAAAGGATACCACTCTAGGTAAGTATAGTAAGAAGATTCACCTCGTAAGTAAGCAAGGAAACTGAATACCCCTCGAACATTCTAACCCCCACCTACATGTAATAAACATCTCTAATTAACACTTAAAGATCACAACTCGTAAGCAAGCAAGCTTATTAAGTCGGCGAGTCCATTCAGTATGTATTCTCATTCAGACATTTTAAGGCAGATCCACCACTCCAAACTCTAGATCTAGTCTCCTAAGGCTTGAATGTCACGTAAAGCTTCGATCTTTACGTCCATGCATGGCATATTTTCTCCATCAACAAGGGTTAGATGCACAAGATCTTGTCTCTAGCTCAATAAAGTTCGGGTCTTTGGACTCACAAGGCCTCCCATAATCCAGATCTGAGGTTTCAACCTCCAATCATGCTCAAGGGACTCAATGACACAAAAGGGAAGGGAGAAAACCCTAGAAACTACCTAAACCAAGTTCTCATAAGGAAATGATAAAGTTAGCATCTTTTTACCTCTAACTGAAGCAAAACCCTGATGAACGTCTAGATCCAAAGCCTCCTCTTGATCCAAGATTTGATGCTCTCCACTTCTCCTTCAAAAGTGCTCTAATAATCACAAGATTAGCTTCTCTCTCACTCTCTAGCTCAAGTGGACTATTAGGGTTACTATCAAGGGTGTAAGGTGGCTGGTGAGGCGGAAATGAGGGCTTAAGGCCCTTTAAATAGGACACAAACTCGAGGATTTAGGGTTTCATCACACATCGCCAACTCGGCGAGTCGGCTCTCTGACTCGTTGAGTTTGTCATTAAACCCACGCGACTAAACCAAACCTACTCGACGAGTCGGGCACACAGCTCGTCGAGTCACTCACTCAATCCCAAAATACATGTATAAATATTATACCTGAGAGTTAGGATGTTATAATTCTCCCCCACTAGAATTAGACTTCGCCCTCGAAGTCATGCTCCGGAAATAACTCTGGATACTGCTCGCGTATCTTGGATTCCGGTTCCCAAGTCCACTCAGATCCCTTCCGTTGTTGCCACTGGACCTCAACCAGGGGCACATCTTTGTTTCTCGGAACCTTCATTTTACGATCCAAGATTGCTATCGGCCTCTCAATATAATTTATGCTCGCGTCCACCTGAATGTCCTCTAATGGCACCACCACCGTCTCATCGGCTACACACTTCCTTAACTGAGACACGTGGAAGGTGTTATGAATCTGACTCAACTTTGCAGGTAGCTCCAGCCGGTAAGCTACCTTACCCACTCTGGCGATCACTCTGAAAGGACCAATGTATCGGGGCCCCAGCTTGTCCCGCTTCTTGAATCAGATCACCCCTTTCCATGGGGAAACCTTCAGGAGGACATAATCTCCAAGCTGGAGCTCTAGCTCGGATCGTCGCCAATATGCGTAACTCTTATGGCGACTCTGGGCTGTCAGTAACCTCTGTCTGACCTGTTGAATCTGCTCGATCTTCTTCAGCACTATCTCAGTGCCACCCATCACTCGCTGCCCTACCTCTCCCCAATAGATGGGAGTCCGACACCTCCTCCCATATAAGAGCTCGAAAGGAGGCATGCCAGTAATGGAATGATGGATGTTCTTGTAAGAAAACTCAGCCAAGGGCAAATTAGTGTCCTAACTTCCTCCAAAGTCCATGACACAGGCATGTAGCATATCTTCGAGCGTCTGAATCGTCCGTTCACTCTGCCCGTCTGTCTATGGGTGGTATGCGCGGCTGAAATGCAATCGGGTCCCGAACTCCTCATGGAACTTCTTCCAGAACCTGGAAGTAAAACGCACATCCTGATCTGACACTATCGATGTCGGCACTCCATGCCAAGCCACCACCTCTCTCACATAAATCTCGACCAACTTCTCTGCGGAAGAGTTCTCACGGATAGCAAGGAATTGAGCGCTCTTCGTCAACCGGCCCACAATCACCCATATCGTGTCGACACCTCGCGCGGTCCTCGGTAATTTGGTGACGAAATCCATGGAAATTTGCTCCCACTTCCACTAGGGAATCTCTAGAGGCTGTGACGGGCCATGTGGACGCTAGTGCTCCGCCTTAACCCGACGACAGGTCAAGAACCTCTCAACTACCCATGCCACATCCCTCTTCATACAGGGCCACCAATAATCTCTCTTCAGATCCAAATACATCTTAGTGGCTCCTGGATGGATCGACAATCTCGATCTATGCGCCTCCTCCATCAATATACGCCGAGCTCAACCTGTATAGGGCGCCCAAATTCGCCCTCGGAAAGTCATAAGCCCACGACTGTCCGTATCAAACTCGGAAACCTGCCCAATCACCTGTTCCCTTTTGCGGTTCTCCGACCTCACAGCCTCCACCTGGGCCTCTCGAATGGTATCTAAGAATGGATTCATCACTGTCATCCTCATGCACACATCTTGAATCAGAGCACTCTTTGCTCTGCAGCTCAAGGCATCAGTTACCACATTAGCCTTGTCGGGGTGGTATAATATCTCGTAGTCGTAGTCTTTCACTACATCTAACCATCTCCTCTGTCTTATATTCAGGTTGGGCTGATCCATAAGGTACTTCAGACTCTTATGGTCCGTGTATATGGTACACCGGACTCCATACAGATAATGGCGCCAGATCTTGAGGGCGAACACCACCGCCCCCAGCTCCAAATCGTGGGTGGGATACATCGTCTCATGAGACTTCAGCTGCCTCGATGCATAAGCTATCACATGCCCCCTCTGCATCAACACCACACCCAATCCTGATATAGATGCATCACAGTAGACTACAAAGTCCTCCACACCCCCGGGAAGGGCTAACACCGGGGCTTCGCATAATCTCTGGTGAAGGGTCTCAAATGACGTAACACCCGGAATCCATGAGGCCAAGTTGGGAAAGGAAAAACCCTAAGTCAATGAGTCAACTCGTCGAGTCCAAGGAAGAACTCGACGAGTCGGAGCGGGTCCTATGTCACGGATTAAGTGACCGACTCAGCGAGTCAGGGGGACTGACTCGGCGAGTCTGGTCTGGGTTGGGAAACCCTAAAATCGGGTCCTTGTGCCCTATTTAAGGATCCCATTCCTCTCCCCTCAGCCTTATTTGTAACCTCCACTATCCAGAACCTAACCCACGAAACCCTAGTGTTCTCCTTGAGTTTGTGAGCCATTTGTGAGTAATTTTGGAAGCTCTTGAAGACTAGAAGAAGGAGAAGGAGTTGGAGGATTTAAGGAGAAGTTGTAGATCCAGAAGTAGCTCCTCATCCTCATCATTTTCTAGTAATCAAGTTCCTACCTTGACCTATAGTTTCTTAGATCTCCTTATGTCCCTTTTATGAGAGTTATGGTCCATGGAGCTTGACCTTTGGGACAAGGACGTCACAAGCAGAGATCTGGCCACTCTTGAGCTTTATAAACTCAGGGTTGCCAGCTTTATCCAGCTAGGGCTCCATTTTATGGCTTAGGCCTTCATTTTGGCTTGGATTAAGTGTTCTAGCCTTATAGCACCTTGCATGAACGTAAAGTTAGCAACTTTATGTGTAATGCTAGCCTTAGGAGTCCATATCTATGAGTTGGAATGTAACACCGTAAAATTTCATGCCAAATTTCAACTTTTGAAAAAAACATTTCAACCCATTAAAATCATTACATCTTTGTTTTCAAAATGTATAATATCAGAGTTTTCCTAGAAACATAAACAAAACATGAGGAGATGTACGATCATGCCTTCGCATTGCCACAATCCCCCGATGTACCTGAAACAATAAACTGAAACTGTAAGCCCGAAAGCTTAGTGAGTTCCCCCAAAATACCCATACCCACAACAATACACATATAATCACAAACAGCATACTATGGGTCCAGTCAACCATCAGGTTGGAATACCCCAGACCCTCAACCATCCGGTTGGAATGCCAACATACTATGGGTCCAATCATCCTCGGGATGGAATACCCCATGCCCACAACCAACAGGTTGGAATTCCCACATACTATGAGTCCAGTCATCCTCGGGATGGAATACTCACGGCCCACAACCCACAGGTTGGAATTCCCAGGCCTATTGGCTTTCCCACAAAGCAGATAAGCCTCAACCGCCAAACAAACATGTGCACATATAAGAGATAATCACATAACAGTCTGTAGACAACAACTGATCTAACGGATCATACCACATAATATTATCCTACCCTCTAGGATACCGAACTAGCAGGTCATACTACATATCACATATTATCATCCTACCCTCTAGGATACCGATCTAACAAATCATACTAGCATAACATAACCAATAACAATTCAGAGGGCCGGTCTTGGTGCCTCTGACAACCCTAAATTTTTTGCCTTGTAAGTCCGGCCATTCAATTCAACCGTGTGTCATACTCGTTTCTGCTCTCAATTAGCATTGTTAAGGACCATTTTAAGGGTTCTAAGCTCAGTACATTCAAGCATTGGGTATAGGATTGAGTTGCTTAGGTTATACGTGTTGAAATCAAGCTGAACACTCCATCAAAGGGAGTGTACGGCCGTACACATGGGTGTATGACCGTACACCCATGTTGGCTGTATACCCTTGCCCATTTGTAGGGTATCCCTTCAATTCTAGTCATTTCTCACACTTCCAAGTCTAGAAATCGGATTCTCTCTCAAGTATCATCGATTTCTTCATCCTAGATCTTCAAAAACGTAAGTGATTCTTCCATCTTTGAGTTGTTATCCTTCTTAATCATGTATCACCCTTTGATTTCATCCATGAAAATCATCTTTTTGGGTAGATCTTCAAGATCTTCATCTTTCACCAAGAACACCAAGAACACACACTTGTTCTTGGTGGCCGTGAACACCCTTCAAGCCTCCAAATTGTAAGTGTCCTTTCCATATGCTTAGTATACGTTAGATACTATTGTTTAACACCTTAGAAACGACCATTTAGCAAGAACAAAAGGAGTGTATGGCCGTACACCCTTTCATGGCCGTACACACCTCAAAATCTCTAAAAGGGCTTCCAAAAAGAGAACTTAGTTCATATTCTTGTTGAGCAATAGTCCCTCTAGCTTCCCCATGGTTCAAACACCCTCTTGTGCATGTTTTACCATGAGTGTACGGCCGTACACTCCATGGCCGTACACCCCTGGCCGTACACTCCATTTTGTGGCCGTATACACCCTTTAGTGAATCACATGTGATTCTAACACTTAATCCAAGTGTTTCCTAGTCCCTAAGGGTGTTTCCTTGCATGTTAGTTTCTTTTAAACACTATATTCATGCCAATATATGCCATTATATGTCATTTAGGACTCGCTTGTGTCTCGGGACTTCATTCGTGGAACTTCTCATCCTTACGCGCATATTCGTTTGAATCACCCACATAAGGTGAGTGCATACCCCTATAATCAATCTTTTAACTATTTTAAATGTTTAAAGGGGGGGGGGGAAATACAAATTGAACACAATGATAATTGTGTAAATGTTTTGTTATAAACATCATTTTAAAGGATTGCTTATGTGTTCATGAGTGATCAAAACATTTCAAAAACTCTTTTAAAGTTATGTTACTTTATAGTTTATAAAACTCCGTTTTTAAAGTACAATCATAACTTAGTAGATAAATGAGTGTTTTATTCAAATCAGTAACAGTTCAAGTAAACATAGTAGTAAACTATAGTAGGTATAGTTTAGGGGTTCAGTTCACACTAGAACATACTATAAAGAGAAACAGGGAGGTAGATACCATACACGATAACATAGAGAACATACTATAAAGAGAAACAAGGAGGAAGATACAATACACGATAACAGACAAAAGATACAATATACTATAACAGAAGAAAACATCATGATTAACACAATTATACTAATGATTCCCAGTAACCTAGGAAGGGAACGTATCACTAACTCATTGTTCTAAACAAAAGGTGATAATAAAAGTGGTATAACGGATATATATATATATATATATATATATATATATATATATATATATATATATATATATATATATATATATATATATATATATATATATATGGTGCATCTACAATATGCCATGATTTATATATATATGGGGTACATCTATAAAGTACCGGATTTTAATAAATAAAACACATAAATATATACAAAACTCACAATAGTATCGATAAAGGCGTTAAGAGTATATGATTCATTACTCCTAGTAATTGTCTAAACAATAGAACAACGCTACATAACATACTAGTAACATGAACAAGTACTTCAGTATGTCAATTTAAAAGACAACTGTATACTTTCATTTTTCCCATTACTTTCATATTGTGACATTTCCACTTGAAAGTTAATGCAAACTATTTTCGAGTTAAGATAGTTATAAACTAGGAAAAACTTACATCTTTACAAGCGACAAACAGAACAGTCGAGTCTCGTACATTCAGTAGAAAGGGGCCTAAAATGCTAACTTTATGATTCCTTAGTGTATACATCAGGAATATATATTAATTGGATCCGACAGGTAGTAGGATGTGTGCTTTCCGCTTCATTTCCTGTTCCTTGTTTGGTTGTGGGCTTAGAGCAGATTCACCCAGCCTACTATCTATTCGATCTTAGCTATATATATATATATATATATATATATATATATATATATATATATATATATATTCCGTATACACCAAGTAATCATAAGGAGTACCAGGTATGGGCCAGGTCATAGTATACTAATTCAATACACCGTTTTCTAGTACAAAACATACTTTTCAAATAGAACATTTGGTAGACAAAACTAGAAACTTACCATTAAAGGGTTTAATCCATTTTATTAGACCAGTATAACTTAAAGGACCTTTAGTGGTTAATTCTATAATACCTTAGTTTATACATGTCACACCCCCAAACCAGACGGCGGAAACGTCTGGGGGTGGAGGACTTCATTTGTAGTATCACAACACATGCATTATAGTAATCAGAGTACAAACAACCACTGTATTTAAAAAGTATAAGTATTTACATGTGTTTCATTATTGTATACTGAAACCAAATAGTTATACAAAAGAAGAAGACAAGACATAAATAGCCCCATCTTCTCAAAATATCGGGGACTACCTTTCTACTGGTTCGCTGAGAATACAAGTAGATTGAAAAGAGAGTATCAAAAAAAAGTTGAGTGAGTGCATAGTATTTATGTTTTGAAAGAATGTTTTCTGTTTCTTGAATATGTAAACTGTTTCCAGAACATCCTATATTTTCTGCTGTATATGAAAAGTAGTTTTAGTTACATAAAACTGTTCTATTTGTAAACCAATGTTCTGTATTTGTAATCCTTTTGTAAACTTGTATCTGAGAGTGTGCCTGGTTTCATCAACTGTTATTGTAAACTGTAATGTAATACTGTAAACTGTATCTTGTAAAATAGTACTTTGAAAATGTACTTAAGTTTAGTTAATTATACACTAACGTATTGGTAATATCTTTAATGAGTTATTATAACCATACTGACTAGATGGCCTGACCCAACGCTATGAATGCGTTGAAAGCTGTTGATAACAATTTGTCACTCACATGCGTGTATGCCTGACTGTAGCAAGCAGTCTGAATGTGGGGTTGTCAATCCCAATATAGATCTATACACACATTGTTTCGATCCCCCACTGAAGATTCTGGTTATAATGTCAGGACTTTAACTATATTGTTTAAATGAATTAAAAAACCTGTATTACTTGACTCATAAAAAACATATAAACGTTACATGTATAATAGTTAGGAAAAACCCAATTATTCTGAAATAAATGATTGATAGTATGTTCTTGAATTAGTATTCTTAACAGGTATCTGAAAGATGTATAACCTTGAATAGTTTTGAATCAAACCTTTGTTCTTGTAAAACAATGTACTTTAGTATATTTGAATCATGAATTAATGTTCTGTGAATCATAAATTATACCTATTATAATTTATATGTAGTTTCTGATTTGATAACGAGTATTCATAAATATAGCCCCTTGCTCAACATGTCACAAAAGGGTAATTGAACTTAATGAACTAACTTTTATATTTGTATACATATACAAATATATATAAGTAAAATTTAAATAACACTCGGACAAATAACTGATACTTGTAATCCGACACCCAAACAAGTAAAAGGAACCAAAGTGGGTTATCAGTCCTAAGCCTTTTAAATCTTATTATATATATATATATATATATATATATATATATATATATATATATATATATATATATATATATATATATATACTAGTATGATTTTTGGGAGAAATATAAGTTCAGAAAAATATTAAAAAGAAGTTTGATATTTTGAAATCCATTTTAGTGACTTGATGTCATTTTGATAAAATCATTGAAAAACATTTGATTTGATGATAACTAAAATCCATTTTGATAAGATATTTGAGACCATTTGTTTATAACACAAAAACTTTGTGTTAAACTTGTATTCCCCCCCCCCCCCCCTTAAAACAATAAAAACTATGAAAATACGGGGGGTATGAACTCACCTATAGTGAGTGATTCGAGTGAAAGGTCGAGGTAGGACGCTAAGTATCAAGTGATGTCTTGAACACAAACGGATCCTATTAGCATATAATGATACATATAAGAATATAATTAGTGTATATAACAACTAATTATGATAGGAAACCACTTTAGGGACTAGGAAACAATTGAATTTAAGTGTTACAATCACATGTGATTGCATTAAAGGGGTTCACGGCCACTTAGGAGAGTGTACTGTCTTGATGTGTCCGACCTATGTAGTGTACGGCCATGATGTGTACGGCCATGGAGTGTACGGCCGTACACTCATTGGAAAAACATGCAAAAATAGGTGTTCATGACCCTAACTAGCATCCATTAAGTGTTCATGGTCTTATGTTGATACATGGGGTGAGATTGAGACTTATTCATGCTCTAAACAAGGGTTTATGGCCATATAAAGTGTGTACGGCCGTACACCCTTCATGTTCATGCATTAGATGATGAATTCAGGCTAGGAATGAAGTGTTTCTCAAGCTTAACAAGTAGATGGAAGAGATACTCACACTTTTGAAGGCTGTTAAGGAGTTCAAGGCTCAAGAACATGTAGTTGTTCTTGGTGTTCTTGGCGAAAGTGAAGAAGATTTGAAGATCTAATAAAAAAGAGAAGATTTCATGGATGAAAACATGGATCTTCACTAGATAAATCCATGTATCAACAATTCAATGGAAGGAATACTTACAACTTTGAAGATCAAGGTGTAAAAATTGATGATAGTTGAGAGAGAATTGGATTTTCTTGAGGTGAAAGTGTGAGAAATGAGAAAGAATGAAGGGAAAGCATATACATATGTTTGGGTTCACGACCATTCTTGGGTGTACGGCCTTACACCCATGTGTACGGTTATACACATGTGTACGGCCGTACACTCCTCTAAATGGAGTGTTTGGCCCGAATGCTCTACGATGAACTTAAGTTAACTCATCCATAAACCCATACTTTGAATGTACTAGGCTTAGAACACTCAAACAGACCCTGAACAATGCTAAAAGATAGCAGAAACGAGTCTGACTGTGATTGAATTTGAAAGACTGTACAATATAGAAATTTCGGGTTATCACATTATTCCCCCGTTAGAGAGAATTTCGTCCCGAAATTAGAGTTTAAGCAAATAATAAATTACAAAAAATTAAGCAAATAGATGAGGATATTTCAGTTTCATTTGATCCTCACGCTCCCAAGTGAATTCAGGTTCCCGCTTGGCATTCCAGCGAACCTTCACTATAGGAATACGACTTTGCTTCGTTTGCTTGACCTCTCGGTCCATGATCTCTACTGGTTCTTCCACGAAGTTGAGGCTCTCGTCAATCTCGATTTCGTCGAGTAGGATAACAAGAATCTCGTCGGACATACACTTTTTCAAGTTCAAGACGTGGAAAACAGGATGTATGTTACTTAGTTCTTGAGGTAGTCGGAGTTTGTAAGCTACTAGACCGATTCTAGCAAGAATCTCGAATGGTCCTATGTACCTTGGATTCAACTTGTCACGCTTTCCAAAGCATATCAAGCCCTTCCAGGGTGAGACTTTCAACATGACACGGTCACCAACCTGGAACTCCAAAGGTTTTCTTCTTTTGTCAGCGTAGCTTTTCTGTCTATCTCTGGAAGCTTTAAGTTGCTCCCGGATTTGTATGATTTTCTCCATGGTTTCGTGAATGATTTCTGGACCAGTGAGAGTACTATCAGGAACTTGACTTCTAGCCAGCTGCGTGTCACCTACTTCAGCCCAACACACAGGTGATCTGCACTTGCGGCCATAGAGAGCTTCGAAAGGAGCAGCCTTTATGCTAGTGTGATAACTATTATTGTAAGAGAATTCGACAAGGGGTAAATGAGTATCCTATGCTTTAGCAAATTCTATCACGTAAGCTCGCAACATATCTTCTAGAGTTTGAATCGTCCTCTCACTTTGTCTGTCTGTTTGTGGATGGTAGGCTGTACTCATGTCCATCCTAGTTCCCAAAGATTTTTGTAAAGACTGCCAGAAATGAGAAGTGAATCTACTATCTCGGTCAGAAATAATAGATATTGGCACACCATGCAGTCTAACGATTTCTTTAAGGTAAGTTCTTGTTAGCTTCTCCATCTTGTCAGTCTCTTTGATTGGTAAGAAGTGCGCGGATTTGGTTAATCTATCGACGATTACCCAAATAGTATCATAACCACCCGATGTCTTGGGTAACTTGGTTATGAAATCCATTGTAATCCGCTCCCACTTCCATTCAGGGATTTCAGGTTGTTACTCTACCTTGACTTTGGCACAAGTAAGGCACTTGCCTACAAAGGTAGCAATTTCGGCCTTCATGTTTGGCCACCAGTATAGTTTCTAGAGGTCCAGGTACATATTTGTTGAGTATTTGGGTTGCACCTTTGGGCTTAGATAGTTCGGTCCATTTGTATTCATGGTTTGGGCCTGTCCAACCGTGTTGTGTTTTTAGGGTTTAGTATATATGGTGCATGCATGCATCACATTAGTCACGCTTCTTGAATATTTCCTTAGACAAGTACTGTAACCCTAGCACACCTCTAAAGTAGAAGTTATTCATCGAGCTCTTCTGAGGTTTTGATGTTTTAATCATTCGACATTCGTTTGATTCACAGTTGTGTTTATTGTTTTCTATTGCTTGTTATTATCTCATTGATATCTGTTTGAATCTATCGATCTAAGAGAACTTTATTCTCATCAATTGGTATCAGAGCAGGAGGCTGTGTAAATCATACACATCTCTTATGTTTGAAGAATTCTCTTAGGGTTTCCGCTTTTATTGGATCTGTTAACCCGTCATTCCTTCATTGACGTTGTTCATAGATCTCGATATTACCCTATTCAATCTTTACAAGTCTGATTCTAAGAAGATATCTGAAGAAGGTAATTATGTCTCACGAAGATTCACAAACCAATCTGATCAACATCTCTAACAACATTGGATCTACAACCAGAATCCCGATCCTTTACACTCAAGATTATGAAGTTTGGACGCATCACTTTGAGGACTACGTCGTTGGTTCCGAAGACAATGGTTATCTTATCTGGGAAGCGATAACATTGGGTCCTTTTGTTCATTCTGGTACAAATACAATTGTTAAGACTCAAAAGGAGTACAACAAGCTCGTAACTGATGTGGAGTATTTTTGATCTCCTCTTTGGCCTTTTTTGAGCTATAGCTTCCCTGCCAGTTTCGGTTCTTGGCAATAGGAAACTTTTTGCGAGCAAACCTTTTTGGGTTGGAAACCATCATTGCATATTCTTCCCTTCCAAAGTCGGGGCAAAAACCACTTTGCCAAAGATTGCATGTTGAGAAAGCTATCGGAGAAGAAAGAGGGTGAAGATGATGAAGCGTACTATTTGCGCAAGCTGGAGGAGATAAACAAGAAGAAAGCCTCTAACAGTTCAATGAATTCTTTGATTGTGCAGGAGAATGTTGTGGATGACAAGTTCAGTGGTGTAGAGGTCTAGTCTACAGACTCTGAAGACGAAGAAGTACGTAAACCCACACATGGCAAGGCATTTGTGGTGAAAGAAAAGAGTACTGAGTCTGCTGGGAGATGCTTGCTGGTGAAAGCTAGAGTGTCACAAATGAGGGGCTACACAACCGAAGGTGAGTATGAGGAGGCGAATCTGAAGCAAGATAATTGCTTTGCAGCCAAACCTGTGAGCGAGAGGATCAATGACTGCGATCAGTTGATCAAGAAGGTACAATCCATTCTCGAATCACTTAAAATACCTGTAACAAACTATGAAAAGGAATTAAACGATTTAAAATTCAATTTTTCTAGTTTAAGTAGTAGTGTAATGCAAACAAGCCTCACAAACGGTAACCTAAACGATCAAATCAGCAGGGTGACATCCAAGAGTGAGGAATGAAGGATGTGGATAGAGAAGATGGAGTTAGACTTAGTTAGGACGAGAGATGAAGCTATTTATTTGCAACATGATAATTTGAAACTGATCAAGCAAAGAAAAGTTTTTTGCTTAATTGCTAAACGTTTATATACTAATATCACTCAATTGCATTTAGACTGTGAAATCAGCAAAAAGATTCACAAAATGATTTTTCCCTTCCTGGAGTTAAAGGAGGACGAAGTTGATATTGATGGCTATAATTGTGAATCTATTGTCTCTTCAGATAACATCTCTGACGCCTACAGGGTTGGTCTGGACAAAATCGAGTCCTTTATCAAGTCCAAAGACTATCAGGACATGCTCAAAAATCTTTTGGACGAGAATGATAAATTGAAAATTAAGACTGAAACCATACAAAAATTTGACTCATTGAATGCCAAGTTAAGTTCATAAAACAAAATAAATGTTGAAAACACTTCTGAATTTGACAAGGATAGTGATATGAGTGAAATCTCTGTAGAGGATGTGGTTGACTGTTCAGAATTTGTCAAGAGCGAAACTGAACCTGCCAAAGGTCTTATATCTGAGAATTCGGTTGAGTACGCTCGAGTGTCCCTATATAAGTCCAATGTTCTGAAACCGAAAGAAGTGGTTTATCAAAAGGTACAAACTGTACTAAATCAAGTGTATGCCACGACAGGGGTAACTCAGAAACACACAACCGAACTCACAGCCATAGTAAACGAAGATAACGCAGGTGGCTGTGATGACTATTTCTAGTCGGCTCTAATCGACAATGCAGATGAGACTGTCGGTTTATCAGAAAGGACCTCCTGGAGGGTTAAAGGCAGATATGTGGCAGAACCACTTAACAAGCCTGCAAGCTTTGATGTACCAAGCACAAGTGGTACCAAGGAAATCCCAAGCGAACCAAAGACGGCTACAAGCGAAACCTCTTCATTGAAGAGCGAAACTAATGCTGAGAGACCGAAGCCAAGGGCAAACATACACAAGTCTCAAGAGCAGCTTGCTGAACAGAAACGCCATCGAAACAAAAGATATCAAAAGAATCTCAACGAGAGGAAGCAGTTTTTGAACACCCAAAACTCCAATTATGTTCGCACAGAAAAGGCGTCAAAACTCAAGGCAAAAGCTGGATCAAAGGATAATTCTGATCAATGCACTCACTGCCAATCCTGCAGTCAAGAGAACCGAAAGCCTAGTTTTGGTCCCAAATCGAATGGTAACAAGAACCGAAAGTCTAGTTTCGGTCCCAAGTCTAGCCTTAATAAGAGCCGAAAGACAAGTTTCAGTCCTAAATCCCATCCTCCTCATTCTCAACCAAAGCAGAATCCTAACAAGGATGTCAAGGATTGCAAGGGAAAAGGGAAGCTTGTCTTTGAAGACAAAACACAAACAAAGAAGACGTCAGCTAACCTTAGGAAACATAAAAACAAAACTGTTAAGAATCAAAACAAAATTCCTCAATCTGATTTAAATAAACTCAAGATTTTTACCATCAAGAGGAAATACACAACCACACTAATAAAAATAACTTATATGGTTGATCTTTCTATTGCTATTCCCTATTCTGTAAAAAGCTCACATGGACCCAAGCAACTTTGGGTTCCTAAATCTGCTTAATTTTGCAGGTTATAAGTGACGAGCAGTTCGACGACGAATGGTACATTGATAGTGGCTGCTCACGTTACATGACAGGAAGGAGGGAAGAGCTAAGGGAGTTTTGGGCTCTTAAGGATGGTGGATGTGTCAAATACAGGAATAATTCATATGGCACGATCAAAGGCTATAGAATGATCACAAACGGGGAATTCTCAATCCGAAAGGTAGCATATGTAGAGGGATTGCAGCACAATCTCATTAGTGTCTCTCAAATGGTCATAGGAACTGGCTTGAAGGTTTCGTTTGATGATGAAGGTTCTGAGATTGTTGAAAAGAAAACGAAGGCTGTCTTGTTAAAATCCAAGCGAAAAGGAGAGATGTATCCTCTAAATCTTAACCCAATTCGAGGAAAGCCGGGTGTATGCTTATTAACGAAAGCACACTCTGACGAAAGTTGGATATGGCACCGAAGGCTCTCACATCTCAATTTTAAGGATATCAAGAAGTTGGTTATCGGTGATCATGTACGAGGACTCCCACTTCTCAAATTTGATAAGGAAGACCTGTGCGCAGCATGTGAGACGGGAAAGCAAAGCCGAAAGAGTTATCCCACAATTGTCAACACAAAGATCATCGAATCTCTTGAGCTACTTCACATTGATCTATGTGGTCCTTCGGCCATAGAAAGCATCGGTGGTAGTAAGTACATTTTAGTTATTGTTGATGACTTTTCACGATTCACCTGGGTTTTCTTTCTTAAACAGAAATCAGAGGCAACTCCAAAACTCAAAGCATTTATAAAGCAAGTGGAACTTCAATTGCGAAAGGTGGTTAGAAACGTCCGAAGTGACAATGGGCTCGAATTCAAAAACCAAGTGTTTGAAGAATTTCTCGCTGAAAAGGGAGTGTCTCACAACTTCTCTGCTCCCTATACTCCACAGCAAAATGGCGTAGTTGAAAGGCAAAATCGTTCGTTGTGTGAAGCGGCCCGAACCATGCTCAGTTTTTCTTCTCTACCTCTGTACTTCTGGGCTGATGCAATAGCTGCTGCGTGCTATACCCAGAACCGAACCTTCCATCACCCACACTTAAATCAAACCACTTTAGTGGAAGCTACCAAGAAATCTCTTTTTTATTTTTGTGCGATCTTTATGAAAATGTCTAAAACCAAGGCATTTCTTTCCATAAGATCTAGTTTAATTTTGTTTTTGAGATTTCTATAATTATCACCAAGTCACTGGATATATTATCTAACCTACTTGTTTAATAGGCTACACTGGTCTCACAAGTACTTCATCCCACTTTCGGTCTTATGTCAAGTATTGACGTTCGGTTGAAGATTAGCCACCCTTTTATAGCTTCAATTTGAAAAGATGCCTTTCAATGTTTCTTAATAAACATTTGATCGTAATTCAACGGGAAACCACACAGACACTTCTACGTCTCTCTTGACTTTGAAGGAAGCGATTCGTGCCCGGGATCCATAGTTTCGTGTCTAGATAGACATCACTTAACTCCCACAAATAATTTGATTTATTTCTTTTCTATTGGCACACTCTTGCACGAAAATCATTATGATTTTCCCAATTCTTGTTCGTGGTACTCATCGTAATTTTTCAGATTTGTGGCTTCGGTTGTAAATGCTATGGTGGTATACCATGTAAAGGAGTGAACATTGCTAGCTTTATATGAAGCGAAAGGGCTTGTCACAGTTTGAACGGGAATTTGAAAAGTTTTCGAAGTTGAAACAGTGGTACCAAGATAAGATTTCAAACCACGTCATTGGATAAGATTTGAAACGGGCGCGTGAATTTGAAACGGATCCTAACATCACGCCTGATGACGTCTTCCTACGGAAACCCAGCTGTCAAACCGCGCTTTTTCAGGCGTCAATTCAGAACATCGTCTAATCATTAATGTGGATTCTTTCTCTCTCCTGGCGATGGTATATAAGGTTTTCTCACACCTCTTGGACTACTTTACCAATTCTCAACTCTCTCAAGAACACACCAGCGAATTTCTACTGTTCATCTTCTTCTCCACACCTGCAACAATGGCTGAATCTTCATCTGTTTATGAAAAAACTGCTCAGTCCTCTCTTCTCACCATTAAACTGAATCAAAACCTCATCATTGAACTCTCACCTTACAAGTATGATCCCTACATGCTGCAAGTGATTGAATGCCTCAAATATTCACCACTCGTAATAGCCCTAACCCAGGTGGAGTGTGTTCCAATGTCGTTACTTTCCCAAGTCTACTCTACCGCTGTCTACGATAGAGAAAAGGAGCACATTTTCTTTGAGATCGTCAATCAAAAGACGTCGATTTCAAAAGCTAGGTTTTGTTTGCTGCTAAGGCTTGCTGTCGACGACTCCATGATCAACCCCGATTCCATTACCAACACTCAACTCTTTACAATGTTCTGTGATATGGGGTACACTGAGATTCTCACCACTGTCACAAAGTTCAAGAAATCATGTCTTCCTCCTTAGTTGAACGGTCTATTTACCTTCCTCTCCAAGGGTTTATCGGAGATGGTTGCAGGTTCTGATGGAGCAAGCAAGGCGTTCATGACCCTTCTTTATGGTATGTACCATGGGGTCAACATGAACTTTGGATCTATCTTATGGTCTCAATTGGTTCAGAGTATTAGTTCTTCTTCACGCTACTCTGAAATCTCTTGTGCTAGGTTTTGGACTCTTGTCACTCAATGGGCGATGGAGAAGTGTCACGTTCCAACAATGGCAGACTCCCTGATGTCGTCTATTGCTACTTTTCACACGACAAGGATACTTGTCTCCGATCCTTCAAAGTTTCTCTTTATTGGTTTGGTTCCGGAATCCATGTACAGATGTGTTTCCAGTGAAAGCAAGGTGATATTTGAGTACAAGAAGCTAACCCCTACAGGGCCAAGGCAGCTTACTCCTGAAATGCAAAGCTCCCTAGACGTTGCAGATAAACCAACGAAAAGAGGAAAGAAACCCGAAAGAAAAGGGGAGAAGGAAGGTCAATCCTCAAAAGTTTCTACTCCCAAGAAGTGAAAGTCAGAACAAGCAGCTCCTACTGCTCCAAAGAAACAAAAAACCAAGAAGAAACAAACCGAAGGCTCATTCTCCTTCTTCAAGTGACTCTGACTACGTTCCATCCGACCCACAGCCCGAACCAGAGTCCACTGAAGACGATGTTTCTCAACCCGAAAGTCCGCCTTGAGGTAATTCGCCTCCACCCTCACCAACTAATGAAGGTAACCAAAACTCACATCCTCCTTCTCCTACTTAATCAGTTCCTATTACTATTGCTCCCTTCCCTCCTCCCATCTCATCCTCCACTACAACCTCAATTCCAATTCCTACCCCTTTATTCACCGAGGTTACCACAACTACTACTCATCCAACCGAATCTAGTGTTCGTGTCAACGTATCTGATACGGGGGAACCTACATCAGAAACCGAAACCCCAGTTACTTCCAAACCTTTATCTCCACCTCCCTCACACGAATCTGATCCTGTTCTTGGAGGCAAAGAAATGGAATTCGACCTGTTTATTAGAGTCTATGTCATGTACAGAGTGAGGATGATGATGATGCACCTGTCACGAAGAAGCAATTAAAGGATATGAATGACAACCTTGACCAATTGCTTTCTTCCTCTTCTTCCGGAAGTGCATACTCTGAAGCAGCTATCAAGGCTTTATTGGCAACCTTTGTCAAGGAGCATGATACATCCATTTCTAATGCTGTCAAAGCTATCGATGCTTCCACTTCCACATGTCAAAAAGCCTCTATTGCTGTAGACGACTCTACCAAAGATTGCAAGCAAGCGACCACAAAAGTCGAAAAACTAGTTTCTGATGCTCAACTTTTCCTTGACTCTCTTCAAGCTGCCGCTCAAAAGAATGCTCAAACGGTGAATGCTTTTGTTGATAATCTTACCCGTTCGCTTCAGGCTGAAAAGGAACATTTTGAGGAAACACGCAATGCGATCCAAACTGTCAACACCGAGCTTCAAACATCGGTTGATGCTCGTCTCACTCAACTTGAAGCCGAACTAGCTGTGGAAAGAAAGATCATGGATGAGCTTGATAAACGAACTTCCCAGCTTAAAATTCAAAACCTAAAGCTCAGAACGGCGACCAAGGAATTTGAAGAGCTTAAGTCTGAAAGAGCAGTAATCAAAAGCTCTGTTGGTGATGTGCATTCTATTCTTTTACATCTTTTGGAAGCACATAACTTGGTCCTTACCATCTCGATTCGACGCCACTTGGCTGAGAAATTGAGACCTGCTCTAGACATTCTAAGCAGGATTGAGGGTGTTCCGGAGCATGTTGTCCCTCCAAAACAATGGGGAGAAAATGTTACTCAGGGCCAGAGTCAATCACAAAAACCTCCAAAAAGCAAACTCGTCACCCAACCGAAAGTCACTGCTGAACCGTAGGGCAATGAAGCTTCGAGCAGTATGAAGGATAAATGAAAGAAGAAAATTGGTGATGATGATGATGATGAAATTGATGATGTGACTGATACAGGAGAAAAAGCATCCAAAAATGTAAATCTGAATGTCAAGCCTAATGATCAAGAGATTGAGGAAAAGGTTCGAAAAGCGAAGGAAGTATTTGATAGGGAGAGGAAAGAGAACGAAGTATTAGAACAGAGGAAATCAATGTTCCCTCTGTGGACTATGGAAAAGCTTCAGAAGGAGGTAATTGAAGCTCCAAGCACTCATTGGCTCGAACCAGTCCTTTCATTCGCTCTAGAGAATTCCAAGGATTTTCAATTTGATATGCCAATCACCCAAAAGGCATTCATCTTTCATAGTTTTGAGTCAACAGTTTCCATCCCCTCTCCTAACCCGAAGGTTGATCGTGACCTGCTTGAGTACTATCTTGTGTTCGCTCAACCTCAATACCTGACTTGGAGTAATCAGAAAATCACAACAGTCAAGGTGTTGAAATCTACTTCAGCAGGGAAGTTTATCAATATCAAGTTCAAAGTGACCCGAGGATCAGACAGTTCGGTTCATATGAACTCCCTGGCTGATTTTCCAAATTTGAATCCTCATGACTGGATTCTCCTGAACAATATCTTGCTGACTAATCAAAAGGAGTATGAGCCTATTATAGATCACATCAAGCGAATGCTGGTGTGTTACATTCTTGAAGAAGTAAAGATGGATCAGGAAATCGCCACTGCTAGAAGAAAGAAGCCCACTATTAGGCCAATAGGGAAGGCAAGCGACATCAATTTGATGATGAAGGGTAAAATCGACTCAAAGTTTCGCATAGTCATGTTCATCAGGGGCGAAGGTCAAAAATGCATGTTCGCTCTTGTTGACAAACACCTGTTGTCCACTGCCTGCTTGGAGCATGTTCTTGATATCATACACGGGTACGATCAGAACAATGAAGTTGATAAGAAGTTGTTTACTGATATGCTTCGGTGGTACATTCTTTTCCGTCAAACTCTTCTTGCCATCATTCCCAAGTTCTTCAAGAGTTTGAGGAAACTACAGTTACTCAACCGAAGTGATATCTCGCCTCAATTGGCGCAAAGGGGGAGATTTTTGAGTATTTGGGTTGCGCCTTTGGGCTTAGATAGTTCGGTCCATTTGTATTCACGGTTTAGGCATGTCCAACCGTGTTATGTTTTTAGGGTTTAGTATATATGGTGCATGTATGCATCACGTTAGTCACGCTTCTTGAATATTTCCTTAGACAAGTATTGTACCCTAGCACGCCTCTAAAGTAGCAGTTCTTCATCGAGCTCTTCTGAGGTGTTGCTGTTTTAATCATTCGACATTCGTTTGATTCTCAGTTGTGTTTATTGTTTTCTATTGCTTGTTATTATCTCATTGATATCTGTTTGAATCTATCGATCTAAGAGAACTTTATTCTCATCAATCTTATCTGAACCTGGATGAATGGAGTATCCGGTTTTGTGTGCTTCATCCACAACCACGTCTCTGTAACCACCAAACTTTGGTGTCCAGATCCGGTTCATGAAACAATAGACTCCATCATCTCTGACTTTGAAGTTTTTATCCATTCCTCTCAAGTTTTCACCTGCCACGTTTTCAGGTTTTAAGGCCTTGAGTTGAGCCTCTCTAATTTGTGTGGACAGATGTGAATGGATTGTCATGGTCAACGACTTTACTCGGTGTTCCGAGTATTCTTTTCTGCTAAGGGCATCAGCTACCACGTTAGCTTTACCAGGATGATAAAGAATCTCACAATCGTAGTCGTTCAACAGCTCCACCCACCGTCGTTGTCTCATGTTTAGCACTTTCTGATCGAAGATATGCGGGATACTTTTATGGTCCGTGAATACTGTGCATTTCATGCCATAAAAGTAATGTCTCCAGATCTTTAGAGCAAATACTACTGCTCATTGTTCAAGGTCATGTGTTGTATAGTTGACTTCAGGTGTCTTTAGCTCTCTTGAGGCATAGGATATAACATTTCCTCTTTGCATAAGAACACATCCAAGCCCCTGATTAGAAGCATCATAGTACACTACGAAATCCTCTGTCCCATCAGGAAGAGACAAGATCGGTACACTACACAAAGCTCTCTTCAGCGTTTGGAACATTGTTTCTTCTTTTTCTCCCCAACTAAAAGTTACACCCTTTTGCATCAGGGTGGTAAGAGGTTTAGCTATTCGTGAGAAATTCTAGATGAATCTGCGATAATAGCCAGCAAGAACTAAGAATTGACGGATTTCTGTAGGTGTTTTGGGTGCTGACCAGTTTTCAATTGCCTTTATTTTGGAAGGGTCGACGTGTATTCCTTCTGAACTGACCACGTGACCTAGGAATTCAACCTTCCTGATCCAAAATTCACACTTTGAAAACTTCGCATAGAGTTTCTTTGATTTAAGAGTTTGCAATGCTTGACGAAGATGTTGTCCATGTTCCTCTTCACTTCTTGAGTAGATAAGGATGTAGTCAATGATGACTATGACGAATTTGTCCAGGAATGGACGACACACTCTATTCATTAGATCCATGAACAGAGCAGGTGCATTTGTCAATCCAAATGGCATCACTACAAACTCATAATGACCATAACGAGTTCTAAATGCGGTTTTGGGAATGTCATCCTCCAAAATCCGTAACTGGTGATACACTAATCTTAAGTCTATTTTTGAGAAGTAGCTCGCACCTTTAAGTTGGTCGAACAGATCGTCAATGCGAGCCAGAGGGTATCGATTCTTAATGGTAAGTTTATTTAGCTTGCGGTAGTCTATGCACATACAGAATGATCCATCATTTTTCTTCACGAACAAAACCGGTGCTCCCCAGGGTGAGAAGCTTGGTCTTATGAAACCTTTGCTATGGAGTTCGTTAAGCTGTTTGGATAATTCCTGCATTTCAGAAGGTGCAAGACGATAGGGAGATTTGGATACAGGGGTAGCCCCTGGAATTAAGTCGATTTGAAATTCGACTTGTCGTTCGGGAGGCACTCCTGGAAGATCATCGGGAAAAACGTAGGGAAAGTTGCAGACTTCAGGAATGCTCGTGATGTCTTTCACTTCTTGCTTTTTGTCTACTACGTGAGCTAAGAAAGCACAGTACTCTTTGCGAAGGTACTCCTGTGCCTTGACTCAAGAAATGATCTGGAGGTTCGTTCCAGGTTTGTCGCCGTAAATAACAACAATTTCATTAGTTGGCAAGTTTAGACGAATGTCTCTTTCATAGCATACGATGTCAGCATGGTTAGGACACAACCAATCCATACCTATTATGACGTCAAAACTTTTGATAGAGACCGGCATAAGGTCTATTGGGAACGAAAAGTTATTCAAGGTAAGAGTACATCCTATGTATATATCGTTGGTGGATTCGGATTTCCCATTATCCATTTCGACTATGAATGTTTCTTTAATGGTTGTGAGTTTTGATTTAGCAAGTGTTTAAAATTATGGCTCACAAAGCTCTTCTCAGCACCATAATCAAATAGGATGCATGCATAAGTGTTGTTGAGAAGAAACGTACCCATGTCTACTGCAGGGTTTGCTACCGCTTCTTCACGACCCAAGGTTAAAACTCTCCCAACTCCACCGGCATTTCTAGCTTTAGGACAATCTTTCTTGAAATGCCCAACTTCACCATATTGGTAGCATGCTTGACCTACTCCAGCAGCATGTACTTGGTTAAGTGGTTGAGGTGGTGTTCTACAGAATCGGGCAGTATGCCCTTTTCTGTTGCAGTTACGACACTGCATTTCCTGGCAATTTCCATTATGGTGATAATTGCACTTGTTGCACTTAGGAAGGTTACCAGCATAAGACTTGGTTGGTACAGGGTTAACAGGAACAGTAGCAGGTACAGTAGCAGCATTGTCTGTAACTAGTTGTTTCTTTTTTGAGGATTCTTGTGAAAACTTGCCCTTCCTCTTGTTCTGACCCTTCTTCTTGCTGTTGTTGTTGTTGTTATTGTTGTTGTTGCTGTTGTTTCCCTTCGGTTTTTCAGGTACAACAACCACTGAGTTTTGACGGGCTCCGTGGTCGATAAGAGATTGTGCCAGCTCTTTGGCACTGTCAAAAGTAACAGGCCTCGAAGCTAAAACACTTGACTGAATTTGGGGCGACAGACCCCAAATATATCTCTCAATCTTTTTGCTCTCTAGAGCAACCATATCCGGACAAAGAATTGCCAGATCACAGAATCTACTGGTGTACGTTGATATATCAGAACCAACCATTGTAAGACCCCAGAGTTCCTGCTCGAGTGTCTGAACTTCCCCTCGTGGACAGTATTCCCGCATTAGCATGGCTTTGAAGTTCTCCCAGCTTATCGAGTTAGCCACTACCAGAGTAAGTGACTTAACATGGCCATTCCACTACGTTAAAGCTCTATCCGAAAAGGTACAAGCAGCGAATTTGACTTTGTTGCTCTTTGGATAGGAGCAGATTTCGAAAATTGCTTCTATCTTCTCAATCCACTGCCTTAATGCCATAACTCCTCCAGTTCCATTAAAGGTCCTGGGTTTGGCATTCGTAAAATCTTTATAAGTGCACTCTCGCGAATGCCCATGACTCTCGCCATGGTTAGGAGGATGTGCACCATCTCCCGACCCACTAGCACCAGGAGTATTCATATGAGACATGGCAGCCGCTACAGCCACCTTGAACGCTGCTTGGAACATAGCAGCATCGAACTGAGGAGATGGTAGCGGAGGTGGCGCTGGTGCTTCATTAATAGTGTTACGTCTTGTATTTCTACGAGGAGGCATTTTTTTCTATAAAATTTAAAAGATACAAAGATGGTAAGATATCAAGAGTGAATATGAATTTTGATATCTCTAAACTAAAACATATAGTTCAACAAGAATCTTGTAATGAATTGGAAATAAAAGTCTACGACAAGTACAACTTGTAACAGAATTATATGCATGTCGATTTAAATTGGCATATTGAATACATAAAGTCTGGAAAACTTGACCCTAAACAGGTCTACAATATACCAAATTCTGGGAAAAACATCGACATCATACTGACCTACCGAAAATAACATTTTCGCGGTCGTACTGAAAAACATGAAAAATAACGCTAGAACTTATCCGTAGACTTAAATTATAACCAAAAGAGTGAATAGGAAACGAGTAGAGCGTCTCTTACTGACGACAGGTATCATTTGGACGAAACCTCAGCTCAGCCAGCCGACGGGTATCATTTGATAGTATGTTCTTAAATTAGTATTCTTAACAGGTATCTGAAAGATGTATACCCTGGAATAGTTTTGAATTAAACCTTTGTTCTTGTAAAAAAATGTACTTTAGTATATTTGAATCGTGAATTAATGTTCTGTGAATCATAAATTATACCTATTATAATTTATATGTACTTTCTCATTTGATAACGAGTATTCATGAATGTAACCCCTTGCTCAACATGTTACAAAGGGTAATTGAACTTAATGAACTAACTTTTATACTTGTATACATATACAAACATATATAAGTAAAGTTTAAATGACACTCGGACAAATAACTGATACTTTTAATCCCACATCCAACAAGGAAAAGGATCCAATGTGGGTTATCAGTTCTAAGGCTTTTAAATCTTATTTATATAAATATATATATATACTAGTATATTTTTGAGAGAAACATAAGTTTATAAAAATATTTAAAAGAAGTTTGATATTTTGAAATCCATTTTAGTAACTTGATGTCATTTTGATAAAATCATTGAAAAACATTTGATTTGATGATAACTGAAATCCATTTTGATCAGATATTTGAAATCATTTGTTTATAGCACAAAAACTTTGTGTTAGACTTGTATTCCCACTCCCCCTTAAAACAGTAAAAACTATGGAAAGACGGGGGTATGAACTCACCTGTAATGAGTGATTCGAGTGAAAGGTCGAGGTAGGACGCTAAGTATCCAGTGATGTCTTGAACACAAACCGATCCTATTAGCATACAATGATACATATAAGGATATAATTAGTGTATATAACAACTAATTATGATAGGAAACCACTTTAGGGCTAGGAAACACTTGAATTTAAGTGTTACAATCACATGTGATTGCATTAAAGGGGTGTACGGCCACTTAGGAGAGTGTACGGTCTTGATGTGTACGGCCTATGTAGTGTACGACCATGATGTGTATGGCCATGGAGTGTACGACCATACACTCATTGGAAAAACATTCAAAAATGGGTGTTCATAGCCCTAACTAGCATCCATTAAGTGTTCATGGTCTTATGTTGAAACATGGGGTGAGTCTGAGGCTTATTCATGCATTAAACAAGGGTTTACGGCCATATGAAGTGTGTACGGCCGTACACCCTTCATGTTCATGCATTAGATGATGAATTAAGGCTAGGAATCAAGTGTTTCTCAATATTAACAAGCAGATGGATGAGATACTCACACTTTTGAAGGCTTTTAAGGAGTTCAAGGCTCAAGAACAAGTAGTTGTTCTTGGTGTTCTTTGTGAAAGTGAAGAAGATTTGAAGATCTAATTAAAAAGAGAAGATTTCATGGATGAAAACATGGATCTTCAATAGATAAAGCCATGTATCAAAAATTCAATGGAAGGAATACTTACATCTTTGAAGATCAAGGTGTAAAACTTGATGATAGTTGAGAGAGAATTTGATTTTCTTGAGGTGAAAGTGTGAGAAATGAGAAAGAAAGAAGGGAAAACATATACATATGTTCGGGTTCACGGCCATTCTTGGGTGTACGGCTGTACACCCATGTGTACGGTTGTACACTCTTGTGTATGGTTGTACACATGTGTACGGTTGTACACTTCTCTAAATGGAGTGTTTGGCCCGAATGCTCTACGATGAACTTAAGTTAACTCATCCTTAAAACCATAATTTGAATGTACTAGGCTTAGAACACTCAAACAGACCCTGAACAATGCTAAAAGATAGCAGAAACGAGTCTGACTGTGATTGAATTTGAAAGAGTGTACAATATATAAATTTCTGGTTGTCACAATACATCAGGGTTATATATAATTAATATCTGATAGGTAGTTGGATGTGTGCTTTCCGCCTCATTTCCTTTTCCTTGTTTGGTTGTGGGCTTAGGGTAGATTCACACAATTAACTATCTGTTCGATATTAGATTATATATAGCTAGTATAAACTAAGTGATTATAGAAGGAACCATTGTCGTTACCATTTTTACTAAAAGAAATAAGGTTTTTCTTAAAGAATGTTTTCATCAAATATAAAGGAACTATTACAGTTAACTCCGTGAGTTCCAAGTGAATACGCCAGGGTTATATACAATGATGATCTAACAAACAATGGGATGTGTGCCTTCCGCCTCATTCCCTGTTCCTTGTTTGGTTATGGGCTTAGGGCAGATAAACACAATCGATTGTTTTTTCACTCTGGGTTTTATATAACTTGTATCCATTTAGTACTCATAGAAAGGATTGTAGAGTCATTTTTACGTATCTTTCATCAAAACAGGAAATATAGGATTTTCTGGAGGAACATGCGAACTTTTCTAAAAGAACTTACAACTTACTTACAACTTAAATTCTGATCTACTCTTTCAAAATAACTTGTATTCTCAGGAGACCAGTAGACAGGTACGCGCACTGGGATTCAGAAGATGGAGCATAATAGCTTCATGTCTTGTTTTGTTATTTACTTTGTAGTCTATATATTGTTAACCACATACTTTGTAAACACTTTCTTTCTAATGAAATGGTTGTTTATTACTTTGATTACTATGATGCATGTCTTGTGATACTAAACATGACGTCCTCCGCCCCCGAACATTTCCGTCGTTCTGGTTTTGGGGTGTGATAGTGCCTTAGACCCTTGAGTATAGTGAGGATAACTCACCTCGCAACTAACACGCTGAAATGATAAGCTCCACGCTCGGATCTGTGTCACAAACTCCACCACCTATATTTACCATCAAACCATGTTCATAATTTTCCAATTTCCCAAATGCCCCCAGAAGTCAACTGGTCAAAGTCAAAGGTCAAGGTCAACAATCCATGTTGACCTCAACTCGTCGAGTACCCTTAGCTACTCGCCGAGTTTCTTGCATAACTTGTCAACTCGCCGGGTCACTAGAGTGACTCGTCGAGTTCCTATGGTTTGCGGCCGTAAACTCCTTGGCCAACTCGTCAAGATTCCCTTACAACTTGCCAAGTTCAAATGTGTCCAAGGGTTGGGAAAACCCTAGCCGACTCGCCGAGTCACCTAACTGACTCGTCGAGCCCACGACTATCTTCATCGGACTCGCCGAGTTGACCATGCAACTCGTCGGGTTCCTTCAATCCTTCATCCATACATAGGCCTTTTAGGCCATGCTAAGGCTCCAAATTGCAGATCCAGCTTCCCAAGGCATGTTTATCACGTAAAGTTGCAAACTTTACGTGCATGCAAAGCTCTAAAGCCTTAAAATGACAAAAACCAAGCTTGCAAAGAAGTTTCACACTAGAGGGAAGGTTCATGCTTGCCAAAGCTGAAACTTTATGGACTTAGAGTCCAAGGAAAGTCCAGATCTGAAGTTACAACTTCAGATCTTAGCTTATACCCATGAATGGCTTCTTATAATACTAGAAAAGCCCCAAAAAACACCCAAAAGAGATCTAGAATGAAATGGGATTAAGATAACAGCTTAATACCTTCCCAAAAGATGCCAACTGAAGTAGATCTTGATTCTCACGAGTTCCTTGCTTCAATCCACTTGTTTTCCCCAAGCTCTTCTCCCCAAGAATCCTCTTCCAAAGCTTAAAACACACAATGGAGCACACACACGTATTAGGGTTTTGCTAAGCTCTCAAGGGACTGTAAAGAGGCTGAAGGAGGCTTATGATTCTTTAAATAGGGTGCAAAACCCCGGAAATTAGGGTTTCACCCTTCGGCTCCAACTCGTCGAGTTACTCTTCCGACTCGGCGAGTTGGTCACTTAAACACGTGTCCCAAACCCGTTGCTACTCGACGAGTCAGGGCATCCAACTCGTCGAGTAGACCTTGAAACTTGAAAATTGAAGCCATAGTATTAATACCTGAGAATCGGGGTGTTACAGTTCTCCCCCACTTGAACTAGACTTCGTCCTCGAAGTCCGCTGCGATGAACAACTCCGGATAGTGCTCCCGCATCTCAGCCTCCGGCTCCCAAGTCCACTCGGAACCCCTCCGATGTTCCCACTGTACCTTTTCCAAAAGGTATCTCTTTGTTCAGAAGAACCTTCACCTTCCTCTCCAGAATGGCCACGGGCCTCTCCACATAATTCGTGCGCTCATCAACCTGAATGTCATCCAATGATACTACTGCCTCCTCATCTAGGATGCACTTCCACCATTTCGAAACGTGAAAAATGATGTGAATCTCAACCGAACCTTTTCAAAAGGTCTATCCTACATGCCACTTTCCCAACCTGACAAAATCCTGATGATCCAAAGTATCGAAAACCAACTTCCCTCTTCCTGAAGCGAACCCTTTGTGTTGAGAGGATAAAGCGTCCTCCAGCTCCCAAAATATCATACATAATTAACCAGCTAACAAGTACGAACACTCATACCTGGCCCAATCAGCCTCATGCTGGAATACCAGGCATGCCTACGACGGGTCCAGACATCCCTAGGATGGAATACCCTCGTTTCCCCCACACATGTTTGGCCCAATCAACCCCCGGGTTGGAATACCAAACATATCAGGTCCTATCAATCATATGGTCCGGTCATCCTCAGGATGGAATACCATAGATTGGAATACCTCTATGACATAACTCGGGTCTACTCATAACTTGAGATTCAAGGATCTATCCTTGCGTCTCATCCACCATCCTCTGATTCGTCACAACCAAGTGCAACTCCCCCGAATCTCAACGATACATCCAATCCGAACGCACTCCTACCAGTGACATAACCAACACAATCTTTATGCCCACAGCCTATGACTGGAATATCATTACATGGTCCTAAACATAGGTATGTATTGCCTTTGAGCCCATAGCATGAGCCTAGTATGCCCTCTCCGGCCCTCAGCTCATGACTTGAATGCTTCCGATAACCTAACGACACCGCTATCGTCGCTTCAGATGCCCATCACTCCATCCTGGAGGCACTCACCTACTCCATTGCCCAAAAGGGCCTAAACAATGTCCTTCACAACACCAACAAACGTCACAGTGCTGAAACCTCACCCTACACTGTCCACTTGCAGAACAAGTTGCTACTCCATAACACATATATTCTCAGAACTTGATCACATAACTAACAAAACCCATACAAAGTCTTCAGCATACTCCATCAGCATGTTCAATACTTGGGGACAGACCTACTGATTGCTATAGCATAGCAGCATACTCAATACTCGCACATAGATCTACAAACGCATATATATACTTTTCGCACACCTGAAAACCCGAGTCGTTAATGCCGCCCTGAACACAGAAACTGACTGAAATAGCAGGCTGCCTTCTGGTTGCTTCTGAAGTCCACTGATACCTCCCCGGTCCCAACTTATCTGGAATAACGAAGTCCTGACCGGTTGCTGAGCCAATGGTAATCTCACAGTCGCCCCACGCGACTCCCGAAGGAACTTCGTCTAGCAATAACCGCCCTAACTATATCGCCACTCATGGCTCCATAAATCCTTCTGATCCATTGATCATAGCAGCCCGACAACCTGACGCCATCGAATCATATACAAAAAGTGAACGCTACCAGAATATTGTAGTCTTACATCATGTCCGGTCTCCAACGACCTACCGTTTTCCTGATTCCGATTATGCTATGGTCTACCCACAATCTTGCAAATAGGCCCACCCTGACCTGATCATCTGAAAGAATCTGTGAATGCTACGAATCATCTCACAGCCTCACAACACTTCCCACACCATCTGACCGCTAGTGAATGCTACGGCTACCCCCGCAGTCTTACAACACTTTCCATACTATCCGATCTCTTATGAATGCTACGGCCACCCCCGCAGTCTTACAACACTTTTGCTCTAACACAAACGCAGTTTGATACCTTACCCTTAATCTATCAATCCACTTACCCTCAGAGTCTATCACACACCCGCCTGAACACCCGAACTCAACTCAATTCATGACTGGAACCCCAAACTGATACACATGCTGGGAAGTTTACCGAACTCCCAACTCACACAACCCTCAAACCAAACAGCCACTTGGTCTGCCTTTCTTCCTGACCACGATGCGGAACTTAACCCATTTTCAACTCCGCTCGTGCTTTTGTATCCAGGGGCGATTCTCCCCCACTTAGATTCGAGTAAGTCTTCACAATACATGAAAATTGAAGAATTCCCAATCCTTCTCATTGTCCAACGATCGATCCGATAACAACCAACTCTTCTAACTAGCGCTCCATTACTAGCCAATCCTAATTGGCCACATACTTCAAGAACCAGATGAACACTTCCTTAATCCTAGTGAAACCGACAGTCATAATTGTTTGAATGACCCCACACTACAGTCCTGAAGACCAAAAGATAGATACTCCAACTAATACCTCGGCGACGAGTTACTTCCCTTGGTGCTTTCGTCCGACAATCACGAACGGTTGCCAAAACCACTGATCCCTGACAATGCTGAATAACCCTTCTATGGGACCCTATCTGCAGACCTCCCACATACTACCCCTTTTTCAAAAGGTGCTCCAAACAAGTTTCCCGCTCAAACGTTCACAGCTGAACTGCAGTAGCTGAAGCAACCTCTTCCCTAAACCGGGCTACAAAATATTCCCAAGACATAGTCTATAATCCCAAAATAGCAATAGGTCGCACAGTCGATCCTTACCACCTGATACAAGAGATCCAAGGAAAACCGGACCTCACAAAATACTTATGCCACATCGACCCACCTGCGCTGAAATAATATCGCCAATCCCTGCAACCAACTGACACCGAGCTGGAATACAGCCCGATCTTGGGGTCACAAGCCTGCTCACTCCTTCGAGCTCGAAAAACTGAAAGGGCACAACCCTTGCCATTAGGTGATAAAATTCTAATCAATCACTCTACTTCCCATCCTCTAATGAATCCCTGAACTCTAATCACCTACAATCCTTTGATAATAAATTTCTCCTGACACCTCCAATGGCATAACAACTCATGAAACTCCGCAACACATAGATCAGACAAAACAGGAAACTAACCTAAAATTACTGTTTATCCATACTCCACAATATTCCAAGACAAAATAAATACCGATCACGGACGACTTGACCACAATATTATTACAGAATGGGGTTTTCCAATTACATACCAGATACTTCTTGCGGCTCAACCTTGACCTCCTGAGGAATGATGATTGTTGGAATCTGAATTCCTTCCGTCCTCAACGTAGGACAGCTGGACTTGAAATGACCTGGCTGGTGATAGTGAAAGCATATCTGATCCTTCTTAAAATCTCGTTGCACGTGCCCTCTCCCCTCGCACTTGTAGCACCTGAATTTGTGACAAGCAAATATGAGGGTTCACCCACACTTGCCACAAACCTCCTGACCCTCCTGACTTCCAGTACTCAGGTTAGTTGTCTCCAACTCTTTGTCCTCTGCTGAAAAGTACCTCCTCCTCTTTCCTAGTTGTGACCCCTCCACCGGCACTCCCCCAGTAATCATCCCGGTAGCAACATCTTTCACAGATTGCAACGCTGCAACTTGCTCCTTGAACTTGGCGATCACCCTGGCGGCGACCCGGTCCACGACACCGAACAATTCTTCTCGCAAAATCTGAGAAACCTCCACAAAAATCATCTCCCATATCTGATCGACGGACAATACTGGCCTATCCTGGCCACTCGCTCCCGATCCTGATCCGGATCCCGCCTCAAATCGATTTGCCATCACCATACTCAACATATACCAGGAAGATATCAGATAATCCGCATACACGACGGGGAACCTACTCCCAACCGAACCCTAGGGGTTGTGACTTCCTTGATACGCGTATGGGTCCCGTGCTTTCAGTAGTACGAGCCCATACTACCTTCCACACCAACCCATATTTGTCTTAAGTATCACCACAACACCCTAAAATATACATATACATAGCGAGCGCTAAGTCCTCACTCCTAGTGGAATGATAAATATCTCACAACTGGCCTCCCGGCCTCTCACTACCCACCCATCCACCAACTGCCACACGACTCTCCATTGGTGCCAGTTAACTATTGCATGAATACAATCACATACCGGATGGCTTAAACAATCTTATACTAAAAGATTTAATCCCACAACGGTTGGACTCAGACAAGAGCTGCGCAGCAGGACCAAATCACTTACCCTAAGACCATTTAACCCATGTAGCATGTGAATTAGAGTATTCACCCAATAGTTATTTCACACGCGAAAGAGTCACAAACAATCAATGAGGTACTCTACATAAGATAAGGCATCAAAGATCAGGCAATTCTATCATCCGATTGATGAGGATCCCCATATTATTACTAGCATGCTGTTCTAACATATCACATAATATCAAATAACTTGTATGGTATTTTGGGGTCTACTTACTGGCTCCGGCTGAACGTACACTTGCATCCACCTTTATTATTTGAAAACCATTCAAAATTATTTTGAAAACATTTTCCTTAGTTTGAGACTGGATTCAAATGAATGTTCCTCCAATTCACTTAAACCAAGGTTCTGATACCAACTTGTAACACCCTAAAATTTCATGCCAAATTTCAACTTTTGAAAAAAACATTTCAACCCATTAAAATCATTACATCTTTGTTTTCAAAATGTATAATATCAGAGTTTTCCTAGAAACATAAACAAAACATGAGGAGATGTACGATCATGCCTTCGTATTGCCACAATCCCCCGATGTACCTGAAACAATAAACTGAAACTGTAAGCCCGAAAGCTTAGTGAGTTCCCCCAAAATACCCATACCCACAACAATACACATATAATCACAAACAGCATACTATGGGTCCAGTCAACCATCAGGTTGGAATACCCCAGACCCTCAACCATCCGGTTGGAATGCCAACATACTATGGGTCCAATCATCCTCGGGATGGAATACCCCATGCCCACAACCAACAGGTTGGAATGCCCACATACTATGAGTCCAGTCATCCTCGGGATGGAATACTCACGGCCCACAACCCACAGGTTGGAATGCCCAGGCCTATTGGCTTTCGCACAAAGCAGATAAGCCTCAACCGCCAAACAAACATGTGCACATATAACAGATAATCACATAACAGTCTGTATACAACAACTGATCTAACGGATCATACCACATAATATTATCCTACCCTCTAGGATACGGAACTAACAGGTCATACCACATATCACATATTATCATCCTACCCTCTAGGATACCGATCTGACAGATCATACTAGCATAACATAACCAATAACAATTCAAAGGGTCGACCTTAGTGCCTTAGACCCTTGAGTATAGTGAGGATAACTCACCTTGCAACTAGCACGCTGAAATGATAAGCTCCACGCTCGGATCACTGTCACAAACTCCACCACCTATATTTACCATCATACCATGTTCATAAATTTCTAATTTCCCAAATGCCCCTAGAAGTCAACTGGTCAATGTCAAAGATCAAGGTCAACAATCCATGTTGACCTCAACTCGTCAAGTACCCTTAGCTACTCGCCGAGTTCCTTGCATAACTTGTCAACTCGCCAAGTCACTAGAGTGACTCGTCGAGTTCCTACGGTTTGCGGCCGTAAACTCCTTTGGCAACTCATCAAGCTTCCCTTACAACTTTCCAAGTTCAAATGTGTCCAAGGGTTTGGAAAAACCCTAGCCGACTCGCCGAATCACCTAACTGACTCGCTGAGCCCACGACTATCTTCATCGGACTCGCCGAGTTGACTATGCAACTCGCCGAGTTCCTTCAGTCCTTCATCCATACAGAGGCTTTTTAAGCCATGCTAAGGCTCCAAATTGCAGATGCAGCTTCCCAAGGCATGTTTATCACGTAAAGTTGCAAACTTTACGTGCATGCAAAGCTCTAAAGCCTTAAAATGACAAAAACCAAGCTTGCAAAGAAGTTTCACACTAGAAGGAAGGTTCATGCTTCCCAAAGCTGAAACTTTATGGACTTAGAGTCCAAGAAAAGTGCAGATCTGAAGTTACAACTTCAGATTTTAGCTTATACCCATGAATGGCTTCTTGTAATACTAGAAAAGCCCCAAAAAACACCCAAAAGAGATCTAGAATGAAATGGTGTTAAGATAACAGCTTAATACCTTCCCAAAAGATGCCAACTGAAGTAGATCTTGATTCTCACGAGCTCCTTGCTTGAATCTACTTGTTTTCCCCAAGCTCTTCTCCCCAAGAGTCCTCTTCCAAAGCTTAAAACACACAATGGAGCACACACACACACACATATTAGGGTTTTGCTGAGCTCTCAAGGGACTGTAAAGAGGTTGAAGGAGGCTTATGTTTCTTTAAATAGGGTGCAAAACCCCGAAAATTAGGGTTTCACCCTCCAGCTCCAACTCGTTGAGTCACTCTTCCGACTCGGCGAGTTGGTCACTTAAACACGTGTCCCAAACCCGCTGCTACTCGACGAGTTAGGGCATCCAACTCGTCGAGTAGACCTTGAAACTTGAAAATTGAAGCCATAATATTAATACCTGAGAATCGGGGCGTTACATGGAAGCGTTGGAATGATTGTAATCGACTAAATGGAGACGACACAAAGAGGACTCGACGAGTCGATTCACGGACTCGGCGAGTAGGGTTACAAACCGTAATCTCTTATGGATATGATTCGAATCAGTGAGTTGAGGTGGTGACTCAGTGGGTTAGATAGGACTAGGACTCGGAGGTTGAAGGACTCGACGAGTCATGGGGTGACTCGGTGAGTCGAGTCGCGAGTTGTAGGGTTTCTGAGTTTATGAACTCGGCGAGTCAGTAGGCTGACTCGGTGAGTAGGGTCAACCTGGAAGGTTGACTTTGACCAGGACTTTGACCTTGAGCAGGACTTTGACTTTGACCAGAGTTCACTTAGTTTGACTTCTAGACGGCATTCTGGGACTAAGTGTTATATTGGTATTGGTAGCTCGGGGAGCTAGAGGAGCAGCGGTTCGGGGAGTTGCCAGGTAGCAGTCAGGAGGGTATCAGCAAGAGCTTCAGCAGTGCAAGGTGAGTCTCCTCGCTGTGTGAATGGGTCTAAGGCCACAATGCCGGCCCATGTAGTTTCTGAGTAGGAAGACCCGGGGGTTAGCCCTAGGCACTGTATGCTTGTATGCTATTCCAGACCAAGGTCTGATGCCGGGCAGGAGCCCGAGGTATGTTTACATGATAAATTATATTTGTTGTATGTGTGATACTTGTATGAGCCTGGTCGGGAGGTGAGTGTGGGCGAGGTCCCGTATCTCACCATTAGCAGAGTGTGGACGAAAATCCATATCTCATTAGAAGTAGAGCAGGGGTGAGGCCCGAGTGAGGAAAGGAGTGAGTGTGGGCGGGGGCCCGTATCTCACTATCAGCAGGAGTATGGACGGGGTTCCATGACTCACCAGTAGCAGGACAGGGGCGGGGCCCAAGATAGGCGAGGCCTTAGTATAGGGTTACAGTAGAATGTTTCTAGTTTATGTGTTATGTGTTATATTATATGTTTGGATATGCTTAGTGGGCGAGGCTCGGAGAGAGGCGGTGCCTAAGAGAGACATATATGTATACCGAGCGGGGCTCGATGCCAGGCGGGGCCTGATGTCGGGCGGAGCCGGATGCCGGGCAAGTCCCGATACAGCGGGCGGGGCCCCAATATGTGGATATGTGTATGGTATGTGGTAGGTTTGGGAACTCACTAAGCTTCCTGCTTACAGTTTTCAGTTTTGGTTTCAGGTACTTCCGGTAGCGGAGGGAAGAGCTCGGGGTGATCGCATGGCACACACCATTGTTTATTTGGCCTGGGATGTTTTACTCTGATAATTGATATACATTGATATGATGTTTGATATACTAGGACATGTGTTTTGGATAACTCTTGTTTACCTAATGGTTTTAAATGAAATTTTTGGGTCGTGTTTTTGGGATGTTATAAATGAGGCCTGCTGCTCGGGCCCCCAAACAAAAGTAACACCCTTCCGGGTCAATCGGGTAAGAGGAACAACAATCTTGGAGAAATCTCTGATAAATCTCCGATAGTTACCGGCCAGCCCCAGAAAACTCCTAATCTCAGACGGGGATCTCGGCACCTCCCATCTCATGATTGCCTCAATCTTGGCCGGATCGACCAATATCCCATTCTGATTAACGAGGTGTCCAAGGAACTGGACCTTTCGGAACCAGAAATCACACATGAAGAATTTGGCATAAAGCCTCTCCGACCTCAATACTCCAAGAATCTCTCTTAGATGCTCCTCGTTCTGCTATCTGGATCTTGAATACACCAGAATATCGTCGATGAGCACGATCACCGATCGATCCAACATAGGTCTGCACACCAGGTTCATGAGGTCCATGAACGCTGCCGGTGCGTTGGTGAGACCGAAAGGCATCACCAAAAACTCGTAATGCCCATAACGAGTTCTAAAGAACGTCTTTTGGATATCCTCCTCGCACACTCTCATCTGGTAATATCCAGATCTCAAATAATTCTTGGAAAACCAAGATGCCCCTGCAACTGATCAAAAAGATCGTCGATCCTCGGAAGTGGATAACGATTCTTGACCGTCAGCTTTTTCAACTCCCGGTAATCAATGCACATCCGGTGTGAACCATCCTTTTTCTTGACAAAAAGGATCGGAGCTCCCCACGGTGAGCTACTCGGTCTGATGAACCCCTTCCCCAGCAGCTCTTGAAGCTGTGAGGATAACTGCTGCATTTCTAGCGGTGCAAGGCGATAAGGTGCCTTGGCAATAGGCGCCGCACCCGGAACCAAATCAATCCAGAACTCCACCTGCCTCTCGGGAGGCACTCCCGGCAACTCCTCGGGAAAAACATCCAGAAACTCGCATACTATCGGAACCTTGGAGATAGAACTCAACCTCCCTGTAGCAACCCGCGTATCCATCACATATGTCAAAAAGCCCATACAACCCTGCTGTAGACTCTGTCTTGCTCTGGCAGCAGAACATAAAGTTGATCCAGCTCTGGTACCCTCGCCATACACCATAAGTACTCTCCCACTACGGTCTCGTATGGTCACTATCTAACGCTCACAGTCGATCATAGCTCCAAACCGACTCAACCAGTCCATACCCACTATGACACAGACATCACCCATCGCGATAGGTACCAGGTCCATCGGAAACTTAACATTAAAAATCTCTAGCACACATCCTCGAAATACATCAGTGGCGAAAACCACATGCTCATCGGTTATAGAAACCCTCAGAGGTCGACTCAACGCCTCACGTCGGACACTGATGTGATGACTAAAAGCTAAAGACACGAAGGATCGACTCATAGCCGAGTCAAATAACACCAAGGCAGGTATAGATATCACAAGAAAAGTACCTAAATATAGCACATAATAAGCACAATAAATCTCAAAATAAAATAAATAAGGAAAAACGTACTGGCCACGACATCAGGTGATGCGCGGACCTCTTCCGCTGTCAGCTGAAAAGCTCTTCCACGAGCCCTCGGAGCCTCGGCCTTCACCGGCCATCTATCAGTAGCACGCAAAGCAGCAGGCGCAGAACCCTTGGCTGATACCTAAATGAGCTGAGGGCACTCGGCCTTTCTATGGATGGTCTGGTTGCAGTGGAAGCAAACTGCAAACCCCTTGGGGCAGTCCATCTCCATGTACCCCTCCTTGCAACATTTGTAGCAAATCCCTGCCCAACATGGTCTCTCGTGAATCTTGCCGCACTTACTACTAGTGCGGACCTTCTGGCCCCCAACTCTCGCATCAGCGGGCTTTGCCCGCTTCGTCGCTGGCTGCGACTGCACTGGTCTCCGGTCCCTCCCCTGGGACTCTCCCTCCTCTCTGGCCTGCAACTCAAGCTTAATCTCCGTCCGCCTGGCATTGGTCTGCAACTCAACGAATGTCATGTAAGACGAGTTCGCCACGAACTCCCGTATATCCCTCCTCAGTATGCTCAAATATCGGCTCACACGTGCCTGCTCGGTAGACACGTGCTCAGGGCAAAACAACTCCCTCTCATGAAACATCCTCGAAATCTCAGTCATAGTTTATGTCTTCTGCTTGAGAGACAACAACTCCTGGTCCAACCATTCCCTCTCCACTTGGGGAACATACTCGTCTCAAAACAGCTGAGTACACCTCTCCCACGTCACAGCAGCATGGTCCGAAGGAGTAAAACTGGCAGTCACGAACTTCCACCAGTCCTTCGCTCCCAAGTGAAGCTGGTTCAGTGCAAACCGAACCCTCAGATGCTCTGGTCATTAACACGTGTAGAAACACCCCTTAATTTCGGAGATCCATCTCATAGCAGCAATCAGATCCTGCGTCCCATCAAACTCTTGTGGTTTCGTGTTGCTGAGCTCCCGAAACAACAATGACTCACCTCCTTGTGGCCTGGTAGCGGCGACAGCTGCGGTAGCTTTAGCAGCAGTGGCCTCAGTAGCAGCGGCATATTGCTCATCGAAAGTCTCGATCAGGGTGGTCTTAAGAGACCCAAACATCTCTGGTATCGCCTCTCGAATAGCTGCGGCCATCTCCTCATGGATGATCCTGCGGATCTCCTCATCACTAGTCCCACTGCTCTCGGGGTTGTGGCGCGTACCTACCTTGATGTCCCTGAAACACAAAAATCATCAGAGACTCACTCGAGCATACTCACACTCGATTCCTACCCCTACATGCTCCTTAGTACCCTAAGGATTCTTACTCCGGCTGCATACACATCTGGTGCTTTTAGTAGTACGGGCCCAATACTACCTTGCACACCAACCTGTAGTCACCCCAAGTCCTCCTCCTAGGATCCCAATTCACAAGTACTCTAACTCTCACGAATAACAGACTACCCTCTCATTAGATCTCTCATATGCTCATCTAGATATCTCTCCTAGATTATCTCTCGACTCAGACTCTCTCTCTCTCTAAGTAATTCCTGCTAGGCACTTTACTCAGCACATACTCAAGACATATAGCAAATAGCATTAACTCCTAGGCTAAGGCATCACAAATCAAGCAACTCTATCCCTAAGCATGAATTACTTAGCCTATTCTCTAGCATGCATCACTAATATCTCATAACACAAATAAGTAAGGGTATTTTGGGAAATAACCGTTCGGGCTCTGGCTGATTGTACACACTGCTCCAACTCGTTTTCTCTTAAAACCCTTTCTCATTTTAGAAAAATCATTTCTTTTGAACTTTTTTCTCAAATCCTCAGTTTGAGTTCAGACATACCCGAAGGTACACCCGAATCCCTCAAACCAAGGCTCTAATACCAACTTGTAACGACGTAAAATTTTCAAACCAAAATTTTCATTTTTAAAAACAAAAAAATCATAATATATTTCTCAAAAACATAATTTTCTCAAGTATCAACACAAATCCACATAAAATGTCACTATCCCAGAATCATCCACGTAGTCTCGAATCGGTGTGTACAATCAAGCTGGCACCTTCCCGTGATCCTGAGAAGTACCTAAAACACATAACATAACACATAACACGGTAGCACAAAGCTTAGTGAGTTCCCTAAAATACCACACATATCACATTATCCACTCGAGGCTGTAACTCAATAAGACCCTCCGGTCAATGTGTTTAAGTGGAGACCCTCCGGTCCCACAACTCGGGTGGACCCTCCGGTCCTAACTCAATAAGCTCAATATAATACTCAGCATAAATCACAAATATATAATGCAAGGTAACACAATACTCAAGTAAGCACATAAGACCCTCCGGCCGCACAAAGGATACCACTCTAGGTAAGTATAGTGAGAAGACTCACCTCGTAAGCAAGCAAGGAAACTGAATACCCCTCGAACAGTCTAACCCCCGCCTACATGTAATAAACATCTCTAATTAACACTTAAAGATCACAACTCTAAATAAACTCATGATAGTCCCTTTTTAACTCCTGGAATGGGTATAAGACCATTTTACCCCTCCATGGTCCCCATAATCCCTGCCTTGACCAAACCCTAAAGTCAACATAAGTCAACACTCGAGTCAACTGTCCATGTTGACCTGACTCGCCGAGTGCACCTATGTGACTCGCCGAGTCCCCATTGTTCCTCAGAACATCGTGAAAATCCAACTTAACTCGTCGAGTTGTCGCATCAACTCGCTGAGTTACCCTTGTCCAGACTCATCGGGGAAAACCCTAGCCGACTCATCGAGTCAGCTCATTGGCTTGGCGAGTCCATTTAGTCTGTATTCTTATTCAGATGTTTTAAGGCAGATCCACCACTCCAAACTCTAGATCTAGTCTCCTAAGGCTTGAATGTCACGTAAACCTTCAATCTTTACGTCCATGCATGGCATATTTGCTCCATAGTGCCAATACAAGCTCCAACAAGGATTAGATGCACAAGATCTTGTCTCTAGCTTAATAAAGTTCGAGTCTTTAGACTCACAAGGCCTCCCACAATCCAGATCTGAGGTTTCAAACTCCAATCATGCTCAAGGGACTCAATGACACAAAAAGGATGGGAGAAAACCCTAGAAACTCCCTAAACCAAGTTCTCATAAGGAAATGATCAAGTTAGCATCTTTTTTACCTCCAATTGAAGCAAAAACCTGATGAACCTCTAGATCCAAAGCCTCCTCTTGATCCAAGCTTTGATGCTCTCCACTTCTCCTTCAAAAGTGCACTAATAATCACAAGATTAGCTTATCTCTCACTCTCTAGCTTAAGTGGACGATTGGGGTTTCTCTCAAGGGTGTAAGGTGGCTGGTGAGGCGGAAATGAGGGATTAAGGCCCTTTAAAGAGGACACAAACACGTGGATTTAGGGTTTCCTCACACAGTGCCAACTCGGCGAGTCGGCTCTCTGACTCGTCGAGTTGGTCATTAAATCCACCCGACCAAACCAACCCTACTCGACGATTCGGGCACACACCTCGTCGAGTCACTCAATCCTAAAATACATGTATACATATTATATTAGAGAGTCGGGATGTTACAATAATCATAATCTAGATCCCTCGACAATCCCAATGTATACATCAATATCTATCAAGTAATTAAGGAATAACAAGGTAGGATCATATTACATGTAGGGTCCGTTTTGTATACAGAGTATACTGTTTGGAAATCATACTTTAAACACCTCACTAATTTAGCCAAGACATTATCCTAGTAAGTATATTAATCATTATAATGACTTGGAATCATAGATAAATCTTATTTATGGGTTCATAATAACGATTACGAACATAAATATAAGTTACACTTGAGTTAAGATAAGTGCAGCTTAACTTACAGATATTTTAGCAAAAACCGAGAATTTGTGCCGGCAGAATCCCAACCTGAAAGCTTCTATTCATCGGGCCCTCTAACGCACTAGTTCCCCGCCACTGACCAATGAAAACCCCTAAAATTGGACCTAAAGAAATTTGCAGGTTTGAGAGTGTTTCGGAGGATTTTGGGTGAGAAATGAAGTGAAAATTTCAAGGATATATATACATTATGTAGAGGCGTTCCGCACACAAACAAGAGGCGTGTTGCACCCTCTTGTCTTGCTGGCCCCTCTTACTCGTTGCTATGTGTCTCATCCGGATCTTGCATTGTCACCTTGTTGACTCCACGACCGGCTATGCCACGCGTCCTCTTTTTGTTACGCTAGGTGTCTCATTCTCGTGGTTCCACGTTACCTTGTTTCGAAGGAGAGCCAGGCCTCCGACCATACCATGTGGCATACTCCAGTGCAGCCACGTCACCAACGTAGGTATTTTCTCGCAAATCCTTCTACGACCATAACTTTCGCATACGAGCTCCGTTTTCGACATTCTCTATATTCACAGAATCCTCTCGACGAGCTCTACAACTTTTCTTAAGGTCTCAACAACTAATTCTCACTATAACTCAAATTCATATTTAGATTGGTGTAGATTGTTAAAGTCCATATGAAATTCATATCTTCTTCATACTAACTCTGTTCTCGAATTTCTTTATATCGGCATGCTCATATTCATGAGATCTTCAACTCTCGTTCATATTGTTTTGGCTAACAATCAACTTATTTGAATTTTGATTTATATGTCCGTACTACTAAGTTGAAACTTCGAAATATCATAACTTCCTCTCACGAAGCCAGATTTAAATGTTCTCTATATACACACTCTCGGTTTTGTGATTACTACGACTTTTATTTATATTACTTAGACTACTAAGCAATCTATCAAAAGATCAGTTTTTACGATATGCAGAACCGTGTTGGTTTAATCGCAAAACTTGGAAGAAGCATAACTTCTTCATACGAATTTAGATTTCAGTGCTCTTTACATATATGGAATCATCGTCACATATACTATAACTTTGGTTAAGATTATTTATCAACAATAATATTCTATAAAAATGTTATTTTTATAGCTATATTATATTTTAATTGTCTAGCCTGAATCTGCAGCCGTTACAATAACTTACTATCAAATAATCAAACCAAGATTATAAAAATGGAACTGATACCAATTGTTGAGTTTTATTCAAAAAAAATAGTGAACTTGACATAATTAACAACATAAGCGATTTTATATTTGTAACACCTGGTTCTGAAAGTGCTTCGTTGCTAGGGGTTGCGGCCCAATCATCAGTGGTCATAGGGTTAGGGCCTTGGGAAAGGAAGGATATGGCCCATTTCGGATGTGGGTATTAGGATACACATGATCTAAGTGTTTGATTGTGTATTCGGAGGCCAAGGGCATACTCGTAATTTGACATATCGGTCTTCTAGGGATTTTGGGTTCTTTTTCGGGAAGTTTTTAGCTAATGAGGAGTTGTTAGAAGCGTAGGGATTCTCGTCTCCTTTTCGTGGATATAAATTTCATCCAAAACGGACTTAGAACGAAGAAGTTATATAGCACTTTGAAGGTTTTGGCAGATTTAGCCCCAAATGAAAATAATTGGCAAATAAGTCCCATGCATGCAAGGGATGCATGCACGTGTCCGGCTGGGAATGGCCAGCGTAAGTTGGGTTACGCCCAACGTATAAAGTAAAATGGTCGCGGGTGGTTTGTGAGTACGTCGGGCGTACTAAGAGGTACACGGGGCGTACTCCCTTCAGACTAAAGCCCTAGATTTTAGATTATGGCACTATATAAGGAGCATTATGCCTCAAGACCAGCCTCCATTCACCCTAAAGAAGCTACTAGGAAACCCTAATCCATACTTGAGTGATTTTAGAGCTTGGAAGGCCATTAGAAGTGTATTTTGGTGCTTTTGAAGAAGGTGTTCATTCTTGAAGACTTATTAGAGAAGATAGAGATTTTAGATCCAGAACTATACCAGCTTTTGGCTCTTATTTGAGGTATAATGTGACAACCCGAAAATTTTAACTTGTAAGTCCAGCCAATCAATCGAGAGTCGGACTTGTTTCTGCTACCTTTTAACCTTATTAAGGGTCATTTTATGAGTTCTAAGCCTAGTACACTCAAGGATTGTGTGTTAGGAAGTGAACCAAGGAAGAACCAAGAGCCTAGAACAACATATGAGCCATAAAACCCCCAACAAGTGAGGTTCACAGCCAAGGTCCATGTTCACGGCCATGAACCCTTGTTAGGCCGTGAACCCCTCCTATATGGATGAATTTTTGCCACTTTTCTTCACTTCTTCTTCTCTTGGCTGCAATCACCCCATTCTCTCTCAAGTATCATCCATCAAAGGCTCTCTTTTCACCTCAAAATCGTAAGTATCTCATCCCTTACTTGTGTATACTTAGAAACCCCTTTGATTCCATATTGATTCATCACTTTTCCTTCAAGATCTTCAAGATCATCATCTTTCACTAAGAACACCAAGAACACACACTTGTTGTTGGTGGACGTGAACACCTTAGAGGCTTCCAAATCGCAAGAAGGTCATTCATCTACTTGTTCATACCTAGAAACATGTGATTTCCACGCATGAAACAAGCACCAAATGCAAGATCATCAAGAGTTCACGGCCGTGAACCCTTCATGTGGCCGTGAACCCTTCAAAGATGCTTGATAGGACCGTGAACCATCCTTCCTTGGCCGTAAACCCTTCATATGATCATGCTTGGGCCATTAACTCCTTTCATACAATCACATGTGATTGTAACACTTCATTCCAAGTGTTTCTTAGTCCCTAAGGTTGTTTCCTTGCATGTTAGTTGTTTTAAACACTAATTACATGCCTATATATATGCCATTATATGTCATTTAGGATTCGTTTGTGTCTCGGGAATTCATTCGTGGAACTTCTCATCGTTACACGAACCTTCAATTGAATCACCCACATAAGGTGAGTTCATACCCATATAATCAATCTTTTAAATATTTTAAATTCTTTTAAGGGGGGGGGGGGAATACAAGTTGAACACAATGATAATTGTGTAAATGTTATTTGTGATAACGATCACATTAAAAGATTTCTTATGCTTTTATAAGTGATCAAATCATTTCAAAAACTCTTCTAACGTTATGTTACTTTGTTGTTTATAAGCTCTGTTTTTAAAGTACAATCATAACTCAGTAGATAATCGAGTCTTTTCTACAAATCAGAGACAGTTCAAACAAACACACTAGTAAACTATAATAGGTATAGTTTAGGAGTTCAAACATACTATAAAGAGAAACAGGGAGGAACATACTATAAATAGAAACAGGGAGGAACATACTATACAAATACAAGAATACTATAACATTAATGTGAGCCACTATTTCACGGCTTAGCAATATACTTGCTAGGTCGCGTTTTCTAACCAGAGTCTCCTGGAGGGAGAGCATGAGTTTGTGTATAGATCTATACGGGATTGACACCCCACACCTTGCTGCTAGCTACAGTGGGACTTGCAAGTCTACGGGTGACAAATGTCACATCAGTTTCGGCGCCAGTAGGTCGTCGTGTTAAACACGTGTCATATCAGTATGGTTATAACCTCATCACATTTTAAGCTTAATTAACAAACTGGTTTTAAGGTAGTTAGTGGTCAGTAGTTACTTTATACAACACTACTGTACACTTTCATTTTCCCATTACATCCATATAGTGATCTTCTCACATAAAAGGTAATGCAAACTATTTTCTAGTAAAGATAGTCTTAAACTTGGGAAAACTTACATCATTACAAAAGACAAACAGAACAGTCGAGTCTTAGTATAATCAAATAGAAGGGGGCCTATAATGCTAACTTTATGATTCCTCGGTAGATACATCAGGGATATATATTAATCGGGTCCGGTAGACGGTAGAATGTGTGCTTTCCGCTTCATTTCTTGTTCCTTGTTTGGTTGTAGGCGTAGAGCAGATTCACCCAGTCTACTATCTATTCGATCTTAGCTGTATATATATATTCCGTATACACCAAGTAATCATAAGGAGTACCATGTACGGGTCAGTTCATAGTATACAAATCAATACACCGTTTTCTAGTACAAAAACATAGTTTCCAAATAGAACATTTAGTAGGCTAAACTAGAAACTTATCAGAAAAAGGGTTTAATTCAGTTTATTAAACCAGTATAACTTAAAGGACCTTTAGTGGTCAATTCTATAATACCTTAGTTTATACATCAGTGTTATATATAATTAATATCTGATAGGCAGTTGGATGTGTGCTTTCCGCCTTACTTCCTGTTCCTTGTTTGGTTGTGGGCTTAGGGCAGATTCACCCATTTAATTTCCCGTTCGATATTAGATTATATAGCTTGTATAAACTAAGTGATTATAAAAGGAACTATTGCGGTTATGATATGGGCATATTTAGTCATATAATTCATGCATTATCTTAATACTTTATGTTGTTTTTGTCTCATTTAATGAACAAAGGGTGCTTAATTAGTTTAGAATTTCATTTTTCAGCAACAATGACATGCTCGGATGGAAAAGGAAGCGGAATTGGCGATTGGAAGCTTGGATCTTGGATTTTGAAGAAAGAAGGATGTTGTTGGATAGCTTGACCCCTCGTCAGTGTTTTGGCCATATCTCATGAACCGTAACTCTGATTGATGAGATTCAAAATGTTATGAAAACTAGACACAATTTCGGACGACTTTCTTGTTTTGAGAAAGTGCTGATTCCAAACGGACTCGATGATTTGGGCCTCAACTCGACGAGTCACGTTGAACTTTCTCAATTCCTGGTTTTAAGTGACGGACTCGCCGAGTCGGTCACTGGACTCGACGAGTCACCTCTGTTTTGTGAAAATCTATATAAAGGGTATTCCTGCCCGATAACCTGGCATATAGATTAACCCTTGGAGGCCAATTGTCGACTGAAGGTGCTGCTCGAGCGTGGGAAGCTAAGGAATCAACCCTACATTCAATTTTAAGGAGAATCAAGGCAAAATCAAGTTTAATGTTTACCTAATCTCTTGTTTGAACTATGTTTTTACCAATTGATTTCGTTTTTGAGCTTGTTTCTGCTGTAATCATGAGCTAAAACTCATACCTTCTGTTTAGGATAGATGATTTTGTGATTATGGTTTGATTTTATGGTTGGATTATTTTAATTTGGTGATTATGTTTTGTTAAGCTTGTTAAAGAACCTTATGTGTTAATTATAATTATTCTTATGTTAATTAACCAATATATTAAGTTGTATGACCATCTCTTAATTGCTAATATCATATGATTTATGTGAAAACATTGTTATATGCCTAGGAATAGCGAACGTGAAACTAGGGTTAATAGAGAATAGGTAAGTTAATGTGTGAGCTTGTGTGAAGAACCATCAGCAAGAGGTTAACTGAACAACCAATTTAATTAACCACTACAAGTCTTACTTAACCCGAATCAATAAACTAGAAAACCTATTAATTTAACCAACTGACCACTGTTTGAATTGATTTCTTTTCTATGGATTAGAAATAGCGAACGTGAACCTAATCACACTAATCGGTAGCCAATGAAAAGTTAATCCATTGCACTTGCCATAAAATCAACCATAGGAATAATGGATTCAAACCTAAACAGAAGTCTTCTTTATTATTGAATTTAGTTGATCTTTGCTTGCTTAGTTGGTAGTTTATGTTTTAGTTAATTGTTTAAGTTTCTAGTCTTGCAAAACTAGAGAAAACCCTTCCTTTTATTATTTTCTTTTTAGATAATTCTAGTAGTTAGTTTAATTTGCCGTTCCCTGTGTTCGATACCCTGCTTGCTTAGTTATACCACCAATTGATAGGTACACTGCCTTTTGTGTGTTAAATTTATATTTAAAAAGTAGGATTAAAACTAGTTGGTTTTACACACATCAAGTTTTTGGCGCCGTTGCCGGGGAACGGTTCAAATAGTTAATTTTATTTTCTAATTGTTATCATTTTTTATTTTATTTGTTGATTTATTTTTTTATATAGTTTATTTTTTTTATTTTTATTTATTATGTATTTTCCAAATCTCGATGCTTTTGATGCTTTTCTTGAGGAAGTAGTACATGAAATTGAGCAAGAAGATGAGGAGTATAACTCAGATAATGATTTGAAGGAATTTAGAAGATGGTTAAATAACATCTTGCCCAACACACAAGAGCAATCTGAGTTACAACAGCTAAATCTACAAGATGAAGAATTTAATCCAGAAAAAGATTTGGAGGAGCTGGAAAGATTGCTAGCAGAGAGGTCAGATGAAGAACAAGAAAAACCTAAGTTGTAGGAACCAAGCCGTGGTTTGACCATTACCACGACGTGGCCCCCTATTCTTCCGGTTTGTGTTTCGAAGCATGGGGTGACGATTCCAACTTTGGAGAAAGTTCTGAATCACGATCCATTTCTGATTAGTACACGACCGGTTCCAACCCTTGTCAAGATTCTTGGGTTACATGAATTAAAGCTCGTTTGGCCAATTTTTGAAGCAAAGAGCCAAATTTTACGAATTGGTCCAAAGAAAATATTCAATGCAACGGATGGATTAGAATTGAGTTTATTGGAAGTTTATTAAGTTGAGAGTCCAGCTAAAGACTCGCACAAAAAGAAGCGCTTGCGGGAGGCAACCCGTCATTAGGGTTTGCTTTTCTTTTTCTTTCTAAACTTCTAGGATAATTTAGGATTTTTATTTTGATGTTTTTTTATTATTTGGTATTTGTTTTTGATCTTTTCAGTTTGAGTGTAAGGATGCATGAGAGAGTCTAGAGTCAAGGATAACTAAGCGAAAAATCGAGTCCAGGCGAGAGAGAAAACGAAGTTTTGAGTCTAACTACGAGTCCGATGATGAAAGAGGATATTAAGAGCTCATTTACTGAAGAAAAAAAGGGGAAAGTATCAATTTAATATTCCCCACACACATCAGAACCGGACCTGGAGCAAAAACATTTTTTTTCCATACAACGATGGACTCGGCGAGTGTACTTACCTACTCAACGAGTCCCAGTATAAAAACTCGACTTCTGCCAGTATTACGCTACAACTCGGCGAGCCACCCTACAGACTTGACGAGTTGATCCTTATTTTGTCTCTCAAGTTGATGATTTGATAATATTTGATACGGCAATTGGCTACATTTTTTAAGAACATTTTCCTAGCGTTTCCGAGAGTTTTTTCCGTCTACATTTGGAGCTATACCACACCAGATTTTGACACCCAAGACATGGATGAGCTGTTCCCATGTCTAAAGTCAATGGAAGATGGAGCTTTTCATGAGAAATATCGAATTCGCCACTACTATCCCAGGGGAGTTTGTTCCAATTCTCTCTTTACTTTTATGTTCTTTATCATGCATAACATGCAATGGGGACATTGCATAAATTAAGCGTGGGGTAGGGGTTGGTTATATTAGTTGAAATTTTAGTTAAATTTTGAAATTTGTGCACACAAATTGCTAGGACTTAATTTAGAAAATTTGGTAAAAAGCAATTAGGAATCATGCTAGTATTGTGTTTGATGATTCTTTGAAGACCCAAATGTTTAGTTGAGGCTATATATGTTCTAGTGCATTCGTGGCCTCCTTTATTCTAGTGAAATCATGGGATAAAACACAACCTCGCTTAGTTTGAGGGACGCAATATGTTTAGCTTCGTCTACTTGAAATGTATCCAGGAAAACTAATACTTTAACCAATAAAGGTTGAAGTTGAGCGCCCTTGCTTAAGCATGTAGGTTTTGAGTGGAATAAGTGAGTTACATGTTAAAAAAAAGAGAGAATTACAAGAAAAGTTGGAAGAATTTTTGGAGCATCAAGTATAAAGTATGAAGATCAAAGATAAAAAATTCTGAAGAAATTAAAAAATCGAAGATACAGAAAATAAAACCAAAAGGTGGTGAATTCAAAGAAATCAAAGATCAAATTATCAAATAAGTGAAGAATTCCAAAGAGCTCCACTGTGGTATCGAAAAGTTGTAAAGTTTTCTGCGGATGGATTCGGAGGGATGCATAAAATGAGCGTTGTTTAAAAGAAGTGAGCGAGTGTTTATGAGGATTGTGAGTATTTAGAATTAGGGGGGTCCTTATGAAAAATTTTAGACACAAATGCACGCGTTGCGGTCTTGGCATAATGGCTGGGTTTGATTGGAATTATTTTAGGCAATGCTAGTATGTTAAAATTCAGTTTTGCTTGGGGGCAACCAAAAGTCAAGTGTGGGGTATTTTGATATGGGCATATTTAGTCATATAATTCATGCATTATCTTAATACTTTATGTTGTGTTTGTCTCATTTAATGAACAAAGGGTTCTTAATTAGTTTAGAATTTCATTTTTCAGCAACAATGACATGCTCGGATGGAAAAGGAAGCGGAATTGGTGATTGGAAGCTTGGATCTTGGATTTTGAAGAAAGAAGGATGTTGTTGGACAGCTTGACCCCTCGTCAGTGTTTTCGCCATATCTGATGAACCGTAACTCCGATTGACGAGATTCAAAATGTTCTGAAAACTAGACACAATTTCGGACGACTTTTGTTTTTTGAGAAAGTGCTGATTCCAAAGTGAATCGACCAGTTGGGCCTCAACTCGACGAGTCACGTCGAACTTTCGCAATTCTTGACGCTGACTTGCCGTGCACGGGTTTTAAGTGACAGACTCGCCGAGTCGGTCACTGGACTCGACGAGTCACCTCTGTTTTGTGAAAATCTATATAAATGGCATTCCTGCCCGATACCCTGGCATGTAGATTAACCCTTGGAGGCCAATTGTCGACTAAAGGTGCTGTTGGAGCGTGGGAAGCTAAGGAATCAACCCTACATTCAATTTTAAGGAGAATCAAGGAAAAATCAAGTTTACTCTTTACCTAATCTCTTGTTTGAACTATGTTTTTACCAATTGATTTCGTTTTTGAGCTTGTTTCTGCTGTAATCATGAGCTAAAACTCATACCTTCTGTTTAGGATAGATGATTTTTTGATTATGGTTGGATTATTTTAATTTGGTGATTATGTTTTGATAAGCTTGTTAAAGAACCTTATGTGTTAATTATAATTATTCTTCTGTTAATTAACCAGTATATTAAGTTGTATGACCATCTCTTAATTGCTAATCTCATATGATTTATGTGAAAACATTGTTATATGCTTAGGAATAGCGAACGTGAAACTAGGGTTAATAGAGAATAGGTAAGTTAATGTGTGAGCTTGTGTGACGAACCATCAGCAAGAGGTTAATTGAACGACCAATTTAATTAACCACTACAAGTCTTACTTAACCCGAATCAATAAACTAGAAAACCTATTAATTTAACCAACTGGCCACTGTTTCAATTGATTTGTTTTCTAAGGATTAGAAATAGCGAACGTGAACCTAATCACACTAATCGGTAGCCAATGAAAAGTTAATCCATTACACTTGCCATAAAATCAACCATAGGAATAAAGGATTCAAACCTAAACAGAAGTCTTCTATATTCTTGAATTTAGTTGATCTTTACTTGCTTAGTTGGTAGTTTAAGTTTTAGTTAATTGTTTAAGTTTCTAGTCTTGCAAAACTAGAGAAAACCCTTCCTTTTATTATTTGCTTTTTAGATAATTCTAGTAGTTAGTTTAATTTTCCGTTCCCTGTGTTCGATACCCTGCTTGCTTAGTTATACCACCAATTGACAGGTACACTGCCTTTTGTGTGTTAAATTTATATTTAAAATGTAGGATTAAAACTAGTTGGTTTTACACACATCAGGTTACCATTTTTACTAAAGGAAATATATGATTTTCTTAAAGAATGTGTTCATCAAATATAAAGTACTGTTACAGTTAACTCCGTAAGTACCAAATGAATACACCATGGTTATATACAGTGAGGATCTAACAAACAATGGGATGTGTAACTTCCGCCTCATTCCCTGTTCTTTGTTTGGTTGTGGGCTTAGGGCAGATTTACACAATCGATTGTCTGTTTACTCTAAATTGTATATAACTTGTATCCATTTAGTACTCATAGAAGGAATTGTAGAGTCATTTTTACTTTTATTCATCATAACAGAAAATATAGGATTTTCTGGAGGAACAGGCGAACTTTTCAAAAAAGGAACTTACAACTTACTTTACATCACTTAAATACTTTACATCACTTAAATACTTATGAACTTACAGCTTTGGGCTTGGCGTCGTTTGGGCCTTGGTTTGGGCTATTTTCCAGGGGCTGGTATTTTGGGCTTTAATGAGCCATCTGAATTGGACTTTTGGACTAGAGAAGCATTATTGAGCCTTAGGTTTGGGCCCATGTGAAGGGATTGGGACCAATTGGAAATTGGGCCATATATTGGGCCTTGTGGAGGTGTTTATCATTTGGGATGTAACAACCACATATTTTAAGTCAATGTAATGACCTAAAGTTAAATATTATAACCTACTTTTGAGATAATAAAAATAACGTCAAAAATGAAAAGTTCAAAAATATCAATTTGGATATACTAAGTGGTAGATATCGTAACAAGGTTTTCCAAAATATAAAGAACACTAAATCCGAGTTATAACGAAGGAGTGATGACCAATCGAAGACCCTCAACAAAACCTGTAAAACACTGTTAAGCATAAAATGCGAAATTTCAATAAAATACTTTTTAGCCTTAGGTATCCAAATGAAAGTCGTAGATATCATTAAACCGTAAACGTACATAAAAAGAATGTCCAAATCTGACTTCGTATGAGGAAGTTATGATTTTTCTAAGTTTCGGATATAGCAGTAGACAGCTAAAAACTCGAAATAGAGATCGAGCGACTTTTAGCCGACGCAACCTTAACGAGAATCGAAGATCTCGACAATAGTAGTACAACGGTAAAAAGACAAACGAAAACGGACGTCGGATGAAGAAATTATGGATTTTTAACGGACTTTTCCAGTCCGGACTGTTAAAAATGTAATATTAAAAATAAAGTCAAAATTAGCCGACGGAGTCTAAACGAAAGCTGTAGATCATAATCTCACCTACGCGTGGATATAAAGAACGTCAAAATCGGAACTCGTATGCAAGATATATGAATTTCTGAAGTTCGGGACACGAAATCTCACACTGTCAGAAAACTCACGACGTGAGCCAGCGATTGATGTGTGCCAGAGTCGGGCTATCAGACGTCGAGTCTACGGAAGGGATAAGAACCAAAGTCACGACGTGAACAACTTCATGTTCACGACGTGAACTCAAAAAATGCACCCTATAAATAGAAACCGAGGGCTTCGGTTTTGGCTGCTCAATTCTATCATCTCTCCTACTTTTACTCTGTGTTAAGCATGCCGATACTACTCCGATGCCCCGGTTACGTGTCCAAGCCCTGACAAAAGCCCGAAGTCCCGAAGTTCTCGAGAAACTTGCTTCTTTTCAGTCGAAGTGTTGCCCGAGTTAAACATCGTCTTCTTCAAACCGTCACTTTTACCAAGTGAGTTCATACCCCTATTATTACACTTTTAAATGCTTTTTAAACACTTTTTTTTTTTTTTTGGGGGGGGGGGGGTAATACAAGTAAACACACGGCTAAAATTGTGTGAAAACATCAATCTTTTACTATAAATTCCTTATTGTTGTTATAACTATCATACAAAAATGTTAGCATGCAAAACAACTTACGATACCATTTTACCCTCTCGGGATGAAGTATGTTTGTAAATAAAAATATGCTTTTTTTATATGTTTGCATAATACATCTTGACAAGGGTAACCATTTTAACTATAACATTACTTATATATAAGAAAATACAAATCATTTTTATGCCTTTATCAACATAGTAAAAAGGGTAATCATTTCGTACATAAACACATTCATTTCAAAAATATGTGACTTAATTGAGAATATGTGAGTCATTCGTCTTCATCGTACCTATCAAGGTATACAAGAAAGCCATGTTTTATAACCAGAGTCTCCGTCCGGAGAACGTGATAAGTGTGTATAGATCTATACGAGACCGGTGATCCCGCACCCTGGCTGTTAGCTACAGCCGGACCGGCAGGTTAAGGGTGATAAGTATCATAACATTTTGACGCCTGAAGAACGTCGCTACAGGCAAATCCATCATAGTATGGTTATGAAAACTCACAAGATAGACAATTATTATGGTATTATGTTTTTACGGGAAAAGTAATATTACAGTTATTTTTACATGAAAATACAAGCTTCCTATAGTTTTGTTCGCTAATAAAACTATACATCATCATTTCAAGCATGACATATCTACTTACAAGTTACAGTCTTGGGCATTTAAGACGTCTTCTCACTTATAGGAAAATATAGTCTTTTCCTAGTTCAATACATTCCTTTCATACAAACAACGATTCATAACTCATTTTATAAGAAAATATCGGATTTTCTTGAAAATAAACGTGAACTTTCGAATGGCATACATTTACACAATAACTACGTATGAACTCACCAACTTAAGTGTTGACACTTTTTCTTTGAAATAACTTGTATTCTCAGGGAATCGCTAAACACCAGGTTAGCAACTACTTTTGGGGACTAATGCTCTGGCGTTAGCAACATCTTTTGGAACATCATATTGTATTTGACTTTTGAAACATGTAATACAACAATCATGTAAACTTTTCAAATATATATTATGGTGGTGTGTACTTTATTTACTATTCAATTGTTATGATACTTTAGATGACGTCCTCCGCCCTCGAATGTTTCTGCCGTTCAGGTTTGAGGGTGTGACAGATTGGTATCAGAGCATTGTTTATAGTGAACTAAGTATATCAAAACCATTTTTCATATACATTTATAAACACAACTAGGCAAAAACATTCTGATTAAGAGATATACTTTTAAAAAAATATTGTTTTATTAAAAGTATACATGCATACATTACATAACAGTAACAATATCATAAGGAAAACAATATAGAAGTATTATAGATGAGTTGTGCACTACAGGTATGCCTTGGAATATGTAATCGGAACTGGGATGAATATAGCCTGATCAATTATATTTATCTGAAAGGCCACTAACATACGTCAGGGAATAGTTGCAGTGGACGACAAGTCTAAAACTTTCCAAACATATAATCTTTAGAATCAAACATAACATTTAGAATACTATAGGGGTATTTTGCAAATAGAATAGTTTAACCTTGATGTTAAAATTTATATGCTTTAGTGTTTAGAAAATTCTCATACCCCTATTCACGTACAGACGCAATGGACGAATTTCACTTACCAGGGGACCCTTACTACCCGAACCAAGGTAAAGGAAGCCGGGTGGAAGATGATCCAGAAGAGGATCCCGAGGAAATTGTGGATGAAGAGGAAGAAGAAGAGGAACCCATTGAAGAAGTAGAAGAAGAGTCTGAAGGGACTGATATAGAACCCAAAGTGTACAATCCCCCACCATCCGTCCGACCTCCTGCAATCAGGAGAGGTTTTCAAGGACCGACTCCCATTTGGGGAAACCTCATTCACCACTGGAGCCAACAACAAGGAGTGCGCCCTCCATACGGGATGTGCCGAGACTTCTACAATGTTAGCGGGGGTTCAGCCGACAGGGCACTCCCTATCATCGTGGACAAGATAGCTAACCAAATCGATCAGGCGAGGATTTCGACAACCCGAATCCGGGAAATCAATGCAACGACACAAAGCAACACTTCCGATATATTTCGCCTGGACGAACTACATGATGAGACCTGAATCCACACCGGGGCACACCAGGGACAAATGGATGCAGCCCTCGCTGAAATAAGGGAAATGAGGGAACAACAAGCCATCCTTGAAAGGCGGCTAATGGGAGCCAAACACTCGGAAGCAGAGTCTAGTACTCAGCGCAGTACGCATCGCAAGTAGTACTTGCACATACTCCAAATTTTGATATAGACTAGGACCATGGCTAAATGTTTTACTTTTATTAACTTTCTGTACTGTAGACCTGTAGATGAGGTCAAATTTTTCCCAACATTTCGATGTATCCACGATATATATATATATATATATATATATATATATATATATATATATATACATATATATATATATATATATATATATATATACATATATATATATTAAAGCATTTGCATTGCTTGTTAATTCCTTAGATGCCACTCAAATTCATAAGTTTATCTGTTATTATATAAACTACTATTATGAATCGAACGAAAATCACTGTTTAAGTCGAATCTTAATACATGAAGAATCTAAAATAGTTAACTTTTGAACACTCGACTTTCAATCCTCAAAGACTTATTGTCTTTCATTGTTAATTCTTTGGCAGCAAGATGCCTCCTCGCAGATCTGGCAGACGCGTCAACAATGCAACACCACCACCACCACCTCTACAATATGATCCCGTCATGGTACAGGCTGCTATCACTGCAGCAGTAACAGCTGCTCTTACACAAATAAACACTAATGGCGCTGGCGGGGCTGGAAGTAGTACCAACTACTTGAATCATGGCATTGGCCATGGTCATACCAGGGAATGCACATACAAAGAATTTTCAAATGCGAAGCCAAATACTTTCAATGGGGTAGGAGGAGTCATTGCACTTATGCAATGGTTCGAGAAGACCGAAAGGGTCTTCGAGATCTGTGCATGCCCGGAAACAAGCAAAGTCAAGTTCGCTGCTTTCACTTTCTCTGATCGAGCCCTCACCTGGTGGAAGGGCGATGCGAAAGCGGTCTGAGAGTGTAGCTCTATCATATCTGCCCTCTCATTCTTGCAGTTCTCTTTAACGGAAAAACATCCGAAAAAACGGAACACTAATGCCCTATCTCTCCCAGTTGCTAATGCCTTGAGTTGGGAAGATCTAAAAATCTTTATGCTGGAAGAATACTTCCCGAGGGGCGAAATCCAAAAGTTAGAGTAGGAGTTTTGGAACCTAAGGATGACTAGATCAGGCCTAGCCACTTACACGACCAGGTTCAATGATTTTTCAGCCTTATGCCCAGGTATGGTAAACCTGGAACCGAAGAAGGTGGAAAGGTACATTTGGGGATTGTCACCCCAGATTCAAGGGCATGTCATGGCTTCTAACCCAATCACGTTTGACAGCGCGAAGCGCTTGGCTCAACGATTGATTGATCATGGTGTTAAACAGGGTACTATTACCACTGCTTCTGAACCACCGAAGGAGATAGAGGACCGAAGGAAACCCTGGAACAAGAGAAAGGGGCAAACCACACAGGAAAACCCTAAGAAATAGCAAATAGTGACAGCCCACGCTGTTACTGTCCCGACCACCCCAGCACCAACAAACCCATACATCGGCAACCTGCCGAAGTGCAATAGATGCAACTTCCATCATCACGGAACCTGCCGTGAAATGCATTGCACTAGGTGCAACAGGAAGGGACACGATGTCCGCTTCTGCAAGGAACTGACCCAACCATCCGATCCAGCCACAAATGTCGGAGTAGGCCGCACTTGTTACGAGTGTGGAGCAACGGGGCACTTCCGAAGGGACTGTCCGAAAGCAAACAACATGAATGCTGGTGGAGGGGCAGAGTATTTGCAATGGGCCAAGAGGAAGCCATTGCTGATCCCACGGTGGTTACGTGTACGTTTCTACTCGATAACTCTTATGCATGCATTCTATTTGATAGTGGAGCGGAGAGGAGTTTCGTGAGCCATAATTTTAAAAATCTACTCAAACAAACACCCCAGTCATTAAGCGAAACATTCATAGTAGAAATGGCTAACGGAAAGACAGAAGGCGCTAAAGAAATATACTTAAACTGTACCCTCGCACTAAACAATAATTCTTTTCCAATGAACCTCATGTCGGTTTCAATAAAAAGTTTCGACGTTATCATAGGCATGGACTGGCTGAGTTCTCATCGTGCGGACATTTTATGTTACGAAAAGGCCATTCACCTTAATCTGCCAAATGGCGAAACCGTCGTTATTTATGGCGATAAACCTAGTACCACTCTTCGTATCATCTCCTGCGTCAAAGCTCAAAAATATTTACGCAAGGATAGCCATGCGTTCTTGGCACATGTCGTAGATATGAAGCGAGGAGTAGAAGACATCAAGAGCTTTCCTGACGTCTGTGATTTTCCCGATGTCTTTCCCAAATATCTTCCAGGAGTACCTCCTGCAAGACAAGTCGAATTCAGAATCGAGTTGATTCCTGGAGCCACCCCTGTAGCCAAAGCACCGTATCGTTTAGCCCCAGCAGAGATGCAAGAATTATACAGTTAACTGAACGAACTGCTCAGCAAAGGATTCATCAGACCAAGCTTCTCACATTAGGGAGCACCAGTGCTGTTCGTGAAGAAGAAAGACGGATCGTTCAGAATGTGCATCGACTACCGAGAGCTAAACAAACTCACCATTAAGAACCGGTATCCCCTGCCACAAATAGACGATCTGTTTTATCAACTCCAAGGGGCAAATTACTTTTTAAAGATTGATTTGAGATCAGGATATCACCAGCTACGAGTCCTGGAAAGTGATATTCCTAAGACGGCTTTCCGAGCAAGATACGGTCACTACGAATTTGTTGTGATGCCTTTCGGACTAACGAATGCACCCGCCGTGTTCATGGACTTAATGAATCGGGTATGTCGTTCGTTCCTGGACAAATTTGTGATTGTGTTCATAGATGACATACTCATTTATTCAAGGAGTAAAGAAGAACATGGTCAGCACCTGAGACAAGTCTTGGAGACACTACGAGCAGAGAAGCTTTACGCAAAGTTCTCGAAGTGCGAGTTTTGGATTAGGAAAGTAGACTTCCTAGGTCACGTGGTCAGCAAAGAGGGAATCCACGTGGACCCTTCCAAAATCAAGGCAATCAAGAATTGGTCAGCACCGAAGACGCCAACCGAAATTCGCCAATTTCTAGGCCTTGCTGGCTATTACCGCAGATTCATACAAAACTTCTCCAGCATCGCAAAACCCCTTACCACCCTGACTCAGAAAGGTGTAGCTTTCAACTGGGGAGAAAAGCAAGATGCTGAATTTTAAACTCTGAAGCAAGCCCTATGCAGCGCACCCATTTTGTCTCTTCCAGAGGGGACAGAAGACTTTGTAGTATACTGCGATGCGTCCAATCAAGGGCTGGGTTGTGTGCTGATGCAACGAGGAAAGGTTATTGCTTACACCTCACGACAACTAAAAACACACGAGGTCAACTACACCACTCATGACCTAGAGCTTGGAGCAGTAGTGTTCACCCTGAAGATTTGGAGGCACTACCTATACGGAACAAAGTGCACCATCTTCACGGACCACAAGAGTCTTCAACACATATTCGACCAGAAGGATCTAAACATGAGACAACGACGTTGGGTCGAACTACTCAATGACTACGAATGTGAAATTCGTTATCATCCGGGTAAAGTCAATGTAGTGGCGGATGCCCTAAGTCGAAAGGAGTACTCTGGTCAAAGAGTGAAAGCGCTAACCATGACAATCCATTCACACATGTCAACGCAAATCAAGGAAGCCCAACTAGAAGCCTTGAAACCAGAAAACGTGACAGGTGAAGCACTTAGAGGAATGGACAAGAATCTTGAAATCAACAGTGACGGAGTTTGCTATCTCATGAATCGAATCTGGACACCGAAATTTGGTGGATTCAGAGAGGTGGTCATGAATGAGGCACACAAGACTCGATACTCCAAACACCCAGGTTCAGATAAGATGTATTTGGATCTCAAACAACTCTATTGGTGGCCAAACATGAAAGCATATATTTCTACCTACGTTGGCAAGTGTTTAACTTGTGCCAAGATCAAGGTAGAACATCAAAAACCCTCAGGTCTACACCAGCAGCCCGAAATACCTGAGTGGAAGTGGGAGCAGATTACCATGGATTTCATAACCAAACTACCCAAGACGCAAGGTGGTCACGATACCTTTTGGGAGATCGTCGACAGGTTAACCAAGTCTGCCCACTTCTTGGAAATCAAGGAGACCGATAAGATGGAAAAACTGACAAGGAATTACATTCGGGAAATTGTGCGACTTCATGGAGTGCCGATATCTATCATCTCGGATAGAGACAGCCGATTCACTTCACGATTTTGGAAATCACTACAGAAGTCCATGGAAACTAGGCTAGATATGAGTACAACCTATCACCCACAAACTGACTGACAGAGTGAGAGAACTATACAAACCCTAGAAGACATGTTACGTGCTTGTGTAATAGACTTTGGTAAAGCGTGGGATATCCACTTACCATTAGTTGAATTCTCATATAACAACAGTTATCACATTAGCATCAAGACTGCTCCATTTAAAGCCCTTTACGGCCGCAAGTGCAGATCACCTCTGTGCTGGGTGGAAGTCGGCGAGACGCAGTTGGCGAGAGGCATAGTCCCTGATAGCACTCTCACTGGTCCGGAAATCATTAGAGAGACGACTGAGAAGATCGTTCAAATCCGTGAACAACTGAAAGCCTCAAGAGATAGACAAAAGAGCTACGCCGACAAGAGACAAAAACCCTTGGAATTTCAGGTTGGTGACCGTGTCCTACTAAAGGTCTCTCCCTGGAAGGGCATGATACGCTTTGGGAAGCGTGGAAAACTAAACCCAAGGTACATTGGACCCTTTGAAGTTATTGTAAGGATTGGTCCAGTAGCTTATAGACTCCAACTACCACTCGAACTTAACAACGTACATCCTGTGTTTCACGTGTCTAATCTAAAGAAGTGTCTACCTGATGAAACTCTTGTAATTCCAGTTGAGGAGATCGAATTGAACGAGAATCTTAACTTTGTGGAAGAACCCGTCGAAATCATGGATAGGGAAATCAAACGAATAAAGCAAAGTCGCATACCAATAGTGAAGGTTCGCTGGAATGCTAAGCGGGACCTGAATTCACTTGGGAGCGAGAAGATCGGATACAACAAAAGTACCTGCATCTCTTACCTAGTCCATAGAAACTTACTTTGTAAATAATTTCGGGACGAAATTCCCTCTAACGGGGGGATGATGTAACAACCGGATATTTTAAGTCAATGTAATGACCTAAAGTTAAATATTGTAACCTACTTTTGAGATAGTAAAAATAGCGTAAAAAATGAAATATGCAAAAATCTCAATTTGGATATACTAAGTGCTAGATATCGTAACAAGGTTTTCAAATATATAAAGTACACTAAAATCCGAGTTATAACGAAGGAGTTATGACCAATCGAAGACCCGCAACAAAACCTGTAAAACACTGTTAAGCATAAAATGCGAAATTTCAATAAAATACTTTTTAGCCTTGGGTATCCAAATGAAAGTTGTAGATATCACTAAACCGTAAACGTACATAAAAAGAATGTCCAAATCTGACTTCGTATGAGGAAGTTATGATTTTTCTAAGTTTCGGATATAGCAGTAGACAACTAAAAACTCGAAATAGATATCGAGCGACTTCTAGCCGATGCAACATTAACGAAAATCGAAGATCTCAACAATAGTAGTACAACGGTAAAAAGACAGACGAAAACAGACATCAAATGAAGAAGTTATGGATTTTTAACGGACTTTTCCACTCCCGACCTGTTAAAAATATAATATGAAAAATAAAGTCAAAATTAGCCGACGGAGTCTAAACGAAAGTTGTAGAACATAATCTCACCTGTGTGTGGATATAAAGAACGTCAAAATCGAAACTCGTATGCGAGAGATATGAATTTCTAAAGTTCGGGACACGAAACCCCACACTGTCAGAAAACTCACGACGTGAGCCAGAAGCTCACGACGTGAAATAGCGATTGATGTGTGCCAGAGTCGGGCTATCAGACGTCGAGTCTACAGAAGGGATAAGAACCAAAGTCACGACATGAACAACTTCATGTTCACGACGTGAACTAAAAAATGCACCTTATAAATAGAAACTGAGGGCTTCAGTTTTGGCTGCTCAATTCTGTCATCTCTCCTACTTTTACTCTGTGTTAAGCATCCTGAGAAACTTGCTTCAGTTTTGGCTGCTCAATTCTGTCATCTCTCCTACCCCGACGCCCCGCTTACGTGTCCAAGCCCTGAAGTAAGCCCGAAGTCCCAAAGTTCCCGAGAAACTTGCTTCTTTCCAGTCGAAGTGTTGCCCGAGTAAACATCGTCTTCTTCAAACTGTCACTTTTACCAAGTGAGTTCATACCCCTATCACTACACTTTTAAATGCTTTTTAAACACTTTTAGGGGGGGAATACAAGTAAACACACGGTTTAAATCGTGTGAAAACATCAATCTTTTACTATAAATTCACTGCTGTTGTTATAACTATCATACGAAAATGTTAGCATGCAAAACATCTTACGATACCATTTTACCCTCTCGGGATGAAGTATGTTTGTAAATAAAAATATGCTTTATTTATATGTTTGCATAATACATCTTGACAAGGGTAACCATTTCAACTATAACATTACTTATATATAAGAAAATACAAATCATTGTTATGCCTTTATCAACATAGTAAAAAGGGTAATCATTTCGGACATAAGCACATTCATTTCAAAAATACATGACTTAATTGAGAATATGTGAGTCATTCGTCTTCATCGTACCTATCAAGGTATACAAGAAAACCCTGTTTTATAACGAGAGACGCTGTCCGGAGAACGTGATAAGTGTGTATAGATCTATACGAGACTGATGATCCCGCACCCTGGTTGTTAGCTACAGTCGGACAGGCAGGTTAAGGGTGACAAGTGTCATAACATTTCGACGCCTGAAGAACGTCGCTACAGGCAAATCCATCATAGTACGGTTATGAAAACTCACAGGATAGACAATTATTATGGTATTATGTTTTTACGGGAAAAGTAATATTACAGTTATTTTTACGTGAAAATACAAGCTTCCTATAGTTTTGTTCGCTAATAAAACTATACATCATCATTTCAAGCATGACATATTTACTTACAAGTTACAGTCTTGGGCATTTAATACTGCTTCTCACTTATAGGAAAATATAGGATTTTCCTGGTTCAATACATTCATTTCATACAAACAGTGATTCATAACTCATTTTATAAGAAAATATCGAATTTTCTGGAAAATAAACGTGAACTTTCGAATGGCATACATTTACACAAATAACTACTTATGAACTTACCAACTTAATTATTGACACTTTTTCTTTGAAATAACTTGTATTCTCAGGGAATCGCTAAACACCAGGTTAGCAACTACTTTTGGGGACTAATGCTCTGGCGTTAGCAACATCTTTTGGAACATCATATTGTATTTGACTTTTGAAACATGTAATACAACAATCATGTAAACTTTTCAAATATATATTATGGTGGTGTGTACTTTCTTTACTATTCAATTGTTATGATACTATACATGATGTCCTCCGCCCACAAATGTTTCCGCCGTTCAGGTTTGGGGGTGTGACAGGCCAACCTTTAGGTAGAGTTCATTTTGGGATAAGAGTATGTGAGGGGTAGAATGGTCTTTTACCCCAGTGAGGACTTGTGGTTAAGTTATGAGAATCCCAGACTTATCTAATTTGTATGATGATCAGTAGCTCGGGAGTCGAGAGATCAGCAGTTCGGGGATCAGTCAACTAGCAGCTAGAGGTTTATCCGTGAGATTCAGCTTTGCGAGGTGAGTTTCCTCCTGTATCAACGGGTCGAAGGCACAAATGTTGGCCCGTATTTATGTTATGTGTTTCCGGATTACGATCCGATGTCAGGCGGTGCCCGAGGAATGTTGGTATGCTTGATGTCTTCGTGATTCTTGCATGTGTCTATACTGTATGTTTCCGGATTATGGTCCGATGTCAGCCGGGGCCCGAGGAATGTTTATATGTATATTTCCGGACTACGGTTCGATGTCGGGTGGTACCTGATGAATATATGCATGTTTAGTTATACTAGTTGTCTTTGTGATACTTGTATGTACCTGGTAGGGAGGTGTGTGTGGGCGGGGTCCCGTATCTCATCAGTAGCTGAGTGTGGACGGGGTTCCATATCTCATCATTAACAGACTAGGGGCGGGGCCCGTGATAGGCGAGGCCTTATGCCTGGAATTTGTAGTATTGTGTATGATTCTTTATGTGCTAGCATGATTATATGATATTGTTTGTATGTGTGTAGCGGGCAGGGCCTAGTGACAGGCGGGTATTGGGTGAAACAGATCTGTATACCGAGCGGGGCTCGATGCCAGGAGGGGCCTGATGCCGGCCACTGTCTGATGTTGGGCGGGGCCCGATGAAGGAGCGGGGGCCTAGTATATGTGATTATGCGTATGGTATGTGGTAGTATGGGGAACTCACTAAGATTCGTGCTTACGGTTTTCAGTTTTTGGTTTCAGGTACTTCTAGTGGTGGAGAGAAGGGCTCGGAATGACTGCATTGCACACACCATTATGTCTAGCCTGGGATGTTTACTCTGATGTTTTGATTTGGAAACTCTGATAATAATGTTTTGAAATACTTTGGCTCGTGTTTTGATGGAATGGTTTGATAACTATGGTTTTATTAATAATTAAAAATGAAATTTTTGGTCATGATTTTTGGGTTGCTACAATATTTGAATAAACTAAAACCATTTTAACCAATAATGTTTATTTTGCAAAGCTGGGAAAGATTATAACACAACTAAAGGAAAAGAAAGTGGTACAACCTTTAAGTTAATAACATGTATTAACTTAAAGAGAGTGTAAAAGCATCATCTTCATATCATATGCACTTAGCCCATTAAGAACTAAAATGGAAGAAAAAAAACAAGTGAGATCATATTTTCGTGACGTACACTAGAAAGATCAACAAGGAAACCTAGCTCTATATACTCCATATCTTTTCATAGAATGATACTCCCAAATCATCTAGGACCTTACTATCTAATGTGCAAAGTCAAAGAGGAATGGTTGCATGTCCTTTGAGAAGCTAAAACAAGAAACACATCCCATCCTCACCACCCTCTAGTGGTTAAGGTTTAGCAAAGAAAAGGGAAGGAGGAGTATCTAACATCTTCCTAATTTTTATAAAAATTATCTCATGCTTTTATAAAAAACTAAATTATTTAGTTTATATAAAAACTAATTATAATTCCAAGTGTTTATTTATTTGATACTTTACTCGGAAAAATATTATTTTCACAATATAAATATTTTCCAACTAATTACAAGAAATATAATATTTATCAAGGATCAAATCCTTATAAATAGTATATATATATATATATATATATATATATATATATATATATATATATATATATATATATAAGTATTTATAAAGAAACAGGTTCTTATATTGTAACATCCCAAAATCCAAGACCAAAAATTTCGTTTTAATTCAGTTATTATATAAAACCAACAGTATAAAAACATTCATATTAATATCTCATGTCAAAACCAAAGTGTCAATAATCAAAACATATTATCATAAAACCATATCAGAGTGTAATCCCAAAGATCTCATGTGCAGAAAACATAGTGTGATGCGCTGCGATGAAGTTCGCTCCTTTCCTTTGAAAACGAGTACCTGAAACCAAAACTGCAAACCGTAAGCACGAAGCTTAGTGAGTTCCCCCATCATACCACATACCACAAAATGTCTATCCCTCAGTATCTTTCAACCGGTATCTGTCTGGCATAACTGGGAGCTGGGCTCCCCTTCGGTGTCTTTCAACCGGTAACCGGGAACTAACCTCCACTTCGGTATCTTCAACCGGTAACCGGGAGCTAACCTCCCCTTCGGTATCTTTCAACCGGTAACCGGGAGCTAACCTCCCCTTCGGTATCTTTCAACCGGTAAACGGGGACCATTTCACCCCTACCACTATCACATAATAACATATCATAAGCATACTGATCACATTATAACATATCATGCATGGGTTCTGTCTACCCCTTCGGTATCTTTCAACCGGTAACTGCCTTCGTTATCTTTCAACCTGTAACCGGAGACTATTTCACCCCCTACCACTATCACATAATAACATATCATAATCATACTGCTAGGCATGCCTGGGTACTATCTACCCCTTCGGTATCTTTCAACCGGTAACTAGGGGCTATATCACCCCTACCACTACTAACACATATGTCATAGCATCCTATCACATAAAGCATATCAGATAACAACACACCAGATAATTATCACAAAGACAATCATCTAACAAACAACTCCTACTAGTGGGCCGGCATTGTGGCCGTAGACCCACTCCTACTGAAAGGTAACTCACCTCACACTGCTGAAGTCCCGCAGACTCAACCCCAGCTGCTGGATGATAGATTCCCGAACTGTCAATCACAAAAATAACACCCAATTAATAATTGGGTTCCACTACATAACCATGAGTGCATTCTTTGGATAATTACTACATTACCCCAAGCTTGGCTTTATGCAAGCCCAAGGCCCAATCCATAGGCCCAAAGTCAACTAGGAATCAAAGCCCAACACATGGCCCAATTTTCCAAATTGGGCCCAGGCCTATACATGGTCTTATTCTAAGGCCCAACATCATATAATCATTAAGGCCCAAACTATGGCCCATCTATGGCCCAATTTTCCAAATTGGGCCC